>NC_042511.1:11583696-12783696 GCF_900963305.1 Echeneis naucrates
CAAACCTTCAGTTTGCAGAAGTGGAGGACTCCGGCCGCAGGACCACAGCCAGTGGATGGCCAGTGGCCACATCCACCCTGTAGAATCTGGAGAAAGTGTCCGGCGATGCCCACGAAGCCGCGGCACAAATGTCCTCCAGGGACACTCCCCTTAGGGCAGCCCATAATGTAGCAACACTCCTGGTAGAGTGGCATTGTATACCAGATGGCAGGAGATGGTTACTTGCCCGATATGCATGGGCAATGACGTTGACAATCCAGTGGGACAAGCGCTGGTTGGAGATGGCGCAACCCCAACATAACAGAGAAAGAGCTGGTCAGATCTCCTAATGCATGCAGTGGCTGCAATGTAAGCCCTCAGGGCCTGCACTGGGCATAATAGTTCAGGTTTGTCCCCTCAATCTCCTGGAGGAGGGTTGTGCTATGCAATGTGCGTGGCACAGAACCTTAGGAAGGAACACTGTGTTCGGCCACAGAGTGACCCCTGAGCCATCTGAATTCCACCTTAAGCACGAGTCACTGACTGACAGGGCGTGCAGCTCACTGACATGCTTTGCAGAGGAAATGGCCAGGAGGAACACAGTCTTACAGGAAATCCACTTCAGCTCCACTTGTGCCAAGGGCCAGCGTAGTACAGCCAGTGCTAGTGGAAGATCCTATAGTGGCGTTCTCGTGACCCTCGGAGGATGCAATCTCTGGGGCACCAGACTGTGGCTCCCTACTGTGCTGTTGTCAACCCTTACATGTCAACAGGATATTGCTGCCACGTTTAGTGTGCACTACCTCTGGGTGGAGGTGACACTCTCCTGCTGGAGGTTTCTGGTGGGAGAAAAAGTCTGCCAGACGGTTCTGCTCTCCTGGTAGATACGTTGCCCGAAGGTTGATCAGGCGGGGAGCTGCCCATGTGAGGAGATCCTTCGTCACTGGCAGCAGCTGCAGAGACTTGATCACGCCCTCATGATTTATTTGATACACAGCTGATGTGTTGTCTGCCCGTATGAGGACATGCTTGCCCCTTAGGTATGGAAGGAAGTGCTTGAGAGCTAGGTGAACTTCCCGCAGCTCCAACACATTGATGTGTGCACCCCAGTCTCCCATGGACCACCACCCACGGGCTGTCCTGCTCTGCCACACTGTACCTCATCCTGAGGGGCATCTGTGGTGAGAGTCTTCCTGCGAGATGGAACGCAGCCCATAGGGACATCCCTGAGCGTGTAGGACAGCCTGCCGTGATATCCAGAGCTTCCTGCACCTGTGCCACTTGGCATCCAGGTGAAAACTGTTTAACTATCTCTGCAGGGGTCGCAGTGACAACAAGCCCAGGTGAACCACAGCTGAAATGGACATTAGTTTTCCTAAGAGGTGAAGGAATGTAAAATAGGTCAGCTGGTGGCCCTCCTGGAATAGGGTAAGAGGGTACAGGATGTTGTTGACCCCGTGGGGGGACAGTCTGGCTGTCATTGTGACACTGTTCGATGTCACCCCAATGAAAGATCTGGTCTGTAATGGCACCAGACAACTCTTCTCCAAATTCACCCTGAGTCTGAAGCAGGCCATGTGGGACAGGAGACGTGCTGCGTCCTGGGACACCTGGGCCCGAGACGGCGCACAGGCAAGCCGGTCGTTCAAGTATGGAAGGATTTTCATGCCCTGAGACTGGAGAGACACAAGGGCTGTGGCCACACACCTCGTGAATACCCTTGGGGAGAGGGAATGCAAGAGGGAATGCACGAAGGGCAGCACCCTGAATTTCCAGTGGCTACAATTAACAAAAAGCAAACCGAATGCTGCGGGGAGGCAGCGCGCACACAGCCTGTACCAACAGAGGTTGACAACCACACTCATCCGCGGATGAAGCTATAAGCTACCGCTAACAGAGAATCCATGTTGGGTACCGGGACGCGCTCACGCAACCCAGCAATTAGGTAGGCGAGTGAAGGACATCAGCTCGAGCAACTAAATTATATGTCGGGAGAAGGATGCGCGAACGTTCTGTTGTTTTGCAAGCAGCAGCACATTTTTGATATTTGTAATTTTTTTTTTTCCACAGGCAGGTGATGTCCGCCCCCAACTTGTTCCGTGTAGGAACAGCAGAAAATGTCTTTGTGGAGTGTCAAGACTGCAGTGGAGCAGACCAAATAGTTCGAATTTCTGTCATGACCCATCTAAACACAATGCTGGCATCCACAACTGTGACCCTTACCAGTGCATCTAACTTCCAGGGGTTTGGACAAATAACGGTAAATACTCCTTATTGACTGTCATGTCAATCTTCTGTCATGACCTGAAACAATCCGTTGAAAAGGAAATGCTCACCACACACGCACTTCGTGTTCATGTCTTTTCTTATTGGATGCAGATTCCTGCAGAAAACTTCAAGAAGGATCCAGATGTAAAACAGTATGTCAACCTGCAAGCTCAGTTCCCTGACCGTATGTTGGAGAAGGTTGTTTTAGTGTCCTTCCAGTCCGGCTACATCTTTATCCAGACTGATAAGACCATCTACACCCCCAACAGTAGAGGTGAGTCTTCTCCTATGTTGGAGCTAAGAAACACACTAATTTCTATGAGTGTCTCTAATAAATACATTTTTTGTTTTTTTTTCTCAATTAATGTCTTCACTACAATACACTAATGAGGTCCACTGTATGTGTGTGTATGTACTGTATGTCAGTTCTTTTCAGGCTGTTTGCAGTGACACCAAGCATGATGGCACTGCCGAATGATCACTTAGCTGGAATTAATCCCTGCACTGAAGTTGAGATCATGGTATTGTAATTTTTACTTTGATAAGCAGAATGTTAAGTAATATTATATTCATCTGTCAGTGTTTAACAGCAGATCTGTTCCCTGCTGTCATCTTCACCTCCTCAGTAATTACTAAAGCACATACAGTGTTGAACCTTGCTTTGACAGTAATATTCACGTGGCTCCTTGAAACAGCCATCCCACCATCCATTTGAAAATGCATGTCCTTTCCAAATCTGAATGCAGGCCGAAGTGAAATTTTTTTTAAAAAATCACCAGCAGTTATGCTGCAACTTCTTTGTTGTAGTACTTGTTTTACTATATTTGTGAAGTGCCATGGCTCATTTATAATAGTTTCTCAGCTCTGTTTGTTGCTCTTAGAATTCTGAGGGCAAGATTTTTCCTCATGATAAAATCTCTCTGAATATGGGAACTTACTCTGGAGCCTACACACTTGATCAAAATGCCAGGTGAGAATTTATTTGTTTTAGTTTTACCAAGCTGAGTATACTTCATTTTTCATTTCTATTCTATATATAGCAGATCAGTTCAATGACAAGTACTTCATATATATGTGATATATTTTGATATCTATATGGCATGCTTTATTCAGGCAGCGTTGCCTCAACACACTGCAATTTGAAAGTGCCATTAAAAAAACTTGCAGCACAATGGAAGTTGTGAAGTTTTTTGGGCATACATTATCCAAGTCAATTTTCCATCAGTGGTGTTGGAAAATGAGCAAAGATGGTTTTGGTTTTATTTTAACATTGTTTAACATAACATTGTAGCATGATTGGGCAGCTCAACGGCGTAATGGTTAGTGCTGTTGCCCCACAATAAGAAGGTTGTTTGGTCTGGGGCCTTTCTGTACAGAGTTTGCATGGGTTTCCTCCGGGTACTCTGGTTTCTTCCCACCATTCAAAGACTGAGATGTTTGGGTTGATTGGTGACTCTAAATCATGTGAGTGTATGTGTGTGGTTGTTGGCCTCTGTGTGTTGGCCCTGTGATGGACTGGAGACCTGTCCAGGGTGTACTCCGCCCACGCCCAGTGTGAACTGGCTCCAGCACCCCCTATGACCCGGAAACGCAAAAGCGGTAGAAGATGGATGGATGGATGGATGGATGATCGCATGATTCAGATATGAGACTGTTGTAAAAGCATCTTCCTTTTTCTTACCAGGCAGCCAATTCAGATAACCTGAAACAAGTGTCTTTGCATATTTTTCAAACTGTGTGTGTGTGTAGTCCTGGACTTTGGAAAGTGGTGACCAAGTTTTGCAGCAACCCACAGATGAGCTTCTCTGCAGACTTTCAAGTCAAAGAATATGGTGAGTATCTTTTCACCTGAGCTGTTACTTGTAAAATCTACAAAGCATTTAAAAACTTTTTACGTGATCTTGGACTCAGTAAAATGCACTGAATTTTTCAGTGCTTCCGACTTTTAAGGTGAAACTGACACCTACAAACTCGTTCCTCTACATGGACAGCCCACAGCTCACTATCAACATCAAAGCTACGTATGGCAAGATTTATTTTTCATATCTTTAAAGATTAGGTTCGATTTATTATGGTAGAATTATTAATTATTTTTAAGAGGTTGATGTTACTGTAAGAGCTCTTGGTATTTTTGTTACTTTTGTTACTTTTGTTTTGTTACTTTTTTGTTATTTTTGAACATCCCAGCTTTAATTTTAACTCACTGTGGTTTTAAACATATCCCCCTGTGGTTGTAGGTATCTGTTTGGCAGAGAGGTAGAGGGGACAGCCTATGTGGTATTTGGGGTTGTGTATCAGGGTCAAAAGAGAGACATTCCCAGCTCTATTCAGAGAGTGCAGGTGAGCACGTACATTTATTGTGCTATCGTTAGTGAATATGCCAGTTGATAGATGTCTATAACATTTATATTTCACGTTAAAGCACAAACTCAACATGTGTTTTTATAATATGTCACATTAGGTCAAAAATGGTAATGGGATGGCACAACTAACTAGACAGCACATCGCAGAGACCTTCCCAAACATCAACAGCCTGCTGGGAAGTTCCACATATGCAGTTGTCAGTGTTTTGACCGAGGACGGTAAGAAAGAGGGATTTGAGTTGTGTTTTCAGACTAAAGCCTTTTTAGTAACAGATTTCATTTGGAACAGTTTTTTAATACGTGTTTTTCGATGTGCATGTATCAACAACAGGGGATGAAATGGTGACAGCAGAGTTGAGTGGTATGCTAATCACCAATTCGCCCTATAAAATCCGCTTCAGGAAAACCCCTGAATACTTTAAACCAGGAGTGACCTTTGAATTTGAGGTGAAGTACTAAATTGGATTTATATTGAATGGCAATATTAATTTAAATTTAAAAACAAAGCATTCTGCTTAATTCATGGATGCTATGTCACGTTAGATTAAGGCAGATGTTTTCCCATTGTTTCTGGCGGCAGGTTGAAGTTGTGAATCCAGATGAAACTCCAGCACAAGGGGTTGAAGTGGTAGTGAATCCAGGGGCTATTCAAAGTCAAACTGCGGTCAATGGAAGAGCAGGGATTAGCATCAATGTTGGGTCAACAGCTTCAAGACTAACAATCAGTGTAAGTGCCCAAAATGTTTAACCTTTTTTTTTCCCCATTCCAATCTATTTGCAAATAGAAGTTTAAACATGCAGGTGTGGCGAAGTTGGAACAAAGCTACAATTGAAATAAAGCAATCAAAAGCCGACAACGGCACCTCGGTTTAAAAGTTAGGAACACAGGTTCTTAGTTGAAATCAGGGTTGAGCAGAGTAGTAACCACAAGCAGAACATAATATTCAATATTATTCACCAGATCTACTATATATGTCCAGAGCAAAGTCTCTCCTGATGATCTAGTCTCACTCTCCAACCGGGCCAAAGTGGCAGACCCGAAGTCTTGGAAGTGGCGAGAAAGGTCCCCAGTCACTCCAGAGCACGTACACGAGACAGCAGAGCCCTAAACGGATAAATGGACAGCCAAAATTCACAATACGGAGGCCTCCAGGGTCTAAAATCCTTAAATAAAAAATTTCAATATCTGGACTGCTAAGACAAGTAGAGCGGGTGCTTAGCTGCAAACAAATAAACACAGCAAAACAACAAAACATGGAACACCAAAATGGACCCCATCACACATGAATTAACTTTGTCATATTCACCCACAACAGTTGTTTTTAGTTTCATTTAGATCTTTCAGTTTGGTTTAAGTGCTGCTGACATGTTTCACGTCTGAAAAGAATGAGACTGATGTCAATGATCAAGATATTGTTTTCTTCCTGGTAAACTATCCTAATTCTGGACTATACCATCATGGATAAGTGAGAACAACATAAACCTTTCTGTATCTTCTGTATATGTATGTATGTACTTTTACATGTGTGTGTAAATTACAGGCAAGGACCAATAGTCCTGGTATTCCACAAGGAAGACAAGCAGTAGCCACGATGCAGGCTCTCCGACATGCAACTAGAAGCAACAACAACATCCATATTTGTAAATAAACCAATACACATTATCTTGAAATAATATCAGAAGATTGAAAATTGATTTGTATGTGCCATCAACAAGCTGAATGACAAGATGTCCTTTTTGCAGCTGTGAATGAAAAAGAGGCTCAATTAGGAGCCCATATGAAAATCCACTTCATTTTCACAGGAGATTCTAACTCAGTCAATCATCTCACATACCTGGTAAGAAGAGTTTTGCACACATGGACATAAATATGTAAACATTAACTACAGTTATGACCTTTGTGGTGGGTAAGCTGGTAAATGCTAATGTATAAATCATTGTCTCTAGATCTTGAGCAGAGGCCAGTTGGTGAAATATGGCAGCTACACAAAATCACAAGAGGTGTTGATATCCACAATTATTCTGGTCACTAAAGAAATGATGCCATCGTTCCGCATCATCGCCTATTACCATACAAATGACAATGAAGTGATATCAGACTCTGTTTGGGTGGATGTCGAGGACTCCTGCATGGGCTCAGTAAGACACAAAACACTAAGTTTAAATCAATCAAGCAGATATAAATATACAGAATTTTGTGGAACTATTTTTATGATTACACATCTGCTCTTCCTTCCTCCTTTTAGCTAAACTTAGAATTACTGACACCTGCTTCATTAATTAAGCCTCGTGGGACATTTACTGTGAAAATCACCGGTGATCCAGGGGCATCAGTTGGACTGCTGGCAGTTGACAAAGGCACAGAAGTCTTGGGCAACAAGAACCTCCTCACCCAGAAAAAGGCAAAGTCCTCACACTTTCTTTCGCTTTAAATTTCTAAAAAGACTTTTAAATGAGGTGTTTTGGTTTGGTAAGGTCTTCTTGTGTGGAGTCTTCATTTCCTTCCTGGACTGGAAAGCAAAGGGGGAAAAACAATCCACTTCTGCCGATCTGGCTTTATGTAAGCCTTGTTTGGTTGTATGTTGAGGTGTGAATTATTTCCAACCAACTTAGATATGGGACATTGTGGAGAAACTTGACACAGGCTGCACACCAGGAGGTGGGCAGAACAGCATGGGCGTATTCTATGATGCGGGGTTGTTGTTTGTCTCCAGTGCTGGTTCTGAGACTCCCCACAGAAAAGGTAAAACCACTTGACTCTACAGTTTTAATATAGTGATCACAGAAGCAAACAAAGCAAAGTTGTCATGTCCAGTAGTTTAGGAAGCATTAAAATGCTGGTGGGACAAACATTGACTATATTGTGAGAAAAATTATACCTTAAATTCCATCTAGAGGAAGTGTGTGGCCCCAGATCTCATTTTTTATATTAAAAGCTAAAATTACAGCAATTTATTTGATGCCCAAACCTCACCATTAGACAACTGGAATTTCTGTGTGCAGCCATGTTGATTTTCAGTAAATTTAAAATATCCTGAACAGTGATGGAGGGTTTGAGACCTTAATAAAACAACTACCAGGTAACTTCATCCGCACCAAGAATCGTTAACCAGTAGATAAGCCTGGTAGTGTCCAGCCCAATTACGACTTCAATCCTACTCAATTAAAAAAAAAAAAACTGCCCCGAAGTGATGTTATTTGTGGATGATCTGGCTGTTTGGAATGAACGATGGGAACCAGGTAAAAGCAGCCCACTTTTCATCTCCCCTGCCCATCTTAATCAAACGAAGCCCAACTGGGTGGAAACCCGCCCAATCTGGCAGCACGCAGCGTGTGCACATGCATTGTGAGAAACTGACAGTAGTTTTCAAATACAGTTATATCAGTTTCCCCAAATAATGTATTTATGAAATAGACAACAAAGTTTCATTGTAAACGGGGCATTGTGTACCATGTTTAATGTGTCCAAATACCTCTGAATTATTTTTAGAGTATCATGTCAAAGATACTTTGGAGGCTGTGTTTATATTTGTTGGTTTTGGTTTACATTTTAAGATTCGAGATGTCCATCCTCAACAAGGAGGAAACGGGAGAGCACTACACAGGATGGAACAATCAGTTCAAGTAAGACTCAGCTCCAGTAAACCTAAAACTGCTGAACTGCTGTCTGACAGTGAAGGTTCATGTTCTACAGTAATTGGTGCTTCTGATCAGTGGCTATCGTGATGACCAGGCATTGTAGCTTTCAGCCAATAACGGGCAATAACGTCGGCCAAAGAAAAATCTATTGTACGGTAGTATTTTTTGTTGTTGTTGTTGTTGTTTTATGTTTGTTTTTTTTTTTCAAATATTTATTGCACATTTTGTTAATTTGCAAATGTTGAAAAACATAACAAAAGGGCACATACAAGGAACAACAATAATAATGTTGAAAATAAAATGAATAATTAAATAACTAAAAAATAACAATACTAACAGAAAAAGTAAAGGAAAAAAACAGGTTGTATACACATACACTCACCGGCCACTTTATTAGGTACACCATGCTAGTAACGGGTTGGACCCCTTTTTGCCTTCAGAACTGCCTCAATTCTTCGTGGCATAGATTCAACAAGGTGCTGGAAGCATTCCTCAGAGAGTTTGGTCCATATTGAAATGATGGCATCACACAGTTGCTGCAGATTTGTCGGCTGCACATCCATGATGCGAATCTCCCGTTCCACCACATCCCAAAGATGCTCTATTGGATTGAGATCTGGTGACTGTGGAGGCCATTTGAGTACAGTGAACTCATTGTCATGTTCAAGAAACCAGTCTGAGATGATTCCAGCTTATGACATGGCACATTATCCTGCTGAAAGTAGCCATCAGAAGTTGGGTACATTGTGGTCATAAAGGGATGGACATGGTCAGCAACAATACTCAGGTAGGCTGTGGCGTTGCAACGATGCTCAATTGGTGCCAAGAAAATATTCCCCACACCATTACACCACCACCACCAGCCTGAACCGTTGATACAAGGCAGGATGGATCCATGCTTTCATGTTGTTGACGCCAAATTCTGACCCTACCATCCGAATGTAGCAGAAGAAATCAAGACTCATCAGACCAGGCAACGTTTTTCCAATCTTCTATTGTCCAATTTCCATGAGCTTGTGCAAATTGTAGCCTCAGTTTCCTGTTCTTAGCTGAAAGGAGTGGCACCCGGTGTGGTCTTCTGCTGCTGTAGCCCATCTGCCTCAAAGTTCGACGTACTGTGCGTTCAGAGATGCTCTTCTGCCTACCTTGGTTGTAACGGGTGGTTATTTGAGTCACTGTTGCCTTTCTATCAGCTCGAACCAGTCTGGCCATTCTCCTCTGACCTCTGGCATCAACAAGGCATTTCCGCCCACAGAACTGCCGCTCACTGGATATTTTTTCTTTTTCGGACCATTCTCTGTAAACCCTAGAGATGGTTGTGCGTGAAAATCCCAGTAGATCAGCAGTTTCTGAAATACTCAGACCAGCCCTTCTGGCACCAACAACCATGCCACGTTCAAAGTCACTCAAATCACCCTTCTTCCCCATACTGATGCTCGGTTTGAACTGCAGGAGATTGTGTGGACCATATCTACATGCCTAAATGCACTGAGTTGCCGCCATGTGATTGGCTGATTAGAAATTAAGTGTTAACAAGCAGTTGGACAGGTGTACCTAATAAAGTGGCCGGTGAGTGTATATACATGTCCATACACATATATATTGGTTTCCGTCCTGGGACCTTTCTGTGCAGAGTTTGCATATTCTCCCCTTGTCTGCATGGGTTTCCAAACACATGCATGTCTAGGTTAATTGGGGATTCTAAATTGTTTGTAGGTCTGAATGCGAGTGTGAGTGGTTGTGCATGTTTGTGTGTTGGCCCTGTGATGGACTGGCAACCTGACTGTGTCCCTCACCCGGAATGTTGGTTCAGCTTGGCTCCAGCGACCCGGAAACAGAAAAGTGGTAGAAGATGGATGGATATATGATACACATATAAAATTATACAATCTGTGCATCCATGGACACTTTCACCCACAAAACAAAATGTCACTG
Organism: Echeneis naucrates; assembly: GCF_900963305.1. Classification (NCBI taxonomy): domain Eukaryota; kingdom Metazoa; phylum Chordata; class Actinopteri; order Carangiformes; family Echeneidae; genus Echeneis; species Echeneis naucrates. Next base: position 11,593,881 of record NC_042511.1, read on the forward strand.
TGTGTAAGACCCATGTTGGTAGAAAAATAAAATAATAAAAAAATGTATAAAAATAAGTAAATTAAATAAATACATATATCTAAATACATACAGGCATATAAAAGTAAATTAAAGTCTAAATCTTCAGATTTATTGTTTTTCCGTCAGGGTTGCATCAGGTGCTGGAGCAAATTCAAGCTGGCATCTGGGGCGAGGGCAGTGTACATCCTGGTGAAGTCGCCAGTCACAGGGCTGACATATAGAGACAGACAGAGACGTACAGCCATACTGTTATGGACTACGCAGGTCTAGGGTAGTAAATGTTCAACTGATGGTAGTCCTAACCTGGAGTGGATATGAAAAGAAATAAAACAGAGGGGAACAGGGGAACTGAAAGAAGGACTGGTCTGCCAGGAGTGCGAGTGGAGTGAGGTGGGTTATCTTACCAGGCTGCAAACGCCCTATCATTCCTAACAATACTCAGGCTCACACCTATGTGCCATTTAACCGAGACATGCATGTCTTTGCATGGTGGGAGAAACCAGAGTATCTGAAGGAAACCCACTCAGGGACAGGGAGAACATGCAACCTCCCAAACGGAAAGGCCCCAGGCCCAGATATCGAATTTACATCCTTCTTGCTGTGGGATGACAGGGGTAACGTAAAAGTCCTCTTTATACATAAAAATGTGTCAGTCCCTCGAGGATCTCATGGAGCTTTTTATTTGTAATTGTCGTAGTCCAAAATGCTTGGGGGTTATCTCAAAATTTGTTATCTTCATGCAATCTTATGAAGTTCTTCATAATGTGAGTATGAATATAACACTAAATACTTGCCAATGAACAATAATAACGCTTTAATAATGCTTTAGGTGAATTTGACATGGACGAAGTTGTTTCTCGAACCGCATTTCCTGAAAGTTGGCTGTGGTCAATGATTCAATTTCCTCCCTGCCCATCATTTTTACCAAACTGGTGAGGCCAAAACCAAGCACACAGTAGATCATGATACATCTGAATTATGCTGGATTTTTGATTTTTCCCTGAGATATATTACACATTTCTTTGTTTCAGTGAATCCACATCATTGGAAAAACATTTTAATTTGAAAGACTCAATCACAAGTTGGCAGTTAATTGGTATAAGTCTATCAAGAACCAGTGGTAAGTATTTCTATTTTTTTTTTCACAGTTTTACATGCTTTCTGTCTCTTTGCATTGATTTTCATGTAAAGTACATATTAATGGAAAGTGATATGTTGGATTGCACCTTGGGTGAATTTCTGTAGTCTATAGTCCCTTGGTAGGCTGATGTTCTGTAACAGGTAACCTTGACAAAAAAACCAACATAAAACACAATGTAAAATGAAAAATGGAAACCGTAAAATACAAAATGTAAAACACGTACGACAGCAATGGCTGTAGAAACATAACAATTTGAAGAGTTTGTTGTCCCCTGTTGTCCAGTATAACCCTGCACCACATTCCCATCTGCTACAACTGTAAGCAGCTAAATTGTGAATATCCTTAAACCTGCATTTTATCTTGATTTATTACCTCAGTAAATGTTTTTCTAATGAGTTAATGGGTTAAATAGCCAGTTTCGAGTCTTCTCCCATACAACACAATCCAGAAAGAGCACAGAGCAGGCCAGAACCGCCCATCTCTCCTCCCGCCTCCAAATATAGTTTCTTGGGGTTTCAAAAAACCAAGTCCATGGTAGCTCACAGACCAATGAGTGACATCATGACTGTTTTGTTTCCACTTGATCCACATATTGTTTTTAAATGAAATTCCTCCAGAGGCTGGAGGAGGTTTTTGTTCTTTGGGGATCACTGATGTGCACTCTTTTACTCACTTCCAAGTCTTTTATGTGACGCTCTTATTATTTCTTTTTGCCAAGGTATTTGTGTGTCCAGACCACTGGAAGTAATTGTTCGTAAGGAATTCTTCATTGATCTCAAACTACCGTACGCTGCTGTGCAAGGGGAGCAGCTGAATATTAAGGCTGTTGTCCACAACCTTAGAAGTGAGCCTGCCATTGTAAGTCAAGGCAAGATTTATTATAAAAATGCACAGCGTGGCTTTCACTGAATTGAAGCATCATTTTACTGCCCGATTCAAATTGTGTGACTGTCTGTCACCCTATAGGCACATATAATGCTCATGATTTTTCCTTGGATGAAAACTATAAGTTTGGAGAATTTTCTTATTCTGTCATTTGAGGACATACTTTGTCTAAGTTCATAATTAATATAACATATTTTGTGGCAAACAAAAGCCAGTTGAAGCAAATGTGTGCAGCATTACAATTTTGAGTCTTATCATCAGAGAGTTTCCAGATTTAGTTGCATCTGTTACACAGATCCCCAGGGGTTCTGCTATGGGAACGGATGCCTCAAGCTCATTGGGAGTACACATTGTAAAGGACTGATTATTCTTATTCTTACATTCTTGTTCATATTTATTAATCTTGTCTCTGTGAAACTGGGAATGTCTCTTTCCCATAAACTGACCATTTTGATTCTGATGCTTGAACTCTCTTTGTCTTATGACCAAAATATCTAATGTTGTTAAACTGGATTGAGTATTTGTGTCACACCATTTCCATACTCACTTTGACATATGATGCTTCCACATCCACATCTTGGAAATTTCATTTAATTTGTTTTCTTTAGGTTAAATACATCTAAATCACTCTTTATTTTACATTTGTCCTTCTTTATCTGTTTCGAGGTACATGTGAATTTCGCTGAGGACATGAATTTTTGCAGTTTCGCTTTTCGACGTGGAGCATACAGTCAGGAGGTCAAAGTTGGACCCTATGCTACGCAGTCTGTAAACTTTGTCATTATTCCCATGAAAGTCGGACAATTTGAAGTGGAGGTCAAAGCAACTGTTAGAGACTCGTCACTCAACGATGGCATCAGAAAGACTCTGCTGGTGAAGGTGAGAGAAAAAGCATGCTTGGTACTAGACTAAACACTAGAACGGTTCTGTTGCTGCAGTAAAATACTGAAGGGATATTAAAGTTGCGCACAGTTTAAATTTTACATTGGGACTCAGACCTGTGATTGTCTGAATTTCATGTATGTGAACGTTCTTCAAGCCAGTTTCAACATCAGATTAGTATCCAAGAAAATCTGCACCATTATGATTATTGTACCTCAATCAAACTTAGTAATATGTGGAAATATGAGTAAGAAATACAGAGTGAAATAACTCTTTTAATTACAAATTCAGCTGTAGGTGTCCGATTGGACATAGGTCCACTGAAGAATAATTGTCATTACTGTTGTGTTTTTCATCATTGCTGCTTTTACAGCCTGCAGGTGTGCTGACAAAACTCACACAAGTTATAACACTAGACCCAAGCAAGCAAGGTAGGTCTTTGGCTAAGTCAGCCTAAATGACAAGAAATATCTCACCTTTTTTTCTATTCATTAATCTTCTAACATGCAATTCATCTATGTCTCCAGGTGGAGTTCAAGAAGAGACAGTCAAGAGTGAAATTCCTCTTACAGATGTAGTTCCAAACTCACCAATGAGCACAGTGTTCTACCTACACGGTAAAGGGGATAAAGGGGATATCTATGATTTGAAGGTCATTTGGAAATGAAAGTACATTTTAATTAGCAACAGCGGCACAAAGATTCAGAATTCATGAATACACTAAGCTAGGTGATTCCTCAAGCCAGTTAACTCACATTTGTACCGTAGTAATTGGATTATGGAGCTGACTCAGCTCATCGTTATGCTAAGCTAAACACTAGTGTACCGAGGCTGGCTCAAAATGTGGCACCCACTGGATTTCTTCACGTAAACAAACAAGAGTGGCTCCATCACATGTGAGGAAAAATGTGTGTGACTAGATGTCTGCTTGAAATCCCTGTTGAATATTTATTTTAAGTTAAGTCAGCAATTGTTTATGTTGGCCTCTAAATGATTTAGAGAACGTAGCAGCCAACCACCTTGTGTTACTCACAGTATACAGAGATGACCTGTTTTAGACGACGATTTTAGACGATGAAAGGTCCAGTATCTTGAAGGCATATTCTGGTGTAAACAATACTTTACACAGCTTCAAAGAACATCGCTGATGGCCCACATTAGGCAGAAACCGCTGTGTGGGTGATGTGGTGGTGGGAGAGGAAGACACGTGAGCCAGAAATTCATCGCTACTTGGAAGAGCTGTGAAGAATTTTATTGATAGTAAACACGTAATTGGTAAATTGGTCAGGTGAATGCACCAAAATACGTTATGTCTTACATAATTTGAGTATGATTGATGAACCGTTGAGGTCTCAACGGTCTGAAAAATGTTGTAATCTTATATATGACGTGTCATATTGTTATTGCCACATGCCTCACTGGTTGACCTCTTGTCCCCGCAGGAGAAGAGCAGATGAAACTGACAGACATCGTTAGTGGGGAATCAATGGGGAATCAATGGGCAACCTTACAACCAACCGGGCCTGGAGACAACAACATGATTATCGTAACAATGCCTGTTATTGCTACCGTGTATTTAGACAAAACCAATCAGTGGGAAACTGTGGGCTTTCACAAACGCAAAGCAGCCATCCAACACATCAAAACTGGTAGGCCAACACGTACACATTAATTTGTTTGTGCAGGTACCAAATTTGGCTAAAATGAATAGCACACTTTAATAGGACTCTTCGCATTGACATTAAATGGCAAATATTAATTGGAATTGATGTCTCATTGATGTGTGTTTTTTCTGTCTGTTCAGGCTACGAGAACATGCTTTCCTTCCGTAAAAATGATGGGTCCTTTGGTAGTTTTTCCGCATTTCCTAGCAGCACATGGTGAGACCAGCGAGCATATATGGGCTCATAAATAAAGAAAATTCTTTAACCTTGATGGGGAGAATATCTGATGCAATCAGTTTGCTAATAAATAAGCAAATGTGAATTTATTATACGTACTGCTGTGGTACTGACCATGTGCTGAGAACAAAGGAAGGCCGACAACCATGTCCAAAGCCTGATAAGAGTTGAGCTGAGAACAAACCATTCTTTAAAAATTTGAAAGACACTTAGCAGGTAAAGCCATGGCTAAACCTGGGCTGGGCGGACACAGGCACCATAAACTAGTCTTAACGCCTGGTTACCCTGACGTTGTCACAAGTTAAATCTTGGTGAGTGCATGCAGGAAATAGACATACTACTCAGTGACAGGTCTGACATCCAGACAGCATCAAAAGGCCAATGGTTAGCATGCTTACTCTTGAACTTCGACAGGCAAGCCAGCCTTGTGATTTGGATGTAAATCCCCTCAAATTCATGCTGAAAGTCTCCACTTAAAGAGAATCTTAAATGTTTCATTTCACATTCACTGTGGTGGTGTAAAGAGCTGAAAAGTGTGTAAATGTCCAAATTTGTATGTACCTGAGGATTGTGTATCCTCTCCTATCATAGGCTTACGGCTTATTTTGCCAAGGTGTTTTCCATGGCCAGTCCGCTGCTGCCGATATCTACCGACTCAGTCTGTGAAGCTATCAAGTTTCTGATCCTCACCACCCAGCAACCTGATGGCATGTTTAAGGAAGTTGGACGTTTGGTGCATTTAGAGATGACAGTGAGTGTCATCATTTAGATATGACAAGTTGTTGAACCTGCTGCCAAACAGATACTAAAACTACACATTGTGTATGCATGTTTGTACTCATGTACGTGTGTGTGTGTTTGTGTGTTTAGGGTCTCGTGAGTGGCAGTGATTCAGATGCCTCCATGACGGCCTTCTGCCTCATCGCCATGCAGGAATCACGTAAAATGTGTCTTGAAACTGTTTATGTGAGTATCTCACTGCCTACAATAGAGGTATTTCTTTCTTTCTTTTGGTTATTGTTTTGTGTTTGTGAATTTGTTCAAATAAACTATATGTAGTTATCTCTTCATTAGCTGTATTTTTTTTCCCTATCCAGAGTTTGCCAAGCAGTATAAACAAAGCTGTGACCTACCTGGAGAAGCGTCTGCCAAGTCTAACTAACCCTTGTGCTGTTGCCATTACATCATATGCCCTAGCCAATGAAAACAAACTGAACCAGGCGACCCTCTTCGCATTCAGCTCCGCAGGTTTCCCACCTTAATATTCCTTCACAGGATGAGAAAAATCAACTACTTGTTTACTTTAGTGTGTGTATGTAGTGTACAAATACACTTTTTTTTTACCTCCTTGGAACCATTTCTCATTTAAATAGTGATCTCCTAATGTCTTGTAATGATCTTGACTAAAGAGTTATTATAACAGACTTACAATGAGTGTGTGTGTCTGTGTGTGTCTTCCTCAGACCTGACCCATTGGCCTTCACCTCAAGGCCATCCTTTCACTCTGGAAGCTACAGCTTATGCTCTCTTGGCTCTTGTCAAGGCAAAAGTATGTTCCATCTGCAGTTATGTTTTTCACCATTAAAAAGAGAGAGTACAACCATTTTTTACTTAATAAAATGTTTCTTTTAATAGCATTTCAATCTGCTGTTCTGCTTTAATTTCATATAAAGTCATGTAATAGCTGTTGATGTACGTCAAATCTTTCTGGAGATAGAAAAGAGTAGAAACGCACAACTTCTAACGCATAGAACATTTTTAGTCACATGTTAAACTGAAATGATCTTTTTTATGCCGTTTTCAAAGACATGACATCATTTTAATCATACTCAAATATTAAAGATATTTAGAGTTCTACAAATCTACTTCACCTTAACAAACTGTCAACTAAAGCGATATCAACACTTGCCTTGTGTTAATATAGGCCTTTGAAAAAGCCATACCAATTGTGAAATGGATCAAACAACAGCAGCATATTAACGGAGGCTACGGATCTACTCAGGTAACACATCACTTTTCTTTCGAGATTCAATTATGTATGTAGTAACTCATATTTTTGAGGTATGGATGAAGCTTCTCTCTCTCTCATTCCTTCCTCAGGCCACCATGATGGTGTACCAGGCTTTAGCAGAGTACTGGGTCAGTGCTTCAGAAGATGCGTTTCTTCTAAATGTGGACATCTCTTTGCCAGGCAGATTGGCTCCTTATAAATTCTACTTCACCAAGGATAATGCCCATCTAACACAGACAAGTCAAGTAAGAGCAAATATGAACACACACACACACACAATGAGCAAGCACTCAGTTCTCATCAATAAAATCAGCTTTTAAGTCGAAATTCCTTGATGTTGTTTGTTCCTAATTAAGGCGTATTCCTGCCAATGAATTATTTTTTTACTTTTGTATCACACTATTTCAGCATCACGCTATAAACCAGGTTGCAAGTGTGAGAGCCACAGGGACAGGAACAGCAACGCTGACAGTAAGTAAAACACATAATTTTGGGAGCTTTTATTATTTGTTTTGTTTTGATGACTGAATTTTGATTCCTAGAGAAAAACAAATTATTACTACCATTATTACCATTATTTAAGATATACCACCAGATTGACTCCTGCAACCTTGCATAGAGAAGTCATCTAGATAATGAATGGACAGTGTAGTTTCATTTAAAAATCCTCAGTTACATGGCAGCATGTGGTATCCAGAATGATATCTGAGGTGCTAGCAGTTTTCTTCATTTTCAACAAGTGTATCACAATCAGCGTGGCATCAGAGAAACAAGTTTCATTAAAACAATCATTCCCATTCCCCATGCTATTTGCAGGAACTGCATAAATACCTTTCCAAGAGTCACATGGTTCAAAAGGAAAAGAGAGATTAGACAAAATCAGTGTAGAAAAAGATGGCTGCAGAACTGAATTTAGTGATTATCACACATTTAGATTTTACAATAAAAGGATTTTGAGAATTCAAATATTAAAAGAAAAATGGTACCAACATTTGATTTACAATGCATCTTGTCTTTGATAGATGATATCAACATATTATGCTTTGCCTAATGAAGTGGAGATCAGCTGTACAAGGTTTGACCTGTCTGTGCAGATCATCCCAGGTAATTTTTTTATCCTCTGCCTCTATGTGTCTTCGTCGGAGCATTTTTCCTCTCACTGTCTTTCTCTTGTTTGTATTTGTGCAATTATTTGTTTTGCTTCCTTCCAAGTATTCTTGTCTAACCCTAACCTTGTATTAAAAATATTAGGACCTAAATCTATTTCGTTCTTCCAGTGAACATAAACGAGGAAATGAAGACTTACAAGCTGAAAATAGATCTTTTGTAAGTACAATGAAGAAATAGTTAGTATTTCCGTGCTCTGTGCCCCACATCTTATCGTGTTTTATTTGTCTTCATTTTCTTCTCTTTACCTTTCCTCAAAGTTTGAAACATTTGCATTGTTTAAAATGCTTCGATCTTAAACTTTACCAAGGGCTTTGCTTTCTTTTGCGATCATTATTTCAATTAATCGACTCATTCTGTATACAGGTATAAGGACACGCAGCATGATTCAACCATGTCTGTCTTGGACATTAACTTGCCACCTGGCTTCACTGCGAACTCAAATGACCTAGATTTAGTGAGTAGTCTGCAGTCATCTGCTTTAAATTTGTCTTAAAACTGCAGTACAGAACTTCTGTCTTGTTCCTCTGGCAATGAGAATAACTACATAAACACAATTTGCACAAAGTAAATGTTACATTTATGCAGCCTTCTCTTATTTTAAAAATGCCAACCTGTCCAAGAGCAGCAAGTCCAAATCCAGATTTACTCAGTCCTTCATTCAAGGAAAAATCATCCATTTCTCACTTTGTAAATGCTTCACTGCTGGTGCACACCATGAAAAGCTGACAAATGTTCTGTTATACTTGTACAGTCTTAAACTACAGCTGAAATCTTGTCTGTTCTAACCAGAAACCAGTGATCCAACACTGTGTGTGTGTTTCAGTTATCCAGACAAAAAGACTGCTCCATTTCAAAGTATCAAAGGGACACAGTCTTGTCAGGCTCAGTCATCATCTACCTGGACAAGGTTAGTTTTTTTCCCCTTCTATCCCCCTTTTCTCAATTTCTGATTCAAGTAAGTTTAATTGACAAAAACGTTAATGAGTGGTACATATTGTCAGGCCAAAGTAAGGCAAGCTTCCCCAAATTTGTATGGCCCAGAAAGAAATTAAATGAAGTTGTGTTTCTTTCACTTTACTTTACATCTGTCCACAGGTTTCTCACACACAATCAGAAGAGCTCACCTTTAGGATCCACCAGACCCTGAAAGTGGGCGCCTTACAACCAGCCGCTGTGTCTGTCTATGAATACTATGACCGTATGTCTCAAAGATAAGATACTCAGTTTCAGCTTCAGTGGTCTACAGGAGTTTTTATTTTCTGCAGATACAGTAGATGTGGCGATAAGCAGACGCTGTTATATTATGTAACTATTAAATATTCCTTTACTGCAATGCATGGAAGTTAGCACAAATGTTTTTTTGTTGTTGTTGTTGTTTTGTTTTTTTTTATTTTGCAGAGACACACTGTGTAAAATTCTACCACCCAGAGAGAAGAGATGGAGAGCTGCTGATGCTCTGTGCAAAGTTTGACTGCAGATGTGCTGAAGGTAATGAGGACTATTTCATCCGCTTACTTAAAACGTGAAATTCTTCAAGGAAGACCAATCAAATATTAAGATTAGAGGAGATAACTGTGGAAATTGGCTAACAGTAAATAAGCAAATGATAACATTCAGAACTTGATCAGAGGCAAGTAGCACTTGCAGGATCTTGTAGTATCAAAGTGGAAGACAGCACAAATACATTAATTCACTAACATACTTAATACAGCTTCAATCACCCATTAACACATCAACACAAATACACGTGCTCAATTAATCAGGCCATCAGTTGTGTTTTTTGTGATAGAAATTCTTATTATTTCTGGCTGATGATGAAAACACAACATTCAATTCAGCCAAGCTTGAATGTTTTAAGATAAGAAAAGTTGCATCATAGCTCATCAGCTATGAAGCTAAGACGTCAGCTGAGAAGATTGGTCAGGGCACAGAAAAAGGAATGCCTGAGAGCTGAACAAGTCAAAGCTTCATCTTGATACTCTATCTTTAACTAATAATCAGGTCAGAAATCAAGGGGTAATTTTAGACTCAGACCTGAACTTTAACAGCAACATTAAATCAATACCATCAGCAGCTTTTTATCATCTAAAAAAACAGTGCCAGACTCAAAAGAATAGTGTCTAAACCAGACATGGAGAGGCTAATCCATGTGTTTGTCTCCAGCAGGTTAGACTACTGTGACAGCCTGCTCACTGGACTCTAAACGAGCTGTAAGCCAGCTGCAGAACAGCCAGAATGCTGCTGCTCAAGTCCTGACTAGAACCAGGAAATACGACCATATTAGTCCAGTGCTCAGGTCTCTGCACTGGCTTCCTGTCACTCAGAGAATAACCTTTAAAACAGCTCTGCTTGTGTACAAGTCTCTTTAAGTCTAGCACCAAAGTACATCTCTGACATGTTAGAGCCATATGAACCTCGGGGAGTGGTCTCCTGGTGGTGCCCAGAGTCAGGACTAAACATGGTGAGGCTGCGTTCCAGTTTTATCCTGCTAAAATCTGGAACAATCCTCAACCCTGACAACTGACAACATTTAAATCCAGGCTGAAAACAGTTCTATTTAGTTGTGCATATGACAACAGAAAGCATTTTATTTTTTTGCTTTTCATTTATTCAATGATTATTTTGTGTTCTATGTAAGGATTTTATCTGCCGTCTTGTAATTTTTTTGTATCTGTAAAGCACTTAGAATTATCCTGTGTACAAATTGTGCTCTATAGAGAAACTTGCCTTGCCTTGCATATGTCAAAAAGCACATATCACATGACTATCCTGTCTATTGTTTACTGGAGGCTGATCTGGTTGAGACCTCGTAATTGTCTTGACAGTTTACCTAAAGGTGTTAAATATTACTTAATTAATCAAAGGCTGCTTATCTCAGAATGAACAGTACTTAGGTAATTATTTGTTATCAATCCAGGTTTGACTCACACTAATCTATATTTGCAGAAAGCTGCGGTGTGCAGAAAAAGGGCAAAGTAGACAATGAACAGCGCATGGCAAAATCCTGTGAGAGAACAATTAATTTTGGTAAGACATATATCAATGGACTGAATTTATGTCAGCGACTGAGAGAATGTGCAGTATCAATGTCCAATATGTTTGTTCTCAGCGTACAAAGTGAAACTGGAAAGCTCCATAGGTGATATCAGCACTAATCAGAATATAATGAGGGTGCTGGACGTCATCAAAGAAGGTGCGTATTTTCAAACAAAAAAACTGTACAAGCAAAAATGCCCCAGTTGTGTTTCTACAATTCTTGTCCAATAAAGAATTTTTTTCTTAACCCTAACCCAACCCTAACCCATTTTTAATTTTTTTGAGAGTCCATCTTTAAGTATTCATTTCCTTCTGGCAGTGAACTAACTGTTAAGCTATTGTTGAAGGGAACCAACCAACCAGCAGTACACTACACTGAAGTCCGGCAATTTGGAGAATTAAATTAGCCACTGTGGCCAGCTTTATTTTACATTATACAGTTTCATCCAGCTCTCAGCTACAAAGAACATAGGGCTATTTTCAAAAAATGTCTAACTATCTCTTTAACATTTCTTTCATGGGTATTATATGAGAATGTAACAATGATGTGATTTACTGTTCTTTAAGTTTTGTATGTAATTCTTAAATTTCCTCTCTCTTTTGCAGGAAGTGTTGATGTGTATCTTCAGGGGAAAACACGAGTATTTCTCAGTCCACCACATTGCAGAGAGTCTTTGGATCTGAGACCAGGGAGTGATTATCTCATCATGGGTGCATCCAGAGATATTCAAAGAGGCAACACACGTGACACGTAAGTTTGTTTTTGATATTGTCTCTATGTTACATATTTCACTGAATCATTGTATGGTTGTTTATGTATATTTGCTTCCATTGAGAGAGTCATTGTATTAACATATTTATGTGAAGGAGTAAGCTCTACTTTATCGTGTTCTGGATAAAGCAGCATTTCATTGTTGTCCTCAGGTACCAGTATGTGCTCGGTGAGACAACCTGGATAGAGTATTGGCCCACAGAAGAAGAGTGTCAAATTGATAAGTACAGATTTGCATGTTTGGGGTTGGCTGATATGCTGGAGCAGCATATGTTGTTTGGATGTGTCAACTGATAAAGTACTTTTCATACTGGTTTCATTTTACATCAACCTGTTCTGTAAAACTATCACTGCAATGAGACACAGTATAAAGATTACATTATTAAACCATGTTCAATAAAATGCATTGGTTTCTGTCTGCTTTTCAATATGCTTAACAGGAATAAAATAAAAATAACATGCCTTGACATTCCCATCGCCATCCAATGTTGCCTCACTGCAATGAAAGTTAGATTGTTATTGCCGTGCAGAAGAGTAAAATGAATTTGTCATGACTCATCTGTCTCCAATCATTTATTTGTTACCCCAATGGGGGCAGGTAAGGCAGCCAGCAGCTGTTGGTTGGTGCTCCTGTTGGGATGGGAAGAGTCCATCTCCACTTTGTTTGATCATAAAGGTCAAGGGAATATCTATCAAATGCCAGTAAATTACTAACACTTTTTCACTGTGTTTGCTTTAGACCAGATAGCAAAAAGGGGCAGAATAATTATGAAACGTTTTATTGAATCAGTGCTCGATCTTGGAGAAGAAAAAGAATAAATTACTCATTAAGTGTAAAGTCCATGTTGGAGCTGACTGCTCACATTGTTTTGGCATCTTTCTACATACCCACCAGACATTATTTACTGTAGGCCCATTTTTGGAGTATTTCATGTATCAAATGATAATTAATATTTTTCTGGATGATGGTGGTGCTGGTTTGTCTATACGTTGGCATAAATTATCATCTTCACAAATATAAAATGTATTGCAATGGAAGTTCATAGAAATGTAGAGACATTATATCAAGATTTATGTCCCTTCTCTCCTAAATACTCGTGCAGTCTCTGCATGGCCATTTTACCGCCACAACTGAATTCAAAATTCATTTTGTCCAGCCCTAGAGGATAAAATACCAAAACTGGAAGTCTGGATAGCAGACTAAGAGACAGGCTGCTTTGCTGCCAGACAAGGTTATTGTGCTACAATCTTTAACCACCGATTTTATCATTCATGATATTCATTCATTTTATTCCTCATTATTAGACGCTTCCTTTCAGCTGATAGTTCATAGTCATCATCGAACCATCTGCCAGGAATTCGGGGCAGTCAAAAACAGAAGGTAAAAGGAGGCAAATAAATACAGTCACAAAAAGCAAACAAACACAACGATCATGGAAACCTGTGTATGCAAACCATTCACAAAGGAATAAATAAAGAAGACAAATAAATCTACTAGAAGAACAACTCTACAAGTTGAATTGTATTTTAACCGTTGAGGTGGTCTCTCCTGGTGTGCCTTGTAAAATGAGAAGCTGCTAACTGAATGTTGTTATGTGCTACTGGCCATCAAGAAAGATAACGGACAGATAATGTTATCATTGAAGCTTTGCGTTAATGGGAAAGTATGTCTAAACTCTTCACTGTGAGTGTACTAATTCTGAAGGGCAGCCTGGTAGTGATTGGTGACTGGTGGCGGACTAGCACACTATTTATTTTACCTGATAAAATCAAATCCACCAAAGGTCACTGAAAAAAGTAATGTCCATTCATCAAGCGCTACTGTGAATCTACATTTGGCCAGGACAACAAAGAGAAACAGATGTCCTTCGTAAACTTATACATCGTCAAAATTAATTGGTTGGATTGAAAAATTCTTTAAAATCCCACTTTTCTTTACCAGATTTTCCTGATTTTCCAGGTTTTTCCATTGATTACTGTCAAATAACGTAATTAAGGGGCCCACACAGTGTCATTGGTCATTCTTCACAGTACACACGTTCAAGAAAGTTCAGATCATTTTTTCCTCCCTTTATATACAAATACGTCGGAATTAGACTTTTAAATATGCAACCATATGTGAACGCTGAGCTTAAAACATAACTTTTTAGCCTGTAAGAAGTACAGTAAACTTCTAGTGATAATTCACACTTTTAGATATTTATCTGATATATTTTGTTTGCAGGTATTTACGTAAGTGTCTAGATGGAGTCATAAAGTTTCTGTTTCTGATCTTGACCACAGGGAGGTGCAGAAGGGGTGAAGTGAGTGGATAAAAGGTGCACGTTGTAGAAGGAGAGTTGATAGTCTCAGCAGCCAGGAGGATGGGTGAGACTCAGCTACCACTGCTGGCCTTTCTGGCTTTTGCCTGTCTGTGTTCTCTGGCTGATGCAGCTCCACTGTAAGTAGATCTCACTGTATGTCGCTAGAATGGTTTCAGCCCTCTTTTTCAGTGTCTATAATGTTAGCGGGGACATTTTAATTTTTCAGGGACTCACGCAGACTAATGAAAGCAGACAACTTTCAACAGAGATTTAAAATTGCTCTGTATTTTCGGGTATAAAATAAAATTATTGTTCAGTGTGGTTTATAGATACAAATAAAATGACCCTAATCCACTGAGTTCATGTTTGCAATCAAAATTGTTTACCTTTTCCCTTCTCATTATGCTTCTCAGTTGGCTTCCTGTACATATGGTCACATTACAAATACTGTTTGAATATGATCCAAATTAAGAGGCTTTGAGCCATAGATGTTAAATATTTGTCTTACAAATTTGAGATTGTCATAATGTCAGTCCCATAATGTCAGTGACCCCATCCTGTGTTACAGGATTCACAAATGTAGATTGTGATTTCTGATGAATAGAGAAGTGACAATGACAAATAAAATGCTTAAACCATTTAGGTGGATGCAGGCTTACTGACTAAGAGCATTATATATTTGTAGCAATTCAGTTAATTACCAAGTTATATAATTTTGAGTTATTTTATACATAAAAAATTTAATTGAACTGTAATGTTTTAATTTGTAACAGTATTTCCTAAAAAGTACAAAACTTGCTGAGGCAGAAAAAAGTGTAACCAGAGAAACAGTGAGGCCAGTTAATACCTGCATTTGTAATTAATGGTTTATAGATACAGGGAGGGAATTAAGAAGATTCATTCGTGTTTATGTCTCACGTAGTAATTGTTCAGACTGGAGTTTGCATTCCAAAAGTCAAAGTACTGTGGCGTTTCCACACATACATTGCACAAAAGAACAAACACAAACAGGGGACAGGGTAATGTTCAAAAGTCTTATTGATCCAGTGCTTGATCTTAATCCAGATAATTTGTTGTGTGTTAAGTCCAGACTTGATCATTTCCAATGATATTTGCTTTTATCATGGGATGTGGGAGCAGTTTGCTGCTCATATTTATCTAATGCATGTCCATTTACCATCTACCTCATTTGGAAGTCATTTCTAAAGCACTTGTGTCATTTTGACATGAAAGTGAGTTTTCTGACATTTATGTTCTTCTTCATCTACTGTGTCCGGGATTGTATTTCATAAATGTCTCTATGTTGACAACATTTTCAATCTGCCCCGTTGTTCTACAGAAAAATTATGTCAGCTCCCAATGTGCTGTCTGTTGGAACAAGAGAAAACATCTTTTTTGAGTGTCAGGGCTGCAGCGATGAGGTCATCCCAGTAAACTTTAAAGTGACAAACTTTCCGAGCCAGACGGTGACACTGGACTCGGGAAGTGTAATCCTCAACAAGCAGAATGATTTCCAGCAGTTCGGGAATATTATGGTAATGTACATGTACCGTAAATATACATTTTACTGCTGTTCTGCGCCTCACACACCGGTCACAGTTTCCTTACCCTGTCTCCTCATACTGGTTTCAGATCAATCCTGATTCCTTCGTCAAGGATCCCAACATCAAGCAGTATGTTCACCTGGAAGCTGATTTCCAGGACTACAAGCTTGGCAAAGTCGTCATGGTGACCTTCCAGGCTGGCTTCATCTTCATCCAGACCGACAAGACCCTCTACACCCCCAACAGTAAAGGTGAGTCCAGCCCTGTATAAGTGAGGGACACACCACATCCTTACATCTCTGTATCGATGGGTCCACATAAGATGATTCACGATTGAATTCTATTAGTTTGACTTGGGCACTTTTGACAATGAATTCCTTTACTGTAAACTACAGCAGCATGAACCTCTTTATCCCCCCATCAGTTCATTACAGGATGTTCGCAGTAGCACCAAGCATGGAGCCAGTGAAGGCGGGAGACAACCACGCCGATACCTCCGTTTCCATTGAAATTGTGGTATTGTATTTTCACTTTTGCACTAAACTAAAACTACTAACTAGACATCTCTGACCTGTCAACTCCTTTTCTCTTACATGCTTGTAAAACACCCTCAGTGATCCTCATTCCTACAGTTATACGTGGATGTGTAGTAACATAAAGGAGGGGGATGACATGGGTCATAGACCAAAGACTTTGATCTAAAGTCTTTGCTGTAACATTATTTTACTATATTCGTTTGTTAAAGGCAGACAAGCACTACTGAGGAAATATTGATATTTCAACTGGCATGAGGAAATGCTCACTGAATTTGATTTTAAACTATGACGCTGGCTTCAAATTTCTTATTCTATACTACCAGTCAAACAGCAAAGTGCAGGCAAACTTTTGACTGGTAATGGAAAAACGATTCAGTGTTAACAGTTGGTCACTGTTGTTTACATTTAGACTCCCGATGAAGTCACTTTATCTCTGCCTGGTCCAGTCTCTTTGATATCAGGGATGTACTCTGGAGATTATGACCTTGGCGAATATGCCTCGTGAGTATTTCATTTCATTTCATTAATTTCATATAGTGTTTGCTTTCATGTCTTTATCCTATCTTTTATTAACATTGGCATTATTAGCATTGTTATTTCTGTGTGTGTGCGTGTTTAGTAATGGAATTTGGAAAGTGGTGGCCAGGTTCCCCAGCAACCCACAGTTCAGCTTCTCGACGGAATTTGAGGTCAAAGAATATGGTGAGTCCGTTTTTCACTGAAGTGTTGAATGAACTTTTAAAAACCTTGAAAATGCATTTACTCTCATACATCCTGTTGAACACACAACAGTATTTTATTGACCCCTACTGTAGATTGTTAATCGTAGCCATGCGTAATAAAATCTAACTATTTATGTATTGTCAATGATTGAGCAATTATATTTTTCTGATTTTCACTAAGAGAGTTTTATTATAATTGATATTGATATTTCTGATTCTGATCAAACTCATTTCATTTTTCAGTGCTGCCCAATTTCGAGGTGACTCTGGAAATCCAAAAAAACTACTTTCACGTGGACTGGAATGAGTACAACGTCAGAGTTCAAGCTATGTATGTAAAGGATTCTTGTTGGGGGTTTAATAAGTAGAGTGGTTGGAGGAGAAATGAATGGGTGCTGTTCAGAGGTTGTCCACAGTCTGCTAAATGAAGAGCCGTCAGGGATGGTATGTTGAATGACCAACATATATGAAACCAAACTTACTAAAATTATTCTGAAAACCTCACACATATATACAAATGTAAAGCCTTTACCACTCACTAATGAAGCCTTCTCACGCAAACAGCAAAAAGCTGAAAATGTGAAACTCATGAAATATTTTACACATCAAAAAAAAAAGAAGCATATGGTCACTTGTAATTGCCCCTGTGAGATATGCATTATATTACAGTATGCATCTTTTTTTTAAATGACAGTAAACGTTTTTTTTGTTTTTTTTTTCTTTCAATCTGATTAGTTGACAACAGAACTCTAAAGCCAGCTGATCATCCAGTCTTTACATTCATTTTGGATGGCAGAATCACAAGCTGTGACAAAATTATTCCCCAAAGGACTCTGTCTGTGTAGATCCATACCAGTGTTTGCCATTATACTAGAATTAAACTGGTATAATAATGGTATTATGGTAATGGTATAATAATGTTTTTGTGAGAGGGTTTCAGTTGCACATGCAAAGGGTTCACGACAACTGATGAAAGTGTGCGAGCTCTCAGCTCTCATGTTGGCATCCTGTCCTAACTTCATTGATTGTGAAATCCACTATCAGTTTGAGGTCTGATTCATACCAATCCTATGCATTGGGTTTGTAGCTACAGAGCTCTCACATGCATCTATATTTGGATAGATTAGAATAGGTCATCAGAAAAATGAGCACAAAGCAAGTCTGTCAGAAAATAAAACCAGGAAAAAGTTTGTTTCAGGCTTTGGCAGGCATTCTGCCCCTTTAGGCATGTACATAAACGACCCTGCTAAATGTAACACATTGCTGTGTGTGTACATTCTCCTACATTTTGACTCCTCTATTGCATTTCTACTTGTGTCTTAAGCCGCCCTTCGCTTGTAATTTCAGTTATCTATTCGGTGAAGACGTGGAAGGAACAGCCTACGCTGTATTTGGGGTTATTATGGATGATCAAAAGATAAACTTTCCTGGTTCCCTTCAGAGAGTGACTGTGAGTTCATAGCTCCCTGTTTGCTATGTCAGAGCATTTACCTGCTATTGAATTCTACTATAATACAGTAGAAGTAAATTTTTTTTTCTAATGTCCCATTAGCTTGATGGTGGTGAGGCACAGGTCACACTGAGGAAAAAAGCCATAACAGACACCTTTCCAGACATCAACAGCCTGGTGGAGAAGTCAATATATGTAACTGTCAACGTGCTGACAGAGGACGGTAAGAAAGAGACACTGTGTGGATCGGCAGTTCTGGTCAGTTGTTATGCAGTTTTAGGAGGCTCAAAGAAAATTTGGATTATAAAACTTATAAGTGACAGGCTGACATTTTTACAGAGAGGAAAGCCAACACCTCATCCTCCTGCCTCATATTCAGAATTGTAACACTTTACCATGACAATAACAAATCTCTCATGAATTTAGCCTTTCTGTCTCACTTCGTGCATTGAATCCTCGCAACTGATCTCAGTATCTGAGTCAAGGAGCGCTAGCAAATTTTGATTTTGCTTGATACCAGATGTAAGGACAAATAGCACCACCACCTCAGTACAGACGTCTAGTTTTAGCTTTAACCTGCAAACGCTGGTTGACTCACCTGTCCTGATGGCATGTCACTGATAAATGTATATATCTATTTTTCGCCAAGGTGGAGAAATGGTGAAGGCAGAGTTAAGAAACATCCAGATTGTTCAGTCACCTTACGCGATACAATTCACAAAGACATCGAAATTTTTCAAACCAGGAATGGACTTTGATGTTATGGTAATGTACACATTTACATCTCTGCTACTTTTCTTCACAGACCTTATCATATATCGACAATCATATGCTATTCTCCTACAGTGATTGTCATGGACACACCTTATTATTCAGACAAATTGCACAGATTGTGGATGGATTGAAAATGCTGAATTTATTTAAACCAACTCAATTATATAGCAAGAGTAAGATAAGGTATGTCAGTCATGTAGCAAGTGTCAGAATGAGTGTTGGAATGTGCAACAATGTAAAAAAACAAACCAACAACCTGTTGCCTGGGAGGAGAGAGAGAGTGAGAGCCACTGACTGACTGCTAACCAGAAACAAACAAAGTTTAGAGGAAATCCCACAGCACCCCCTTACAGCAAGGGAGGGGTCATCACAGTGATATAAGTCTGTGCCATAGTTGTTTCAACACCTCTGTGTTTGACGTTAGGTTGAAGTTCTGAATCCTGATGGGACTCCAGCAGATCAAGTTCAAGTGACATTGAATCCAGGAGCAGTGGAGGGCAGAACAGAAGAGAACGGCATGGCAAGGCTTTCCATCAATACAAAACAAACAGATACGCAGCTGGCCATCTCTGTAAGTGCCTGAAATCAGCCACCACGAATATATGTTCATATGGAAAATCGCATACAGCACTTATCACCTTTGTATTTAATTGTAGGCAACAACTAACGTGCCAGGTATCACTCAAGCAACGGCCAGCATGACAGCTCACCTATATAACAGCAAAAGCAAAAGTTACCTCCACATAGGTAAGGAACCTTCTTGAATAACATCAGATGGTAAAAAGGTGGTGGCGAAGAGAGTCATTCGGGTGGAAGAAGTCTATCACTGCCCTGCAAGAGCTGTCGCATGTTGAGCAAGCCCTAATATTCAATACCTTTTATTTCAGGGGTGGGTAAAGCTGAGGTGAGTAAAGGAGAGAACCTGAAAGTCAACTTCAACTACAATAGGCAGAGCGGCGCACAAAGTGACATCACATACCTGGTAGGTGATTTTCTGTGCAGATGCACAAATTCTGTGAATTTGTGCATCTGCTTTCATGGTTTTGTTGCCTCCCACACTTTGTGTAGCAAACACACATTCGAAAAACACTTATGTGTAAGTCATTGTCTCTAGATCTTGAGCAGAGGTCAGTTGGTGAAATATGGCCGTTACACAAAATCAGGAGAGGTGGTGGTATCCACAATAATTCTGGTCACAAAAGAAATGATGCCATCGTTCCGGATCATCGCCTACTACCATACAGCTGATGGAGAGGTCGTATCAGACTCTGTTTGGGTGGACGTCGAGGATACCTGCATAGGCTCGGTGAGAGACAGCACATTGAAGCAAAATGCAATAAATCCAGAAACTGAGTTTTTTGTAGTTATTTGTATACAAACACACGTACAGTATGTGTGTGTGTGTTTTATTTGGTTGTTTTAACAAAGACATATATCAGCATGCATCACTCATCTTCCCCTCCCCTTCTTTAGCTGAAACTGGAGCCAAAGGAATCTAATCGTAATTCCTTTGAGCCTGGTGAGTCTTTTCAGCTGAAGGTCACTGGGGATCCAGAGGCCCAAGTGGGACTGGTGGCAGTTGACAAAGGTGTTTTCCTCTTGAACAGCAAGTTCCGCCTCACCCAGGCAAAGGCAAGTGCTTGTTGTATGTTTAAAAATATTTTAAAGGGGCTCCATTTTGAGTTGCTGGGCCATACTATTCCAAATATCAGCACTGACTCCATCAGCTCAGTTTGTAAAAATATTAAAAAGCTTAGACAGCAATTTACATTTTCACTGTTTACGCTTAAAATAATAATAACAATGTTGGGATTTACTCATCCACCCAAAGTAAGAAACCAACCAGCTGCTGGGATGGCTATAGTTCCATTTTTATTTTCCTTCTATCCATCCTTTTATGAATCCAGTTCAGAATATCACTGATTCTTTATCATTAATACAGATTTTCTCCTGATCCTTCCCTGATCATATCCTATCCTGAAAATAAAAGAATAAAATAAGATCTGGATTAGAATTTATTCAACTTGATTTGTCACATTTTAGGTTTCATGGGAAATTCAGCAAATGACTCATTTGGCACCAAGGGAACTTAGAACATAACAAGCCAAGGCAGACAATTGCAGAAGTTGCAAATGATAGGAAGGAAAACATAAAACTTTACAGGAAATAATTCCAAAGTAAAGCAGGAACCGAAGTGGTGGATGATAACAGTTTCTGTTTCTGCATTTGACTTCCAACCTGCTCAGGTGTGGGACATAGTGGAGAAGCATGACCCAGGCTGCACAGCAGGTGGAGGGCAGGACGGCATGATGGTGTTTTACGATGCTGGGCTTGCATTTAAAACTAACATGGACTCTGAGACATCCACCAGAACAGGTGACACTCTTTCACTCAAAGTCTCACTCCTTTGCCTCATTCTGCTTCTAAACAGGAATGTATTTTTGTGTTTCTTGTTGGTAATATGCTTCAGCTAATTAAGAGCTCAGGTCAGTGAAGTTGTTAAGCATTACTATGGGTCTGCTTTAAACAGCATACACTTGTTGGCTTCTGTGTAAGAGCTGTTCTGGTTTCCATTTCCAGACTTGAAATGTGGAGCGACCACTGCTCGAAGAAAAAAACGGACACCTACTGGAGATTTCCAAAGCAGCATGTGTAAGAACCACAGCTTCGTGATGTAGAAATGTATCGATGTCATGTTGTTTTTAAAGACGATCTTACTTTATCTTCATCAATATAGTCAACGAGTATAGAATATCAACGAGTATTTCTCGTCATTTAACAGCAAACAACAAATTATGATTAACAGGGAAAATCACAGGTGATCCTGGTGATGATCCGGGTGCTGGAGTATTGAAAATATACACTCACTGGCCACTTTATTAGGTACACCTGTCCAACTGCTCGTTAACACTTAATTTCTAATCAGCCAATCACATGGCGGCAACTCAGTGCATTTAGGCATGTAGACATGGTCAAGGCAATCTCCTGCAGTTCAAACCGAGCATCAGTATGGGGAAGAAAGGTGATTTGAGTGACTTTGAACGTTGCATGGTTGTTGGTGCCAGAAGGGCTGGTCTGAGTATTTCAGAAACTGCTGATCTACTGAGATTTTCACGCACAACCATCTCTAGGGTTTACAGAGAATGGTCCGAAAAAGAAAAAATATCCAGTGAGCGGCAGTTCTGTGGGCGGAAATGTCTTGTTGATGCCAGAGGTCAGAGGAGAATGGCCAGACTGGTTCGAGCTGATAGAAAGGCAACAGTGACTCAAATAACCACCCGTTACAACCAAGGTAGGCAGAAGAGCATCTCTGAATGCACAGTACGTCGAACTTTGAGGCAGATGGGCTACAGCAGCAGAAGACCACACCGGGTGCCACTCCTTTCAGCTAAGAACAGGAAACTGAGGCTACAATTTGCACAAGCTCATCGAAATTGGACAATAGAAGATTGGAAAAACGTTGCCTGGTCTGATGAGTCTCGATTTCTGCTGCGACATTCGGATAGTAGGGTCAGAATTTGGCGTCAACAACATGAAAGCATGGATCCATCCATATCAACGGTTCAGGCTGGTGGTGGTGGTGTAATGGTGTGGGGAATATTTTCTTGGCACTCTTTGGGCCCCTTGGTACCAATTGAGCATCGTTGCAACGCCACAGCCTACCTGAGTATTGTTGCTGACCATGTCCATCCCTTTATGACCACAATGTACCCAACTTCTGATGGCTACTTTCAGCAGGATAATGCGCCATGTCATAAAGCTGGAATCATCTCAGACTGGTTTCTTGAACATGACAATGAGTTCACTGTACTCAAATGGCCTCCATAGTCACCAGATCTCAATCCAATAGAGCATCTTTGGGAGGTGGTGGAACGGGAGATTCGCATCATGGATGTGCAGCCGACAAATCTGCGGCAACTGTGTGATGCCATCATGTCAATATGGACCAAACTCTCTGAAGAATGCTTCCAGCACCTTGTTGAATCTATGCCACGAAGAATTGAGGCAGTTCTGAAGGCAAAAGGGGGTCCAACCCGTTACTAGCATGGTGTACCTAATAAAGTGGCCGGTGAGTGTATGTACTACATATGACAATAGACTGGGTTGTCCATTGTCAAGGCACACAATTAAATAAAATTTTTGTGGGCACATTGAGGTTACTCACAATGATCAGATACAGGTCTGTCAAAACAGCCGCAGGAAGTTCCACGCTCCTGTGCACATTGAGCTTGGCTAAAAACCCAGTGGATGTGTGAACAAGCCACAGGTGAGATGTTCTGGTTAGCGAGTTTGTGGAAAAAACCGAATTGCAACCCAAAACGTCATCCATTTCTTTGTGTACTAGAATTCTGACGGTTTGAGTCAATACAGACGCCGCACAACATGCAAGAGTTTGAGTTGCTTGCAGGATTTTGAGGATTTTGCACAAAAACCATAAACTTTGGGCGATGTGTGTCAAAAGAGTAATGTCTCCTGTAAATGTTTTCCCATAATTATGTAAGCATACTTAGTGGGGGTTAAAACTGGAAGTGAGATTGCATAAAGTAGCTGAAAATTTTTGTTTCAGTTCAGTTCAGCTGAGACAGGACAAACAGGACAAACCCTGGCGGCGTTGCATGAAATCAAAGTTTCTCTTTACGTGTTTTCTTGTTCGATGAAAAAAAAAAAAAAAAAAGCCCTTGTATTTGCATTTAACTGAACACTAACAGTACTTTCTCCCCTGTCACCTGCGTCTCTTCAACATCCTTTCCCCTTTTAAAGTGAGTAAATATGCAGACAAAAAAGTCCGTGGCTGTTGTTTTGATGGCATGAAGGAAGTTCCAGTCTCATATGACTGTCAGCGGCGCAGTCAGTTCGTCCTGGGGGATGCAAGGTGTGTTGCCGCCTACCTGGAGTGCTGCACGGCTATGAAAACCCAGAGAGCTGAGATGCAGGAAGACAGCCTCATTCTGGCTCGAAGTAAGGAGGGAGAGGCAACACTGTTAGCGTCCAGTGCTCACATACAGAGATACACCGTATTACTAACCCCGACCCTTCTCAACAACACTTTAGGTGAAGAAGATGACAGCATTAACTTCAGAATCAGTGAAGTCGTTTCTCGTTCGAAGTTCCCTGAAAGCTGGCATTGGACAAGTGTTACTCTTCCGGCTTGCAGTGATCCTACCTGGTGAGCCAATTATGACTTTTATACATGACAAATACATTTAAATCAGAAGAGATGGTTTCCTTGACAGGCAGCCAACTTGAGTGTGCTCCCCTCGACTTACACAGCATACTTTAATTAAGGCTGCCCAATGTCCCCTTTAAATCACAGCGGTATATTTTATTAACATTTATTGCCTCTGAAATGGACACTGCTTTCCCTGTGTGTTTCAGTCGCACAACATCCATCGTGACAAAGCCATTTCCTTTAAAGGACAGTATCACAACCTGGCAGTTCATCGGCATCGGACTCTCAAAAGCCAACAGTGAGGATTTCTTTTTCCACTTGTATCTTAAAAGTCATGATTCCTTCGATTCTTTAACATCTTTTTATTTGTGTCTCCTTTCATTTTCAAGGCATCTGTGTGGCTCCCCCATTGGAAGTAATCGCACGGAAGGACTTCTTCCTTAAGCTCATATTGCCATACTCTGTTGTCCGTGGAGAACAGGTGGAAATTAAGGCAATCATCTACAACTACAGATCTTCAAGTGCCACCGTAAGTCTGAACCATTATATCCAATTTATTCAAATTGGAACGCTCTCAACTCTGAAGAGACTGGTCGGTGTGGACATTCTCAGTGGAAAGCCTTCTGAGCTAAAGAAAGGAGTTTGAGAGATGTGGGCAGGAATAGTCTCTGAAGGCAGGGAGAAAATGATGACCAGTGCAATGTCCAGAGGTGAAGTGGAGTAACGCCACATCAGTTTCTGCTGATGTCCTGTCATTGCATTCCTCACCTCTTTTATCATACCTCCATAAGGTTATTCTACTGTCCTCACCTGTACACGTTTGCCTTACTGAAACATATAATATGGAACAGGAAACAGCCAGACCCGAAGACTGTTTTCTCTTTGGGAACATTTTATCGTAGTAATAGTCATAGTAAACATGATAAAAGGTGCAAGGAAGAGAAACAAAATCTCTTGATATTTACAATGACATCGTGTCTTTTCCTGCCTCAGAGCTTTACCTTTTTCTTTTTTCTTTTTTTTTTTTTTGCAAATTTGGAAATACTTTCAAGTTTGTAGCTCAGCTGATAAAGAATGTCACCTGCTCCTGCTGCTTCTTACTGCTTAATGGCAGTTTATTCAAACAATGGTTATTGCTGTTACTCATCAAGGCAATGAGACATTAAACTTCTTCCATCTCAAGTGGGTGCTAAATTACATGATGAATGCAAGTAGATATGACATCTTTGTTGGCACAGGAAGCTGTTCTGAGATCAAATCAAATCAGATATAAGGACAGTTATCACTGCCACTTCAGTATCATTCTAAATGAGGTTTATTTTTAGGGTAAACAGAACAAGCACTGCTGGCCTTGCTTGCCTGCCCTTGTGGCACATCACTGGTACACAGACATTCACAAATGTCCCTCTGATCGAAACGACATGCTTAACAATTTTGAAAATTTGATGTGAATTTTACAAAAATAAATGAATGTGCCGCTGTAGGAGGCGTGCTCATCTGGTTTGAGGCAGTTATCTGCTTTGAGCCATTTTAGAATCTCCAAAGACGTCAAGACAAATTAAAATTCAAAATGACTATCAGCCAACAGAAATGTTATTGTATTTAATCTGCTCCCTCTTTGTCTTTCACCGCTTTCAAATTCATGCATAAAGTTTGTTCAATCTCTTGCCCTGTTTTTGTCTTTTATAAGGTGTATGTGGATATGCTTGAGAACCAAGATGTGTGCAGTGGAGCGTCTGGTCACGGGCGATATCGTGAAAAGATCAGAGTTCCCGCCAGAGGTACCAGATCTGTGTCCTTCGTCATTATTGGCATGAAGATAGGTCTGCTCGACATTGACGTCAGGGCAGTTGTTCATCGAATGGATATAAGTGACGGAGAAAAGCGTCCTCTACGGGTGGTGGTAAGAAAAATCTGAATGGTGCCTCTGCTGAAGCTGCAAGAATGCAGTCATGGAGTCAGGTTTGCCTGAAAATAGACCTGATTACAAAAGTGTGTAATTGTTGTCTTTCCAGCCCGAAGGAGTGTTGACTAAAACTGTAGTGACTGAAACTTTAGAGCCTCGTAGCAGAAGTAAGATTTCTGTCGAAAGATTGAGATTAAAATGAATGGAAAAAAAATTAAACACGCAAAAATTTAAGGTAATTAAAATATCTTATTTCCTCATAGCTGAAAGTGTTCAGAAAACACTGAATAGTGGCATTTCTCCAAAAAAGCTGGTCCCTGGCATAAAACCGACAACACAGATTTCTATAACAGGTAGGTTATACACAGTGCATTGTACTGAGTGCTATTAGCTACAATTGCTGGACAATGAACCCTTAGGTGCTGACTTTGTTGTGACAGAAATGACCATCACACTCGGGTGAGAGGGACCTTTTCTTTTTTGTTTCTTTCTGTTAATTCTGTGTTTCTTCTTGTGTCCACACAGGGAGAGAGCAGTTAGGTTCTCTCGTGGAGAACGCCATTAGTGGGAACTCAATGGGAAGTCTGATCACCCAGCCAGGAGGCTGTGGAGAGCAGAACATGATTGGCATGACCCTGCCTGTCATTGCAGTCACGTATTTGGACAAAACCAACCAGTGGGAAGTCGTAGGGTTCAACAAACGAACTGAAGCCCTCCAGTACATCACAACAGGTTGGCTCTCTCGCACACACAGACGTGCATATTACAAAAGACACTAGAGATGTTCTTTAACTGAGGCACCCACTTCAAAAGGACTTCTCAAACTGACTTCTAGTTGATTAGATTCAGTCAAGCAACTGAAAAGTTTGTCTTTTTTGTGTCCAGGATACCACAACGAGATTCCCTACCGTAAAAGTGATGGGTCTTTTGCTGTGTTCAAGGACTATGACGGCAGCACCTGGTGAATCATCCAAGCCTGCATGAACTCCTATGCAAATATTTTGAATAGGAGTATCTATTTTTATTGTATAACTTTTGACTAACTCAGAAGTTAGTCGTGGTGTTGAACTGTTGTATACTTTCCTTTCCTCTCTAAGGCTGACAGCTTATGTTGCCAAAGTGTTCGCCATGGCTTACCCTTATGTGGGGATTGACTACAAAGTCATCTGTGGTGCCATCAGCTTCCTAATTGATTCTCAGCAAGACACAAATGGCAGGTTTCGAGACAGTGGAACGATCATACACGGAGAGATGATTGTATGTACGCAAAGTAACATCAGTTTCTTCAACTTGGTGCTAAGTTATTGACTATGAATGTGAATGAAACAATAGATGTTAAATGCGGCGTGCTTGTTTGTGTGTTTACGCATATGCAGGGTAATGTGCGTGGTACGGATGCAGACGTCTCCATGACAGCCTTCTGCCTCATTGCGATGCAGGAGTCACGCACACTCTGTCGCCGCATTATCCCGGCAAGTATATGCCTTATTCATTTACAAGAGCAGCAGTTGCCCTCCTTCTCGTTGCCATTACTATAATCAACTTGAAAACAATGGAGTGTGCAGTGCTGGAAATCGATTTCACACCAATTTGCAGCTCCTAGTGTTCATTCATGACAGCCAATGGTAATTTGAGAGGCTCTCACTTTGCCACTTGGGTTTGTGTACTACTGTGTCCTGACGAATTTTTGTTTTTAAATGTGAAAACCAACATTGGGAAAGCCCCAAGTTTCCCCATTATCCTTTAAATATGGGGAAACAAAGATGAAAAACAGCCAATTTTCTTTCCGCTGTCTTCATGGTAAAAAAATTAAAAGTGACAGAACAAACGTCTAATTTATGGTTATTGGGCAAAAAAGTTGTTTTGGAATTTTCAAAATTCATTACACAATGTAGCCATAACAATCTGAATGAGGTCATGTATTTTCCTTCTGTCTAGGCTATCCAAGAGAAAATAAACTTGGGAATCACATATCTGAAAGGCCGTCTGGAAAGCATCAGCAACCCTTATGCTGCTGCAATTGCGTCATACGCCTTGGCCAATGAAAACGCCCTGAACCACCAGATCCTGTTCAAGTTTATGTCCCCAGGTTTAGTAGTAACACAATTTTCTTAAATGCACTGAGAAACAAGACAAGATAGTAGGATGTGGGCCTTTCAATATTAACTTCTTTCTTCTGATTTCATTGATTGAAATGTTTTTAAGTGGAAAAATGTCTTTCTTCTTTAGCGGGAAGCCACTGGCCTGTACATGACTCACATCTTTTCACACTTGAGGCAACTGCTTATGCTCTGCTGGCTCTGGTTAAGGCAAATGTGAGTACATCAAGCTTTTATACAGTTCAATAAAGTGATCATTTATGCAACTCCACACAAAATGACTAACAATTGATTACTAAAGTGACTTAAGAAATGTGTGAGTAGGTCTGGACAGTGCTTAAACTGCCAACTGTCTTCAATTGATACAGGCCTTCGAGGAAGCCAAGCCTATTGTCAGATGGTTTAATGGAAAGCAGAAATATGGTGGAGGTTATGGTTCCACTCAAGTAAGAGTCCCTCTCTTTCTCTCCTTATCTCTTTGTCGCTGCAGATATATGCTTTAACTGTATATCAGGCTGCCTTTTTGTGAAGTTATGCATATTTTTGTTGGTTCTAATCTACTGATAACATGATCAATATGAGTTTTGCCTTTTCTGTTTCACTCTCCAGGCTACTATAATGGTATATCAGGCAGTAGCTGAGTACTGGACCTCTGCCAATGAGCAGCCATACGATGTGTCTGTTGAACTTAGCCACCCAGGAAGGTCGAAACCTCTTTCCATCAGCTTAAACAAATTAAACCACTATGCCACCAAAAAAGATTCGGTAAAAATCCACACACAAACACAAAACATGTGTGATTAGGTAGAGATGCATTAAGCGCCACTATGGAGCAGAAAAAGATTCAAGAGAAGCGGGTCGATGCACAGTTTGGCCTGAAATACAGAGCTCACGTTACAGTGAATCGCCCTCCAATGCAGGGCCCAGTTTTAATGCATGGCTTGTCCCCAGGGCAGAGGGAATGTATCCATTGCCCTGAAGATGAACAGCTTTCTGTCCCATAAAGGACAATCATGGTGTCATTTATTGGCCTTTTTGCAGGGTATTGTCTGCGTAGCTTAGCTTGACCTGGTTGCTGTTAAGCTATTGCTCCTGTCATTGTTGTCGGTATGACTGTATACTATTGATAAGGACTGGAGCTTGGCAAGCGAGAGGGCAGCAGCCTTTTTTAGTAAATCCGGAGATCAAGAATATTGATGCTGGAGATGAATGCCACGGTAAGGGTACAATAGTAATTGATAGTAAGCCTGCAACGTAATGGATGTGCATTTTAAGCTGTTTGTGTTACCACTACAGCCCGTTTCAGCATCTCCCCTGCGCTTCCCTGCTACAGCTGGGATGATGAGCCAGGAAAAATTTAACAGCTCTTCAGCTCTGTTTGAATAACTGTCAAGCACCCAGCAAATGACTGCTTAACAGTCTTTCCAAGTAATCCAGAAAGTTTCCCATCTGTTGTTTCTAATTAAACGGTGCACTCTATCAGGCCCTGGGTGTGCATGACAGATAGACACAAACCGTAACAGTGACAGGACCCTCTGTCTTCATCTGCATGTTGAATTTAAAACAGAGCTCAGTAAAGCTACAGATGTGGAGCATCATTTTCTCTTGTATATTACACCTCAAATAGTAAAAATACTACACGACTTTTAAGCTACAACTCCGAATAGTTTCTCTGGATGTTTGCTTATCTGTTCTTTGAAGTTTCCCTGTCGTACTCTCTTCTCAGTTTTTCCATGTTTATATGTGCATCCTTTAAAACAGATGGAAGGCATCAACAAGGATGTCACAGTGACTGCCACCGGAAATGGAGAAGTAGTGGTGAAAGTGAGTATAACACAGTTATTAGTTGATTTTTTTATCCTTGTGCATTATTCTGCATTTGGCTTTGAAATTAGGCTTTGAAATGTAAAGTAATGGTTATTGAGCTCATGTCAAGAAATAATGGTAATATACACCAATCAGCCATAACATTAAGACTTCTGACAGCTGAAGTGCATAATCCTGATGGTCTTGTCATGATGGTACCACTCTGTCCATATATACATCCATAGAGGCAGTGAGTCAACCTTAGGCCCCTGAAGTTGATATGTTGGAGGCATTAATAATGGTCAAGTGTAAGGATCTGTGACAAGCAACAAATGGGATTCTTTTATGACTGGGTGAGATCGGCTGCAGTGTTCTGAACCAACCAAAAGTTGTCCAAGGGCGGCAAACCAGTGAGCCAGAGGCATGGTCATAGGCCGCCACGGCTCAGTGATGCACATGGTAGTGAAAGCTGATCCGAAAGGTCAGGTCCAACAAATTAACTACCAAAGTTCGAATTAGTAAAACTGTTAATGCCGGTTCTGATAGAGAGGAGCCAGGACACGCAGAACAGCACAGTTTGTTGTTTTTGGAGCTGGGTAGGTGCAGGCCAGTCAGCGTGTCCATTCTGGTCCCTGTCCACCACCAAAAGGACTGTAAAGACCTTAAAGATCAGATAACTCAGCACACCGTCAGACCCTCAGCAGAGTCAATGTCTAAGAATCAGGGCCGATTTAGCAACAAAACGGGAACGCACACGGTGTTAGGCAGCGGGTGATCATTTTGTCGCTGATCAGTGTAGCTACACCTTAAATAAAGCACACCCACAGGTTTGTTGACTGCTAATGCTTATTATCCCAACAGGTTCTCTCTTTAGAAAAGACATAGACATTTCAAGTAATGTCATTATTAAGAGCTAAAAATATGAATGTTGTCAAAAACTAAAATTTTTAAAATTTTGTCGATTTAACAGTTGCTGTCGGTTTATTATGTCCTGCCGTATGAGAGGGAAAGTAACTGTAAGAAGTTTAACCTCTCTGTCCAGATCCTTCCAGGTAATTTGGTCACTTCTTCTGTTTTGACCTTCTGTTTATTGTCCAGCATTTTGTGGTGATGTTGCCTCTGTGTATTTCCTGCCTGTTACTGATTTTGCTTTATTGGCTGTTTGAAATTGTGATATAAACTAAGTTATAATTGGAAGCGTTATGATACCACAGCTTGAAGATAAATATATTTGGCAAAAACCTCCAGTAATACCAAAATGAACTTAAAATATGGACTCAGCCATCATTTTAAAGCAGCCCAATGCCAGTAATGCCTAATTTCAATGGAAGACACAAAGCTGTTCATCTATTCATCTTTATTTTGTGGTGTTTTCTTAGTTTCTTGCTTGTTTGTTGGGTTGTGTTTTCTTTTATGGTTGTTAGATTTATCTTTCATGTATTATTTTACCTCATGTTTTGCCAAATTTTTCTCCAGACAAAAATGAAATCACTTACAAGCTGAAAATAGAGGTTATGTAAGTACAATAATATGGCTTTATATCCAAACATTCTAAACGCTCAAATCTTTTTCCTTTTCATTCTTGCATTTATTGTTTCTTGCTTTTTCTTTTCTCAATCTTAGCATATTCCTCCCTGAAGCCTTTATTAAGGTTATTTATTTTGTATTTGTAAAAGGGTCTTGCCTATCCATTCTGTGCACAGGTTTTTGGACAGACAGAAGGATGCAATCATGGCAATTGTGGATGTCGGCATGTTAACTGGCTTCAGTGTGTACACTAATGACCTTGATGCAGTAAGGCTTACACACACGTACGGTCCAATGGTCTGTGTTTACAAAAGGTAAGAGGAGATAATATTGCTTTCGTGTGTTCTTTTGCATTTCTTGGCGTGTAGCTGTCCAAGGGAACTTCCAAGATCATTTCTCATTACGACATAAACTCACCCCTGTCAGAAAGAGGCTCGGTGATTCTCTACTTGGACAAGGTAACCCTTTTTTCTGACCTATTCGTCTTTGTCAAATTCAAACAAGTTCTTATTTCACTCCCTATGTTTAAGTGGTTCAAGGAGGCGAAACCTCATCTGTAATAGACCTCATCATGTAGAGTTAAGGGCAAAGAGTGATCAATATTATATCAGCAGCAACAGAAGGGTGTACACAGGGTGTACATTTGGTCGAATATACTTTCCCCATCTTTGAGTAAACTCAAAATGTTCAGAGGTTTTGGGGGTGCTTCTTATTACCTTATTCGATTTGGTTTTGCCATTTATCCTTCAAATGCATTAGGATGACAGAAAAATAGAAATGGGAGTTGTCCCCTCTGTTGCCTGTGTGAAATATGGATTCTGCATAAAATGAATGAATTTACTTCTCTTTTAAAGCAGTGCAGATAAGTAGAGATGAAAAAGATTATACCGGCAGTGTCTTAGTTGGATGTTACAACGATGCTGTTGTGAACAAACTATGGTAAAATAGTTAAACTACTGGCAGAGAAATGACTAAAGTCTGTAATAAAAAAACAAACATGGAGTACCAGGCATATTTGATACTTTCTAAAAATTCTAAAGGTTTCTAAAATGTGATTGAAGTAAATAGAGATTCATTAATTGTCTAAATTAACTAGACTTAACTTATTGAGCTTTTAAATTTAAAATTTAAATGGATTTGGATCATCATGCCAAGATATTGCTGTTAAGTTTCCTCAGAGAATTTTATTTATGCAGCTTAGGTCAATGCAGTGCAAATATAAAATTGATGTCATGAGATTGTTTGCTTTCTGTTTGCCTCTCTTACGCTCACCTACTTTTCTTTTGTTGGACATCTCCACAGATTTCTCATTCAGAAAAACAAGAGATTTCTTTCAGGATTCAACAGGATCTGAAGGGGAAAAACTTGCAACCAGCTGCTGTGACTGTCTATGAATATTATGACCATCAAAACAAAGACGGTGAGCATGTCATCCAGGACCATAGGCTGCCCCTGTCTATAACTCACAACGACGAAATGAGTCATTCATCAATGTCCTACCAAGAAGTAAATGTACTAATTAATGATCAATGTTCTTGGTGTGGGCAGTCTCTCTTTATGTTCACACATAAAGTTGCTATATGTATTTCACATTTAGTGAAAGATTCATCTCTGCAAGAATATGCATTTTCCTGGTGTATTATGGTCATCCAAGTAACCAATTTAGTTTTGTTTTAACTGATATCCCCTGTTGCAGAGACACATTGTATGAAATTCTACCACCCCAAAAGGGAAGGTGGAGAGTTAATGAGGCTCTGTAGTGACGAAAACAGATGCACTTGTGCTGAGGGTAAGTAACATTTTTGTTTTAATCTGTTAATCTGTTCAGCAACATTATGCAGTGATGCACTATTGTTTCCTCTTATGCCAAGACAAAAACTGAGCTGCATACAGGAAAGTGTATAGCACAGACTAGATAGAGGGAACTGCGGTGTGATATTAACACTTCAAAAACTATGGCTTTAAAAACAAACGGCTGGATTTGATGACGGAGCGCTATCAGACGGTCTAAACCTGCATTATATTAAGGAACCTGAGTTAAAAGTAGATATTATTTAGATATTAAATCTGACGATGCACAAGAGGAAGAGATTTTACTCTACATTTATTGTGCATACATGATGCATGAGTTGATTTTCATCTGTCGTGTGCTAACAATGGGGGAATAAATAACGGTTGAAGGAAACCCAACTGTATCAGATACTGCATGATGTACACCTAAAAGCCCTGCAAATGTGCTGTCTTGAGTTGATTAGCTGTGTGCTAACTTTGTGTCCTGTGTGTATTTCCAGAGGAATGCACTCTGCAAAAGAAGGAAAATGTAAATAATGACGAACGCATCATGAAAACTTGTGAGAGTACAGAGGAAGTTAAAACAGATTTTGGTAAGACTTTCTGTTGTCAGTCAGTGAGTGTGAGGATATAAGCGAGCAAGCTAACAATCTGCATTTTGTCTGTCCTCAGTTTACAAAGTAAAAGTTGAAAGCTTCCTGCACAAATGGGGAACTGACATTTATACTCTGAAGATTTTGTCAGTCATCAAGGAAGGTGGGAATTTTCTATTTTATATAAATTTACCTCATGTTTTCCATAAAGATGTACTTTACAGAGCCATGTAGAAACAAGCTAACAGGAAATGTTATATCATTTAGGTGTCTTCTCTTTTTAAATATTTGAATTATCGACTTGTGACGAACTATGTGATTGTTGGTAAATTTGGGCTGAAAAGTGAAAAGTTCTTCCTGTGATGAATAAAAAAAAAACAAGTACATTTACAATATGTATTTTATTACATTTAACAAGCCTTTCTTTATTTTGGATGTTAATTACAGGTACTGATGTTGGTGTTTTGGATAAAAGCCGTGATTTCCTCAGTCATAGGCGCTGCAGATCTGCTTTAAATCTTTTAAATGGAAAAACCTACCTTATCATGGGTGTGAACAGAGATGTCAGGGTAGAAAAGACGACTTCAACGTAAGTGCTGTGTGTGTGGGAGAGTAATGTTAACATTAATTCTATTTTTGAGTTTCATTTCAAAAACATTTTTAGATTGTATGTACATTGATATGTAAAAAACCAAAACCAAACACTTTTCCGTCCTCAGTTTCCAGTACGTGCTTGGGGAAAGAACCTGGGTTGAGTACTGGCCCACTGCTGAAGAATGTCAGACTACGGCATATGCTTCCACCTGTAAAGGCATAGAAGATCTGGAGTACAAGTACTCAACTTTTGCATGTAATAGTAAATGAAACTCAAAGGTGACATTTGCCCCTTTAAAATTGTTAGAAATTAGTGTTTCTAGCTCTTTTTTTTTTCAACCCTCATGTCAAACTTGTGGTTTGAAATCAAAATTGTGGAAACGTCTCTTTGATATTGGTGATTAAAAATTTAATTGTGTTCTATTTTAATGCTTTTTGTCTCATTAAATCATTATTAAATACTATCGGGATGGATCCACAGATGGTGCTTGGCTGGCTGACCATTTTGGTGTCAATAATCCCACTGGATTTAGTGGATTTATGACAGATGAAATATTTTTCTATTGTACCCTCCCAGAATTTATTATGATGGCTGCATCTAGTTCCTGAAAACTGTCACCACTTTTTGAAAACTTGCAGAACAGGTTCACATCAACCTCAGCTTTACTTTGTCTTTTCACAAATGTGAGTACTAAATAAAAAGTAACTCAGATGATGAAAACTTGCCTGTTGAAAATGTTAATTTTAGCATCGGCACCATGATTATGTCGCTGATTTTAGCATTTAGCTTAAAGCAAGACGGTGTCCGGCATCAGTGATATGCTATCATGACAGCAGACTCTTTACAGAATAAAAGGAACCAAATTTGAAACAACCAAGTCAAAGACTGCAGCTTTAATGGTTGCAGTCAAGTTATTTTTTGTTGTGATGGAAAATGCACACCCTGGGAGATGTGGCATTCGTCACTATGAATGAAAAAAAAAAACAAAGTTAACAGCTCCATATTTTACTTTTGCAAAGATTAATTTTAAGTTTTATTTTCCCATAAGAATATATATTTGTGGGTTTTAATAGCTGAAAACTGTATCAGTGTAGTTTTGCAACTCCTCTTTCAAGCGTTTCCGTGGAGTTCAAGCATCAACAGCTCAGTCAGCCAGTTGTCTAGGGATGCATAGCAAGGCCAACCACAGTTTAGGAGACATCACAAATCTGACGGAAGATCTATGGCCTGTTTCAGCCTCACATCAAGTTTCAGTCCTGGCTACTTGGGAGCTGCTGGTGGTGGGGGGTCAGTTTTGTGACTGACTCCTGTTGGATAGGAAGCAAAAAAGCAGAAATTCAAACTCCAGTTCTGCTTCTTTCCTGATCCCCTAAAGTGGAGCTGTTTGGATATTATCCAGCTGTTTTAGCCAAATATCTCATGTGCCACATGTATCAACATACATTTCAATATAGTTCCCAGTTGCTGAGCATATTTCATCATCTAATTCAGTGATCATCATGTTTTAGTTTTTTTTTTTCACTAAAGCCACATTGGCAGAGCAAAGTCAAGGGGAGAGCCACATGGTTTTTATTTGGAACACCTGGTGTTTGCCTGCTCGTCCCTTCTGTGGCGTTCACTGAATATTTATATAGCACAAAAAATACAATAATAATAATAAATAAATTATTGGCTGCGTTACCATATTGTTATAGGCTACCACACACATGTGACTCGTGAGCCGCACAATGAGTATCTCTGATCTGGTTAATTCTAAATGGCGACCCCCCCTTCCCCTAATTTCGTTTTGATCTATATATTAAGCAAAATGTGTTAATTTCTACATTTATCTGGATAGGGAATGTTGCAACTATGCACATAGTCATTGGTAGTATTATTAACATAGTATTTACTTTTACCTCTACATAAAAAAAGAAGTTTGAACCTTTGCAGGAACTTTGAATGTCATTTCAGAGTTGCTGTAGCTTCATTCCAAAGAGATAAAATTACACCCTTTAAACTGGATGTCAATTAAACATTCAGTGCTCTTAATGGAGAAAAACCTGGACTTTCTGATGAACATCTCGATTCTGCTATTTAAACATTTTACTCACAGATGTAAACAGAAGTATTTGTATTATTTGTTTAAATCTGTATCAACATTGAACGGCATAAAAATGGCTTTTGCTAACTGCTATTAATCAAAACCAGAAAAAGAAGAAGTGGAGGAGGAAGGAGGAGAAAAGAGGAGAAGGGGGAAGAAGATGGAGGAATTACTGATGTCGCAGTATTTCACAAGGTGGCGGTAATGCGCCTAAAGGTCGTTTGCCCACCGTCAGTAAGTATGAGTAGAAGAAGAAGAGGAAGAAGAAGGCGGAGGAGGTGGTGACGTATTTCCGCTCTGACCGGCGCCGTCGCGCAGTGATGTCGACGATTTGACGAGGAAAAAGGATCAAACTTTAAGTAACACTGTGAAGACAGGCAGAGTTAAAGAGGGCCAAGGACACGGGAACTGCACTTTGCTCACGGAAGAGAAAAGCTCGTTGTTTTCCGAGGTCCAACTGTCTCGTGAGATAACGTTAGCAACATGGCCAAGGTGCAAGTATTAAACGTTGCTGTGCTGGACAACCCGAGCCCCTTTGGAAACCCCTTTCAGTTTGAAATAACCTTTGAATGCATGGAGGATTTGCCGGAAGGTGAGTATCGTCTTCAGCCACCCACAGTGCCGGTTCAATGACATTCTGTTTGATGTCGGATGTTCAGTGCAGCCTGCCAACAGGGGCATGTTTATGTTTTTGCCGACTTAAACAACGGGGACAGGTTGGCTCTGGTCGCCTTTCGCTTCCTTTGTTGGTCGATCTGAGCTAGTTTGTGACATTTCGTTTGACAAGGTGTTGAAAATTGGCGCTGGCGCGTTTGTGCCCAACGCCCCGCCCTCCTCCGGCGGTGATTGGTTCAGAGACGTCACTCGGAATTATTTCCGCCAAGCTAATTGGTTTATCGCCTGTTACTGTGGGAACAGTCAGGATGAACAAGTTGCCGCGAAGCGCGCGCCGAGACAACTGGCAAGGATCCCCCCAACTTTTATTTATATTAATCATTGAGAAAGATGTGAAACTAAAGTACTAAACACATTTTCCGACACGGAACATGGTCTATGATTCATCAAAATGAGAAATATATCAACAGACATACCGTTTTACAACCACCAAAGTATAGGAAATGGACGTAAATTGCATTTAAGAGGTGTGTTGGACTTGTTCACAAGTGTTATATATGTATGAATTTGTTTTTCCATTAGTACCCTATAGTTTTTGTACCACAAATATTTGAATCAATAAAATGACCACATTTTATGTTGCTGTGATATTGCTTTTATTTAACTAAACAGCGTGAGCTACATTTAACATTGTGGAGTCATGTAAATCCACACAAAAATTTTAAATAACAAACACAAACTCTTGTTGACACAGCATCAAACCTCTTCTCTGAATTGTATCGTTAACGCATTGTTGGCATTAAAAGTATGTTCATGTCCTGTTAGTCCGCTGTTGTGCACTGGTAGTAGTTTCACCGCTTTAGAGGCTCACGAGGAAACTGGTTTCTTTGAGGATATTTCAATTCGCTTCTAAGAAAGTCTTTTCTTCAAGATTTGTGAAACCACCATCTTGGAAACTGCCTCTCAGTAGCAGCATGTGTGCTTTAAAGTCATCCAATTGTTGGACTTGTTTGAAGCGATAATGTAAACTATATCGCCTCCTGTTTTGTACTTGCATTTAAACTAAGACATGTATATCTGCCTTTATAGATGGAAAAACACAACTGTGAATGAATCCATATGGCACTGACAGCTGCAATCTGAATCAAAGTATTGTTGTTGATTAATGTATACGTGTTGGGACTGGCCTGTTGCTGATCTATTTTATAATTCCCTTTTCAGCCCTATTATATCAATATGACAGGCTACTGGTAAATATAAAACTTTTTGGGATTAATTATAAATTCAACTTTTCAATTAACCAATATTTACCCATCTGTTTACAATAACTTTTCAATAGTAGCAGGTAGCAGTGTGCCTTCTTGTCACCTTTTGAATCGTAAATCAATAATTGCAAATACACCAAAGATGCTATTCTGTTGAATATAGTTGATATAGTGTCTTAGTGGTAAAATCATTAATAAAAGGTATAAAAGGTACTTGGACATCTTTCAGCATCTGGATATTGTTAATGCCAGTAATGTGTTTGTGGATATCTGTAATATCCCTTACAAACTGAGCTATATCTTTCTATGACCTCCACATCTCATTGTCCTGTATGCGTGTTGTCAGACCTGGAGTGGAAGATCATCTATGTTGGCTCAGCTGAGAGCGAGGAATACGATCAAGTCCTAGACTCCGTTCTAGTTGGCCCTGTACCAGCGGGCAGGCATATGTTTGTGTTTCAGGTGAGTAAGATGTTGTCATGTTTTCTTCTAATCCTGTTTTGAAAAGAGATATGCATGAGGATTTTTTTCCCCACTGTCTGTTCC
Source organism: Echeneis naucrates (assembly GCF_900963305.1). Classification (NCBI taxonomy): domain Eukaryota; kingdom Metazoa; phylum Chordata; class Actinopteri; order Carangiformes; family Echeneidae; genus Echeneis; species Echeneis naucrates. The sequence goes on from NC_042511.1 coordinate 11,633,025, forward strand.
TGACTGTGCTCCCAGGCGGATGCTCCTAACACAGGATTGATTCCAGAGAGTGATGCTGTGGGAGTGACAGTCGTTCTCATAACTTGCACCTATCGTGGACAGGAGTTCATCCGCATTGGTTACTATGTCAACAATGAATACACAGACCCTGAACTCCGGGAAAACCCACCTCTCAAACCAGACTATACTCAGGTAAAACACACAAACACACACCCAACAGATGCATGTTGGTGGACATTTTTGACCTTTTTTAATTGTACACTGATCATTGTAATGTGCTTTGGCGACCACAAGATGACACACAAGTCTCCAAAAATGAGGCTCACAAGGCTAAATTGAGCAAAATTAACTATTTTGGCGAAGAGAACTCAAAATGTAACATCCTCACGAGGATGCAGGCTATTAAGAGGTTTATTTTAAGTCCAGCAGTGTCTGAGGCACAAAAAGTTAAGGTATTGGATGGTACTTGGGCTGCTTCTGAAAAGGCTCTATTAAAATTTACACCATTTTCTGCTACCCCCTAGTGCTCTGAAATTGAAATAACAGGCAAGAAGAAGAGTGCAACCTGACCTTTTCAGAGTTGATATATTATTCAGTTTTATGTGAGTGTGAGTGATTGGAAAAAGGTTGTCTTGGAGACACCTTCTATAACCACAAAGGTGTGATTGAGTACTTTGGCAGGTGTACATGTCTGTAGTCAGGTGTTTTCATGAAACTTTTAAGTTCTGTAGCTGAAACCCAAATGAAGGCTTAACCTGACTTAACATGGTAACTAAACAATAAGTTATGTCAATCCATAGTGTTGATGTTTTTAATATTGTTTTTGGGTTCATAAATGACATTGTATGAGTAAATGAGAAATGTATGAGGTAAAACCTATTGTCAAAATATGTGGTAAAGCCTCATACCATCATTCATAGTCATTAATCACATTATCACTGCTTTAAGATGAGATGTAAATAAACACATATGGGAGTGGAATGACCAAGAAATCAGCTGGTTCCCAGACCCTTAAAGCAGTTAGTTTGTATGGTAAATATGGACAAAGTTATAACTTTTTTTTTTTTTTTTACTTTAAGAGCAGTTGGTGGAGTTGATGTACAAGAAAAAAACTCCATTACATGAGGATATCAGGGTAATTTGAAGACCATTAGTCAAATAATAATTAGATTGACTATTTTTAATATATTTATATATTTTTTTTCTATCAAAGGATCAAAGGCTTGAACTGTGTTGAGTTAGGTATTTTTTTTTTATAAAAATACAGTAGTGGTGGCATGTGTGATCAGATCGCTGAAAGCTGTTTTCTCAACTATAACAAGAAATGCACTATCACCCTCCACTTTGTAAGCTAATCCGCTGGCCTCAACCACACTATGTAGTTTCTCATACAGTGTTATTTGGTGGTGCTTGGTTTGGAAACACTAGACATTTCGACTCGGATTTTGAGTTGCATTAAAGAAAATGTAAGGCTGTTTGTTCACCAAATTCTGATATTTAGTCCATTACATTTTTCCTATCAGCTTCAAAGGAATATTTTGGCCTCCAACCCCCGTGTCACCCGCTTCCACATCAACTGGGAGGGCTTGGCAGACAAGATGGAGGACAGCGAGAATGTTGACCCATCCCCCAACATCAGCAGCATGCTCCCGCCATCCTGTATACCTGGGAAGATGCCATCTCTTGGACTGATCCCTGACAACTCTATGGACTGCATGTAAGGATCATCAAATTAACTTAATGAACATGAAACCTTTATAGGTACGCTCAACCACATCACAAACCTTTGGACAAGGAGGCCATGGATGTATTTATGTAACACATGGACATGGCAGCCAGGACACACTTTTTATATGTCATAAGCAAGTGGCATGGATCTGGAATGACTACGTGTTTTTTTTTTTTTTTTTTTTTGCGTGTGTGTGGGGGGGTGTTTTTTCTTCTTTTTTTTTTTTTTTTGGTCTCTCTCTCTCTTGTGCTGACACTCTTTCAACATAACCAGCACTGATTTATTTTATCCTATCTCTCAGATTATGGTGAAGCTGAGCTAAGAGATACATTTTTAGTCATCAGTGCGAGACTTCCATATTCTCACACCCCTCACTTGCAAGACACACACTGATGTTGATTCGCTTGGTATCCTTACTGTGCTTTCCTTTTGACTTCATGAACACAGATCTGAGCTATGTGCAGTACTCTCTGGTACAGGAACACTAGCTCCTTATCGTAAAGCATTGCAGGTTCAGAAGGTCGGTGTCCTCGACGTAAATTAGTAGCATCTCCAGTAGCTCTGGAAGTAAGTCTTACATTTAGAATATGGGCCAATTTCAAGGGTGTAATGTGAGAGGCAGCCTTACTTGCTTTTAGTTTGATAGTTTGTATAGGGTGCAGAGTTTTACTTGCAAGTTTTACCCTTGAGTTGTCCAAATAAGTAAGTAAGCTGTCTTCTGAACAGGCCCCAGTTCAGAAAATGTTTTCTAAAGTGTTGCATAAAATGCCTGTCTTTAATCAAGCACATGGATGTAAGTTGTTTTGATAATTATGGCTCACTGTAAATAATGTTTATCAAGTGCTTTTTTGCCATCAGGATAAAAAAAAGGATTATTTTCTTTTTGTACCTATTATATATTCTTCACCTCAGAATATGTTACAACATTGATCAGTTAATAAAGTTTGTTTTGATGACATTGTGCTGCGTTCTGGTTATCGTCACATCTTACACAGCTTTCCATCTTGACAAGGAAATAAGCACAACAATGGCAGCTAGAGACAGTATGTTTGTGTTCAGCTCTGTGATACCCACGTTTCCCTCCCCTCGCTGCCTCCTTTTCCTTTTCCAATTTCATTCATAAAATACAGCAGCATCATGCCACCATTTTCACTCCAGCCTCGTGTTGCTGGGCAACTGTAGCACAAAAGTGGAGGGGGGTTGTCTGCTCACCCATTTTATCTCTTGGTTGAAGGGACTAACTCCTCCATCCGTCCAGCTTTTACACCTGTCTCCTTCTCCTGTGTCTGCACTGCTGAACAACACTTAATGGTTAGAACCAGGAGCTGAATGAAAGTGCTGTTGTAAAGTAAATCAATATGCAATATCGCCTGCCTTCTAATAGTTGGTAGACTAATCCTTGATAGACTCGGATGATTAGTCTGAGTTAATCAAACCAATATCGATGAACATTTTCTGCAGTAATCTGTCTCTCAGTATCTCTCTGAAGCATTGAATCATTCAGAGTTGACTGTCTTTTAGTGCTGGACAGCTGAGTGTGTAAAATAAGGAAGCTGAAGAAGCCACCGTAAATTCTGGAAAATTGATTCCGAACATTGTTTGGCATTTTACAGACCGTATTACAGTGAAACCAGTGTATGTACAATAACATGATCAACCTGATAGCAGGACATATCCCAGGCCAGCACTTTCAGACTCAACTGAGATGACCTAATATTTAACAAAGTGTGTGTCTTATACTTAAGTAGTTTGGACCCCTTTGATATAAAGCAGGAAGCAGTTGAGCCCTGACATGATGGTACCAGGTCCTTTAATTTTAAATTCGTTTTAACAATACAAGCTCAAATTATTATTTAAATCAGATATTCAGATGCAAATTTAATTGAAATTGCTCCTTTTGAGGTTTTGGATAATAAATCCAGGTGTGGGCAGAGGGTGACAGATGCTGCTGGGAAATCAGGCTGTTTATTAAAAACAAAAGTCGATATACAGGCGCGCGCACGGGTAGACAGACAGTATGTAGCTGTGCGTGTTTTCATCTACGATTGTGTGTGTGTATACCTATATATACAGATATATATCTACATATATATCTACAGATATATGTATATATCTGTAGATATATACAGATATATATCTACATATATATGTATATATAGATATATATCTAAAGGCCGTTTATTTTCTTGTGTGTGACACCAGTTTCCCACCCATATAAATCTTGCCTGCACGTGCACGCGGCTGTCCGGGATCTGTTTAGATGCCTTGACGCCCGGACCGCGCCGCGCCGCGCGTGCGTGCGATAGAGTCTGACCAACATTTCTAAAAATAGATCGCGGCTGACGTCACTTAGCCAAACGTGTATCAGTCGCTTGGCCGCCATGGGGGGGGGGGGGGTAGATTTTTATTATTATTATTTCTTCTTCTTCTTTTTGGAAACTGGATAGGGGGGGCACATTCCTGTCTACCCTCGCGGACAGCCAATAGACACCCTCACGTTCACCCAAATTCCCACGGTTCGGCCGCCCGAAGCCAATGAAGGAGAGAAGCCGGAGAAATTGGGCGCGAACGTTGTCCGGAGGAAAATAATGGGTGACGTCCCCCTCACTTGTTTTTTCTAGGGCTGCCGCTGTTGATGGAATATGAAGGGCCAATCAGAGCGCTCGGTGGCAGCAGCGCCGACGGCAGGCGGCCAATCGGCGTCTTGGCTCCAGCTGTCAGTCACCAACTCTCACGAGGGGGCGGGACCTTCGCTCTGCTGTAGTTCCGTCATCTCGCTCGTGTCCGAGGTTACGGGGGCCAATGTTGATGTGGGGCGGTCTGCTGTCGCTGTCGGACCCCGCCGATGTCTGATTTTTAAACGCTGGCTTCACTGACGAAACGCGGCGGGCATCGGATCGAGGATATCGCATCCCCGCCCTCGCTATAGCTGTATTCTGGGCCTGGGGAGAGGTGGGGAGCCGGGGGGCCTCGCTCGGCGGGGGCTGCAAGGAGGGACAGGCGAAGACTGGATCCTCCGTGTCCAGGCCAACTGCGCCGAGCTCGGCCTTAGGATCCGGCGAAGCCCCAGCGACCGAGACGCCACCAGCACAGCTCCCCGTGGCTTCAGGATCCATACCGTCCACCGGTCGGTGGTCCCGCCGCATCAGCAGCTGTCAGGCTATTAAAGATCAGGACTTCGGAGTCGGTGCTTGATACAGCTGGATTTAGGAAACGACGTTCAGACCCAATCGATCTTAGACCGGCTTGAGGAGGCTGCGGGGCGGCCACGAAGCCTCAGATCGCCCGTTGACAACTTGTCATCATGGGCAACGCGCCCACGGCCAGGAAGGGCAACGAGATGGAAAGCGGTGGGTACCGTCCACAGTACACATGACTCCGGTGCAGCCTCAGGACATCAGGACATCAGGACATGATCTGAGCTACCAGGCTGCGTTAGCTTCACATGACGAGCCATACGCTGTTAATTAGAGGCCTGCTCCTGCTGAGCTCTTCATTAAGACACACTCGGACGTTCACGATCAGTCTTTGTTGCAAATGAATTAGCTAGAGGCGTAGAAGCTGTGTTTGTGTGTATATTTAAAAAACTGAGCTCAGTTTTTGGACCTTTTTTTTCTTTTTAAAAAAAAATGTGATTTATGTGGCTGCTAATGTAGGATGAGGCAGGATGTGGTGCTCTCTCTCCGGTCTGAATCACTGTACGAGCTGCAAAACAGCCAGCAATTTGCTCTGGAAAGAGATGCTGCTGAAAATATGTGTGGGTGATCCGAAACTAATCGGGGACTATTTTGTTTAGGTGGGCCTGTAAAGGTCTTCGGGTCTGGCTGAGCTAGTCCAAATGTGTCTGCTGTGCTGTTAATTCTTGTGCTAATGCAAGAGATCACTGGATTGGTCTATTCATCGGAGCAATTTCATAGCCTTTTTTTTTTTTTTTTTTTTACATGTTTTATAGTCTTTTTTATCATTATTATAAATACATTGTGCTTGTGTTTTATACGCAAATCAAGTATTAGGTGTCAGGGCTGGATATCACACACATGCATGTGTGTTTGCTGCAACAGCACATTGCTGTCTTATCAACCAGTTATTATTTTCACTTACCAAACAATCACAGGGGACATGGATTGATGAAATGAGCGTATTACAGGATGGTTTGAACAACTGACGTTGATGCAGTATCCCGTGTATGCTTAAGTTGTAGCATATGCTTTATGTTTAAAGGTATATTTGTCATTGTTATTTTGAAGTTCGCTTCAATTATTTGGGTTTCCTTTCTCCTCAAATTGATACCGCTCTGTTTTGCGACTGTACTGCCATAAAGCTAGGCTGCTAACAAGTGACTGGTCTAAATAAAACCAGCAGAGACCAAGGTATCCTGACCTTTGGTGACTGACAATGAGTCAAACTTCAAAAATATTACATCCTATATAGTCCGTACTGCAAACTAATAGTTTCTGTCATTTAACCCTCATTGCTTTTTCAAAGTTTGCTATTCAAAATCAAAAATTTGAAGTCAGATCTAGCATTACGCTGATGGCACAATCAGGATTATTTTATTCAATTGCTGCCAGAAGCTCAGAAGCTGTTTGATGTTTTTACTGCAGATAATTATGTGTAAATTGGTTTAAGATTATTCTGGATGCAAACAGTAAGAACATAAAGAATAAGCAGAGTAAATGATATTGGACATTACTCTCCTGCTTTCTGAATCCTCCAGTGGGCCTTTAAATTGCAGAGCTTGGTCCAACAAACTTAATCCCACAAATTTTGACACATCAGTGTTATTTCTGATTTTTGTCATACAAGTTGTTCATTTTGGGTTGGATTCCAAAGCAGTATTACAAGAAAAGCTAAAATCTTTAGCTAAAGTCTTCTGAAACAGATTTAGTACCTTCTTCTGTCACATCCTTGGCTTATCTCTCAAATTTTCAGTGCTGTGTATAGGTCCAGAAATGAACCAAATCACACACATACACATACCCCAGGGAGCTGTTCTCCAGTAAAAACTGGTGGTTTTGTCTTCACAGTTAAGGAGTTCCTTGCTAAAGCCAAAGAGGACTTCCTCAAGAAGTGGGAGAATCCTGCACAGGTTAGTGTGTCAGTGCAGTTTTGCTTGTTTAACATTACAGATAACATGCTTATAACATAACTGTTACATAAATTGTCAGATTTGTGGCCAGTTCTTTTTTTTTTGTATGTAGTAGAAGGCATACAAACCTTTTTCTCTTCTGTGTCAGCAAAGATGAATAGTTGTGGGATGAGCTCTTCATTTTCTCTTGAATTTTAAAAATGCTCCTTATCACTGGTGGAATTTTTCTTGCTTTGTTTTTTTTTTTTTAATCCCAGAGTGGTGTGCTTTTTTTCTGTTCTACCAGTTACTACTGCAGATAACCTAAATATATTTGATGATGAAATGAGGTAAATGGCCTGTAAAATATGTGGGCTGGTAGTGTGATGATAATCCTGCAGCCTTAAAAAAAGAAACAAAAATAATGATTGCCTGTATAAATAATATTGTAGCTATCTCTCTATCAATACAAATCTTTTGAGCTATTAAAGATAGATAGATAAATAGAGAGAGAGAGAGTCATTTGCTTTGCTTCCATGTATAAACCACAACAATAATATCCCACACCACAACCCGGCATCTCACTTTCACAAAAATCAACTAACGCTTTTTTGTTTTGTCTGTCCAGAACACTGCTTGCCTGGAGCAGTTTGAGAGGTTGAAAACCCTGGGCACAGGCTCATTTGGCCGTGTTATGCTGGTGAGGCACAGAGAAACAGGACAGCATTATGCCATGAAGATCCTCAACAAGCAGAAGGTTTGTCTGGGTCAAGGGTCATAGTGGGATGGAGGGTGTTCAATGTCTCTGTCATTTAAGGACACTCAATTATTACACAGGATGGCCAAAGAAAACATGGGTATGCCATTGATGCCAAAATAATAGTCAATGGGCCTGAGACGTTTCAAGAAGTTGAGAAAAGGCCTGGAACTCATTGTCTATGTTTGTGCAAAGGCTCTGAGACACATCAGATCCAGGTGCAAGCCTTTCCTCCCCCTTTGAGCCTGTTTGAACCTACATGAGCAGCTGTCGGCCAGAGTGTCAGAACTTAAGTTGTTTTTATGTGTTCCTGCATATGATATTATATTAAGTAGGGATGTAACGGTACGTGTATTTGTACAGGGCATTGGATAGGAATACTCGTTTAGCATGTGGCACAGACCAGCTTCACTGAGCTTGAGCTACCCAAGAAAATTTGGGTTAATTTATCTAACAACCCAGTCTAATGTTAATAAAAATGGCAACATGTTTTAGCACCTAGCATGAGAAATGTTATTTTCTGTTTTCTACACTGAACACTTAGGCATGTGAGTAAGATTTCAAGCTAATTTAAATTTAAAGTTTGAATGTGAAGTTGAAGACGCTTACAGTGTTTTCGTAAATGCTGCACTTGATTAATCTTTATCATATTACTTATTTTTATTTTTCTACCTAGACAGAGTTATGTTTTTATTTGAAAAGAGCCATCCTTTGTTTGGGGAAATGTGTTATTTTTAATGTTTAACAGTTTTACATTGAATGGAAAACAAGATCACTTTTTGTTTTGTTGTTTGTTTGTTTGTTTTTTTTACATTTTTCTGAACTGAAAATATACTAATTAACTTATTAATTATTATTGATTTCCAAACAGAGGTTCATACCAAATCATGGCTTAAGTATACTGTTAAACCCCTGATATTTATAGGTACAAATATTGCCTGTTGTTGCCTAATCCTGTTAATGAAAGATCAAGGTTCTAAATCACATTGATCAAGAATCCTGTAAATGCACAACTGGCATAAAGCTTTTCTGCTCACTTACTTACAGCCTGAAGATACAAAAGTTCAATGAACTAAACTCCAAACTGTCAATGTGAGCATGCTGTGTTGTTCACCGTCCAATTACATGTACTGGTGAGCTACAGGACACAGCCTTTACCTGAGTACCTGCTGTAAATTCTCATTTTCTAAGGTTTGTTTGTTTGTTTTCTCGCCCACAGATTTTTACTGAAACAAACTGAAAAAACTAGAAGTAGAAATTTATACACGACTTAAGTACCTTACTTTATCTTAATTTTCTGTGTGTCGGTGGGACATAATATTAAAAGTACTGTATTTTAGAAAGAGCTTCTGCGAAACCTAAGAACAATATTCACATTAATATCTATGATCTTAAAGGTTTATACTCCACGATACTGTACAAATTATATTATGAAAAGTTGCCTGATGCATCAAGTTTATCAATCAAAGCAGGGGAAGCAGAGTGGCTGTTTGATATGATTCTTCATTCTGATACCTAACAGAGTTGTTGACATAGTGACAAAATTCATTTTAGCATTTTACATAGCAGCCATAGCACAGTTAGTTTTCTTTTTCTTCTGGAGATTGTATTTGAAACATAGAGCAAAGTTTTATGTCTTCATCTAGATAATAGTTAGGTCTGAGTCCTGATGTTGATTTGCCTGCTTGTCAATCATGTGCTAAAATGAGCCATGTTTCCAGCACTCTGATAAAATATAAATATAAAGTATCTTTATGTTACTGTATGATGTCATAATTTATTTAGTTTGTTTTATACCCTTTTTGTGCAAGAAACCATGTTGTCACTCACTCTTTCCCTTCTCATTCTTTCAGGTGGTAAAACTCAAGCAGATAGAGCACACGCTGAATGAAAAGAGGATTCTTCAGGCTGTGAGCTTTCCTTTTCTGGTGCGGTTAGAGTACTCATTCAAGGTACGCAGAATTTTATGTGCGTTGATGATGAGTGACTGGCTCAATTTTCCCTGTCCAGCCAGCAACTTCCTCTACTAGCTGTATGTTGGTATAAATGTTTCCCAAATATGTTTCTGAAGGTGGCACACCCAGCTGACTCATAGTAAGTGAGTAGTCAGGCATCTGTCTATCTTGAGTGTGCCGAAACACACACTGGTAAGCTGTCATGAAGCAAAACTGATTCATGAAATAGCTCATGAACTGTCCGTCATGGTATGATGTCATCTCTCGATCTGCATTTCCTGTACTACATAGTGTGTTTTTCTGCTAAAAAAAATAATAATAATATTAATAAGTAACAACTAAACCCCTTCTTGACCATAATAATCTTGGATAAACAGGTACTTTAAGTTGACTGCCCCTCCACTGCCAATCAAGTCCATCTCTGCTCGGACTGACACATGCAACCAAGAGGATCGATGCCATCACATGTACCATGCAGGAAAAATGCTAGCCGCTAGCTTCCGCAAAAATTAATAAAATAAGATCTGTCATGAATTGTCCTGGAGTTGCTGCTCCTGTAGAAGTGTGTGCACCTCCATGTGACGCTCAGTGAAGCCACAGCCTTTTGGGTCTAACAGCAGCATGGTGGACAGATTACAGATCTGTTTACACTGTCTGTGCTCTGAAAGATGTTCCAGCTGCAAAAGACAGGAAAGATAGCGCTCACATGAAGGTGTTGTGTTGTCACCAATGCCAACTTCTGTAGACTCATTTGACCCGGTTTTGAATGCTGATTGGCCAACTGTGGCCGACTAAAGAATCAAATGTTCTGACTTATGGAAAAAGGGGCTTAACAGTCACATATGACACATAATAACCTACACAGAAAAGATTGCATTGGGTGAAGGATGAAGGTGAGAGAAAACCAGTTAGCCTAAGAGGTGGCTGAGTCTGGAAACTACGTCTACAAGGGTGAACAGAAAACAATGAGCTTAAAGGTGTTAAAATGCTCTGCAAAGCTGACAGAGCTGCAGAGTCAGTTAATAATTATTAACTCTGAGTAACACCTTTCACGTTTACAGATTCACTATTCACACTTATCATTTGCTCATAGTATCAACATATTTATTGTGGAACCTTCAGCTTTGCTGATATGTGAATTATATGGTCACTGCTGGTTCAGATTGCTCCTCTGTTTTCAACATACAACAGCACTTTTCCTTTTTTGCTTCAGTCAGATTCTGTCTCTTTACTTTTGGTGATGTCGAACTCTGTGTTCCTTCATTGAATTGTGAATTTTCTCATCAAATCTTTACTATCACTTCCAACTTCATTGACTATTAATCAAGCTTGGTCTGCCATTTACACAGTTAACTGACTCCCACTAATATTTGCCTTCCTCAGCATTTTACTCTCACAGTTCTTCTCTTAGTAGTGACTGTTTGTACCCACACAGACTAACCTAGCTGATGGCAATACTCCAATTAAGGCCTTATTCTGGTTAAGCTGGTTAGATGCACTGTGGATACTCTGGGATTGAATATCCTTGATGCCTCAAATAAACCTATTAAGAGAATCTTCCTGTCCACGTGAGCCATCCAGCACACAGGTGGAAGAGTCGACAGCAAGCACGTTAACTGAGCTTGAGAAGTGGGTTAGGAGTGAAATCCTTCCTAATAACACAAAGCAGGTGTTATGTAGCTTTATTAAAGGGTTACAGTCTGAATAAAATGTGATTTTCAAAACAAGTTTTTGAAATACAACAAACCCTAGTAAGTCTGTGATTGCAGACCTGTTCGTAAAAGTATTTTACTGTTTCCATGTTGTCCAGTTTCCCTCCCCTGAGTGTGTGGGTGTGCAGGGGTGAGATAATGTGAGTGTGTGTGTGTGCCAGAGAGTGGGTGTCACTAACAGGTCCTCTGTCTTCCCCAGGACAACACTAACCTCTACATGGTGATGGAATATGTACCAGGTGGAGAGATGTTCTCTCATCTACGGAGAATTGGCAGATTTAGGTTAGTGCCTGTATGCAGCATTGAGTTTACAGCATGAAAACACTTTGCAGGCACATACAGAAGTAATCGGGGACCCAAGCTTTCTTGAATCAACTCTGTTCTCCATTCTGTTCACTTTTATTCCACTTTATTCTATTCAGCTCTGTTCTCTTCAGATCTGTTTTGTTTTGTTCATTCTTGTTTATTGCTCTCCTGGGCTGCACTGTGCACGCCACTGATGTGCTCTCTGTCTGCCCATCTCCCAATGATTGTGTGTGTGTGTGTGTGTGTGTGTGTGTGTGTGTGTGTGTGTGTGTGTCCGTCCGTGCATGCATACAGTGAGCCTCATGCTCGGTTCTATGCTGCTCAGATCGTTCTGACCTTTGAATACCTACACGCTTTGGACCTGATCTATAGAGACCTTAAACCTGAAAACCTGCTCATTGACCAGCAGGGCTACATCCAGGTAAGTAACGCCTAATGAACAGATTTATAAAATTCACAAATTTCTAAATTAGTTGTCTAACTGCCATTCCTTTACTGATGAATACATCCAAGCAGGCACCTACATGAATATTTTGAAACACACACAGCATTTAGCAACTCAGTGTAGGAATGAAATTTAACATTAGATTTGGAATATGTTCACTGTTGTTATGATGTGCCGTCTTGTCTTGGGAGAACTTAATCAGTTACACACAGTAATAGCCGAGACAGTTAAAAGTTATGGTCAAAATCCACAAAGTTTTTGTAAGTTTGACTATAATTGGATTTGTAAAAATTAATTAATTAATTTATTCATTATTTAAGCGTTTTTCCTTTCAAACTAAAAGTTGCAGAGAAACACTAACCTCTAACTAAATTTTCAGAATTGGGTGTCCTATTATAAACTCCTCTCTAAACCAAAACAACCATATACAGATAACTGCAACTATTGTGGTAAAGCTATATATATATATATATATATATATTTATTTTTTTTTATGTATTTATTTTTTTCGTTTTTTTTTTTTTTTTTTTTGCTGTTGTTTGTCACAGATTCTGCTGCTCTCTAGTGGCGAAGAAGCAAATAATTTCTCTCCTCTGTGCAGCTGTCACACCTTTTTTCGTGTGGTTAAACTTGGTCAGGCACACTGAGGGTACATTTCTCTTTTGTTCATTCTCTTATTCACCTTATTCTTGTCATTGCCCTTTGCTTTGCTTGTCCAGGTGACAGATTTTGGCTTTGCCAAACGTGTAAAGGGCCGGACCTGGACACTGTGTGGCACTCCAGAATATCTGGCCCCAGAGATAATTCTCAGCAAGGTGGGCTGCCATTGTTGTCCCTTAATTAAATAGTGAATAGTTTCACAATGCAATGACTGTTAAATTTTGTCAGCAGAAATGGTACATGTTTTTGCCCGTATGTCACAGCATTGTTTCAAAGCCATTAAAGGTGATGTTTCTCATCTGTCTTCACAGGTTTTTGAAAAGAAAGAAACTGTAATATCCTTAAGAAGACATATTTGTAGTTTTAAGAAACCAAAAACCATTGTGACATACTGTTACTTCCTCTCTCTCTGGCCTTTCTGGAGCTCTAGTGACAATAGGTCAGTGAGCCAATCAGAAGAGAGACTCAATCCTGATTGATTCATTGGCACTCTTACAGTTTTCTGGTTATCAAATAAAAAATAAAAAAAATCATGATGAAAACGTGGCCAAGCTTGGATGGTAGATCTAGGTGGACCTGGCTGGAAATATGGCTGAGACCAGTAGCTGCTTTTTATGACATCACAAAGGTTACTGAAGTCCTGATGGCTCATTTTAAGGCTCAGTTTCTGAGCACAGCTTGTAAACTTTGGATTGAGCCCTAAAAAAAGACAGATCTCATTTTATAAATGCAGAACCTTCAACATATGAAGAAAACAACGCAACTATCTATTTCTGTCTCTATCTCTCTAACCTCATGTAACTACTTACAAAGGTGGATGATGTGGCAACGGTATTTCACTCAATGTATAACTGCCTGAGCATGCCACATCATGACTATCCCAATGTCTTCTCCCTGAACCTTTACATGGAAGGTACATATGTTTGAGGAATAAAGTACACTTAAGCTTGAGTATATGATGGAGAAAAAGAAGGGGGGGATATATATATATATATGTGTGTGTGTGTGTGTGTGTGTGTGTGTGTGTGTGTGTGTGTGTGTGTGTGTGTGTGTGTGTGTGTGTGTGTGTGTGTGCAAAAATAATTCAAACATAGTTTTTAAATCTTAATACTTTTCTCTCCATCATCCACCAGGGATATAACAAGGCAGTTGACTGGTGGGCACTGGGCGTACTCGTCTATGAGATGGCAGCAGGATACCCGCCTTTCTTTGCTGACCAGCCCATTCAGATCTATGAAAAGATTGTATCAGGAAAGGTGAGTGTGACTCTGTTTGCCGACCTGTAATTCCATCTGAGCTGCCGCGCTCTTTTTGTACCTTTTTGTCATTTTTTTCTTTCGTTATATGTCATCTGGCTAGAGCATGGCGACTAACCTAACTTAGTCTTCTTTAGAAATTAAGAATATATTTGTTGATTTGACTTTCACAAATCCCCTCATGAGGGATCAACAGTAGTTTAGCCTTCAATTACCTCCAGATCGCAACAGATTTTTATTAGTCTGTATTTGAAGCAGACGTGTGTCATGTCATTAATTCCTGTATAATATGTATGTAAAGTGTTGTTTGCAATTGCTCTGATTTGCTTTATTGAAATTATAGCATTAAGTCATAATAGGAAAGTGCTATAATAATTTCAAATTAAAATCTCTTTAAAATTTCAGTGGAAAGAAAACCTTTATTTCTTATCATTTCTCTAATTGCTGCACTGCAGTTTACAATTTTTTCCCCCTTCTGTTTCTTTTTGAGCTGTTCAGATTTGCTGTCTTGAGATGTTACCAATGGCTTCTCTTTCACTGTCCTGCTCTCATTGCTGGTCCTTTGCCTCCTTTAGTAGTTTATTGGGCAATAATGGAGGTCAGGATCGCACATCCTCTGTCCTTCTGCCCCATTTTTGTGAACCCAATATCTCATGAACGCCTCAAAGGAATCCTTTCAAGTTCAGCAAAATATTCAGTTGGACTCAACGATAAACTGGTTTATATATGGAGGTTAAATGTCAAGGTGAAGATCACACTGACCTTACAAAACACATTTTTGGCCTTGTCAGCATGTTATCTCAGCAATGTCTTTTGCGTTTGGCACAAACATTCATTCACAGATGAATTGTAGAGATTGTGGTGGTCAGAGATGACCAGTCGAGGTCACTGTCCCAACACAAAATACATTTTGGATTGTAAATAAGAATTCATACTCTGATCAACCCTGGACTCATTGGCATAAGCATACCAAAGCGAGGTGGTAATTCTAATGCTGTGCTGTAGCTTGCTATCTCAATGAAGGGGTGACTTTGATTAAATGGTTAAAACAACAGAGAAAAAAGGTTTGACGATGGGTCTGAGTTAATGATGCTGGGAGCATGGCTGAGGGCAGTGACAATGACCTCACAAAATTCAACACTTTTTATGAATGTGGGCTGTGTGGACTAAACATTTCAATACATAAATTCTATTTCATTAGCAGCAAGGTCTTCCAGACTTTGAAAGGTTGTATGAAGCAGCTTTTTGGTAGATTTGTGTTATATCAATTAGCAACGGAATAACAAAATCTATTTTTCATCATGCCCTTTACCAATGCTTTTTTTTTTTTTAATTGTCCTTTACATGACTCAATTTTAGAGTTTTAATCTAAAGCTGTTTCCTTCCTCTCCTTCTCTTCTGGTTCAGGTGCGTTTCCCATCTCACTTCAGTTCAGACCTGAAGGACCTCCTGAGGAACCTGCTACAGGTGAAAACAAATATCTCGGCCATGCTGGGTTGAGGATGAGGTTACATTAGGTTTTTTTCTACATTGTTAAGCAATCATATTATGAAAACGATGCAAGTGTTCTGGTATTATCCTCAGGTTGATCTCACAAAACGTTATGGGAACCTCAAAAATGGGGTCAACGACATCAAGGGACACAAGTGGTTTGCAACCACTGACTGGATTGCCATCTATCAGAAAAAGGTATGCCCTAAACGTGTGTGTTTTGTAGGCGGGTGTGAGCATGCCTCTGCCATGCTTGCTTCTCAACTGACCTTTTTTATTTTAATTTAGGTGGAAGCTCCTTTTGTCCCCAAGTTCAAAGGACCCGGCGACACCAGCAACTTTGACGACTACGAGGAGGAGGAGATCCGTGTCTCCTTCACTGAGAAATGTGCCAAGGAGTTTGCTGAGTTCTAGTTAGAAAGCAACAGAAGAAGAAAGAAGGAAGTACAGAGAGTCAGAGGTAGGCTGGTCAAGTGGGAGACATAAGGAGAGAGTACTGTCTCCTGTCCAATCATAAGCACCAGCTACAAAAAGGAAAAATGGGATAGAGAAGGGAAAAAGAGCAAGGAGACTGATAACCAGCAGTGTTGCCTTTCTGTTGCATTTTTGTTGTATTTTATTTATTATTCTGTCTTATTTATGGATCCCTTTATAATGATAATGGTGTGCTTCAGATTCATGAGTGTTGGGAACCACACTTATTTAGAGTTGCCTCTGCACATTTTTCTCTTCTCTTTTCTTGTTTATTTCACCCATTATTCACTTTTGCACCTCAAGAAAAAGAAAACGGTCTGTCTTTTCCAAACTACAGCAGTGTGCAAGTCATTACATGAAGCCCATTGAGCCTTGTACAAGTTGACGTCTCAGTCTGCACAAAAATTTCCTAAATTTAAACAGATTTAACCAACTCGCTCTCGAGCTTTTGAGCGAGAGGAATGTGTAAGTGAATATTGAGAGGAATCATAGACGTATGCACTTTCAGCGACAACAACTTGTTTGTTTTTGTGTTTTGTTTTGTTTTTTTGTGTGTATTTTTTTTATTTTTATTTTTTTTTTATTTTTTTTTTGGGTGGTGGGGCGGGATTTCAACATTTTCATAATATCTAGACCTGGACCACATCATATCATTGACAACATATTTGAAGTCTCTGGCATGGTGAGACAAAATTAAAATAAAAACTGATGAATTCATTTCATTCAGAGAATGTTGACACTTTGGGGGAAAAAGTCAATTAAGTTTACTGTGTGATTCCATCTCTACTTCTTACCATTGTTAGCATAGCCAGGCTTTGTGTACACCTACAGCACTCAATTTTTAAATGTTATTAGATACTAGTGGCTCCAATGATGTCATGTCACGCTAACAAACAAGGAAATAATGATAAGTGAACAGAAATATCTCAGTTTTACTGGTGTCGTTAAGGAACACCGAAATATAATGGTATCTCAGGTTTGAACATATCACTCAATAGCATTAGATAAGCATAGAATCAGCAGGTAAAGAAAGTGTGTGACACACTTGCTTTTGCAACACAGTAGATTTGGGAATTCAAAGTTTTGCTTAATTAAGAGGAATATAAGGGAACATGAAGAGTTTTGGTTAGCGTCTTCCACAGTTTTCCCCTTCCAGAAGATTCGGTTATGCTTACTTTAACAACTCTGGTCTTAAAAGCACTTGCTGTCTCAGCTCATTGCTTGCTTACTCTGTCAAGTTGATTGTGCATGTCAAATCAACCAGTTGTTTCTCGTCAACTCAAAAACGAAAGAGACCACATGAAGCAGACTACCTCAAACTGCTTCTTGCTGGTGGTCACCACGGCTCTTTGACCAGTGGCGGTCTGGAAAGTGTGCTTTGGCTTTAGGATTCTTCTATACAAACCTGTTTTTGTTTTCCCCAGACCCCAGTCCTCTCCTCTCGTCACATCCAAAGTGACAGTCTTAAATGTTACAGCAGCTCTATTCCCTCCTCTTTAATGCATAGCTTTTGTTTGGTTCAGTTTTTTCATGTGGTGGTAATGATGTAAAGATGATTGGCAGTCCATTGAACAAGTTAAGATAAAGCAGAACACCTGCAGCTGAATATAGCTAGCGGTGAGAAAAGACAAATATGTTCTTCACGTGTTTGCCATCTCCTGAGCTTCTGAACTGTGACAACAGAGTACTTGGTGGTCATTGTAGAATTTGTCCATTCAGAATTCATACAAAAAAAAAACAAAACAACAAAGTAACACTAGTGTTTGTTTCAAACATTGAAATGCCTCCTTTATGATGTATTTTATAAGAAAAGATACATACAGACACCTCTATTTTTCAATCGCATGAGTCTTATCTGTCCGAGATATTCAGACACAGTAAAATATGACAAGCATTTTCTCAGA
Organism: Echeneis naucrates; assembly: GCF_900963305.1. Lineage (NCBI taxonomy): Eukaryota > Metazoa > Chordata > Actinopteri > Carangiformes > Echeneidae > Echeneis > Echeneis naucrates. The sequence goes on from NC_042511.1 coordinate 11,650,782, forward strand.
ATTAAACATTTGTTGTGTGTAGTTATATGTGTGTATCATTTGTCATTTGAATTAATATATAAAACAAAGCAATTTGCAGGGTGAGGTAAACAATCTAATCTGGATTTTTTATTATTATTATTTATTTATTTTTCTTTTTTGTTGGGGGGGATCAGTGTTTGTCAATGTCCGACCAGATTAATCTGCTATTAACATTAAAACAACATTCCTCCCACTATCTGTACATTGTGTACAGTAACACGTTGTTATAGTATGATATGGCACCAGGTTCACTGTGTGGTGAGTGATTTAAGCAGATACTAATTCAGGAATGTACTGTGGGAGGACAGCATCACTTGTATTAATGAAAGGCCACTCCAGTAATTTTGAATTGCACTTCCATCAATCTGACATTTGTCTTCAAAACATCCTCAGTTCCTTTGTAAGAGGTCAAGCTCTAAAAAGTCTGGCGTAGCCTCCCACAATACAGTTCAATATCACCTTTTTTGATCTCTTTGCTAATGCAGACTTTCAGTTCAAAATGTGTGAACTCTAAAAGACACTTGTTTATTTAATTTAAGAGATCACTTCACAGGAACATTGGCCATTGATCGACACACATAACTTTTATAGCGCCTTGGTGTTAAATTCCCTCTCTCCCTTTTATTTTCAATGGTCAATGGCTGAGCATTGGCTAATCTTAGAAAACACCGTTATCAACTAATCTGAATCAAAATCAGAGGACCCAGGTTGAGTACATACCTAAGTAATCATCAACGGGCTTATTGGTTGTTATGGCCTAATTTGCAAACCTCTTATTATTATAATAAACCACATGTTGAGCATTCATACTCTATCGCCTCCATGTCAGGTTTAATGTTGCTATATCATCATGGACAAATGTTTGAAGTTCTTGTCTCCTCGATGTTTTTGCAGTGATATAACTTCCTCTCGATGCAGGCACAATGCTGGTTCATACTGTTGCACTTTTTAGGGAAACGAGACCCCAATGTAAACCATGTTAACCCCCCCCCCACACACACACACACACACACACGCACACACTGCAAAGGGAAGCGACTAAAGTCACGGGAACAGTGACATAAAACACGAAGTGTAATATTTTGCAACATGAGTATCATTCGAATAAAGTTTTACTGGTAAAATTCTCCTGGATCCGAGTTTGATTCCTGCTGGTGCTGTTCGGACAGATGCTGCTTCATCAGCTGCAAGTTGGAGAAAAGTGACTAGATGAGGCGTTTGAAATGTGCCCGGTGGTCTTGTGTTGTTGCCGCTCCAGAGGACTCACACGGACACACAATTGTAGTCCAATCTGTGACATCCGTGTTGGCTGTAGTTGATTCGCCTTAACGCTTAAAACCAAATAACTGGTATTACAGATTGTCGAGTGTAAAAAAAACAAACTGCGGTGTGATCGGGTCCAGATCGCGAACAAAGAACATCTGCGATGCGCTAAAGGAGGGCCAATTCCACCTTAAATGCCATTACATTTGCGTCTGTGGCGGAGACCCAGGCGCCATCTTCGGTCTACCTTAAGCGCACAATGTGGCCAACGAACGCAGGCGTACCAGCCGGGCTTCCGTCCTCATTCTCCTGCCGGGGATCGCACTCTGGCTTCCCAGCTTTGACACAGCGTCACTTGTGAAACAACAGAGGAGAAGACGCACCCGGGCCGAAGCCCATCCGCACCCACAGGAGAAGATGTCCGAGCCCAATAAGTACCGAGAGTGGATCCTGGAAACAATCGACTCCCTCCGCTCGAGGAAAGCCCGTCCGGATCTGGAGAGGATTTGTCGAATGGTCCGGAGACGACACGGGTCAGACCCGGACCGAACCAGGACAGAACTGGAAAAACTGATCCAGGAGCAGACGGTGCTCAAAGTTAGCTACAAGGGGTCCATATCGTACCGAAACGCGGCTAAGGTGCAGAGGAAAAGCAGAAAGAAGAGTGAGTTGACGGCTGCTGGCGGCGGCGGCGGCGGCGGCGGCGCGGAGGCAGCGAGGGAGCGGACCAAACACGACCATCTGAACAACAACGGCGACAGCGCGCACAGCTTCACCGACCAGGAGGACTCGGAGCCCAGCCCCGGTCCCCACACTCCAACATCAGCCTGCACCGCTGGCAAGAAGCTCAAGGCTGCCTCCAGCCGAAGTAGCGGAAACGAGAGCCTCAGTTGTGGCGCAACAACGGGCTGCGCTGTCGGGAGCGGCTGTAAAGAGGAGAAAGCAAGTGCACAGAGAGACAAGGGATTAGGACAGCAGGGGGTGGGGGGGTGCCCGGCGCCCGGTGTCGGCCACAGAACAGGCGCACGCGACGCCGGTGAAGGCGTCAGGTCAGCGCCCAGCAAAACCGATGCACTTCGCGGGGGGAAGGAGGCTGCTCCGTCCGGGGCTGACACCCAGAGCAAAACTTGCTCCGGGAGCGTCGGCAGCCTCCCCCCGCAGCAGAGGCACACCGAGCCCCCCAAGCCCAAAGTTCGCGTCGGAGGAGGGGGCTTCAAACCGGCGGGGAGCCACGCCAACTCAGAGCCGGGCGACAAATCGGTGGCTTCTGTTCGCAGCCTGTCCGAGAGGAGCCTCCGAGGGGGGGGCTCCGCCGCCTCCTCCGCCTCCGCCGCAGCCACGGCGACCAGAGGCCACATGAAGCCGCTGGAGCTGAAGGAGATCCTGGGCTATCTGAGCAGCCAGGAGCGGCTGTCGGAGGAGAAGCTGACCCGTGGCAAAGTCAAAGTGGTCATGGAGAGAGAGGTGGCGAGAGGCAGGCTGCGCAGGACCCGCTGCGGGAACATTACTCTTCCTCTCAGGGGGATGGCGGTGGAGGAGCCGAAGAATGCGTCCGCTGACAGACTCGCAAAGAGCGCACTGCAGGACAGGCAGCCGGGGAAGAAGGTGGGCACCGCCAACTTAGTATTTCCTCCACGTCCGGAGCGCGTTCGGCGCTGTTGGCATCAGGGGCAGCACCGGGACGCGCTCCGCTAGTCTCAGCAAAGCTTTCCTCTCGTTGAACCTCAGTGTTTTCACTACAAAAGTGTTTTCGTCTCGTTTTTCAGATGATTTATTTCGCTTTGTGTCACCGTTGTCGGCGGATGCGACCGTGCGCGTTTGTTCTGTACCGCCTCGGCAGATGTGTGTGTGTGTGTGTGTGTGTGTGTGTGTGTGTGTGTGGATCGGCTTCTTGCACGGTTACATAGGGTGCACACACACACACAACCTGGATCTCTGGATGTGTGCGCGCGCACCTTAAAGAGAGTCTCTCCTGGTTCGGGGTCCGCAGCGGTTTCGTTCCCCTCTCAGGAACTTGAGTCCGGGCCTGCCGCGCACTACAGAGGCGGCGGCCGCCTAAACTTGCCCGCTTTTGCTCTCCGATCAGCCGGTCAAGCATAGCGTTTGCCCATGCAGATGACATTTTGTGTTTTATGAAACGGATCCGAACCCACAGTTTGGTTTGTTTTGTCTTGTCTCAGCATCCCTCCCGTTTCATGCCTCATTAAATCCTTTGTATGGTGTCTGACAGCGCGCTCTCCTCCCTCTCTCCTTCCCCGGTGGCTGTACAGACTGGAGTTGGCTACGGTGGGCGGCTGTCTGTTCTTTCTCTTGTGTGTTGTTGTTGTTGTTGTTGTTGTTGTTGTTGTTTTATCTACTCTTTCCGCCCCGAAGAGGCGCAGCAGACTAAACGTGCTGCATCGATTGTAGCTACAATGAGCCACAATCCCGATCCAGAACTTGGATCAAACTCGATGAAGGCGCACTGGTTGACCTCCACTTTGCTCCCCCTTTTTGTCAAGGCGAAAAAAAAAAACAAAAAAACAAAAAACAACTTTATGTCATTGCAGCCACCGCCCTCCCCTCCTGCCCAGGCCGATGAGCCAATGGAAACAGGCAGTGAAGAAGAGAACGAGGAAGAGGAGGAGGACGATCCCCGGAGTTCGGATGAGGAGGGAGGACTATCCCCGGTAGCCATGACAACTGAACCAGAGCTCATTGAGAAAACCACAGAAGATGCTGAGATCCAGACACCATCAAAGCAGGAGAGCCCTCATCTTCATCCTCATCCCCAGCAGCAGCAGCAGAGCGGTGGTGGCAAAGGTGTGTGCTTAAAACAAATAGCCTGATCAGAATTACAGTTCCTACTTCCAGCTATAAAACAATTTGGTGATTTTTGGTTCACACAGGTTAAATTCAAATTTAACTGAGATATCCAAGTCTCTATTGTATCCAACTTTATGAGCTTTAATTTTAACTCTTGTTTTTTAGCCTGTGCCTCTGGGTGGTTGTTACTCTTTCCTCCTGTTGTTAATAATCTGATTCCCCTCTTTCCTTCTGCATTTGGCTGCTGATCCATCAGGGACAGACTCACTCACTCGGACACCATCTCCAAAACTGGAGGGCGAGCCGCAGCTTAACAGCGCACAGGTGGAGGAGAGAGCTGTCATCTCGGATCAGCTACATATAGCAGCACCAGTAAGTACAAGAATGTACTTATCCTGTTGGTTCTTATTCCCAAAACAACTTGAACATGGGGTTCTGCCCTGGGGGTGAAGATGTTATCAACAAAAGGCCTTAAATTAAAAAAAATCTCATTCCTTCACATAGAATTATATTGGCATATTATATAAAATATAATAGCAATGCATTCACAAGTAAGCTGTAGCCGTAGTGCTAATTTTGGGACAATATTGTGGAAATTCTTCTGTAATGTCGTCATCCCAAGTGCTTTAATCGTACACTTAAGCATGTCGTTGCATCTCAGTTGTTGCTGCAATCAGGCAATTGCTTTACAGAGTCAGAGAGTTTACTGCCCCCCTTGTGTTGGGGTAAAACATGAGTACGATGAACCTCATTCATCTTCACACTGAGAAGTTGAATCAATGAGGCCAGACTGAGCCCTGAATGCTTGAATGGCATTTCATTTAATAATCACGAAACTATTGACATCGCATTTTCACTCAACTGTATTTACTTTATTTACTTAACTGTTTTTTTTTTGTGTGTATGTTGTCACCATCAATTTTAATCAGTGACATTTTCATTCCCAAATGTCCATTTTACGGCCTAATTAAGACACATCCATGATTTATCTTGCTTGCAGTTCATGAAAACATTTTATGTGGTTCTGAACCCCCGATGACTTGTGTTGTGCACACAGTGATGCATTTCACATCTCTGGCAGAGGCAGCAACAACAGCTGTTGTGTGGAATGAACTGAAGAAATACATATACGGGTTATTATCCACTTACAAATATTATATAGCTTTTTGATATATAATTTATATGTTGAAGTCAGGGCATTGACATTGTAGATATTCTTCCGAGATGTCTGTGAGAAAAGAGTACATGCTGCATTTGTTTTTTTTTCTGTATGTATTACAGCATGTTACTAAAATATATCCTGCACTTTTCGAAAAAAAGAAACAAATGGGAAATGGATTATAATTATATTGTAATTAATTCAATAACAATATTGATTTGAAAGATTTTGGGCAAAAACCATTTTCATGTTAATTTGGCACTTTTAAGGATCATCTTGGCATTTATATATAGTTAACTGCTCTATGTGCAGGTAATGGCTGATTATGGACATGCATCCTGCTTGTTCCTTCATTTTGGACTTTACGGACTCATGAAAAAAGATTATTTCTGCAATCGTTGTCTTTTTTGCTATATATCTGTAAACCTCCAGCAGTGTAGTTTCATCACTACCACCTGTTGATCTGTACCCTAAGGACGATACATTTCTTCACCTGCATGCATCTGTGTCCTGGTGTGTGTGCACAGACATAATAAATCAAGGGCCCACTCATTAAAATATTGCTCCAACTTGCTTTCACTGGTATAAAACTTTAGAGGTCACCTTTTAATCAAATCAAAAGGTCAACTGAATAAAGGTCTTGTTCTGAAAAAACATCCTGCTATACCGATACACGTATCTTTATATATCACCAGCTGATACAGGCCTGTGTGTTTCGTAGCAACTTCATGAGGGACTCCAGATGATTTACCAATAGACAGGACTGGAGTTCTGGAAGATCCTTAGGCAGATCTGGAGACAAGACAAACGCTTGAGCACACATTTCTGTAGGCCTCTCTGCATATCTGCTTAAGGCGACATCAAGCCAGATCTAATAGTTGAGATAAAATGTACAGTACTGTCATAAGATCATAGATCACTATTGATAGATGTGGAAAAACAAGATGTGAAAAGGACAAAATGTGATCTTATCCAAAATATGGAGGGGATGATTTCAAACGTTGTTCTCAGGACAACTTTTTGCAAATTAATTAAAGAGCAAAAACTGAAATATCACACAGCCATATTTGGACCCTTTGCTGTGACACTCGTATATTTAACTCAGCTGCTGTCCATTTCTTCTGATGGTCTTACACCTTCACTGGAGTCCAGCTGTGTATGATTAAACTGATTGGACCGGATTAGGAAAGGCACACGCCTGTCTATAGGAGACCTTCCAGCTCACAGTGCATGTCAGAGCAAATGAGAATCATGAGCTCGAAGGAACTTCCCGAAGCGCTCAGAGACTGAACTGTGGTAAGGCACAGCTCTGGCCAAGGTTACAAAAGAATTTCTGCTGCACTTGAGATTCCTGAGAGCCTAAAATGGAAGACGCTTGGGACAACCAGAAGTCTTCCAAGAGCTCGCTGTCTGGCCAAACTGAGCAATTGGGGGAGAAGAGCCTTGATGAGAGCCATAAAGAACCCAAAGATCAGTGGGGAGATGGGAGAAAGTTCTTGAAAGTCAACCATCACTGCAGCCGCCCACCAATCGGGGCTTTATGGCACAGTGGCCCGATAGAAGCCTCTCCTCAGTGCAAGACACTTGAAAGCCCGCATAGAGTTTGCCAAAAACACATGAAGGACTCCCAAATGATGAGAAATCAGATTCTCTGGTCTGATGAGACCAAGATCAAACTTTTTGGCCTTAATTCTAAGTGGTATGTGTGGCGAAAACCAGGCACTGCTCATCACCTGCCCAATACAATCCCAACAGCGAGGCACACTGTGGGGGGGTGTTTCAGCTGCAGGGAGGGGGGCTACTGATTGCAACTGAAGGAAAGATGGATGCAGCCAAGTACAGAGATATCCTGGACAAAAACCTTTTCCAGAGTGCTCAGAGTGCTTCCAACAAGACAATGACCCTGAGCACACAGCTAAAATAAGTAGGTGGTGGCTTCAGAACAAAACCTGACTGAAACCCAACCAAGCATCTCTGGAGAGACCTGAAAATGGCTGTCCACCAATGTTCACCATCCAACCTGACAGAATTGGAGAGGATCTGCAAGGAGGAATGGCAGGGGATCCCCAAATCCAGGTGTGAACAACTTGTTGCATCATTTCCAAGAAGGTGCTTCCACTCAATGCTCAGCAAAGGGTCTGAATACTTATGGCCATGTGATTTAAGTTTTTGCTTAATAAATTTGCATAAATGTCTAGTTATTTTTCTGTCAAAGTGGGGTGCTGTGTGTACATTAATGAGGACAAAAATCAACTTAAATGACTTCAGCAAATGGCTGCAATTTAACAAAGTGAAAGATTTAAGGGGTTCTGATTACTTTCCGTACCCACTGCATGTCATGATGTCAGCTTCTCTGGCTGGAGGTCATGTCCCTCTGTTTTCAAATGCTTTTGCCTCCAATGCAATAACATGTCTTCAGCTTTGATTTGTTCCAGGTGATAGATACTGGCTTTGCTTTTTTTTGTTTTGTTTTGTTTTTTAGTTTTTTTTTTTGGTCACGCTCTTTTTGCTATTTGCATCTTTTTCTGATCCTGTGTGTTCCTTCAGCAGCAGCATGACAGACCCAACCACACCTCCCAAAACTTTACCAGTAAGTCCTGCTCTACTTGCACCTCAAAATGTGAACGTGCAGCTGTTTGGTGGGTAGTGCTGAGAAGAGAGAACGACACTGAACTTCATTTTTCACTTAGACTTGGAGTGCAAGACAGAGGCGAGTGTGTTGTCCTGCCTGCTCACACCCACTGCTTCCCCGAGAGACTCTGGCCAGCCTGAAGAGCGAGGGATGAATGGAGATATTAGCAGTGGAGGGTAAGTGCAGCAGACAAACTGGTTGCTACAGTTTCTGCACCTGCCTAGAATGGATGGATTAAAAACAGATTAAATAGATTTAAATAGATATCTTTTCATGCTGAAGCAGATATCAATGTGAGATAAGATCTTCTTGTTTCTTTAGTTATTTTAGGGGTGGCACAACAATACAATGTAAGCAGGCCAGATTGTCTCCATAGTCCACTTTTGAACTGTTGTCCCCTTCTTAGATGTTCCCTATGGAAACAATACAATATACATCAGTATTCAGTATGTGGCTAAAAAACAGTTAAGTAATAAGTTGATGGTTTAAAATAAAAAAAATATCACACCACAAGAGAAAATGAGAAACACAAAGGGTGAAAAGTAGGGAGTCACACTTATATACATGGTACTCTATACGTTGTGCAACTTATTCTACTTACCCATTCTTGTCAACAGGGCGCAAGACTACACACACTTATGTATACAGTCAAGCAGTAAAACACATTAAAATTCATATCATATCCCGCGTACATACCTTTAGCAGCCTGCACAGCTCGTGTCAACAAGAGTGGTTCAAAACCAACCATAAGTACCAAATACACATTTAATAAATCTTGTATAAAAAACTGCATATTAATGCATCCCATCTTAAAACAGGGTATAACAGTAGAAATTGTGGAACTGCTCTCACTCTCATATTTGTAGGCTTATGAAGTCTGTGGGGGCCAGTGGGAGTCCAGTGGACTGGACAGTGTCTGATGTGGTCAGCTATTTCACAGCAGCAGGTTTCCCTGAGCAAGCGGCTGCCTTCAGGACCCAGGTGAGACGCCAATCTCCAGTAACAACCACAAGAGGGCAGCACAGAAAGGAGCCACAGTTTAAACTTTAACCCACGTCCACCTTCCCACATTGCTTTGCTCTCTTCATTAGGAAATCGATGGCAAGTCTCTCCTCCTCATGCAGCGTAATGATGTCTTGACCGGCTTGTCGATCAGGCTTGGCCCTGCCCTCAAGATCTATGAGCGTCATGTAAAGGTTCTGCAGAAAACACACTTTGACGATGACTGCTAACAACATATACAGTACACATGAAATACAGACTGGTTACTTGTACATAAGTGTAACTCAAATAATCCTATAAAAATGCATGCATGATATATAGAACAGTGTACTTCATTTTGTGAAAACGTACATGCACACACCTGTGTTTCTCTTCCTGGCCCTCTACAAGTCTGTGGTCCAGACAGACGAGACTGGATTTCCTGAACAACAACAAAGGAATTTCTACCCAATGGAGCATGAGTGTTGGAGGGGAAAAACTAAAGTAAAATTTTGAGGCACTGCCCATCAAAACAGCCATGCAATTTCTTTTCATTTACAATGATCGTGCACTTTTTTTCATTAAACAGCAAGATGGTTTCTTTAAATTGTTATTTCATGGTTAAACTAGGTCATTGTTATTTTTGTGGTTTTTTTTGTTTTTGTTTTTGTTTTTTTAATGGGTCTGGGATGCAAAAGTTTGTGGTGCGTTTATGTTGAGGCACATTAGAAGTGACCAAATTGAATGCGTTCCTTTAACTGGAGTAGATGGTTGAGATTCTGTTTAATGGTTGGTTAATGTAACAACAGTCTCACATTGTTGGTGACTTACCTTGTAGATCAGGTAGTTGATTCTGTGTCATAAGATGTCTCTAATGAAAATTTAGGACATATCCTCATGTTTTCAAAAAGCTCTAGTCATGATCTGCTCCGGCCCATGTATCACCAGATCAGGATCTGGTTTCACAAAGATGGATGCACTTCATTGTTGACTCCTAAATTTATCTCTCACACAAAACTGTATGGCACTTGAAGTACAAATTTCCTATGAATTCTAGGTAATATTACAAATTGATTATTTTAAGTCAGTGACACAGGTGGCTCCACAACCAAGTCCAAACACTTCACTCACTTGACTTCAGCAGATTCAATAGTTACAAAAATAAGATAGAGGGGAAAAAACCTCTTAATTTTGGAGTAAAAACGTTGCCTCATTTATTAAAGTTTCACCATTACAGCTCCCAAGGTCAAAGGTCAACGTGGAACTCTGTTGCTAAAAAACGTTTGTTCAATCAAGAACAATGACGTATGGAAAAAGGAAGATCAGTTTACAAAAATTACAATGGAACAAGAGCAAAATACAGCTTTTATAAATGTTACGTTTATAGCTGCGTACTTATAGGAATGCGTACTTGGCTAAATATGTATTATGTATAATATTGTGTGGGAAATATCTGATTATGCTAACCTGATATTTACTGAAATAAGCAACACTTTGCAATTGAGAAATTTTGTTATTTCATGAAAAGTGCTTCTGCGATATTTAGTTATTTTGAAGAGCACTGATAATATTTTAGGTCACAGGTACACAAAGGTCACATAGGTGGCTGTATTTCAAATTACCTGGAACCTTTGCTCAAAATAATTCATATTTAGCATGCTAACTTTTTTTTTTTTTTTTTTTTTTTTTTTGTTGGCTGAGCTAGCTATTCAGTTATTCAGTGACTGTGTGTAAATGCTCACATGTAAATAATTTCTATACAAGCGGCCATTCAGACTCATCTATGAGTAAAATTAAAAGGTGAAGATACATCACCAGTCATTTGAAAATATCTTTGTGAAACTGGCTCCAGAGTCGAGGGCAAAAATGTCGATCAAATGCACCAGCTAACTCAAGTGAAATCAGCAGTACAATCAACTCTAAACTATATCTATAGATATAGATTATATCTATATATAGAAAAATGAATGTAAATATACCGAAATATACTCCATTCAATACATAAGCCATTTGTAAATTATTGGAGTAACTTTATCTTACTGGAAGATGTTATCGCAGGGTAAAGCTTAGTCAATCAATGAACTCATGCCACCAGCATTTTTGAAGTGTTTTTGCTGGTCAGACCTGAAACCAAATGCTGTCGAACTGTCATTCCAACTGCACTGTCTCAACATTCCTGGTATTGCAGCAGTTTTTATTTGCCGTCATTATCTTGATTTCATTTGTGTTATCTGTTAGTTTCTATTATGTTTTCAGTCCATTCTCCACACAATGAGGTTTATGTCGACATAAAACCCTTTAAATTTCCTTCATTGAACACATCAAGTTTTTACAGTTGATTGGTGATCTCTTAAAACTTTTTGGAGAGCTGTTTGATTCTCACATGGAGATGTACCGTACATCCCTGTCGCTTGTTTCCTCTTATTTGTTAAAGGACAGTTTTAGTAATAAAAGTCTCAATTAAAGCACTACAGTGTGTGATAATCAGTTTCCTGTTTGTTAAAGTTTACACCACACCTGTTTATGATTGTGAGGGCTGTGTGTATATGTTTCCTGCAGACATAAACATAAATGTGTGTGTGATGGAGTGAATCCACTAACAATTCCAAGCAACTTAGCAGCTGTTTTTTTTTTATATCCCAGAGATCCAGAGAATGAGAGAAAGGCTCCCTGCAGCATTTATTTTGACCCATAAATATTTCACACCCAGTCAGACAGTTTTCACCACAACCCTCTTGTTACTTGGGCTTGAATTTGCTGCTTAGAAGCAAAGGGAGGAGGAAATAACATGCTATATCTGGCCTGGGATGATCTCCAAGGTAAGCGCTTGCATGGGATCTGTGTGTGTGTGTTTGTCAGACTGAAAGTGTGTGCGTACACATGATGGGGTTACAAACAACACAGGGTAGCATATTAATATCTCCAAGGATGAATAGACAGGCTGCAGCTCTCACAAACATGGTGGCTCAAGTAAAAAAAGGGTAAAAGAAAACACGGAGACTCTCTGCTGTGAATGTTTTGGCCTCTGGAAGACCAAAACCAGAGCAGGGCAGATCAGATCAGGTTGATCTTGAAACCTTTGGCAGTGATCAGACGAGAAATCGGTTCATACCAGAACAACTCCTGAATATACCCCAGCAGACAACCAAAGACGACAGTGAGCAAGAAAACCTTGAGAAACTGAAGATATCTGAAATTTGACAAGACAAAGGACAGCAGTCATGCCAACGTCAGGAAGTGCAGAGTGAGTGTGACAGCTGCGTATGTGTGGAGATTTATTCATGTGTGTAGGCACGTGCTCTGCTCTATTGAAACATGTTTTCCAGTGCATGTTTGTGTCATTAAATTAAAATTAGATCTTGAAATCTACCAATCTCAAAAAGCACTGATTAATCAATAAGGAATTTCCACATATCAAAGCACTTATGGAGTTGGTACGTGCAGAGCGGTAGAGTCTAAATACAGCTCAGTGTCACATGAGGAAATTAGAGCTACAAGCATAGAGCTTGCATGTGAGAGATTTGTAATTGGCCTCTTGTTTGGAAGCCCAAAGGGAGAGGATTTTTCCACGGCCATTCTGAAGCAGAAACACAGACCAAACAGGCTCATTGTGGATGAAGTTCTCAATGAGGACAGCAGCATTGTCAACTTGTCGCAGGTGTGTGCGAAGTGCAAATGTAAACCAAAGGCCTGTGTGTATTTGGTCTTTGACTTATCCATGTTTGTGTTGCGTGTTTTTGCCCGCCAGAATAAAACAGAGGAGCTGCAGCTCTTCAGAGGGGACACGGTGGTGCTGAGAGGGCGCAAGCAACGTCAGACGGTATGTATCGTCCTGACTGATGACAGCTGCGGAGATGAACGGATCAGGATGAATCGTGTAACACGCAGCAACCTGCGTGTGCGGCTTGGCGATGTCATCAGGTAGCTCTCACAGCCCATTCGAATGTGGGGTTTGACAACACTGATTAGGAGGAATCTTATGGGTACCTGCTGATGTGTGTGTCTCTTTTCAAATCACAGCATCCACGCCTGCCCTGATATAAAGTATGGCAAAAAGATCCACGTTCTCCCTATAGATGATACCATTGAGGGCCTGACTGGGAGCCTCTTTGAGGTTTTCCTCAAGCCGTACTTTTTGGAGGCTTACCGCCCCGTACACAAAGGTACCACAACACCTCCGCTGATGGTTGTTGGCAACCGTCACAGCAACGGCCCCCTGAACACATTCAAATGCTGCTGCATGTAGTCACTTGTCATCTGTGCTGTCAGGGGACATCTTCTTGGTGAGGGGGAACATGCGGGCCGTGGAGTTCAAGGTGGTGGAGACGGACCCGAGCCCCCACTGCATCGTTGCCCCAGACACTGTCATATACTGTGAGGGTGAACCAATCAAAAGAGAGGTCTGTGAGTAATTTATGAGCCTGCAGTTTTTGTTTCATCAGTTTGTGTTAACACTCAGTGGCCACTCTAAGGTGGATGTTAGTTTTACTTGTTCATCATTGTTGAAGCATCGCTAAAAAAAAATATTATGCTATTTTGTCTGTTACTGGTTCGAAATGACCGTGTGGTATGAGTCAGGCTACAGCAAGGAAAGCAGTCCCATCAATTTTTAAAGAAGTTTTGTCTAACGTTCCAAGTCCTCCAATTTAGTTGATTTATTGTACACCTATTAACATTGGGAGGCTGTATTGATCATAATAACAGTAGAGAACAGAATCCACCACATCCAAGTCTTGCAATCCTCTGTCTGGTGGCAGGATGAGGAGGAAAGCCTCAATGACATTGGCTACGACGACATTGGAGGCTGTCGAAAGCAGTTGGCCCATATCAAAGAAATGGTGGAACTTCCTCTCAGACACCCGGCTCTTTTCAAGGCCATAGGTGTTAAGGTGTCACATACACACACACTTACCCTCCCTACCAATCGGCCTTTCACATTCTGACATTAGATATTGCTCTTTACATGACTGAGTGTGTTTGTCCTTCCCCTCTGTCAGCCCCCCAGAGGTATCCTGCTGTATGGCCCTGCAGGCACAGGGAAGACCCTGGTGGCCCGAGCGGTGGCCAATGAAACCGGTGCCTTCTTCTTCCTGATCAATGGTGAAGCTTTCTTCAGTGACACAGTAAAATCATTTTCACATCGGAAAAAATTGGGAAATGAGCCGATACCTCTCTGACACAGTGAATCATTTTCAAAATAATGTATACAAAAACTCTGCTAGAATCTGATTAGTAATTCAGATGTACTCAGATCTTTCTATTAATGTCTCTGTGTAGGAGAAAATGCATGTTTCATGCTGTGAATTATTCTGTGACAAGGCCCTGAGATCATGAGTAAGCTGGCTGGAGAGTCAGAGAGTAACCTCAGAAAGGCGTTCGAGGAGGCGGAGAAAAATGCTCCAGCCATCATCTTTATTGATGAGCTGGATGCCATCGCTCCCAAGAGAGAGAAGGTAAACAACAACGAATGAGTTAGGAAGCCTTTTTGTGTTGAATCTGATTAGCATATGTGTAGAAACAGTGTCACACCTGTAAAATCAAGTGTTTGTGTGTGTGTGAGTGTAGACCCATGGTGAAGTGGAGAGGCGCATAGTATCCCAGCTCCTGACTTTGATGGATGGCCTCAAGCAAAGGGCTCATGTGGTCGTCATGGCAGCCACAAACCGCCCCAACAGCGTGGACCCTGCTCTGAGACGTTTTGGTCAGGACAGACACAGCTATACACACACACACACACACACACACACACACAACCAAACACTTTCACTCACAGGGTGACCCGTGTCTCCAGGCAGGTTTGATCGGGAGATTGACATTGGAATCCCAGATTCCACTGGTAGACTGGAGATCTTGCAGATTCACACCAAAAACATGAAATTGGCTGATGACGTCGACTTGGAGAGGGTGAGAAAGTGTGAAATTTTGCATGGCTGGAAAAAGACACTGATCTCACCCGAATGGAAATGAAAATTACGGATACAATTGGTTCATTGCTTAACTAATATATGCTACTAACTTTTTAAGTCACCCTTTCGATGCCAAATGTATTGTTCCACTTTCTTTTTTTCTTTCATGTTGCTATTGTTCTTATGTGACAGTAAACTAAATAACTTTAGATTTCAGACTCTTGTCGGAGAGGTGATCATTTGGCATGACATGTTTATTCTACGACAGTTTTCCCCCAGAATCTAATTCAGCTTTTTGTCTGATACTCTTTTCCCTGCATTTCTTTTGACTGTGAGGAGATCAAGGTCCTATGATCAATTCTAGATATCATGCTGTGACAGATTTCATTTACCATTACTTTGTGTAGCTGTACAGTTACAGTTATCGCCATCGCTGACTGTCTGTCTGAAAGCGTCAATGTTTGTTCGTATCAAAAAGAAGGAGCTTTGAATTGAGATTCTACATCCTGCAAATCGACCACAACTGCTGGCATCTATCTTTATGTGGATGCGGACCCCTGAGTAATTTAACATATTTCAGATCGCCAAAGAGACCCATGGCCATGTAGGCGCTGACTTGGCTGCTCTCTGCTCAGAAGCTGCCCTGCAAACCATTCGCAAGAAGATGACCTTCATAGACCTGGAGGATGAAACTATTGATGTTGACCTGCTCAACTCGCTCGCTGTCACCATGGATGACTTCCAAGTACACAACCACGAATACACACACACATCTTTTTGCTCTTTCAGAAATAGAAAGTCTCTACAAGAGGGAATGTACAGCTTGTAATGTGTCAACCTCACATTAAAAGCTAGTTCATGAATGAATTGATTTGAGAGCTGCATCTCTTTCCCCCCAGTGGGCACTGAGTCAGAGCAACCCATCAGCTCTGAGAGAGACTGTTGCAGAGGTGCCTCAGGTCAGCTGGGAAGATATCGGGGGACTGGATGAGGTCAAGAGGGAACTACAAGAGCTTGTTCAGGTGGAAGAAACACACACACATGCCAGCGGACATCGATCATATCTACCAACATAAAGCTCAACAAACTTCATCTTGTCCTCCTCAGTACCCCGTTGAGTATCCGGACAAGTTCCTGAAGTTTGGGATGACTCCGTCTCGTGGAGTGTTGTTCTACGGCCCTCCAGGCTGTGGGAAAACCCTCCTGGCTAAGGCCATTGCGAATGAGTGCCAGGCAAACTTTGTCTCTATTAAAGGACCTGAGATGCTCACCATGTGGTTTGGAGAATCAGAGGCTAACATCAGAGATGTCTTTGATAAGGTGAGAGAAGAGTAAGTTGTAAAATATGAATAGTAATAGAAGGGAGGGCCCTTGGTGTTTTGGTCTAAACTCTAAGAAGATTTCTGTGTTTGATCACCTTTCAGTCTCCTGTTTTTAACACGATGATCTTCTGACCTCCTTGTCTGCGTTGCCCACAGGCCAGACAGGCAGCCCCCTGCATCTTGTTTTTCGATGAATTGGACTCCATTGCCAAATCCAGAGGAGGGAGTGCTGGTGACGCAGGTGGTGCAGCCGACAGAGTCATCAACCAGATACTGACAGAGATGGACGGCATGTCCGACAAGAAGAACGTTTTTATCATTGGTGCCACAAACAGGTGCACAAGTGATGTTTTTTTCTCCTTTATCTGTATGTTTTTTTTTCCCCCCAATGCACTTATACCTTGAATTTACTGATTTTACCTCTTATTTTATTTTGGTTATACCAGACCTGACATCATAGACTCGGCCATCCTGCGCCCCGGTCGTCTGGACCAGCTCATCTACATCCCACTCCCAGACAAACCGTCTCGGAGGGCCATCCTAAACGCCAATCTACGCAAGTCGCCTGTAGCACGGGTTAGTCACACATTCACATATTTGTTCATTGTAAGGCAATATCCATATTTTCAATAGCAATGTGAAACTGTAAAAATAATAGTTTCAGTTGTCTTTCTGTGTTTTAGTGACCATGATAACCCAAGATCTCTAAGAAGAAAACAAAAAATTCACACACACAAAAACACACACACACGAATATGCATATGAATCCAAAGATTTTAAATTTTTACAGCACCATTGTTTCCATATCACACCAGTTTTCTTTCCGTCCTGTAGGACGTGGATCTAGACTACCTTTCTGGCATCACAGAGGGCTTCTCAGGAGCTGACCTAACAGAGATATGTCAGCGGGCTTGTAAGATGGCCATCCGTGAGGCCATTGAGGCTGAGATCAAGGCTGAACGTCAGAGGCAGAGGAGACCAGGCATCCCCATGGTCAGGCTACAGCATGTACTTTACACCATACTTATTTTGTTAATCAAGGGATTGCTAATTGGCTCCCTCTCAATTTGATAAAAAACACTAACATACACATGCTCCACTCGTCAAAGCAGTACCAGGCTGTGAGTGCTTAGTATGGAAACTGACTGTGGAAGATAGAGATGTTCCCGAAAGGGCGGCTGTATATTTTGTAATGTTTAGCCTTTGGACTGGGAGCACACATGCACACTGGAACACACACATGCACTCACAGTCTGAAATCATAGTCAATAACAAAATCAACAAAATCAAGTCATAATGTTTCTCTCTGTGGGCAGGATGAGGATTTTGATCCAGTCCCTGAGATCAGAAAAGATCACTTTGAGGAAGCCATGCGATTTGCCCGTCGCTCTGTCAGTGATAATGACATCCGGAAATATGAGATGTTTGCTCAAACACTGCAGCAGAGCCGAGGTTTAGGAAACTTCAGGTACACACATGCATACACAAATACATATAAATGTATGTGCATGTGTCACATCAGAAAATGTTCTTTTTCTCCACCCAGGTTCCCCACTGCTTCTGGTACCCAGTCTGGCGGTTCGGGGTCAGGCTCTGGGTCAGGGAGGCGAAATCTGTACAGAGAAGAAGGCGATGATGATCTGTATCAGTGAACGATTACATCAAAGAGCAGCAAGACCTGTTTGATATACACAAATATGTTTTTTGAACATGCCCAATATAAATGAAAATAATTATGTTGTTAAAAAATTGGGAACTGGTAATGTAAATTGATTCAGTTTTTCCAATTTTCCAATGACGTAAACAATACTGCTATTAATGGAATTCACAAATGCAATTACGAAATTTACCGTGAGAGTAATGTTTTTATGTTTTACAAAGGTATTACTTTACGGCTCCATCTGAATATTGTTCAAACCATTTTTATGAAACACGAAATTGGTCGAAACGTCACCGGGAAAAAAACGACGGAACCTTGTTGTTGGTCCATGCGGGGAAGGTGTTTCTGTGACGCACCGCTGGGGTGTTTATTTCCGGTGAGAGGCGGAAGTGCAATCAGGGGGCTTGTGGAGGTGACCGAATGGCAGAAACCAGAAATACTGTGGGAATACTGTATTAGCACGGTCCCCGGGGTCAAAGTGAACACGGTGTTTTCATCCGAAACTGCGTACAAACCGAGTCAGCGGCGATGGGAGCTCACCTGGTCCGACGGTACGTCACCGAGACCGACACCGAGCCGGACCCGCTGAAGAAGAGCCCGTTCGACCCGCAGCTCGGCTTCGCAGAGAGGAAGGAGAGAGGTACGTCGGTCCGCTCCAGACTGTGTGTTTACAGCAGCCTGCTTTTCCGTCAACGGCCTTTTTTAGCCCGGTTAGTTCAGCACGTCCATCGTTAGCCGAGTTAGCTTCGTGCTAAGTGGCAGCTAACTGGAGTTAGAGGAGACGTGCTGTCAGCCAAACACATAGCGGCCCCCCACTTTTTATTCCGAGCTAAAAAAAAAAAAAAAGTAGTTCGAACTGACATAACAACAACAATAATGTTCGGAGAAATATTTCGGATGTCAGCTATCAGCCATCTATGTTTGCAACAGCTTCAGGGTCTTACACAAACCATAAGCTATTTATGACATTTTAACATTTAAATGTTCGATCTAAGTTATTTCAGGGTATGTCTGATACATAACTGTGTAATGTTTATCTAACACCTTTTCTTGTACAGTTTTAACATTAAAATAAAAATCCAACGCTGTTTTCATAGAAATGGGCAAATAGTAAACCCACTTTACTATACAACTCCCATATGTCATCATACATAGTTTGTTTCTCTGATGTAATCCCCTCTGTAATTATAAATACGTGTACAGATTAATTACAGTAAGGCTTAGAATAAATGTAGGTTTAGGTCCTTATCTCTGTAAGCACACTGCTCATGTCACCTTTTCACATCTTCTGCTTTTGCGTGAATATAAAACAATCAGGATTGAGATAAAATACATGTTGTTTTCAGCAAATCCTTAAGATTTGAAACATCTAAATCACTTTTGTACGCAAAAGTCGTTGAAAATGTTTTGTGATCTGCTTTCCAGAGATGGTAGCGACCCAGGAGCAGATGAACTTGGCCCAGCTGCCCTTAGAGCAGAGGGACTACTGTGCCCATTATCTCATAAAACTCATGAAGTGTAAGAGGGACAACTGGCCCAACTTCCTGGCCTGCAAACATGAGAGACACGACTGGGATTACTGCGAACACCAGGAGTAAGTATCTACACATCTTTTTATGATGTCAGTCTGTTAATTAATCTACTCTCTTGCACAGACTGACTAAATAATATTTATTAAAATATATATATACTGGCCAAAACAAAACACCTGAAATCCCGGCTGGAACTGTTTCAGTAAAACAAATCAAATTAATGTATTCAAGGTCCACTAAGTGACTTCTGTTTCTGAGGAATATTATGGACTTGTGGACCAAACAGTTCAAGACCTCAATCTTGTTAGGATGATGAAAACGTGGCAACCAATGTTTCATTTTGGAAATGGAACTGAAATCTTAAGGATACCTGGAATTTTATTTTGCCAGCGCACCTGAGGCTCCAAAACACAGTAGTTTAGAGGTTTCATTTGCCAGTATTTTCCTAACAGCACTTAAAACTTGATTATTCATTTCCTGTTTAAAAACATAATCAAATAGTTCTGAGAAGTTGATGATATGCACACACAGTCACTAACAATTAACCCTGTGTTTCTTTGCCTGAAGCTATGTCATGCGCATGAAGGAGTACGAGAGGGAGAGGAGGCTCCAGATGAGGAAGAAGAGAATCGAGGCCAATGCTCAAGCCGCGTAATCAGTACATCCTCGAAATCTTCTCCTTTGTATATATGAGCTGCTGTTCACAATAAACACAGTTTAATCTTCATCACCGTCTTAACAGTGATAAATCATCCAGAAAAGCCATCCATATAAATAACAGCTCCAAAACACTTTATTTCAAGAGTTTAAAATCTCTTCATGAGGGGTCTTAAATTTCAACGTAAAAGTGCAAGTTTTAATTCATTGTAAGGTGTCTAAAGCCAAGCAGTATATCTATGTATATATATAGATATAGATATAGATATAGATATATATAAAAAAAAATCTAAACAATTGAAACTGATTATTCATGCCTGTACAGACCAGTTGTTTTCCTCAGGGTGAATCTCTTCATGTTGAATGTTTCCACTATTCATGCCATTCTCATTCCTGGATATCTCTTTATAACTAAGTGGAGAGAGAAATCTTAACTCGTGGCACAAAACTTGAAGCTCCCTGGCACAAAACTTTGATAAAACCAAAAATATCCTTTTCCTTGACAGACATTGATTCAAATCTAAGAATCACAGAACTACAAAAAAAAAAAAAAAAACAACAACAAATGCTTTTGGTTTACCATTTTTTAATAAATTACTTAAATCACGCCACAAACATTAAATGCTGCCATGGTCTCAGAGTACTGGATATCAAAACTGAATGCATGAATAGTATGAGTTGACGTAAAAGTGGTTGGACGTCTTTCATTATTCACTGTGTGTCTTTAAGGAGGAAACTGCTCTGAGAGCACCAATGCATATTAAGCAGCTAATCAGGGTGGATTTTTTTTTTTTTTTTTGATGGGGTGGGGTCGATTTAAAAAAACAAAAGTAGCACAAGTGTAGTGTTTTATATTTTCAATTAACAAGACAAGGAAGACGGAGGGAGAGAACAATTAAAGGATTTGGTTCCATCAGTCAATCTAGTCAGTGCTACTGTAGAGTTTGCAGGCAAAAAAGGTGTAGGAGGGGCTGCACCCCTTCAGCTAGGGCAGTGAGTACTTGACTGCTACAAGCGGGGAGAGCTGTATAAGTACAATAGTCCTCTACAGGATGAACGGCAGGATGGGTGAGCGGAGTGGTGGGTAGTCACGGAACTCCTTCAGATAGCTGCGGTGCTTCCCCTTTGCCCAGACGGTCATCTGGATGAAGCCCACCAAGGTGAAGAAAGCCACCGGCAGGCACTGCGTCATGACAGTGAAGCCAAGCCAGGAGCCCAGCTGCAACAGGAGAGTGTTAGGCACAGACTGATAACAGCAGAGGGCAGCACCAGATAATCCTGCAGTGTTCAGTAAGTAGCAAAAAGATGCAGCCACATTTGATAAACGAGGTGGACTCATTTCCTAAGCTGCTCAGTTGGTATTATTGACTCTTCGAAAAACTTTGGCTTTTCCCTGCTCTATTTTGAAGGGATGAATATCACGAAAAAAAAAAAAATGCTACCTCATAGGTGTAATTGGGACAGGAGACAAGCAGGAAGATCCAGGTGAAGGGATTCTTGGTTGGATAGGGAATCTTCCTGGTCTTAGAGCCTGGATGAAGATAGATAAAAACGAGCCACCCACTTCTTTCAGTGTTTACATTTTAGCTAAATGATAAAAACATACCAACCACTGAAGAGATCTGAACCCAGTTTAACATGAGAGAAATACTACTAGAAATCATGTTTTCAGGGTCTTTTGAAAAGAACCCAAATAAATATTTAATTGACGATTAGTATTGGCCTGAAAATAGCTAATGAGAACATTACATAAAATGAGCTTAACATTCAGTCAGTGAAAGGTGTGTGCGTGCGTGAGTACCTGGCGGACGGAGGTTCCGGAGAGCAATGTGAATGGAAAAGTTCCCGATCTGACAGAACTGAAATCAAAACAATCACTTCATATAAGTGAATTTATTTCTGAGTGTGTGTTAAAGTCAGGGCTGGTATCTGAGAATGCCATTTGAAAGGAAGTAAGTGACACATTAAACAAGTCTTACCAGGAATATGATGAGGGCCAGTCTTATCTGTTGCTCCCCATAGACTGCAACAAGACAAAATTACAGAACGTATGATTCAAGTAAGTTACAACAGTACACCGGCACAGTAAACTCTGTGATTGGTGTGTGTGTGCTTTGCGTACACTCACTAGGTGGCGTATACAAAGGGTGGTTGATGTAATAGGCCATCCATGCTGCAAAGCCCCAGTAGTATGTACAGTTCTGAAACAGATAAAGCGGCAGGGCTGTTGTCTGCCAGACTTCTTTGTGGTGGTAGAGATAGACTTTTTCACCTTTTATTTTACACACCAAACAACTCATCTTCAGACGTATTGATGTGGGGCAAGAGTTAGCGTAGGACAATGTCTCACCTTAAAGATGTTGCGTAATGGCATTGTTCCATGAGAGAAGCGATGGACGAACAGCGTCTCCAGCAGTCTCTTAACGTAGTGGAAGGAGTGACACATACAGGCGAGACTGGAAAAAGCAGAGACCCCTGAATTAGAAAGAGGAGCCCGCCACAGGGCATCCTGCCAACCAGAACAATGCAGCAATTATATCCTCTTATGTCTGTTTAGATATTGATGATGACTGATATGAAACATCCAGGGCTCAATGAAATATTTTGACCTTTTTGGGAAAAGCGGTTATTTGTTGAATAGATTAAATAAATATAATATAAAAAAATATAAAGAGATACTTGACCAAACCACTGGTGGAAATGATATGTATTCTGTTTTAGTGAGGGTTTATTGAGACACTTACTGTACCACCCAATGTTTACTGGTGGTAAAATCGTATTTGGGTGCGTAGATGAAGGGAACCCTGAAGTAGAACATCAGATAGATGACCAAAGGGCCTGTATACTCCGTCAAAAAGACCTGTCAGGAAGATAATAGGACAGGGTGAGTCAGTTAAACACTAAGAGTGAACTTTACCACAGCCAATTAACCTCCGGATCAGGAGGAAACTTCAGCTCTCGTTTAACCCAGTGGGAAATCTCAATATAACTCTGCTTCATCCAGTTCGCACTCTGATGTATGTGGGTTTGTCAGGACCGCATCTGACATAGTTTCCCATCTATGGATGCCTCTGTGTCGTACTCACCGTGACCCAGCTGATCTGAGCTCCCAGATCTCTGAAGTAGAAGGTTGCTGTAGTTCCCACAGGAAGATGCTGCAAAACATCTTCATCCTTAAGTGACTTCCCCTCTGAAAATCAAAAAGATTCACATTTATGCCCTCTGGAATTAGGATCTAATTGTAGAGAGAACCAGCCCTACATTTCTCTGAGTTATACTGAGAAACCGTCACGCTTGAACCAACTTACTGGGGTCGAGGCGAATGGACTGTCTGGCTGGATACCACTGAGGATCTTAAAAAAAAAAAAAAAAAAAGATAAATTTGTCACATGATAAGTGTTTCTCAAGAGTTCCTTGATCACAAATCAAATTTTTGAGATTTGAGTTGTCTACAGTGAAATGGCACTTACGGCTCTTGTGGAACATAGACTTGATCTCCCCAATAGTAGCATTTGGCTCGACCTACAAATAACACCACAATAATAAGTCAAGGCGCGCACACACACACGCACAGATGATAACCTTGTTTTCCATTGATGATGGAGATTAGTTATATATTTAGCTCTGGCTGTGCCCACACACCACATGGATGTGGGGCTGTTTAACAGCTGGTAGTAAGGTTTCAGAGAACCTCGACAAAAGGACACGCACATAACAACACTGAAAGTACATGACCTTCTTCCAGGTTGCCAACAAAAGCCTAACTACCCCAAATAACCCTCTGCACATCGACACCATCATAGAAGCTAAGACATCTGCATCCGATTTCTCTCAATCCTTCAACACTTGTGACTTCAGTGACAGGTTTCTCATAACAATTTAGCACGAGGCCTATTATTTCCTGGCTGGGTTGGACAAGCAGAGCTGAGATGCTCATGTTTAATGTATACCAAAAGCAGTCACACTGACACTTATGGAACATGCGACACAAGGCACTCTGCATTAATTAACAAGGACAAATTAATTAACAAGGACAAATTTCATTCATGTTTCATCTTTATTAGATGGTAACAAAGGTTGCAAAACACCCCCCCCCCCCCACACACACACTATTTATGGCAGAACAATGAGAAATTATAAACAGGATTAGCCAATTTATATTCTGTGATTGCTCTTCAATTGTACTTTCTCACAGACCATGTGGTCCATGCAGAGACGCTGAAGAAATGCAACACTACATGACCTAGCCCCTGCTCACGTGGGCCAAAGACCACGTGCCATTTTGAGCAGGATGACATCATTGAGAAACCACCACTCTTTGACCCCTCTTTCCCTCCTCTCTTACTACAGGCTTCATTAAGTATTGGGATGGCTGGTCTTTCCATTTTGTACATTCCATACTGACCCTGCTACTTTAAGAATCCAGCCCCCAAAAGGAGCATCTGTCCAGAACCAGATCTATAAACGGTCATGTGTGCCAACAGCCTCATCAAAGGTGTTAAGATTGTAGATGCCCTTACCGTGGAAACACTACTAAGCCACCATCAGGGTATAATAAGGATGGCACCTTATGTGTTGGAGTCTTGAGGCGCAGTCTCGGTAACACCACTGTAAACATGGCTAACGCAACTCAATACACCAACAGTCCTCACACCTGCAATACACTAAACCCTCCTAATGAGACAGCACTGAGCGCTAACAGACTAAAGCCCTGTAAGACTAAAATAACAAAGTGAAGGCCAAGTGCACCCTAGATATACCTGATAAAACTTTAGGCTTAAACATCCCATCAAGATGAACATGGCAAATCCAATAGTGAAACCCTTTAGTACCAAATGTAAACATATTAGGCCATTGGTCAGGATCACATTAGCCAAATAACTATAACGCAAAACTTTCTTGATGGTTAAGTACCATAGGTTCAACAGAGGAAGTGAAGTGAAAACTAAGTTCAGCTTCCACTGATGTTAAATCTCTGCTAAATCTGTCAGCATTACCTTCAAAGATCTACTTTTGAAAACACACTTTCTTCAGTACACCCAGGTGAAAAGTCAGCTCGTATATATCTGCCAAATTAAGTGTGAAACACCTAACCTGGTCACAAGGCATAAAAAAAAAGAAAAGACTCCCATTTTGCTCCACCTAACAAAAAGTAAAGACGTTTTTTCAAGAGAGTGGCCAGGGCAGTGAGCAACTCATTCAATTTAGATGTGGATCTGGATAAATTAATACAAATGAAAAATAAAATTGTTTGAGTTTAGCCTTGATGGAGGTCAGTGCTCTTTAAGCACCTTTCTAAGTTTTCATGAAACATTATGTTTTTGTGTTGCCATTTAGAACACAAGGATCTGTAGTCTTGTGATGCCCCAAACTTCGAATTCAGACTTGTTTTCATGTTAGATTCTTCACCATGAGCATGTCAGTAGAGAGCCTCTTCTCTCAATGTTTAACCATGCAATTCCCTTTTCATCTGAATCTAAATGCACTCCACCAAGTCTGTTTTTTTCCTTTAATCCATCTCTGCTCTTCAGCTGAGAAAAATCTCACGACAAAAATTGGACACTGATCTCGACTATAACAGTTACATGACACATTTTAGTGTCTGTTTACACAAATACATGAATATATGACACAACAAAGTCAATTCTCCAAAGATCCTGGGCAACAATAGAGCATATTTAATTCCTTCTAGACACTTGGAGCTAAATTTCAAAAGCAGGAATCTGTCCAGTTTCCAGGCTTGTGGTTGGTGTCTGGTTAATGTATGGAAGGAGATATCCTTCATACCTCCTACCGGCAGTATTCTGCACCACACCAACAAGCAGGACTGGACACAACCTGCTGCTGAAGGCCAATGTAACCTGGCTGTCACAAATGAGGTAACATGATTAGATAATATACGCTCTTATGATCACAAAGAAACGTACACACACTTTGTGCCCACTCTCTCCAAAGTGCTGTAGTAGGAAAAAAAACAGGTGCAGCTCCCACAATATCACAAAAATATTGGTGGAGTTGTAATGCCATGTATTGTCAGATCCATCCGTTAAATCTCCAACCTTCACAAGTGCAACTTTTGCTTCAGGGCTGTCACTTTGATTCCTGTGCTTGTGTCTGTATCTGTGTGTGTCAAAGACCCACTTCCTTACTAAGACAACTGAACCCAGCGGTGTTGTGTTATATGTGTGAAAGTGATCTCATTAGCACTGAGACTTACACTCACACAGCTACACACCCACTGACAGTAAGGGCTAGAAAATGCCTGACGCACATGCATGCAGGCGCTTTGCAGTAGTACAGGGCCAAACTTGGTGCTCCCATTGCATTTATGAAAATATTCAGGCACAACAGTAATTGAATGCGGTCTTTGAAAAGACTTGTAATGGAGATGAAGTTATTGCTGCAGGACTTAAATTGAATAAAAAGGTATAATTTGTGATGAATAAACGAAGAGAAGAAATAAGTTCTTACCTTATCCAGGAAGCAGAGCTTGTCCTTTGTTTTGGCATCCAGTATCTCCACCTCAAAGAAAACAACAGCCTTTTTAGCTTTTTTAGCAGGTTTGCGTTTGACGGGACCTTGAGCTGGCAAAGGGGGAACCATTGCTGCGCCATTAGCCAGCTTTTTACCGCTGGTAGCCTCTAGTGCTAGGGCATCCATGTCCACAGTCCTCCTCCCTCACTCTGTATTCCTTTCACTCTTCTTCTTGGTTCCTCTTGTCACTCTTCACCTCTTGACTGTCTCAGCTCCACACCAAGAGAGGGGTAGCACTCAGCTGTGGAAATAAATCTGTCTCCCTGCCTCCTGCTCGTCTGCCCCTCCCTCTTCTTCCTCTCCTCTCATTCTCTCACTCTCCCTCCCTCTTTGCCCCTCTCTCATTCCTCCACTTCTGGCACGCTGCTTTATTTAACTGCCAGCCGACCCCTGGAGCGCAGACATATACCACATGTGTGGGCACAGTTCCATATGAAGGAATGACCAGTGTCCCTCTTGCAAACTGTCCACTGTAGATCATCTGTGTATGACGGAAGCTTCTAGAGCACTTGACGACCTTATATTAGCGCCGCAGTTACTTGGATTTGAAATATAACCCCTCCCTAAAAAAAGACAACTGAGGGCCACTGACACCTATCTACCCCGGCTAAGTGGGGAAAAAGGAAGGAAGGTATTAAGAAGAACAGTAGCTTTTCTTTCCTTCTTTGACCCTCCTCCTGCTCAAACCCTTAAATAAAAATGTCTGCTGCTTCATCTGCATCACCAGCCCTCTCACTCGAGTCTTTTGTTCACAATACAATGTCAATCAATCAGCTACTATGTGTGTTGGTGACTGGTCTGTTTGTTTGGTTTGTTTCATTACAAACCTGTAAGATCCACTTCAGGGACTCACACACCCATAAATTCTACAATGCGTTTTTACCAAACAGATGGGGAGTTGCCCTTTCCTGCCACCAAGGGATGATAATGCTGAGGGCTTAACTTGGGGAATGCCCCTTCGTGAAGCCAGCTCCCACCCCCACCCCTCCTCTAGACTCTGTGAGAGACGGGGTGTAATTCCCCATTATGAATGAAAGACATTTATTCACAAGTCGCAGTGTAATTTTCTATTTAGAAACTTGACTGAATGAATGCATGCATTTCTAAATTTTATCCTACAGGTGAAGATGGAATGTATTTAGATTCATTTGCAATTTTTAAAACTTAAAACTAATAATAAAATGGGCTGCCAAATTGCTGTGCAAAGGAAACCTTCATGTAGCAGGACACATGACACTGCAGTTGAGACATAGGGGAAATAAACCCAGTGGGTCTTCGAGGTGCCAGGCATACCCACTGCCACTGTACCTCCCCCTACTCTTCTATATAAAGTCTCTGTCTGGCAGTCATAGACTATCACGGTAATGGACACTGGGGTGAGAACAACACGGAGTAAAATAAGGGTTTATTGTGACCTTGGACAACTTCTTCACTAGTTTAACTGCACCTCCTGTCTGAAGGTAAGAGAGCACTTTTTTAAATGTTTAGAGTTTGTTTGTGTTTAGAGTTTATTGGGCAACTTGGAAATGCTTAATTGGTTGCACGCACTGTCAGAGAGTGATGATTAGTCAATGCAACAGTAAGGCAAATCACTGTGGAAGTAATGCAGCTCTCTGGTGCTATCTGCTGTAAGTGCAACGAAACTGTGAACAAACTGGTCAATTTATCTGAATGAAAAATACCTTCATTTTCATTCAAGCATATTATCAACATTGTGAACTATGACAAAATTATTATTTAGCTTTATTGTGTATTCCTGGTCAACTTTAACTTGATCTCTTGCGTGTAGGATGCATTAGAAGTGATCTCAGACGGCATTTGTTTGCAGCCATGTGAGGGTTTCCAACATAGTCTACACTGATCATGGTTGCCAGTCATAGGCCACACCCATTTGTGACTTCCATTTGCATACCTGTTGAAGCCAATACTGTAAGTATTGAATAATACTTTCATCATCTCACTTGCGTAAAAACCTTTGGACCCCGTTCACTGCAAAGTCAAAAACTTCTACTGTGTTGTATTTTGGGTTAATGTCTACCTAAATTTGTGTTTCCAAATATACTGATGATCTGTGGTCAGTGGTATTGATTTGGTTGGCCTGGTTTTATTTTAAAATTGGATCATTTTGATAAATCGTAACTCTAATAGTCACACAGTAGCTTTCAAAAGCTTACAGGTTAACCGGTGTGAAATGCATCAAAGAACATCACCACAGAGGTGAGTTAAGTAATGATTTCATTCACAATGTTGATTGAGGGTTTAAAAAGTATAACAATTTAATTTGTTACAAATTGGAGTTCAAATTTAAGAGTGTATTCATCATTTTGATTATATTTTCATCAGCTTTGTTCTTCAGCCTCTGATCACATCATATTTTAATGTGGCTTAGCTGCGCAGAGCTGTCGACATAGAGGAGGGCACGGGGAGCAACTGCTGGTTGGGTCAGTTTCTGTCAGACTGCTCCAGATCCTGTCTGATGGGTTTTTAGGTGCCAGAGAAAGTAACACAGTGGGTAAGTAGCATAAGTTTCTAGTTTTTTTTTATACCAATATGTACTTACAACACTTCCCAAGGGGGGAGTGACTGATTTAAGAATCACACCAAAGCCATGAGGGTTTGATTGATTTAGTTTGCGCACTTGACTTTTCATCGGCATTATTAGGTAACAACAAGATTAAAAAAAAAAAAACAAAAAAAAAAAAACGCCATGAGTCACTCCAGCCAGAGATGTTTGAGCTTTGTGCTACTCAGAGAGATAAGCCTCTATCTTACACACGGCTGACCAAGCACCAATAAAAGGCGCAAGTATAAATCAACACATATGTGGGGGCATCTTTAACTTTCCGGGATAATAGTAAATGGTCAATGCGTTTCAATCAGCTGCCCTGTACAGGAGGCCACCACAGCCCGTGACAGGCGGTGGAGCTGCAGCATGCCGCCCCAAATGTCCGTGTTTCAGCTCCACATCTGACTCTTCTGGAGCAGTTATCACTCGGAGGGTTCCCACTGATTTTCTGAGTCGGTCTGACATAATAAATGCTAGCTCCATACAGAGCCCCATTCAGGGTTCAATTTCACGATCACTACTCACCTCGTAGTGCTTCATCTTGGCAGTTTGCAGCCCCCTTCCTTAATGCCACGGATGAGTGACGGAGCAGCGTCCAATCAGAGGAGTGATGTACCGCTGCTGAGGTCACGGTGGGCGGGCCCTGTGAGCCTTTCTCAGCCAATCAGAATGGGTGAAAAAATCACACCAATACGCTCCAAGCCAGACGTCGTCCAATGAAATTTGAGGAAACGAAGAGGTCGAGGCAAAGAGGATTTTTTCATGTTCACAGGTCCGACCACATTTTTGTTTAATAAAGAAGCGACAGAAACGAGACAGTTTGTTTAGTCTGAATCCCAAGCTTTCTTTCTCTTGGTTTTATTCTACAACTACATTTTTTAACTGTCACATTTTATTCTTGTGACCACTGTTGTGTCCCTTTGTGTAAGCCTTTCTACAAAAATAATACACACACACAGTAACATAATAACAAAACAGCACATTGCAAAGACAAAAATAAGAACTAAATACAGAATGATATATTTGCACATTTGTTTTTTGTTCATATTTCCATCACCCTTTCTCTATAAAAGGCCAGGCTATATGTCACCAATATATCAATATTCTGCCACTGGCAGAATATATGTCCCTCTGGTTTTTCACTCAATATGTACATATACAGGACTCTCACTGGGACACCCTAAGGAATAAACAATTGTTAGGGATGTTAAACGTACTGAAATACTGAAAGGGGTTTTGTTAGCGCTCCACCCCCCCGCCCCCCCCCAAAAAAAAGAAGAAAAAAAAGTGTACTGACTTGGGTGGGTCCTCAGGGCTTCTCACGTGGGTAGTAAGAAATGAACTGCCATCACATCTCCCAACAATTGAAAAACTGGTTCTGTTTCATTTGACACATGGGACCATCCCTTGCAAATTGATTTATTACTATTCTTTTTTTCCCTTGCTCTTCTTTCCATGTAGAATTACCCAAAGTATGTGTCTTAAAAGTGTGTGACTCATTCAAGGTTTTCTTCTCCTTCTGTTCCCAGTAACTTCTAAGAACACTTACAATGTAATACTGCAGGTTTTACCTGTCACAACACATCTATGGCAGACAGGCATTTTGTAGAGTCAGCTAAAGCGGTGCCTTCAAGAACAAGCACAGCATTTAATTTTGATTTAATTTGTTTTCTTGTTGCGTTACACAATCCAATCCATGCAAAAACAACTGAACAAAATATGTGTGCCAAGGTACACGTTTAATTCCCTGTTTCTTCCTTTGCAACCAAAATGCTCTCACTAAAATTACTTTCAAATGTTATGTCATAGTGATCTAAGTTTACAGGAGAGTGTGGTGAATGTGGAAACACAGTGAAATATATGAGATTATTCTGTGTGACCTTGACCCTCAAGTGGAACAGTGTTCAGCCATACATGTCCCTGTTGCGCGCCTCCGACAGTATGCAGGGGATTTAGTTGTCTCCAATCTGGGCCAAGGCCAGGCAAAACAGAAGCTGCTGCCAGCAGCCAATCCACATTCCCACTGCTGTGGGAAAGGCCAATGAGTTTGGTTACTTTTGTTGCAGTTTTTTTTTCCTCCTTAGATTGCGCAATAACAATAGTTTATTTTGTCGATTGTAGTTTATCCGTTGTTTGTTGCATTCGTTGTTTTTTGCTTGTGTTCGGATCCGATAGAGGCCAGTCTGTCAGCATGGTCCATAGGAGCAGTGCCTTTTCGTCTCTCCGCAGAAAGCACGCACAGTAAAATTCATGGTGGTAATACATGTTGGCTCACCTCACGAAGACAACTTTTTTGTGCTTTTTTTTTTTGTTTGTTTGTTTTTTTGCAGTTTTTTAGGCGAAGAGGAGCCCCCGTGTGATCATGAATAGTGCTATCTCCGATTGCGCCTGAAGGCAGCGCGGGGCGCCGCGCCTTGTGGGCGTGTCTCCGCCGCCCGTCACAGTTGAGACAGTTCAGGCTTTCTGTGGAAACCTCTGGAAGTTTCCACGGCCTTTAAAAGAAAATACCCGGGGAGAAGGCGGACCACCGACCGACGGGCGAGCTCGGCTCCTGAGCAGCTTTCACACTCACCCGGACGAGGCACTGCGTGCTCGAAATGGGGAAAGATTACTACGACATTTTGGGAATCAAGAAAGGAGCGTCAGAGGACGATATAAAGAAAGCTTACCGTAAGCAGGCGCTGCGCTTTCACCCCGACAAAAACAAGTCACCGGGGGCCGAGGAGAAATTCAAAGAGGTTGCTGAAGCTTACGACGTTTTGAGTGACCCACAGAAAAAGGACATTTATGATCGCTTTGGTGAAGAAGGTAAGATTTTTCAAACTAATTCCACTGAGCAATTATTTGGGTGGGTTAATTTGACAATGGTGGAGGTTTTTTTTTTTGGGGGGGGGACTTAAACAAAACGTGAAGACGTGGACGGGCCGAAACATAAGTGTTGACTACTGTGCACGTCATGGCGGTCCCAGCTCCGCTGTCAGTCAGCCCGGACTGGCGGTTGGGCCAGAAAAGGCGAGGCGAGATGGCTGTGGTAAGAACAGAAAGGAGCGGGGAAACACCACAATTAAATACTTTTTAAAATCTCCTTTTATTCAAATTTAAAGTAAGCATTTTCTATACATGTCGCATCTTCACCCTCTCCTTAAATGTGTAAGTAGATGAGAGTCTCCAGCTTTAGATAAACTTCCGGTTTTAACTTGAGAGCTAAACTTTTGATTGGATGGAAGAAAAGTCCTCAGTACGTCAGCGGATGGGTTACCACGGCAACAGTACATTTAGAATCAACACGGCACGTGTTTTCACATCGACATCACTATTAAACAGTGCAGGTCACACACACACACACACACACACACACATCATATATATATATATGAATAACGAAATCGCCTTTATTCTCTGTATGAATCCTGGGTGTTACTTTGATAAGAATGTTTCCTCCAAACAGTCCGATGATCAGTGACTCTCTGGCTGACAAACACCGTAGCAGCTGCCAGTTCAAGGTTTCACAGGTCCGTGTAACATCTGTTAAGGTGGTGTCAGTACACAGTGGAGTTGGGAGTGCTCATTATTTCCTGCTGCCTGAACGGCAGAGTTAACATCGTTAAAAGTACTGCATTCATTTCGGTGTAGTCTGGATTGATTTGTTGTCCCATTGGGAGCAGTGGCATGGAGGGTACGGCTGGTAGTAAGCTCTGCTGCGGTTCTTGTCATTAGCTGTATGACAATTGATAAACGTGATTTATTTTTTTTTGCATCAAAACATAATAAAAATGCGCGCCTTTAAGTTAACTTCACAAGATTATTTTGAAAAACTAGCTTCTATTTATTTAGCTTTTTTGGTGGGGACATAGAGGTAACTAACGTGGAAGATCCCAAAATGAATGTTGAATTACTGATCATAGCATTGCTACATTTTACCTCAGCACTAATTTCAAACATGACATGTGATAAACTATAGGTACAGAAATGCATTTTTGAATATTAGATCGGACTTTATGTTAAGTAAATTCATGTGTTCCTCATGAATTACAGCCATCTGCCTGTACAAATAAAAAGAACACATTATGGGGATGTACAACGCACAAAGATTCACTCCTTTTTTGTGATTACTAATCTAACAGATTGTTTCTTTCACTAAGGTCTGAAAGGCGGAGGACCCTCAGGAGGAGGCAGCGGTGGTGGTCCTGGTACTTTCAGCTACACCTTCCAGGGCGACCCTCATGCCATCTTCGCAGAGTTCTTTGGTGGACGTAACCCTTTCGAACAGTTCTTTGGTGGCCGCAACGGGGGCATGGATGAGGACATGGACACCGATGACCCATTTGCTCGCTTTGGGATGGGGGGTGGGGGAATGGGTGGGTTCCCCCGCTCCTTCAGCACTGGTATGGGAGGAATGGGTGGCCACAGTAGCATTGTGAAGAAGCAGCAGGACCCCCCAATAGTCCGTGATCTGCCAGTGACCTTGGAGGAAGTTCTGTCAGGTTGCATCAAGAAAATGAAGATCTCTCGTAAAAGACTAAACCCTGATGGGCAAACTGTAAGGACAGAAGATAAAATCCTTGAGGTGCAGATAAAGAAAGGATGGAAGGAGGGCACCAAAATTACATTTCCTAAGGAGGGGGACGAAACTCCAAGAAACATTCCAGCTGATGTGGTCTTTGTATTGAAAGACAAGCAACATCCCGTGTTTAAGCGTAACGGTTCTGACATCATTTACACAGCCAAGATTTCACTAAGAGATGTAAGTTAACATTGGTACTCACTTGGTAACTTAATAGTTCTATAAAGTCTTGCAATTTATGATCTTAACTGATGGGATCTTCTCTGTTTTCACTTCCATCAGGCCTTATGTGGCTGCATAGTCAATGCACCCACACTGGAAGGTAGAACAGTAACCGTGTCGACAACAGATATCGTGCATCCAGGGATGAAGCGGCGGGTCAGTGGTGAGGGGCTGCCTTATCACAAAAGACCTGATCGTCGAGGTGACCTAATTGTGGACTACGAGGTCAAGTTCCCAGAAAGGCTCAGTCAGAGTGCACGGGACACCATCGCTCAGGTCCTCCCTCGATCTTGAGCAAGACAAAATGTCAGGACTTGATAACACTGCCAACACTTTTATTTTGTCAATCATTGCATGGATGTTCATGTGGAGGTTAAAATAACACTGAACACACAAGGCCAGACTCCTGGTATAAATCCTCCTGCGTGTACACAATCACCCAAAGTGTAAATAACAACAGGGGAAAATGCTCATTATGAATGAGTGCATTTTCACAGTGCTAGAATGTAAATATGAACTATGCTTTCTAGTATTTGGTTTACTTAATAGATTATATTTTGATGAGAAAAGTGTATAATAATATATAACATGCTTTATTCTGTGGGAATTTTTGTTGGTAATAAAGGCTCTGTTTTACAAAGATGTTTTCGTATTTAATTGCGTAATGATTGATCAGTTGCACTTTAAGTGCAATCTGATGGAGAAAAGATTCCGACACTGAGAAACCTTTTCTTTCAGGACACAATGAAAGATTTTATATTTTATACCAACAATCCGGAGAAACCGTTGTTGGGGAACTGATGTTGTAGCAAAAGGCCAAACTTATTACCGTACAGAATTTCCAACCATAGGTAGTAGTAAAGTAAAATTAATTGCTCAAAGGGCTTTTAACAGTGACTTTCAACTTAATAATAATTGTTAGTATCTCTCCTCCATTTACAAGCATGGAGTTAAACTCAAGTAAAATCAATTTGGAATATATTTACTCACATTTTCTCTGCAGTGGGTGAATTTC
Source organism: Echeneis naucrates (assembly GCF_900963305.1). Lineage (NCBI taxonomy): Eukaryota > Metazoa > Chordata > Actinopteri > Carangiformes > Echeneidae > Echeneis > Echeneis naucrates. The sequence continues at coordinate 11,685,621 of NC_042511.1, forward strand.
TGCCATTTCGTCACACTTATTTCCTCCATTACTTTATTAGCTACAGGCGATCGTTCATGCCATTTCTGTACTGAGCTCCACTGTGATTTCACAATCCTGACATAATGCCTTTTGCTTTAATAGTTATCTGTTTTCAGGTCACAGGGATTCTGAAGCCAATCCCATCCAATGCTCCAGGTGAGGGCAGATACACACTGGACAGGTTACCATCACAGGGCCGACATACAGAGACAGAAACCAACAACCACTCAGGCACACTCAGACCTACAGACACCCAAACATGCATGGCTTCTGACAGTGGGAGGAAACCTGAGTACATGGAGGGAGAACATGCAGTTTATAGACTCTGTTTCATAAATACACTTGTGGGACTCTAAATCTTCTGTTTTATGTCAAAACTGATAGTTTATGCCATGTAATAGTAGCTTGACATAATTTCTTTTAGTATTATTCAGTTTGTGAACTTAACTGAAAACACTTAACTCACACTGCTCAGTCTATCTTAATGATCACAGATAATCTGTGAGAAGACAATTCAGACAATAAATGTACATATAGAGAGAGCCAGTAGACTAAAGAGGGTTGTAGTTTCTGAAACAGGAGTTTCTAGTTAGGTCTAACATCAATAACAAAATAATACTACAAAGGCAGCTGGCTGAGTGTAATTTATTAAATGTTTCAACTTGGCTGTAAACCTGTTCATTTCTGCATTATGTTGGGCACCTTTTTAGAAGATTTTAATACTGGAAAACCAAATGCACTCTCTGATGTGTGAGGTGAGGTCTAATGCTGTTTGAAAACCTAAAATCAGTAATACTGAGCCTTCAGGTTTCCATCCTAACTTAAATCAAACTTAAATCTATATAAAGCAAAATGAGCCTGATTTGTTGACAAAAGTATGCTTTGCTTTATGAAAAAGCCATCAGGCTGTCTGCTGATACCCATGACACAATCAGCAGACCACTTGTTGAGTTTTATATTGCCCTGCAGCTTCTTGTCTTGAAGATGCACTGAGGCATGCAGGGGGGAAGACCGTGAACAATAAACATACTGTAAACACTGAGGGGCTCATACTGTATCACAAAAAATTAGATGGATCTTCAGAGCGGGGCGAAAGGGACTGCAGATCTACATTATACCGCGAATTCTCGGTTAGAAACAATTTGTTAAAGAGGCATAGCGAAGCTGAACCACTGATCACACAGTCTGGATAAAAACAAGCAACATCTTTGTAACTTTTCTACATCTTCCGGGTGCTCATGTGTTCGGGAACTTTAGCAGATTTCTGTATTTTTCTCTGATATTTTTTCACCTAGATAAGGAATGAAGAATCTTTGTGCTGTCATGTTTTGTTGCTTCTCAGGTGAGCTTTTGTGTGTCTGCGTGTGCATATATACATTACATGTATGTGCATATATATATGTAATATCAAATGTGACTTTTTATTAAGCAGACAGGTGCTCTCAATGGCATACAAAATATATTTTTCTTTCAAAATCCATTGTAATAGTTTACTCAACAGAAACGTCATGATGAAATGTTGAAAGAATTAACAAAGGGTGTGGTGACAGCCATTGGAATGAACAGCTCACTGCATGTAAAGGATATGATGTAAAATTAACTTTGATAACTTCCGTAAGCCTAAATATGTATTAGATTGAAGCTATTAAAATGAAAAACTGAACCAGTGTTTTGTTTCTAGACTAAATATGTGGAAATGAAAAACCTCTTGCATGGTGCAACTGAGTTACATTCTAGTCTCTGTTAGGTCCCGTCTCTGGTTAGTCTCTGGGTAGATCTTGTCTCTGGAGTGGGGGGTCTGGTGTGTTGTCTAGTCTCTATTCTCTGCAGGGGTCCCACCTCTGGTCTGGTCTGGTCTAGTCTCTGGTGAGGTCCCGTCTCTGGTTGCATTTGACTTTGTGAATTTGTGAAATTGTTCAAACGTGCAAATGCCTTTATTAAGAGAATCAAACATAGTCGGACACGAGTCCATGCATTTCATTGTACTTACTCAATTCTGTTCTCTATGAAACTACAGCATCTGGTTAGCCCAGCCTAACATAAAGGCTGCAGCATAAAGGGGAAATAGTTACACAGCTTTGTCTGAAAGGAACTGGGAATTTTAGTGTGAATTATATTACTGCTTCAGACATGCTGGAAGGGGGATTTGTTAGTGTCTGGCAGAGTCGGGCTAGCAGGCTCTGTTAAACTTTCTTTATGGAAAGTTAACCCATCCAGCTACTGCCTACCTTTCAATTATTATTTTATTGAATTGGAATTTATTTCATATTACAGTTGCGTGTGTGAGGACCTCATCAGTGCTGGAGCTGAGCAGCTATGTTGGTGGTGAGGTCTCCATCCACTGCTCTGTTGGCAGGACCAAAGACGGCAGCCTGTACTTCTGCAGAGGGGTTTGCTCCAGAGAAAACATTCTCATTCAGACTGACGGTAAGGGCTCGGCCATCACTCAGCAGGGTCGATACAGCATGGAGGTCAACAGTGAAGATGGGGTCTTCAACGTGACCATAAAGAAGCTGGAGAGGGCAGATGCAGGGAGCTATTGCTGTGGGGCAGAAAAAAATGTGCTGTACCAGGATGTCAATCTCATGGTCCTAGACGGTAAGTGTTATATTTACGAAGTGTCCTACAGGTGATGGTTCAATAAAGAAATCCTTGGAAATTGAAATTAAAATAAATGATGTGTGTAGACAGACATCTAACAGATAATTTAAATGTGGTGTAGAGCCCAGCAGAGTTTTTCTCATTATTCCTCCATCCTGCTCTCTCAAAGCTCCCACTGTTCCCCCTGGATCTCCTCCCTCCGTTACCACTGTGCAGACTGAAGCAGAAACTCTGTCCTGGCGTGGCTCTCATTCCAGCACTCCATCATCTACAGAAAAGACAAACCAGCAAGGAAAAATCAACCTCTCAGGTAAATCACACTGACTGTCGTCGGTGTTGCTCACAAAGTGAGCAAAAAAAAAAAAGGTTTAACGTGTTATAATGCAACCTAATAAGAAAGGTTTAGATAATAACTTCACACTCCTGTGACCTCGGTCAAAACAATAGCAGCACCTGTGCATGATAACTCACAGAGTACAGATAATTATACATGCTGAAATGAAAACTCTACTATGAACCACGAGATGGACATAATGGCGGATTTTGAAAGCTATTTGGTCACTTTTGGGGGGAGCCTGCTGCTGGGAAGTAAAATGTATGATTACCTGCACACTTGCACATCTGTCTGTGTCGCCTGCAGACACCACATTGGTCATCATTGTATCAGTGAGCCTGGCCCTTCTAGTTTGTGCCCTCATCCCTCTTGTTTTCTACAGACACTGGAGGAGTAATGCTGGTGAGGCGTAATGCTGGTGTAAACCCAAAATGCGACAACACACTGAACATTCACCCCACAGTGGGAACTTAAACCAAAACCTTTCTGAAACTTTGAATCCTCTTTTCTGTTTCAGAAGAGCGGAGCCAACTTGAAGCAAACAAGGGTGAAGTGAGTGATTATTTTGTTATTCACCAATTTGGATTAAATGTGAAACAATGTCCATGGTTCTAGGAATCACTGTTAACTGTGGAGATAAAACAAATCCTCCTGGTGATTCTGATTTATTCACAGGCTCATTATGGGGATGGAAATGGAGATGGCGCCTCCACTCAGCAAACAATGAGGTTGCAGACATTCGAGCCAGATCCAGAGTCCGGTGTTCAGGATGCCTCCAATTATGCCTCCATCTACCAAGGCCTCGATCCCAAAAGTCTGGACTGAACACGTTTATTCTGCTTTTTGGCAAACAGCTCATCTTATTCTAATCTCTGTAATCTCTGTAATATAAATTACTTAGAGGACAAATGTTTGCATTTTTCCTGTGTGAGACCATCTTCATTTGCATGTCAGGGAGGCTATTCCACGCATCATTTTGTACACTTCTGAGGGTTCATTCTTACATCCTGTTCAGATGGATTGTTTCATGATGTCAGGAGGGAAGACTATGGCTTCATGCCCAAGTCAACCTGGTTTGCTAAAGCCTTTCAGAGGAATAGTGCTGCCCCAAGAAAGAAATATGGTGTCCATACTGGGGGCATATAAAGTTTCAGCTTGCTGACATTATAATTATAATATAAAAAGAACTTTACTGTAACGATGAATGTGCTCCAATTTGGTGGAAATATCAAATCCACTGTAAACTTTTTAATTTCTTCTCTCCCCATGCTCTTTGGTTTTCCACCGATTATTGACGTCTCCATTGAAGTACATGATAGTCAACCTCTTTGTGTTGAGCTCAGTGAGCGACTCTCGGCCGCTTCACTTGCGGGGGCCATGCATTATTAGTTGACCCCCTCAAAGAATTTTCCTGACAGATACATTCCTTTTTATTCCGGAAAAAAGGCCGGGATCCGGTCTCTGCGGAGGGGTCCAGTCTCTCGTCTAGTCTAGTCCTCTCTGGTCTAGTCTCTAGTCTGAGGGGGGGCAGTGTCTCATCTAATCTCGATTCTCTGGGTACCGTCTCTGGACAGGTCTCCGCTGCCATTATTAGTGACCCCACTCTGAGCATTTTCCCGACAGATATTCCAGAAAGAAAACTGGAGTAGTTTATGAGGACCCTTTGCATGCCAATGCATTGAAGCAGAAATCACTCTGAATCAAATCGTTTAGAATCAAAAATCGATTTTGAATCGAATCGTAGCCCCTGACTGACTAATTTTATTCAAATGTTTCTCTCAAATTGATTATGATTTGGTGAAAAATATGTCTCATTTGCTGCTAAATGCTTTAGCAGGTGCTGACAAAGTTGCCTACTGCTGATATTGGAGCAGAAATACAATAATAATAATAATTGAAAAAGAAAAAAGCTCATGGGAGCAGGCACACTGGCTTTCACCATACATATTTTCTAACACTGTATAGGCATGCACAACATACAGCCTTTAACCTCAACCTTCCTTTGTTTCTGTTCTCTCATTTTGATGTTTGCAACCTACAGTGCTTGTCTTCCGCTCGCAGTCAAAACCACAGGAGGAAGGTAGGTAGGTAAAGTGCTGACGTAAATATGAAGTCAATCCACAGAGAAAGGGAAAATGAGCAGAGCAAAAAAGAGCACCAGAGCAGGAGCATTATCCATCAGTATGAAAACCATCTCTGTCTTCGGTTGGCTCTTATACGGTAAGTGTCCTCCTGAGACACATTCAGTCATTGAAGCATATAACTTTGTTATAACACTTGTTGCACTATGTACTTTTGGCAGCTACGTGGGCAGAAGGAGCCAACATAAATGTAGAGGGATTCGAGGGGGGGGAGGCCTCATTCCTGTGCTCACACAAACTTGCCTGGAACAATAATAAATATCTGTGCAAGGAGGACTGTAAAGAGAGTGAAGCCGTGTTGGTTCGTGTAAAATCTGGTGGCAGAGCACAGTCAGGGAGGACAGCTCTGGTGGACTTAGGGAATGGAGCCTTCAATGTGACGTTCAGGCAGCTCCAGCTGTCAGATTCAGGCAAATACTGGTGTGGAGTGGACAGACTGGGAGTGGACACATACATTTCTGTGTTCTTGACTGTAAAGGAGGGTAAGTGCCTGTTTTCACTATTACTATGAATAAGATTTATTTATCGTTCTCTCGCTCTCTCATCACTTGTACAATGTGTAATTCCATAAATCTAATCAGATACTGTACTGTATGTTTTTGAGGTTCCTGTATTTTTTATAGCTATTCCATGTTGTGAGAGGAATAGGGGAGGCTACATGTGTATAGGCAGGAGCCCATGTTGGCTATAATTTTGCCTTCAAGTTAACAGAACACAAGGTCAGTAGATTTTTCTATTTCTCTCCGATCAAGGGCAAACAGAAATAACTTGACTTCTTTCCGGTGGCAAGTCAGTGACTTTTCCAGCTTGCTGACAACACTGGATTAAGGGACATTATGAAAGGCAAACACAGTGCAGAAAGACAGGGCAGGAGGTCGGTCAACTCATTCCTGCTGCTGCAGTTGACGGCTCCAGCTGGTGAAGATGAGGTCACCAGGAAATGTCTTGATACCCCCACTTGTTTTTCTGTGACTGGTGATTAAACTGATGAGTTGTACTGTTAAAACTAGGTCAACGCAAAATAATATCAAATATAATATATAGCTAACAGAGGTACTCTTGACTTTTGGTATTTTAAGTACGTTTAGTTTTGGTTTTGAAGGAAGGACCTGCGATATTTCTATATTGTTGATGCTGTTGCTATTATTTTTATTTATGTAAAATTGCACAATGCTTATTCTACCATTATTCTCCATTCCAGTTATAGCACAGGAAACAACAGTGACACCTGACGTTTCAACCACGTGGAGTATTTCCAGCTCAACACAATTAACATTTGGACAACCAACAACTTATACAAGTGGTCTGGCAAACCAGTCAACATGTAGGGAAAAAATATAATCACATTTTAATCCTTACAGTAGAAATCCTAGATAAAATATATAGACAGTAATATTGGTTCCTACCTTACAGCTTCAAACTGCAGTGAAGGAGCAGAACCTAGTATCAGCACAAGTGAGTTTCTACCTGATCATTTGTTGTGGCCTTGGTTAATGGAATTCAGCTGATGACTGACTCTTTATTTGATTGGATTTACTCCATAATTAAACTGTCTTTCTTGTCTTCGCCCAGGCATGGTGTTGAGTGCTACCGTTGGGGTTGTTACATTTGTTATTGTCATTCTCACTGTCTCTGTGGTTTCAATGAGGAGCAGGAAATGCAAGGACTTTATCTGTGCAGATGAAAGCGAGGTAAGAAATAAAGGCATCAACACAGCATCACAATTTACTCCCTGGAGAAAGGTGACCATTATGTTCCAGCAAATCAGATTAACTCAACAGAGATGAAATTTCTTTTCCTGGTTTCTGAGGTCAACACGTAACATATAAAGAGGAAGAGGAGTTTTTCAAAAGTCAGTCAAAAGAGTTATCTGTTTAATTTCAGTCTCAGGAACCCCACAACAAATGCATCTGTTGTCAGACAAATGAAATTGTGAGTGTCAGAGCTGTTGGTACATGGATCTTATTGCTGTATAATTTATTAATTTATTTATTTTTTAGCTTTGTCCCCCCCGCCTCTCGGTCTTCACCTGATTGGCTGCTAGCAGTAGTTTGGTTTCTACTTTACAAGAAAGCTAATGAAAGTTTCAAATAATGGTGACCTCTTCATGGCTACATTTTACATCTGTGCTTTTTCTACTCTAATGGTTGAAGCTATTTTATAGGCCTACTATTTAAATCATTTCCAAGAAGCTTCCTGAAGGAACTACATTTTTTGTTAAAAGGGAAAATAATAATCATAAAAAAAAAAATAATTGTGCAGTTGTGCTTCAAATTATGTCAGGTTTAAGAATAAATGTTCCTTAAAGCCAAAAAAATTTAAAATAAAGCAACACCATTTTTGTCTAATTTGTAATTTGATCATTGAAGATAAACTAATAAGCTGTTTCATACTATAGCAGTAACCCTTATAATGTGAGTTTTATTGCATATGTCAAACTTACTAATGCTTTTTTTTTTGGCCACTTTTTCACAGTCTGACTATGATGATGTCGGTGAAATGCTGTCAGTTAAAAAAACATCAGAGAAGACCTTTTACTCTCCGTACACGAAACCTGATCGACCAAAATCTGCATCTAGAGAAACTGGAGGCACAGTATGCATTCCTATCTATGAAAACATCTGCAGAGGTACCACGGATTCAAGGCAGCAAATGTCAAAACCATCCAAGGTATCACCTTGACAGCCACACCCGGCTGTTGCCGCCTATAATATTTGAAAGAGCAGGTCATTGGTCAGGTCACATACTGTTAAATAAAACTGTGGATATTCTAAGAAAATCTCCAGATGGTGACTGCTGGTCACTCGACATCCAGCCGTGACTTCAGAGTCACTTTGATATGATCGATGTGATTTCATGGACATTATTGGGCAGCTGAACCGTCTGGCCTTCTCTGCTTCATCACTCATAAGCAGCATTTACCTTTTTCACAAAGACACAGAGGTACGTCTTCTGTCTTTGTTTTGATGACTACAATGTAAACTTCTTACACGGAAACAGAAGAATATAACTTTTCTTAGTTGTTTAACTGCACGATTCTTAATATCTTTCTCATGCTTGTTTTCTCAGTTTAAATTTGTTTACTAAGATGTTGGGGCATCAAAAAAAAAAAAAAATGTTTCAATTAGGAAATGTAATTTAGCTAAACCACACCAGGCGTCCCCGCTTTTTGTTTTATTCTCATCAGTTTTCTTTTCCTTGGCTTTGTTTATGGGTTTGTGTGCTTTGAGATGAGATGACAGAACAATCTGCTCCTCTTGTGCATGAATACCAGTCAATGCAATGCCCTCTGGTGATAAAAGCAAATGGCTATGAAATGTGTTTTTAAAGTGCAGTTAACAAGAGTGGTATGGAGAGGGAAAGTGATAGGACATGTTGCTACATCGCTGTGCGTACTGATGGATGAATGCATGTTAAAGGTTTACACTAGGGAGACTCTTGGTGGCTGTATCAGTAAAAACACCACCACAAACAATTGCACACTGAGATAACTCAATAATAAGAGTTTCCTGAAGGTTACCATAAACCTGGGCAACATTAAATGATTTTTAATGATTTCTTTTTTTTCTTTCCAATATCACCCTTCAGGAAATTGTTATCGGACGTTAAATTAATTTATGAAAGTTTAGATTACATTAGATTAGATTTCCTTTGGAGAAATTCACATTGTTACAGCAGCAAGAAACAAACAAACAAGTAAACAACAAAGATACACAATAGCGGGTAGTGCTACCCATAGCAGCAGTTGCAACTGGGTAGTTAAATCAATATTGCACAGTTGTTCTTGTACATTATGTATTGCACAGTATTATTCTTAGTGTGTGTGTGTGGTCTACTGGGGGGTCAGTCCTGGTCATTAAACTGTCTGACAGCAGCAGGAAGGAAGGACCTACGATATCTCTGTGACTGAAGGAGCTGCACAGTGTATTGATGGTGTCCTGCATGGCGTGGGAGGCATTGTCCATCATTGATGATAGTTTTTCTATCATCCTCCTCTCTCCCACCACCTGCACTGACTCAAGGGGGCAACCCAAGTCAGAGCTGGCCTTCTTTATCAGCTTATCGAGTCTCTTCCTGTCGGCTGTAGAGATGCTGCTGCTCCAGCAGACCACTCCAGAGAAGATGGCTGATGCCACAACAGAGTCAAAGAAGGTCCTCAGGAACGCTCCCTGCACTCCAAAGGACCTGGGTTTCTGTAGCAGGTAGAGTTTGCTCTGACCTTTCTTATAAAGTGCATGGGTGTTATGAGTCCAGTCCAGTTTATTGTTCAGGTGAACACCCAGGTACTTACAAGAGTCCACTCTCTCTATATCCATTCCCTGGATGTTCAGTGATGACGGAAAGGCGTGGTTGTGTCTGCGGAAATCCACGACCAGCTCCTTGGTTTTCCCTGTGTTTATCTGTAGGCGGTTCCACTGACACCCGTCTACAAAGTTCTTGATCAGTTCTTTGTATTCCCTGTCATTGTCGTCAGTGATGAGGCCGACGATGGCAGAGTCGTCAGAGAACTTCTGCTGATGGCAGTGTGCAGAACTGTGCCTGAAGTCTGCAGTGTACAGGGTAAACAGGAAAGGAGCCAAGACTGTTCCCTGTGGAGCTCCTGTACTGCAGACCACCATGTCTGAGACACAGTCCTTATTCCTTGCTTACTGTGGGCGGTTGGTGAGGTAGTCCGTAATCCAAGTTGTGAGGTGGTGATGCACGCCTCATAGCTCCAGTTTGTCCCTCAGAGGCAGAGGCTGGATGGTGTTGAAAGCACTGGAGAAGTCAAAGAATGTAACTCTCACAGTGCTACCAGGCCTTTCAAGGTGGGAGAGAACAGATTGGGGCTCGGGGGCAGGGTGATTGGGGATGTGTGGGGGGTGGAGGTGTGAGAGGAGATGAGAATGACAGTATCACATGGTGAAAGTATGAGTGTGAAAGTAGCACATAGGGTAGCAGTGCAGCACAGTGGTTAGCGCTGCTGCCTCATAGCATAATTGCGGGCTCAATTGGGTCTGGGGCCTTTCTGTGCAGCGTTTGTGCAGGTTTACTCCGGGTACTCTGGTTTCCTCCCACCGTCCAAAGACATCATGTTTGGGTTAACTGGCGATTCTAAATTGTCTGTAGGTCGGGAGTGGTTGTTGGTCTTTGTCTGTCTCTGTGTGTTGGCCCTGTGATGGACTGCTGACCTGCCCAGGTTGCTCAAGAACCCCCACACCTCCGACCTGGAAGCGGATTAACGGTAGAAGACGAGGTGAAGTATCACATGTCAAGATACAGATGACTGCTTTTTTATAAACTACATTATACAGAGTGTACTAGAAATCCCGAAAAGACAGTTAAATCAGTATGCTTAATAGTAAAATCATATAATTGTTTTTTTCTTTCATTTGCAAAAAGCCTGTGATTTTGATTTGGATGTATCATTCATGAAAAAGTCTTTTGGAAAATGGGTCGTTCTCTCAGATACATATCTATGAACATATATACAACTTCCTTGTAGATTTTTTATTGACCTCTTTTATCAGAATAAACTGAGATTGTGTCCAATGAAGTGGATGGTTCTCCAGATTTTCCCTTTTGTTTGTATTTGTAATATTGACTTCAGCAACAAGAAGGTGAAATTCATTGCCACCTAAGTTTACATTGCACTAACCTTCACGATTTCCTTCAGGTGCCTCATGAATTCTCTCTAATTTCTCTATATATGCAAAACACAAGCTACAGGTGCTAATGTGTCAGGAGGCTACAGCAGACAGCCATTGCTCACAACAAGCAAACAAAAAGGAGCATTTAGCAGCAATTTTGCAAAATGGCAATTTTTTTTCCTCACAAGCTGTTAGTTCAAAATATCACATAACACTTAATAATAAAAATGTATATTCTCCGGGTTCCGGGTAGAGGACTCAGCTGTTTTCTGAAATGTTCGCCATAGTTGTTGTTGTTGTTTGTTTTATGGATTATGGATATGGATAAAACAAATATGAACGATCCAGCCAATAAAATCTAAATTCATAAGTTATTCAATGAATCTCAAATTCCGGGTGCTTGAATGAACTTGCCATTTTAAATCGAGGGGGGTTCAACTCTTTGGCGTGTTGCAAACCGAGTGGAGGGGAGCTCTTTGCGCATGTGCATGATTTTGCAAAGCGTGAAAATGAGCTGCAATTTTTCAATGAATGAAACTGCCGCTCTAAAACGTGTCCACTAGATGTCGCAATAGAAATGCTGTTTAATTCTGTTTATACCGGGGCTGAAAAAGTGGGCTACAGCTAGTCGGAAGCTAGCTTAGCTTCCTGCCAGACCGATTTGAACATCACGTGCTTTGGCAAACCTCATTGCCCCAAAATGTGTGTGTCAAAAAAGAAAAGTGGACACAGAGTGCAGAAAAATGGCCATCCTCCCATTTATTCACGGAAGTGAGTGGGAAAGCTGTGTGTTTGGTTTGTTGGGAAGGTGGATGAATAGTTGGCGGACCTGAAGAAACAGCACTCTGTGTTTACTCTTAGCCGAGAAACCAGTGACGCTGCAGCGAAAGCCAGCTACATTATAGCTGATGAAATTGCAAAAAACGATCTGAAGTTGTTATGTTTAAGTTTTTGTGCTATGATTTCACCGGCCCGGCCCACTTGAGAATAGATTTCCCTCCATGTGGTCCCTGATCTACGTTGTCAGTTTGAAGTTTGCTCGCCAGCCGCCAGCAAGCCACCAATCTTCAACCGGGTGCTTCATATTAGTCAGAGGAGACGAGTCGAGTTGGTAAGTGTTCGTGTTTTGTAGATATTGAGAATGTGCGTCAATGAAGCCAATAACGTGATTAACGCGGTTACGTGCAAGCTAACATTAGCTACACGTCTGCTAGCAGCTCGGTGGTGGTGGGCTGCTAGCTAGCTAGCTAACAAGGCGTCCGTGCTGGGATCCTGCCGGCTGAGTAACGTTAGCTGCCTGTCCATTACGGCTTTGACTTTTGCCCCAAATCATATTCGAAGTTCGTTCGCTTTCTAATATTAATATTCAAATGTACATCAATATTTTGCATATGAGAGGCTTGTTGGATGTTTAGCTCTCTTGTGTGTCTCGAGCTGTGTTTGAAATGTCCGACGATTTTCCGACACTTTGCTAATTGTGTCTTGTGTAACTGAGTGGCCCGAAAGCTTTTGACAACAGACAACCTTATCTTGGTGACGCTATACTTTGTATATGTGCTCTCTAAGCTCTTAACCTTTGTCTTTTCTGTTTGTCTCCTCAGGTTCGGGCAGAGCTCAAAAGAATCGTAAGCACAGACCTTCTCCAGTCATTCCTGGAGGGACCTGATGACCTGGGACAAAGCTGCGACCAGGTCGGGGAAGAAGCCCGCACTGAAAGCCATTTTGGACTGTCTGAAGAAAGATGTGAGTTGGACCAGCTGAGAACTGTAAAATTGGGCACCAGGTGTTATGTTTGCAATAAAATCTCATAACTGCTTATATTTGTCTTGTCGGACACAAACGAAAGGAGAAGGTCTGCTGGGCCGGCGCACTACCTAACCAAAGACCCATCAGACACATTTTTCTGCCATGAACAACAGCCCACACACACAACCACAACCTTTAACACAGACACTGGATTAGATCCACTCATGGGGGGGTGATAAAGTGATAAAGCAGAATAGTGGTGATGGGAGGAGGGAGGGGTAGAATAATGATGGGCGAGGAGAACAGTAGGATGGGTACAATAGTGATGGAGGAGGACCCAGTGCAACATGTACATCCCTAGATCTGATCGGACACTAAAGTTTTGTTTTCTTAATCCATTACCTCTGCAGTATTGTGATGGGTCTGTCGCGACTGAAACGGCTCTTAGACGTGAACGATGGGAGCCGGCTCCTTATTGGGAGCCATGTTTTGTTTTTTTTGTTTTTTTTTTTCCTTTCTTTCTTTCTCTCACTTTTTTCCTCTTCACACCACATGTGATTAGTCAATATGAGCTTGTCCTTTGTGTTTTGCGCTGAGCAAAAGAGAACATCGACACATGACATCAGGAAAAGAACCAAAATCTGGAACCATTTTAGTTTTGACAGTACAAAGGCAGAGTGTAGAGACTGCAAGAACAGAATATCACAATACCACAAACAACCTGCACAGGCTCCTGAGAACTGTCCGCCCATCAGTGCTTTGGAAAGATAAAACACAGTCAGTTGAGTGTGACATATAATGAAGGTGCCATTGTGTCTACTGCAACTGTTGCTGCTGCAGTATCTACAGCATCATCCAGTATACCACCACAACCACCTAAACCAACCCCAAGCTCTATGAGACAGTTTTTGCAGAAGTTTGTCACCCCAGCAAGACAGAACTCAATTGATGAATAACTGGCAAAAATGATTGCACTTGATTTCCAGTCATTTTCAGTTGTGGATGATAAAGGATTCATGAAGTTTATTCATGCACTGAATCCTATGTATGCATTTCCAAGCAGGAAAACATCTTAGGCATATATGACAGAGAATGTGCATCACTGCAAGAGAGGTTAAAAAAGCCACAGCAGCAAAGCACCACATCTTTCTTGTCAGTTATGTATCACTTCATTGAAAATTATAAAATGGTGTCCTGTCTTCTGGATTGTTCTGAGCTCAGCGACAGACACACTTCTGAGAACTTAGCAGAAGAGCTGCTCAAAGTGGCAAAAGAGTGGGATGTGGAAAACAAATTGGTTTGCTGTGTTACTGACAATGCAGCTAACATAACAAACAATTAAAATCCTGAAATGGACCTACCACACATGTTTTGCACACACAATTAACCTGGTTGTAAGAGATACTTTGAAGGTGATGAAGCCAGCTGTGGACAAAGTGAAGGCGATAGTGGAATTTTTCCACAGAAGCACAATAGCCACACACAAGCTCAAATCTACCCAACAACAGATGGCATGCCTGAGCTGAAGCTCAATCAAGAATGTATCACAAGGTGGAACGCCACCTTTCATATGCGAAAACGGATTCTAGAGTCCAAGGATGCAGTTATCTATGCACCTGTCGACCCTCTGAGCCAAGAGGAATGGGAAGTACTACAGGAGGCATGCACTGTTCTGGAGCCATTTCAGCAGGTCACTGTGGAGATCAGTGCAGACAGGTGAGTGTGCAAATGTTGTTGTTGTTATTATTATTATTATTAGTAGTAGTAGTAGTAGTTCTTTTTCTTCTTCTTCTTGCATTACTGGTATGAAAAGCAGATTAGACTTGATCGTAAAGAATATACTGTTGAATAAAAAAAAAAAAAAAAAAAGCATTTTGGAAACTTATGTACTCTTTTTCAGCCATGTCACAGCCTCCAAAATGTTAATCCTGTGCAAGGGTCCGCAGAGAGTGACAGCTGAGCACCGAACCAGAGTAACCACAGGAAAAGTGAAAGAGTTGGTGGATGCTCTCTGTGCATGCATGGACAGGGAATGGAATATAATGCTGTTCTCTCGGAAACCACCATTCTTGATCCAAGATTCAAGAAGCTGGTCTTTAATGACAGCAGAGCGGTGGATGAAGCTCTTCAGAGAATAACTGCAGCAGCAAGACCCACCCAACCAACTCCACTGCCAGGGGACTAAGAGGGAGAAGAGGGGGAACAAAAGGAGCAACAAGCATCTGCTGTTTAGAGGTTCTTTGAAGAATGAGCAAGTAGAGACACTACCAGAAGGAATCCCTCAGCAGATGCAATACTGGAAGTGAGATCCTACATTGATGAGCCCCTTTGCCAGAGAAGTGCAGACCCACTGAGCTGGTGGGAGACCAAGGCCTCAATTTGTCCACGTCTCATCCAGGTGATGACACGGAGACTGTGCATTGTGGCAACATCAGTCCCCTCTGAGAGAATCTTCTCCAAAACAGAGCAGATAATTACTGACAGAAGAAAAGAAAGTATCAGCTCCTGAAAGCTGAGGCACTTGGTATTTCTAAATGCCAACCTTTACCTTAATTAAAGATCTGGGTGTTCATTTTTTTCTTTTAGTTTTGCGTATTTTAATCTGTATTTTATTGTGTTGTGGTTTGCAGTGTTTTGTGTTGTATCGCTTTAAATTTATTTAAAAGGAAAAAGCAGAACATTTAAACAGTTAAAAGTTGAATTGTAAATAAATGTAAATGTAAATGGTATGGTTTTTGTATTTTATTTATTTTTTCCATTTTATGTAGAGTGATTAAATAAAAGCATATTTGTCATATATAAACACTTTTTTACATTAGTAATTCATTTTATGCATAATTTTATATTGTTGTTGATAATAAATTAAAGCAACCAAACAACCCGAAGAGCCGCTTGGGAGCCGAAAGAGACGGCTCTTTTTAGTGAGGTGAGCCAAAAGAGCTGGAATTCCCATCACTACTGCAGTAACATCCGAAAATAGCACCTACAATGCACATGCACACTCACAATGGAAAACCCAAGGAGACTCTTGTTAGTCTGAAAACATCAAGGTTTATGATGTCTGAGACTTGAGTAGCTTTTTTTTCTGCTTTTCAAGGCCCACAGTGAGACTCTGGCTGCAGCCATGAAGGGGACAACCAGACAGCCAGGATGCCTTTCCACGTGAGGTCTTCAATGTGGCAGTTGTGGCTGAGGAGACCATTGTGCTACACAACTTCAAGGATGTGCCATCCATCTTCGCCATGTTTCTGGGGATCATCTACTGCATTAACCTTGAGTAGCCACAAAGTATTCCTTCAAGTTCCTTCAGAGGGTAGTGATGAAGATCAAACCAGATCAAGCCTCTGCCAGAGTCCCCGGCGTCCGAAACAAGCTCCTGAGGTATAAACTGTAAACCATGCCCCACCTAGGAATGGGATGGGAATGCATTTTTCATTTGTTTCTGTTGACATGCATACGACAGCAAAAGCACTTAAGCAAACAGGAAAGGAAAAGCCTGTTATTTGTTGCATCGAATACATTTAAAGCTAGATATTGTTCAAATATGAAAACAACCAGCTGTAATCTGAAGTTTGAGTTTATATTTTGGCTGACATAGGTTCAGCACAGCTTTTGACCTTTTTTGCTTTTGCATCCAAAAGTATTGATTACAAGTTTGATTGCTCCAGTGCTGGAATGTGTATGTTCATGCAGGCAAACACCCAAACTGGGAAACTACAGTACTGTCAGTAAGTCTTTGTGTAGCTTTTATCGGTTTAACATTGGTTTTAATTAAAAAAAAACAAACAAACAAACAATGTACTCATTTGTGTGTTTTTATAGCTAATTTTTAAGTGAAAACAAGACATTCTTTTAGATTAACTTAACTTAATAAGCTAATTCAAAGGCATTATTTGATTGAAATTACAAAGCTGAACCCACTAATAAGGATAAGTGTACGGAATGCATATGGATGAATAAAACACTTTCTTTAATTAAAATTACACAGTTGAAGCCACTAATGGGGTTAAGTGAACAGAATGCACATAAATGAGTTTACTTTATTGTAAACTTGCATAGAAAAGTTGAAACAACAGTAACTGTACAGTCATGTTGACTCACAGAAGGCAATTCAAAGCTTAACTGGACTCAAAATAATGAGTTAATACAATGCATTAATCAATTTTGTTTTTACTTGAAATTTTGAAGCAGCTGCTTAAGATTTCAGGTAGAACTAGATAGATATTTTTTACAGTGAACCAACAACAAAAAACAAGACACAAAGCAACAAAAACTAGTGAACCAATTTCTCCCGGCCAAAAAAACGCATGAAAATCTTAGATCTTTTTCGTTTTTCAAAGTTAAGTGTTTGAATGGGTAAATACACAGGAGTGTGTTAAAGACTTTCTAGATGAAATTTTTGAAATGTAGAAACATCTTAAAAGAATATGAACTGTAAATTTGTTCATAGAGCTCATTCTCCCAGCTAATAGCAATACATAGGAGCTATCTCCTCTTCCTGCTTAAAATACTTGTACTATGTCAACCAGGTGTTTCTGACAGAAAGCTTTTGCTGACTAAATTATATTTTAAATTTACATAAAAAAATTGGACAGCAGGGTGGCACTAGAACAAACAGTCAAGTTAAAGCTTCTAAAAGCTCAATGATGAGAAACTCTCTGTAGGGCCAACACAATGTATAAAACTAAGCCAATAATAATACATAATAAATCATTTGCTCCAGTGTGGATAAAAGAAAAAGTTCACATTCCACAGTTTTAACTTTAGAAAATATATTATGTGTACATTGGGCTCGAGGACAGTGGCAGAGTGGCCCAGAGGCCCTGGGTTCAAACCCCAGCAACAAGGCCCACCAGTGGTAGGTCAGATAAATGGGAGGAGGGGGGGTTGCAACAGGAATAATAAAAACTGTGGCCAAATCAGTCAAACAAGTCACAGAACTGACTTGTTGTGGTAACCCCAAAAAGGGAATGAGCCAAAAGAGCAAAAAAATCTATACATTGGAGGTCAGTAATAACAAAACATTTGGAATGGCACATTGTGAAAAGTCCCTTTAGCTTGCGTTTATTATTCTCACACCTACTTTGTTGGAAGTGATACCAGACACCCTACTGTAAGCAGAGATTATGAAAAGAAGTAAAGAGTGACATTTCTACGCCTGGAAGGACAAAACACATGAGAGGGCAGAAAACTATTCAGATCTTATATGAAGGGTTTTTCAAGAAAGTGTGTGTGTATGTGTATATATATATATATATATATATATATAATGTACTTGAACTTGTGTGTTAAATATGATAGAAGTGGCAATATAGTGTTAAATGTTAGGTGTGAGTCAGTTTGTTTGTGAAAGAGGAAGAGGTTTTAAGATGAAAGTGGCTGTTTGAAAAAACAGTGCATTACCTTTTGGACAGGTTGCTGCCGTTTTGTGCTGCTGTGGGAGAATCTGACTCTGGAAGTGATGGGAGCAACCTGGATCTCCTGGAGAGCAACTGTAGCTGTCACTGTTGTGTTTCTACAAATACGAGGTGAGACTTTTTCAGCTTCTGTGATGTGACGCACGGCAAAGTCAAACAGTTTATCGAAAAATTCTCCAACTAATACACTCTATTCTGGCAGGTCCCATCTGCGCCACAATCCGAACCGTGACCGGAGTAGAGGGTCAGACATTGTCCTTCACATGTGAATATCCACCCGACTTCAAGAACAACGGTAAGTGCCTCTACCAAGATAGCAAGGACAAACCCCTTATATGGACAGACAAACACAACCAGTGGGACACAACTGGACGTTTTTCACTGTACGACAACACCACCGAAGCCTTCTTCATTGTCAAGTTGAACCAAGTGGTCCCAGAGGACAGTGGGACATATTGGTGTGGTGTTGGAGTGGAAGGGAATCAGGTCCCATCTTGTGTTGGTACCGTACAACTGAATGTTTTTCGAGGTATGAATATACTGAATATTAATGGTTCTACGTGGTTGTCTGTTATGAAAATTTCACCTTGACTCATTTATCCTGGTTACTGATTCCTCCAAGACAGATACTCTTTAGTTTATCTTGCTATCTCTGGCAAAATGTTGCATCAGGTAGCAGGACTCATTCAAAATATATTCTCCTACAATTAATTTTTTATTTTTTTTTTTATTTTTTTTACTTGTGACGCCCTTGAGGTCGTGAGATATTCACATAACGTTCATAAAGGAAAATGTCAGACCATATTGAAAATGAGAACAGAGACCAAGTTACTTTACCAACTCACCGTACATGTTCTGCTTTTCTTAACTCCGTCTTTCCATAGAAGCACTACTTTATTTAGGTGTTACATGTTTCTAAAATTGGCCACTTCTTGAAACTAATGATCTTTTTGTTGCCTTTTAATAGCAGAAAAAACTGCAGAAAATCTCATGCATTACAGTAAGTAAGATCTAAGCAGTACATGAGTTCCAGCTATGTGTATTTTATGTTTGCACTTATGATTTTTAATTTTTTTCCAATTTCAGCAACTGTAATGTCTTCCTCTCCAAAGGACTTCATAGTTGACAGTGAGTGATGTGTTTTTTAGAGTTTGTGCTCTATATGTAAAGTGCCTTGATGTAACTTTGTTATGATTTGGCGCTATATAAATAAATCTGATTTGATTTTGTTTGTGTCTGTCTACCTGTAGTCATGTCATTCATAATTGTATGTGTGTGTGAGTCGTCTGTGAGGTAAACTTCCATTGTTGCTCTGTCCCCCAGAGCTTCACATGCCCCTGTTCCTGACTGCAGTGATGTGTGTGGCAGCACTGCTTTTCGTCTGTCTGTTCACACTCGGCCTTCTTTGGGCTGTTAAACAGCAAGGATCAAGTCAACATGAAAATAGAAAGGTTCGTCTTCAAAGTTTTTTTTTTCCCCCCTCTATTGAGATGGAAATGTCATTGATTTTGTCCTTCACTTTGAATGTGAATGAAATGTGTAACTTCCACTGGTTGCCCTTGAGGATGAATTTGTCCTTGATTTGTCAATTTGTTTTATGACCAATGACCTAAAATGAACCAATTAGCATACTTTTCAGTGCTGCCTTACATTAGGAACTTAACCAAACCTAGTCAAGACTAGAATAAGTACGCATTCATTGTCATAATGTAATTTTTATTTTTGCTAGGATGTTGTAAATTTGAAATTAGGGAGAGCCGCTGGTACAGAATCTAAGTTTATGTTGCTCCGAACAGAGAGACTGAAACAATCAAATATCCATTTAAATGTTTGCTTTGTCCATTTTACGCTCAATCATTGACGTCAGCTTATCTCGGTCATTTATCAATTTATAATCAGGGACCTCCTATATTCCAACATACAGAAAGAAACAGAAACAACAGCTATTGTCCAGCAAACGCTAAAAGCAACTGTATGCCTTCACTGTTATCAGGTTTCTGTTCTCCCCACAGACATCATCATCCGATTATGAGAGCGTGACGCCCATGGCGGGAACTGAGCCTGAACACAACTGTGCTCATCTTTCACCTGCACCGCCGCCACCTCCGGACTTCTGCCCCCACTTCACTTCAAAGTACAGAGAGTCCATTGTCTCTCTCAGCCTGGGTGACTATGTTGATGTGGATGTACCAGGGCACATGACACAGTACCAACATCTGGATCTCAGCCAGTTGGAGGAGCATGTCTATTACAGCCTCAGTGGAAATCACAGCCCTAAAGATGAACATGTGGCTGCCAAACAGCAAACAAGCCACTGATAAGACATAATCATTTCAATTTATTTACAGCTTGGGAATAGCAATGCTCACATGAGCTGCAACACTGAGATCAGGGTTTCAATAAAATTGGATTATCCTTTGCTGTGATTGGAAAAGTTAATAACTCAGCACTTTAGCAAGTCAAATGTGTAAAGTGTACATTTTTTGCTATGTCTAGATTTAAATGTGTCAAAAAGAAAAGACAATTTACTTCGACTTACACTTTATTGCTATCCCAAAGAAAATTTGGTCACATTGTTTTATGACAATTATCACCACAATAAACCATGGGGTTATGTCTGACGGTGTCGCTTTTGTTACCATTTTGATGCGTCTCACATTTTTTAGAGGGGCTTGAAAGAGAGAGGAAGCTGACTAAACATAGGAAGTGTTAGAGCTAAGAGGAACCTAGGATAAATCCAAGACAGCAAGTCACAGATATAATGCATGCAGATAATCTATGTAACATGGAGATAATTTTCCTGTGTCTGATCTTTCTTGAAGCAGGTATGTTCACTTTTTTGCTTCTATCTCTATTTGGTGTGTTTGTGGGAGGCATCTTTCTCTGGTGGACTTTCTAAAGTCGACTTCCTGATTGTGTTGTTGCTTTTTTTGGCAATTGTAAACTGTGTTGACTTCTAAGTATTGGTGAGAAAATTTTTTAAATTAGCAAAAAAAAATAAAATAAAATAAAATAAACAAGACCTGTTAGTAAGCAGTTCACCTTTCAAAGGCAGAAAGACTAGACTGACACTGACGCTGGTTCATTTTTTTTGAGAAATATAAGCTTCATGTTTTAAAAACATTCCAATGAAATGTTGCTGAAGGTTCACTGTATCCAGGGTGTTTTACACTGAGAAAGTACAAGTAAAATCTTCTGATGTGACACATCCTCAAGAATCTACAACCAACTCCAGTTCCCCGATTTACTTTTTGCAGACTTGAATTAAGCAATTAAAAGAGAATAAACAAATCAAAGACACAGAGGAAACTGTGCCAAAGGGGCAGTAAAAGCTTAAGGTCGGTCTGTTTACATAAATACATGCAATAAAGTTAATGAGCTCAACAGCTGTTTGAAAATGTAAAGAAAATCTGACTTCCGCGGTGGATTCTCTTTGCTCTTTTGTAGGATCATGGGAAACTGAAGCAGTGTCACTAACCGGAAATCTTCACAGCGATATCACCATAAAGTGCTCTCATGCCAATGCCTATTCCAACATGAAATACTTCTGCAAGGGGGCGTGTAACTATGAAGACGTCCTAATAACCAGCAAAGAAAAGATTCTGGGGCGATACAGTATTAAAGATGAAGGAAACACATTCTTTGTGACCATTCAACGTTTGACACAGGAGGACGCAGGGACTTATTGGTGTGGGATAGACAGAGTGGGTGCTGACACATTTATTCAGGTGGTCCTCTCAGTTGTAAAGGGTGAGTTGATTCAGCATTGTGTATGAAAACTATGACGCCTCATCACTTTCATGATTCGTCCTTTTGTGTGAGTTCAGTTCACCAGCATGTGCTCAGTATTTCACAACACTGTCAATGTTTTGCCTAAGTTTTGCTTTTTCTCCACAGGAAGAAAGAAATTAAACACAAACACAGCAGACGGCATATAATAACTGAGAACAGATGAGTTAGTCTTTTCCTTATTTTTTCTTTTTTTTTAGGGAAAGCGCAGGATGCTGATTTGTTGAATTCAATTGCAGGTACAAATAAAAATGCTTTCTGGTACTATAATATGTCTGTGTGTGAGGCAAAGTCCTGAGTGATCCAACCTTACTGAGGTGTGATGTCTCTTTTCCAGAGAAGCTGGTGTACATTGGAGCAGGCCTCGGGGTTGCTGTGCTGGTGATGGTACTGGTGATAGTCTTCAGATGCCGAAAAAGAGACAGTGCGTCTTCAGGTATTAAACAAGCTGACGCATATCATATTATTTTTGGAATATTTTGAATATCATGGCATTTCAATCACCCATGGTCGATCACATCAGCCACAACTCTCAGGGTTCAGCGAGACTGAGTGGCAGAGCTTAACAACACCTTCCCCTCCAACATGAAACATGTGGCTGTCATCTTTGAAATCGGTTGGCAATCAACGAATACCCAAATATTAACAAGTCATTTATGAAGCTAGTCTTCACAACTGCTCTGAAAGCTGCAGAAGGTCTTGTAGCAACAAACACAGAAGCACTGCCTGCGGCCCTCTAACCAAGTTTGGCCATCATTTCATTCCGATCCTTTGAGGAACTAAACTTAAAGTAATAACTTCTGCATTTACTGTAAGTAATGGAAACAGCTGAAAGGAGAAAACTGCAACAGTCTTTAAACCAGCTCAAAATTTCATTATGAGGAAATCTACAGGAGGGATTATGCATGGGGCCTTGCAAAATTGCAACCAAAACCAAATGACATATAGACAAAACATGAACCTCCAGCCAGGGCAGTCAACCACGTACAAAATGAAAATACAGCATGTTTGATGCACATTTTGAACTGTAACTATTTGTATGCCTGAGGAGGGAGCATGGGAGGGAGAATCACAGGACACTCAAACAAACTTGTGGTTTGCATTTTGCCATCTATCCTTTCACAAAAGAAACACCCAGGCGATTCCTCCAATTTTCATGGTAAGTATCGTTTGGTGGAATTTTTTCCTATTTGAGAAAAAGGACAAATTTTCCCATAAAATTAAGCATTTGGTGGCTTTTGGACTATTTGACTCAAATGAAAGGAAATGAAACCAATTTGTAATTTCATGAAATAGACATGAACACATTGTTTATCTGTTTTGTTTTTCTTTTAATTCACATTTAAAGGAGCATGGATACTGCTTCTTGATTAATTTTTTTTTTATTTTTTTAGGAAGTAGAGGATAGTTTAACTCTTAGTTGTTTTAAAAGTGAAACAAGATGCACACCATGTGAACACTTCCTCTCCAACAGCTCAAGAGGATGAAGTATCAAATGGCAGGACTGACCGCACAGAAAATCTTCACTCTGACGTCGTTTTGTCGGAGGCTGGGAAACCACCAGGTGGCCTCTGTTATTCCACTGTCAGCTTCATAAAGTCCAGAGATGAGAGCATGGCTGCACCTCTACCAGCAACAGTGACTTACTCCACCATTGCAGACATGTCGACAGATGAAATAGCCGTCTGTGGTAATGTCTGAACGTGTCATGCTAAAGAACTAATACTTTAGCTGCTGCTCACATGTATCTCTAAGATTAAGTTCAGAAGTTGGTGTAAGTTTATCATTTTAATATAAATAAATATAATTTATTAATTGTTCGCAGTGCAGATAACATGAGATGAGATGACATTTAGACAGCCTATTGAAAAATCACTGACAAATTATATCTTTACTGTGATAAAATAAAATTGTAATTTCATTAAATAGAATTTCTTCTCTGGGATTTCTGTATTCTCCATGACAGTGTTTTCCTGATTATAATGAAGAAGTGAAACTTCAAGACACACAACTTGCACAAACAGAGACCCACGCAGCTGGAATATAATAGAAACTGAGCAAGACATAAGGAAGCGGCTGAGTCTCAGCTCCCATTTCACTTGCAGCATTATGTGAAAGGTAACATGATATGATATGTATCCTTTCACGTACAGCCATTTACCTGAATGTAAACAGATATGCTATCAAGCTTATTTTCCTCGGTGAAAGGAAGAGCCAGTGAAATAACACTTTCTTTCTTTCAACCGACAGTTGAATGCAACAGAAAAAAAAAAATATTTGCGTGGTAATTAAATAAGTTTTTGCTAACGATTAGTGTAGCTCTCTTCAGAAACATTCAAGCACATTTTCTCAAATCAAGGCCTTCACCAAAAACACCTTGATGGTGATGGTGCCATCTGCTGGTTACATTTTTTTAAGCATGGAAAGTTCATTTATATCAAAGTGCTTTATGTTGGCAAAATGAAAGCAAATGAAATAGCTTAAATAGAGTATTAAGAAGCATTTGGCGCTTGGACAGATCTTATCTTGTCCTAACAGTTGGTGGAGAAACAGAGTGATTTTCTGATCCAAACACAACAAGTTCTGTCTACTCTTGGTGACTTTTGCATTTGGACTCATCTGTCTGGGCCTCTGTAATTTTTCACCCAGGGGAGACATCTGTAAAACAGTTGAGAAGATACCTTTACTTCAAATCAGGATCAACCAAATTCACAAACATTAGCTAATGTTGCTGTAACGGCCAAACTAGACCGAAGGCTGTAGCAAGAAAACCCCATAAATATATTCAGTTAAACAAGAGTGTGTTTAATTGCTAACAAATAACAACAAAAGCAACAAATAATTCAGAAAACCATGCTTTTTTTCTATAGCTCGGAAATTTTAATGAACTTGTAAACAAATGTGTAAGTTATATTGTATCATGGAGGTGGCGTCAGTATATAAACTGTTGTAATGCTCCTAGTTTTTTTTTTTTTGTCCTGTCATCCTGATCTTCTGAATTTATAAGTAGGCCCTATTGGCATTTATTTAGCTGGACTCACTCCAAAAGTTAAAGTCAAGTAAACAACCAGGACAAGGTCATTTACAAAAACACTGCATTTTACCTGGCTAAGATTCCAGATATGTCTGCCCATCACAATAAAGCAGAGGCTGCAGTGTATTTTTACAGCAGTTGAGATATTACACTGTTACATACATCAAATGTTTCTAAATGAAATCAAGTCTTGCGTACTCTGTTGCCCTGTCGTCTCACATATATTAGTACATTAATCATCATCTCTTGAATACACGATATAAATAGCTGAAATTATCATGATTTTCATGATTATCATGATTTTGCTCATCATTGTGTCTGTGCATATTCTCATTCAACCAGGTCATAGTTATATCATAAGTCCTAAGTCCAGTTGTGTTCGATTCAGTTGTTGGCCAGTTACTCATCATTGTGATAAAATGGTCGCTGAACATTTTAACTCTCGAGTTCTCCCTTTCTCACCTCCCTTCCTGTTATCATTTACACCCTTCATCTGACCAGAAAAGACTCATTTCCTCATTTTGAAAAGCAAGTTTAAAGTTGTTAATAATTGAAAGTAGAGGTTGAGACAAAAAGGCGTAAAGAGAGAACATATTTCAAGAACTTTGACTCAGTAGTTCAGAAATTTGGATCAAAAACAACAGTGATCTGGAAAAAAATGAACTGAGACAATGATAATGCTGCAGAACGTCATCATCTACTCAGTGACAGGTAATATCAGCTGCTCCTCTGCTTTTGATTCTGCCTTTGACCTTGATGAATGTGAAATACATTTTTTGCAGATTTTTTTAAGGTGAAATTACTTTTTTCTTACATTTTTTACTACAGTATGTTTGAGTTTACTGTCTGCAGCAGGCGACTTAAACTGTAAGTACAAAATAAAATGAGTATGCCCCTAAGAACAAAACTCTGAAGTATTTATACTTAACATTACTATGTTTTGCTACTTTAACATTAATGTACTATAATTGGCAATTATTTGTGGATTCTGTCTTCAAACCAGAACTATTTAATATATATTTACTAATATATAATCAATAACTATATAATATATTAAAATATGATAAGCACCCATTGTTCTACAAAATAAGTACAGTAATTTTCCTTTTG
Organism: Echeneis naucrates; assembly: GCF_900963305.1. Taxonomy (NCBI): domain Eukaryota; kingdom Metazoa; phylum Chordata; class Actinopteri; order Carangiformes; family Echeneidae; genus Echeneis; species Echeneis naucrates. The sequence continues at coordinate 11,711,444 of NC_042511.1, forward strand.
ATACTTAATATACTGACTTTGAATAGTGACCCATGCATCGTTAGACTTTTTGCCATCTATAAGAGAAGAACTCATGACTCATCAGTTTTGTTATAACTCCTTGGCAGGTGTCACAGCAGTGGACATGTGGGGAAATACTGGAGGCTCTGTTACCATTAACTGCACTTATCCAAAAAGAGAAGAAAAACTAGTCAAATACTTCTGCAAGGAAGATATAAATATGAGTTGCAAAAATGTTATTGGAACATACACTTCAAATTTCACAAAACAGGACAAATTTACTATAATAAATGATGAAAAGCAACAAGTCTACACTGTAATCATTTCCTCGCTGGGACAGGACGATGCCGGAACATACTGGTGTGCTCTGAGTTCAGTTGGTGCTCCCCTTCAGTGCAAAACTAAGATTGATCTCCACATTTTGAGTAAGTATTGAGCTGCTCTCAATTGTGTTCACAGCAAATCAACACATCACAAGGTTATATTATGATATGTTTTTCCTATTTTTCAGGCATTAAACCAGAAGAACTAACTGTTGATAGTGGGAATACGGTCCGTTTAACTTGTCACTATCCAGATAGTCACAAGACTAATATTAAATACCTGTGTAAGGGGGAGAGTCCTTTTAAGTGTGTTAGGTTAATACATACAACAGAAATAGAAAGAACCATGACTCACGGCAGGATTTTGATAAGGGATAACAAAAGACAAAAGTACTTCTACGTGTACATTAACCATGCTAGCCCAGCTGACTCTGGGACATACTGGTGTGGCTCTGACTCTGATACAAAGTGGATCCATGATGATATCACCAAAATCCACCTTCTCGTGGGTAAGTCCATTGGAATTTCATACTTAACTCAGGGTTTGACTGCAGGGCTTTTACTAGGAAAATAATATTTCAGTATTTCTGTATTGCTACATTTACTTGTCCTTATATCCATATTTAAATGGTTTTTTGGGTAAAAGAAGTTAAATGATGATGAGCCACAGAACCTGGAGTAAAAAAAAAAAAACTACAGCTGTAGATAGACAAATTTGCTGCATTTAAAACATCTGTGTGTGGGTGTTTCCCCATCTTTGCATTTATTTCCTCCCTAATCTTCACTTCCCAAATCTTATCACTTTTCATGTTTTACCCACAGCTGAAAGGCGCATCGAAAAAAAAACATCAGGCAATTCAATTTATCCAACAACGGCAAAAAAACCAGCAACAACAAATCTCCACAATGAGCATAGAGACTCTGGTGACTTTATCACTTTACTATTCACTCATATACAAACACACACTAAGCACATGCTCTCCTTCAGGTCTGAATTCAGAGGGCAACCACAATGACTGAATCTAATCTTCATCTGATTCTACTGCTGTCTCTTGGTTGCAGGCTTGATTGTCTCTGTGGTAGTGTGTCTGGGAGTGCTACTGATGGTTGTGATTGCACTAATACTGTATGGATGTAAAGTCTCTGGCACACAAGGTGAGGGTGCGAGCACGTAAAACAGGATTCCTACACATACATACTTAGTATATACACATAGTATTTGCTCTTGTCAACAAATCCCCTTTAAGTGTTGGCCTATCAAAGTACAGTTCAGTACATTTGATTCAGAAACAAATCTAGTGATTCATTGAAACATGTTTGAGTCCAAAGTGAAAATATTGCCAATGTGAGGAATCCCCTAAAGGCAGTTTTTTTCTTTTCTTCCTAAATGGCCTTTTGTTTAAACGTCTAAATGTTTTCTGTCTTAGCACGTTGTGCTCCCGTGGGGTCATCAGAGCAGACTGTAGAAGATGGACGAAACCCAGAGGTGTGTATTTGAATGTGTTTCTGTGCTTCTAAATTTTCATATGTGTACAGCACCTTCCTCACCCTCTCCTCCCCAGGAAAACCACAGAGGTCATGATTACGAGGAGATACAGGAATTGAACCAGAATGCCAGACCAAACGCCATGCCGCCGTCCGTTTATTATTCCATTGACCTTCCCACCGACTATTCCACCATCAATTTTCAGGCAGACTGTGTCCCAGCCTCAACACACAGAGCTCCACTTTCTGAGGTAGATTAAAAACAAAGGCCCCTGGCCAATGACTGCTCAGGGTGACAGCCATGCACCTGTTCGGTACAATTTAGTTAGTTAGCTTGCCTTTCATACAATTGTGTAAGTGACAATGCAACATTCAATTTTTTTCATCATTGTTGTTATTATTATTATGATAATGTTCTCAGAACCCAATAAAATATGAATCCTGCTGTCTGTACAGTGAGTCAGTCAGTGGTAGCTGTTATACATTTAGATATAATATTTAGATTTACATATACATGATACATTATAGTGGTATAAAGTCATAACTGACCTGACATATGATGCATCACTTTACCAAAGCAGCCACAGAAGTTACCGCTGTAAAACGGGAAGTGTGGTTTCATGCGGCCAGCTCATTCAGTGTCAGATGATGAGGCATTGATTAGAAGTAGTTAGAGTAGCAACTCATTTAGCTAATCCTAAATACCCACAATGCCTTGTGAAGCACCTTTGGATATTGTTTACAGAGTTAACTTTTTCAGTATTTAACTCCCTACAGAGGCTGCATCGTAGTATCTGAGGCAGCAAAGCAAACACAAATGTGATTCTCCAACAAATGTGATTCTCAGACATCAGCAATCACAGGTTTTATTTTTTCAATCCTCCGATTCGACTCATACACAAGTCTCCAGAAATGGAGCTAGACGTTGGTTGTCATGGTCACAATGATGAGCATGCCAGTGGTCAAAGTGGGGTACCTACCATAGTATAGTAAAATAAGCACTTCCTCAACATTAGATTATATTTATAGTCATAGTTCGAATAATAATAACTTTGTCCAATGTCCATGGGCAACAGAAACAACTGCTGCCTCCACATGGGTATCGAACGCTGCTCTCCTGCTTCTTAGGCCTCCGTTGTGTTGCTCCATCCATCCACTCCAACCTCGGACAAACATGGACTTTGTCATTTCACAGTCTACGTCACTGCACTTCTCATTTTCGCTCTTGTCACAATTACCACATCTGCTAGATGTCATCTAACAACAAACCAAAACTATGGGCCATATTACTCTGCAGTACAAATGACCTCCGGGCTCTTTTCTGACAGTATCACAGTGTGTGTGTCTGTTTTCATTGCATTTTACAAGCAGCCAGACATCATTTCTAGCCTCTGCTATTTCTGTAAACATATTAATATTGTCACTTTTCTAAGCTTGAAGAAATATAATGTAACATTAAAATGATAAATGTGTGTCCTCAGCACTCTCAGCTGATTGTGGCTCTTATTTAGTTTGTTAAACAAGGCTATGTAATTATTCTTTCTTGCCTGTAAGCCAGTTAACCTACCAATTAGAAAACAACACTTTGAAGTTGGACTCACTAAAAATTCTTCAATAAACTATGTGTGTGTGTGTGTTCACAGGCTACCAAGGATAGACTGGATGGGCGCTAACCTACATTAACCCTTCAATTCGCCTTGGCTTTCTGAAATTTTACAACATTCACAATTTAGAGAACAATCAATTTTTTTCTTTTCTAGTGAGATTTTTTGTAGGATTTGAAGATTTTGAGGTTGTCATGTAATATTGTTGATCTGGTCCATACCTGTCAAGTTTTGGATTTGAAAATAAGGGATATTTTCCGGCACCCGCCGCGTGCCGTCCCACCACCCCAACTAAGCTCCAGTATCCCGTACATTTTAAGACAGCTTTATGCAGCTCCACTACGTCCTGAACTTCAGCCAGCTCCTTTGTTTCCTGTCTTTCATTATTGGACATATTGATTAATCCAGGTGTGTCTGACCATTGTTGTTATGACTACTGAGGTCCATCACACCTGGATTAATCAATTTGCCCAATAATGGCAGACAGGAAACAAAGCTGGTTAAAGTTCAGGACGTAGTAGAGGCCTACCTTTGTTTGCATTGACATGCTGTGAACATTATAGCCTAAATGAAAACACAAAATGCATGACTTGTTTTGTTCATTTTCATTTTTGCCTTCTTTGTGGCGGTGCCGTCCATCATCCATCTTTGTCTTTCTCTTGCGTTGTTGTCACACTAACCTCGCGACAACTACCACCTACTCTACATGCAGTAGGTTACTGTAGCCCCGGGGTATTATTATTATTTTTAATAAATGCAGGTCAAATACGGGAAATTCCCGGGCAAAAACGGGATACTTGGCAGGTGTGGGTCTGACTGACTTCCCTTGTTTGGATTTTATTTTTCAAACAAAGACCACCACCACCATTAGCTATATTTTGTTTGGGTGTATAAACGTAATATTTAGGGAAAGTTCCTAAAAATCTACAAAATGCTGTAATACATGAATTTCCTTATAAGTGTGTATATTATATATTCTTTTAAGCTTAAATTAGATTTTTTTCCTTCTGATTTTTGTAAAAGCTGGATGTACCTGTTGGCAGCCTGCAGCTCAAACACTGAGGGAAACGATGACTATTGACACAGTCGTGACTATTTCTGGAATCTGAATGTGCTGTGTGCGTTTATTAGACTCGTCTTTCCTACTTTGTCAAAGTCCAAGTCCCCCTAAAAAAAAGGACATGTTGGTGTACACTTGTTCTGACGGACGCTCCATCTGACCAATGAGCGGGCCAGCTGCCGCTGGAGGCGGAGCCGGGCTCTCCGGCGGAGGCTGGGTGTCGCCTGACCGGATGATGGCAGAAGTTTTCGGTCTAATGTGGCCACTTTTATCATGCAATCATCCCGTTTGTGACCTCCCTGCGGGCTGTGGTCGCTGCCCAGACTCTTGACTCTCAGCCTGTTTGTGTTTTCATGACATCGAGCTCTCGGTCTGCCGGGCCGTCAGGAAACTCCTGCTTTGCCGTCGGAGCGTAGACCCCCTCCTCTCCTCCCGGCTCTTGGCTGTAGTTGGACCGGGGCAGAAGGGCAGGACAGAGCCCGCCGGGCTGGCCGAGGTGTCCGCGATGGGAAACCGGGGGATGGAAGATCTCATCCCCCTCATTAACAAGCTCCAGGACGCGTTCAGCTCCATCGGCCAGAGCTGCAACTTGGACCTGCCGCAGATAGCGGTGGTCGGCGGCCAGAGCGCAGGGAAAAGCTCCGTGCTGGAGAATTTCGTCGGGAGGTTGTACCGTTTAACTGTGATCTTAAATCCATGTAATGCTCCCAAAGTGAACCTTCCTTATAGTTGGTGGCCCGATTTGTTCCCTTAATTTCTACAATGAAAGCTTTTGCGCAAAAGTCGCCAACTAAGCACTTTTTTTACGCGCTGTGTGTCGGTGCCTCCCAGTTCCTTTTTCCCCCAAATGGATTCTTTCCATTTTGGAGCTGAGCTATTCTCGGTCGTAATTTACGCATTTTGCGCAAAAAACAGCTGTTGACTCAGAGACAAAAGTGGATTCAAACAGAGGCTTTAGTTTGACGACCCATGCCCTGAATCTGTGCTGTTAAAACCTCATTTCCTCAGCACATAAACTGACAGTCATCTGTGTGCTCAGGGATTCATAATAGGCCTCTTCTGTCAAATATTTACAAAGGCTGCCTTTCCTTGAGACTGCTTGCCCAGTGCTGTGCATGCATCTTTATGGGCTTTATGATATGTAGTCAGCGTTTTACTGTCAAGGGTGAGGGTACAAAAAGGCTCTTGTCAGGTTGGGTGAGCTCATTGTCAGATAAAAGGGTCAGTGGAGAGTCAGGCAGTAAAAATGAAAATGGCTGGATTCTGCTTTCAAAGCAGGCAAACTCTGCTCGAGGTTTTTGTGAGGGTGATGAATGAGTTTGGAGGAATTTCAATGGGCACTTGTGGGCCGTTCTTGATGATGAATAGCCAGAAATTCAACATTAATGCCATATGGTAGACTCGGCCCGCCAAGGTCAGAACAATGTGGGAAAGGCAGTTTTGAAGTCAAAATATGTGACACAAAGATTAGGATAAAATCTGGCTGTGAGGGAAGGCAAGAGGAAAAAGCTTTGCTTGTGTTGCATTTTTTTTTTACTGCCAGTGTGGAGACACAGAAATGGGAGTGCTTCACTTCCCTACATGTCAGAATGGTTGCACTTGTTGCCCAAAATATAGAGAACATCGACGAGATGGCTGTGTCTCCTGTTTTTTTTTTTTTTTTTTTCTCCCCCCCTTGCCTTTTGTCTCCAAGTCCCAAGCAGTGGCTGGGGGAGACAGTAGGCGCATTGATGTGTTAGTGCTGGGGTCATCAGTGATGTCACCAGCTGCACTGTCATGTGTATATGACACACTGGGTACCAGATACCCACACAAGGGTTTCCATGTTTCTCAGTCAGCCCACTGACTTGTAGGAGTGTAACACTGGCTGTGATGCAATGTTATCAGTTCATTTTAGTAAGACAAGGCTGCAGCGATCACTCATTTCCTTTACTGTCCAGTGTCATTTTTTCCCTTCCCACTCAATAATTTGGATCAGTGCTTCCAAAGCCACAAGATTCATTTAAGCAGTCTGAAAGAAGAGAAAAACATTTTCCTGTTGTCACAGGGTTTTTTTTTTGGTGAGGGGGATGACGAGTTTTATCTCTCCAACAAGTCACAAGAGTCAAGAGTCTTCCTTTTAAGATGTCACAAATTTAGGAGGCCTGAAGTTACACGGCAACCAGCGATCATTGTCAATATTGATTCATATTTGAATTTTTAATGAATGAAACACGCTCTGGACCCAACAGCTTCGAATAACCTTTCCTGTCAAAATATCTGATGTGGACTTTACAGTCGAGAAAGCTGAAATTCGTTCTTTAACAAAAATCCTCACGTATTGATATTTTTGCCCAGCAAATGTTTGGCAGAGATGTTTACTGAACAAATGAATCAGTGATTGAATTGATTAACTGTCTTGTTGGTAATCAACGTATTTGTGTTGTGGTTTCATAAGTCACAGGAAGAGATGAGGAAAGAGAATGGAAATCACAGTTGTGTAACATCCTGACTGCTCTGTCAGCAGTAGACAGCAGGCACAGGCTGTGCATATGTGTTCAAAGAAGTGTGCATTTTGTTTTCTGTGTGTGTATGTGTGTTTGGCCTGGTTAGTGTCTGCTAAAGCCCGACTCTTTGCCTCTGACCTGGCAAACACAGAGGCAGAAAGACAGACAGACAGACATATTATCATGGCTCAGAGAGATGTGTAGTCAGTGACCTGGAAATGATCACTGCTCGATTGAACAGTAGTTTCCATTCTCATGAACACATGTGTAACGAGGAGGGTGAACTTTTGCCCTATTCATAATGGACTGAGTTGTAAGTCAGTCTTGACCTTGTATCAATAAGAGACAGACACAGACAGAAGTCTGTGAATGTAATTACAACAAGGGACTAAATTTCGAGCTGTAACTCTCGTCTTAGTAGAGCCAGGTGTGACATGATTTGAAAATAAAATGCAAATGTGCATGCTTGTTTCTTTCTTTTCCAGATAATTTGTATTTATTGTCAGAAGCATCATGTTGCTGAGTAATTCATTTACTTGCCACAGCCTCCTCAGGCAGAAAGCCATTTGCCTGTTGCTGTTCTCTTTGTGTGAGGCCATGTGTGCTAAACTCTGCCTCTGCCTCTTCTTCAGAGACTTTTTGCCACGAGGATCTGGCATCGTCACCCGTCGTCCTCTCATCCTCCAGCTGGTTAACAGTAAAGCAGGCAAGTATGAGTCAAGCAGCTAGGGTAGAGTTTGTCCTCAAGGCTTTTCAAGAAATAAAATCTGGGGCGTCTCAAATGCAAATGCAATGTCTTTGTATCTGCCAGGCGTACACAGTGTGAACTTTTGTCTCAACACTCACTGGCTGTTAATCCATTGCTCTTGCCTGAATTGTTTTATCTGAGCAGAGTATGCAGAGTTCCTGCATTGTAAGGGCCGCAAATTTGTGGACTTCGATGAGGTCCGTCAGGAGATTGAAGCAGAGACAGACCGTCTCACTGGATCCAACAAAGGCATCTCCCCCATCCCCATCAACCTCCGGGTCTATTCCCCGAATGGTAACGGCACACACACACAGGCACGTTCATACAAAGTAGTTGTTTTTACCCTCTGTGTAACTGAGTCCTTCCTTCTTTGTTGTGTACCCATCGAAATGTCTCAGTGTTGAATCTGACCCTGATCGACCTGCCGGGGATGACCAAAGTGGCTGTGGGAGACCAGCCTGCGGATATAGAGCACCAGATCAGAGACATGCTGCTCCAGTTCATCACCAAGGAGAGCTGTCTGGTCCTCGCTGTCACCCCGGCCAACACGGACTTGGCCAACTCTGACGCCCTAAAAATAGCCAAGGAAGTGGATCCTCAGGGTAAGAGGAAGTGTGTGTATTTCTGTGTGTGTGTTCGACATTGAAGAATTCACATCTTTGTTTTGGAAGATCATATCAGAATATGTGTGTTTTTCAGATTTCTTTTCTTTTTAAATTGTTAGATCCTTTGTGTAACCCCCCCCCCCCCTCTAATTTGGCACACAGCTAATTACTCTTTTCTGTATCTCGCAGCCATTAGCACTCATCTTCTTTCCATTAATCTTTGCCTCAGTGCAGACGCCGGCTCATCCGAATAATTAACAGTTACATTATTAAAAGACTTCCTGGCAGCATAGATATGTTGAGTAAGATTAGAAGAGATGTGATTACATTTAATTATATCTGCCTTTTGCCCGTTTTTATTCAATCCAGAAGATCTAGAACCATTTCAAGCTTCAGGCTTGTAAGTGTATCTATAAATGATACTCACAGGTTAATGAGCTGTTTCACACCAACTAGTCATGTCGCAATTTGTCAACAGCCCCATCGGAACCTTAAGTTTAGTGAAGGTCACGATGGGGACTAAGGACTTAAAGACTAATTAACAGGTTAGCAGGTTAGCATGCAGAAGTAAAACTGTAAAAAAGAATCAGTATGATGAACTATGATACTTTATTTTCGCATGTTAGGATACCACATGCATGAGTCTTATTAATAACTTCGCAGCAGAAAGGTTTGGAAAGGTTCTGAAACTACAAACTTTATGGAAACCCAAACTGGATTATTAACATTCAACTGCATCACTATCATTCTACCCTGTGTGAATATTAGAGAGCAATAACAACGACACTTTGTTCTTTAGGCCTAAGGACAATTGGCGTGATCACCAAGCTGGACCTGATGGACGAAGGGACAGATGCACGGGACATCCTCGAAAACAAACTGCTGCCACTGCGCAGAGGTGAGACCACATACACTCATTTTAACCTGCCGATCGGTTCAAAGACTGGCCAAATGTTTAGAGAGGGTCTGAATTTTACACTCATGGTTTGAGAAAAAAAAAAAAAAAACCGGCCCTGCATACTGTTGCGATGGAACAGAAGTTGGTTTTTGGCACGCTTGCCGACCAAAACATGCTAACAGTCGGTTTGGATCACAATATGACGCCTGCCAGATAACACTATCACACAGTCATATCCCAACACACAGATGTCTGCAAACGAGAAGTGGTGCTCAGATATTTTATGAGCACAAACATCAGTGACATATTGGCATTGAAGTTTATGAAACTGATTCACAAATAATTAAATTTTTCCAAGTCCACATGACATAAACAACACCAGTGCACAGATCTTTGTGTTTTTCTCCCTTTTTTTTTTTCCCCCAATATCTTCTTCAGGCTACATCGGGGTGGTGAACCGCAGTCAAAAGGACATTGATGGGAAAAAAGACATCCGTGCTGCTTTGGCTGCTGAGAGGAAGTTCTTCCTGTCCCATCCTGCTTACAGGCACATTGCTGAGCGCATGGGCACACCACACCTGCAGAAGACCCTCAATCAGGTGAGACACACAACTGATCACGCACACTGTATTTCATTTATTCATTTCGAAGCACTTTTTGTAAAAAATATTATAACAATATATGTTACTATAAGAAATTTATAGGAATATAAATATTTGGTATGTGTTCATTTGTGTCTCGGGATGCTGCCACACACAAGTAACGATTGGAGAGTGCAGATAGGTTATAAACAATGTAAAAATACTCTGCTGTGATTAATACTTTGTTTTTGCACATAAGAAGTAACAAGGGGGCAAATCTATGCTCACTAAGAAATTTTAAAATCAAACCTTGTGCACTGTCCTGTTAGCCTTAGAAGAAACATGAGCCTCGGATATGTCAACCAGGTTAATATGAGATTTTCATCGGACGGAGTCTTCAGATGTATTTGTATCTTTATCTTCATCTTCTCTCTAGCAACTTACCAACCACATCCGTGACACGTTGCCAGGATTACGCAGCAAGCTGCAAAGCCAACTGTTGTCGCTGGAGAAAGAGGTGGAGGAGTACAAGAACTTCCGACCTGACGACCCTGCGCGGAAGACCAAGGCCTTACTTCAGTCAGTGCACACGCAGAGGCAGGCACACAGATCCATTCATCCAATGAGGTCTAACATTTTCCCTGTCATATGTACAATCAACAGGATGGTGCAGCAGTTTGGCGTTGACTTTGAGAAGTGCATTGAGGGGTCTGGAGATCAGGTAGACACCTCCAACCTGTCAGGTGGAGCCAAGATCAACCGTATCTTTCACGAGCGCTTTCCCTTCGAGCTGGTGAAGGTGACTATTGCTGTGATTTCAGTAACATCAGCATTTCTACATTTCACATAAAAATGAATCACAAGTCACCTAGATGCATATTATATTATGACATGTGAAAGGCTTGTTTCTCTGAGCCCTTAGATAAAGTGTTGAAGTGATGTGTCAGTCTCGTGTGGCCATATTGCCTTATCATCTTTTTGCACTGCATCTTAGATGGAGTTTGATGAGAAGGAGCTAAGGAAAGAGATCAGCTATGCCATCAAGAACATCCATGGAGTCAGGCAAGTGGAGATAAACAAACGGGGAAAAAAAAATACAGCATTTGTCCCACAATATGTGCCACTTTTTCTGTTTGCCCATTCAAAGTCTTATCTGCGCTCAAGTGTCAGTGTCCATCCCTTTGTTTCTTGACATTCTTTAGTGTGCTACCCAGTCTGTCTGTCTGTCTTCCACTCAACTTCCTCCAGTTGTTCCTCCGCTACTCCTCACGTGGTCTTCCACAATATCTGTCTGCTCACGTCTTCCCTGCCTGTATGTCTGTCTCACACTCTTCCTGTGTGTCTTTCTGTCCCCCTCACCTGGTCCATGTCTCCATGTCTGTCTTGTCTGTATGTCCTTCAGGACAGGCCTGTTCACCCCAGACCTGGCATTTGAGGCCATTGTGAAAAAGCAGATCATTAAGCTGAAAGAGCCCTGTGTGAAATGCATCGACCTGGTCATCCAGGAACTCATCAACACAGTCAGACAGTGCACTAATAAGGTATCACTGCATGGTCTCCTGCCTCGTCCACGTCCACAGAGACCAACCAGCTTCCGTTCTACCGTGGGCCTTTTTTACAGCACATGGTTTTATTTGGGGGCGGGTTTTTTTTTTTTTTTTTTTTTTTAACTATTCATTGACAAATATGAGACGAATTGAGGAACTTTTCACAGCTTTTCTCCCAAATTGAAATCTGCTGACATAGTTGAATGCCCTGGCTGCACTGGGGTGGTGTCTCTGAGAGGCTGTGTGATCAGAAGCAGACAGGCTGTTATGCATCCCTATAGGTTCATCGCAGAACAAACTGCAGATTATAGCTTAAACAACAGTCTACAGCCAAACCAGTGGCTCAGGCACCGTGTTGTTTCAGCTAAATGTCAATGTGAAAACGTCACATTTGCTCATTTAGGAATCAAGTAGTTGTGTGTGCGTGTGAGGGACGACAGTAAAGTTTCACTGCAGCAGGAAACGTTGGTGTTGAGTTTTAAACACTTAATGTATAAAACGAGCCAAAGTGCACAGAGATCACGTGAAGACACGTAATGTGGCCATGCAAACCTGCTGGTGTGGAGCATGTCATCTTTGACAAGTGTGCCATTTGTTATTTAGAACTGACTGCAAAATAGAGCTGGAAATGGGGAAATAAAATAGTTTTTGGTAAGCAAATGTTTAAGTTGAAATTCTGACCAGACATTGTCAATAGATGTAAAGTTAAAGGACCAACAAAGTAGTTTGGATTTATTTAATAAGCTTAGAAATATATATCATGACAATTTGTCCATTAGCTTTTGTTGATATATTTTATCCTGGACACAATTTTTAGAAAGATAGTATCACACTGCTGGCACGGCTAAAAGCTGTTGCCTGAATATGCACACGTATGGGGAAGCAGGAACTGCAGTGAACACAGTTGCGAATCTGCAGCTTGTTTTTGTTCTGAACATGATGTAACTTACCAGATTCTTTTGTTTCCTATCAGATTCCCGATCTTCCACTTTCTTTTCCTTCTTGGAACTCTTTCTGTACCCCCAAACTGTCTCATCTAACATGGAATTCTTTTTTTCTACCACTGTTAATTTTTCCTCACCATGGCCCATGCTGCTCCTCTTCCTCCTTCACCTGACATTAAACATCCAACTCCCATCACCACAGGACAGGCCTGTTCACCCCTGACTTGGCGTTTGAGGCTATAGTGAAAAAGCAGGTCATTAAGCTGAAAGACCCCTGTCTGAAATGCGTTGACCTCGTCGTCACCGAGCTTGTCGCCCTGATCAGGAAGTGCACTGAAAAGGTAAACAGGAGCAGCAGAGAGACAAGCTTTTAAAATGCAAGGAGAAGAGAGTGGAGGGAAAATGAACCGAAAAGAGTAACGGAAGAAAGACAGAAAAGAGACAAAAGTCAATCAAATGAACTAACTTGTCCTTGTCAAGTTTTGTTGATTGTGACTCCTCTGTGCTGCTTTAAGGCTTCACTCAGCTCCCACCTCACCCTGTGGTTCCTCTGAAATGAGAAATGTAGGAAACCTTCCCAGTTCTGATCCCAGACCCTTCCAGCCCACTTACCCCATCAGCACTGAGATCTGTGATTTAACAACCCCTCACCCCGCCTCACTTATCAAATCAAATCCCAACCCTCTGACACCATGAAATTTGGCTGATTAAAAATGACACAACTGTGGCTGTTTTTCACCCTGCCTTATTAGAGGAGATTGTATGTATTTTTCCTGTGACACACCCCTTTCTGCATGATAAAGAGCCCACTAGACCTCACCCTAATCGTCGCCTCTTTCTAGACTTCAACCTGCCTTTTGTCATTGTCCTTATCTTATTGACTGAGACTCGCTAGCAGCTTGAGATATCAATCTGCCAACGCTGATTTTAATTCACAGTTAATTTTCGCGTCCGGACGGGAGATCTCAAGCTGATGGTGAACTCGGCGCATGACTCCTGTGCCTTCATATACTGTATCATATGTCTTGCCTTGTCTGTTTTTCTTTGTTGTATATTTACTGAGAGTGGTTGGGTGTAACTGTAACTTGTGTAAAGTCAATTGTGTAAGCACAGCATCTGCAGCAGTGATTGTGTATGTTTTGTTTTTGTTTGTTTGTTTTTTTTTGGGGGGTGGGGGGGCATGTGTGTCTGTAGCTCGGGTCGTATCCTCGATTGAGGGAAGAGACAGAGAGAATCGTCACCACCTACATCAGAGAGCGAGACAGCAAGACCAAAGACCAGGTCTGTGTGTGTGTGTGTGTGTGTGTGTGTGTGTGAGAGAGAGACAGAGTAAGGAAAGCAGTGGACTTGCTCATTATTTGTGTTTGTAACGCATTTCATGTCCTGCCTGTCAGGTGCTGCTCTTGATTGACATTGAGCTCTCCTACATCAACACTAACCATGAGGACTTCATTGGATTTGCCAAGTAAGACACTAATGAATGACTTTGATCAGGGTCAGCAGAGATGGAGGTCGATCAGCAGATCGTCTGCCTTCCATGCTCCTCAACATCCTAAAAAAGAAACAAATAAAGAAAAATCGAATGTTGGGATAGTAATGTTTTATGTCAGATTGGATGGAAACTAAGCTCACGTGAAATAACTAAAACGCACAGAGAAAACTGACTCATCATCACTACAACCTGACTGACACTTGATAACTTAAAGTACGGTCCATGAAAAACACACTGGCCAGTGCTCCCTGGTGGCCAGACCATATAACTACATTACTGTCAAAAAATATCTTTTGGATTCCTTTACTGTCAAGGCTCGTTGTCATTCATAACTGTTTGTATTGCAAAAGTACAAAGTCATGACAAAGCAAGAATTTTCAGCAGCACTGTGCAAAAGTTGGGTTTTTGTGAAGTTGTATAGGCTTTGTATGAACAATGAGCTTTCTCTGCTACAGGTAGGGTATAAACTTATCACATACGTTCTGTCTCTGTGACTTTGGGTACGAACAAACATGAAGTGTGAGTGATGATATGATATATAATTATACAGACTGTAGACTGCGTATCACTGACTATAAAGATGTTACCTGTTTGGATAGAAGATCAGTGAGAGTAGATTAACGATTACATCATTGTTCAAGCAGAAATGTCCAACATCTCTCATTTATCAGGGATTTTCTCTTTTTTCTTTGTCTTCAAATGAGTTATTCAAAGACATTACCGTGGAACTTAAGAACTTTTGATGGGTGGTTTTTAATATCAAAATGACAGAGTACAAATCTAACTAATGAGAAGCATCATAAGTGATATAGTGAATAGATAAATACATGAATCATCACATGGTTTTACGACCCCTTTAATCGCGCTTTCCTTTGCTCTGCTTTGGACGTGTTGTATTTCTTACAGCTGAGTTCATGTCTTTCTCCTGCAGTGCCCAGCAAAGGACTGCTGCTAACGCTACCAAGAAGAGAGTCATGCCCAATCAGGTGATCAAAAACACGCACATACACCGCATCATAGGAGCTGTTGCATCCCCTGTTTTTTTTTTTTTAATTATTATTATTTTATAATTTTTTTTATATCTTGTTCTTTCTGTTGTCGTCTCAGCCCGTCTGACAGCGCCTGTCGTTGCTGCCCTTTGTTGCTTCACATTTACATACTCTTGTCTGTCCCCTCTTGTCTCTTCTCTTTATTTCCATTTCCTCTTTCTCCTGTTCCTCCTTTTTAAGGCCCAGGGAGAGATTCTTGTAAGTACCGTACCCCCTGCACCTTCATTTGTCACTTTTTTATTGGTTGGGTAGGGAAGACAACGTCATTCTGACAATGTTGATAAACCGCGTTTGTGCTAAACGATGGAGGTATAGGGAAGTGAAACAGTCACACTCATGGTGGTATTCCGAGAACCAGACCCCCCCCCCCCTTCAAATGGTGGCCAATTATCACAATGAAACAAATAATTTTTTACTTATTTCTTACTTATTAAGTTAGTGAAACAACTTTTGGAACTTTTAAAAAAGAAAATGAGATGGTTGGCATTTTCATCTGGAGATAAAACAGACTAAATAAAACATCTGCAGGGTAAATAAGATCCAGCACCATTGTTCCTGTATATGGTGAACCTATGTTGGGCAGTACCTGAATGCAGGTGATGCTGGCCCAGAGAGCTCTACACACTGCAGCTTAAAAAAACACACAGAAATGGACAAAACATCATCATTCAACAAATGCGCTGCCAGTACTGCCAAAACAGTAAAAAGCGATGAACCAGGCTGGAGTGCACATTGTAAGGTTTGAAGTTAACAGCATGGAATAACCTGAGTGTCCCAGGTTGGGTTCATTATTAGTAAAATATAATTTAATGGGGCAATTTCTTGCAGAGACAGTAAAACAGGCGAATTACATACAACACATGCCCAAATGTTGCACAGTTCTGTGACAGATTAGGTGGAAAAAAAATATATTACAGCAAATGATTGAACTCACTTTGCTTAGTAATATCAGTGAAAGGGAGCACTATCACTTAGTTCAGGCAGCTCACATCGCAAGTGGCTGGCTGACAAATGCACAAGCCCTTTGAGCGGAAAAGTTGCTGGTTCAATTCCTGGCTGGTAAGACGTCATGTCTTCCTGCATGTCTTAATTCTCCTTTCCTTCCTCTCTACACTGCACATAATAGAGGCCAAAAAATATTTCAGCTGTCACAATACACCTACAACTTAACACAAGACAATTGGGTATCATCAGTACAAGCATGTCAGCGTATGTTTAAGTGGAGCACGTAGCACCACAGGATGGTCTCTACTCTATAAACACCACCTGCAGTGAGGCAGTATATGTTCAGAGCCCACCATGGCCGAGGGTGTGTTGGAAGATACGCTGGCTGAAATCAGTGAAGGTCGTTGTCTCATCCCTCAGCAGCATAATGCTGTCTGAACTCAGAGCTGCCTGGATCTTCAGCTCCATTTGACACTGAAGTCAATAGCGAGTGCAAGGCCATTAATGGATTTCAGAGGAGTATTTTGTTGCTTTGAAGTGCAAGTAAATCTTTCAAAATTGGAGTTCTGTTTTGGAGAGCTTGGATGCATGAGTTTGCACCGTTGATCTACGCAAAGGCCCTTTAGCAGTGCTATCTCAGGAATCTTGTCATGAATGGGTGAATGGGTTTTGAAATGTTCAGTGCTGATTTCTGAAACTTCACCCTTATGATGCATGTGATCTCATGTAACGGCACTGGAGGTTCGTTGTTGTGGCTTTCCTGCCTCTGGCACTCAGTCAAGCTCAGGCCCAGTAGTGAAACAATGCACCCGGTGCCTGTCATAGAAAGTCTGAACACTGGTCTGGTCCAGGTTGTGACTCAAGATCTCCTGCAACAGGGAGGCCTGGGAATACAAAGGTCACACTCAGGTATCAACACATTGTAGTGGAGAGTAGTAAATATAGAACTATGAATATCTGATTCAGCCTATTAATGTCTTTGGTATCTGGTCTGATGGTGCTCAACAGCATTTAATTGTGTTTTTGCATCAAAAGCTCGCACAAAATTATTTATTTTGGTGGCTCAACAGCTGAGCAACTCACAACAGCACAATCATTGGACTAGTCTGGCTTTACAGCTGATGGCTACTGTATACTGTACTGATCAAGCACACGTAGGATTAGCCTATAGCTTGAGCTTCGAGGTCATTGTAAGTCAGTATTGCTAAACTGGAGAAATCGCTTTATAGACAGCAGGAAAATCTTAAATTGCAGCAGTTCAACTCAAGCACTGGGAGAAACTCAGTGAGGTGACTGGTGAGGTGGCAAAAGGCTGACTATCCACTTGTATCATACATTCATGTTTGGTCATCACTGAAATGAGGGTGCTTCACATGTCTGCTGCTTACCTTCCCTGAGTGTCTCTTCCCTTTGTGTCCTTGTTGGTCAGTCTGGCAAAGTGAGGGATGCAGAGAAGGTGACTTTTAATTGGAATTTGTCATCATTTGTTTTTATGCTGTACTTGTGTTTCTACTGTAGGATTTTTTTTTTCCTTTGAATGAGGTATACTGTATTTGCACGGTTGTTTTCATGTGCTGCTTTTATCGTTGCTGTGATGTTTCTGTGCACGTGCACAGTATGCTATATATTTTGGGGTTTCATTTGTTTTCAAATGTGCATTTGCTTGCTTTAGATGAATCCCTCTCCTGAGGTGTGTAGTTTAGTCAACTGTTGGACTCTCGCATGCAGGTGATCCGCAGAGGCTGGCTCACCATCAATATCAGCATCATGAAGGGCGGATCCAGGGACTACTGGTTTGTCCTAACTGCTGAGTCTCTTTCCTGGTACAAAGATGAGGAAGTAAGTCTGCTTATAGGACAGTCATAGCTTAATCACATTTTTTTATAGTATATTCATAGTAGTGCCCAAGTGTTGCATTATGACTGTATCACGTCATTATGTGCCGCAGTATTATTCTGAAGTGAATTGTTATTTTCTTTGTAATAGTTTTCTGTTCCCCTATTATATAAATACTACATTGCTGCATGGCTTTGTCAGGAGAAAGAGAAGAAGTACATGCTGCCTCTGGACAACCTGAAGCTGAGAGATGTGGAGAAAGGCTTCATGTCCAGCAAACACGTCTTTGCCATTTTCAATACGGAGCAGAGGTACAGATCCTGCCGTGTCCTAAAACGATGTTTCTGCCATTGGGCTGTTTGCGTCTGGTTAATGGTTATGCTTGTATGCCGTGCAGGAATGTGTACAAAGACCTGCGCCAGATCGAACTGGCATGTGACACTCAGGAGGATGTTGACAGCTGGAAGGCTTCGTTCCTCCGGGCTGGTGTTTACCCAGAGAAAGACCAGGTATGCAGGGGTGTGTTGACATCTTAAATGGAGCCTCAGGATGTTTAACAGTAAGTTGACTGCATCATTTTAGGAAAAGTCAGGCTGCTCAGGTAGGTATGCAGAAACCTACTCCACAATGACACAGTCATGAATGTGCGTTACTTTTTGTTGAATATGCTGCTCTGCTGGCCGGGATTTTCTTTGGTATAAACCAAAATGTTCCGGTGTTGTTTCAGTGAATGCGTCTACATTTTCTTCTTTCACTTCCTCCTCTAGCCTGAGAATGAAGATGCGATGAATCCCAGCGACACCGTGTCCATGGACCCGCAGCTGGAGCGCCAAGTGGAGACCATCCGCAACCTTGTGGACTCCTACATCGGCATTGTCAACAAGTCCATCAGAGACCTCATGCCCAAGACCATCATGCACCTCATGATCAACAGTGTACATTTTGTGCTTCATCTCTTTTCACACTCAGATCAAGAGAAGTAATGTAGGTCTGTGTATTTTCCAAACTAAATCCACCGCGCTCCTTTCCTGCTTCCTCTGTCGTCTCCAGGCAAAGGACTTCATCCACTCTGAGCTGCTAGCCTACCTGTACTCCGCTGGAGACCAGGGCAGCTTGATGGAGGAGTCGGCAGAGCAGGCGCAGAGGAGAGACGAGATGCTGAGGATGTACCATGCTCTGAAGGAGGCCCTGGTCATCATCGGAGACATAAGCACCACCACCATTTCTACCCCTGTGCCTCCCCCAGTAGATGATACCTGGATAGCCAAGGAGCCAAGGTACAAAATTCGTATTTAAAAAAAAAACTCAATTCAAACTGACAGGTGAGCACAAGAAAATGTTATTTTAATAATATAGTTAGAAACACATTTTAGTTTCAGCAACAAAAAAGTGTCAAAATACACTTTTAAACTTATAAAGAGGATAAATGCCTTTTGTTTGACTACAAAATTGATGCAATCTGGAAGAAAAAAAAAAATTCAGCACACTCAGTGAGAACACAAACCTACATAATTATTCACTGTATCCAGCAGGGGTCCTCCAGTCACTGTTGATTTATTTTTTCATTTTTCATGCTCAGACAACGCAGACAATTGCTGCTCTTAGCTCTGACTCAAATTCAAGTAATTCATTTTGACTCAGCCTTGAACATATACAAGTCTGCAAAGAAAACGTTTAAGGATCTTCACTCTGTGTTCAGCCGATTATAATATCAGAATAGGTGCAGTTTATCCAGGCTAATTTCATTAAGGTGAGGGTCAAATAAACAGAAATGTAAGAAATGCATCTTTAAAGTTAGTAGTAACATGATTGGTTAGTAGTCATGTTAGTCAATGGATTTAAAGTGCTTTTCTAACTTTTTACTTCAAAGCATCCTGACCTTGTTTTTCAGTCCACCAGCATCCCGCCCAGCCTCAGCAACAGCGGTCCCTCCCAGTCGGCCCCCAGCGGTGAGGGGGCCCACCCCTGGCCCCCCGGCCCCCCTCAACGCCTCACCGGCCTTTGGGGTACCGCCTGTGCCCTCGCGGCCGGGCCCTCCGCTGGGACAAACCGCTTACACTGCCGATACCAACTCAGTGCCTCTTGTCCCTTCAAGACCAGCCCGTGTGCCTCCAGCACTGCCGCCGGGGATCCCCAGGTAAAAGCCTCACACACACACACAATACAGAGCTATTTGGCGCTTTGGTTTTGCTGGTGAAGGGTTGTTCTGTATGATTATCTCATGATATTTTTGCCTTGCATGTTTCATCCCTCCCTCCCTCCCCACTACCTCCCCTCCTCTCTCTCACCTCTCTTCCTGTAGCAGAAGACCCCCAGCTGCTCCCAACCGACCCACTGTCATACGTCCTTCAGAGCCCTCCCTGCTTGACTAGAAAGCCAGCCACACATTCGCAAACAAATTTCTTTTTGTTTACACTTTTCTACTTCTCTTGAGCAAAGATACTCATGAAACACTTTTTCATGTTTTTCATATTCCTGTAACTACATTGTCCCACTGAATCTGAGGAGCTGAGGCCCTTTCAATGTGCATTTCGTTTTTAATTTCATTTTTAATTTTGACTTTTAATATGCTGAAATTTTCTGCACCCAGTTTTATGAAAAGGGATACATTCGATGAGTGTATTGACTTAAAATTTATAAATTAAGGCAAGATTCAATTGGAAATTTATTGTCTTAAACCAAGATACTTTTTATATAATAGTTTTAGAATAAATTTTTTGTGGATTGTATACTTGCTAATATTTTGTCAGTGCTCTTACACACTAAGAATTTCATTAAGTAAGCAGCACTTTTTGATAAAGTCCTTTCTCTTGCCTTTGTTGTTTGTTAGTTCAAAGTCAACCTTCAAATGAGCTCATTAAAATCGGACTGACCAATTGAATTTGTATGCTTCAACGTTTTAGCTAATTACTTTATTACAATTTTTTTTCTCTCTCTCACACATAGTTAGGCTTTAGTATTTCTCCTATTTGGACCAATTAAATATGAGACAGGAGGACAAGGGCTGAGGAGAGGCACCGCAGCAGAGGGATATCTTCTGGTGTATTACAGATAATGATACAGTTGTTGTTGAAGAATGACCTTGCACAGCCAAACATCCTCAGACAGTTATTTCCCACTGCTTGGTGGAAAAAAAATGTATCAAGCAAAAATAGAGTTCTATAATTACTTCGTAAATTGTCATCTCAAAAAGCCAGTGATAACAAAATAAATAAATAAACTCTTGTAAGAACAAAGGGCCTCGCTTTCAGAAAATGTACAAAGTGATGGACTGAATAAAAAGGTGAAAAAAGAGGGTGTGGTGCATGTTCTTGCTGTTATTTCCTTCGTTCCTTTTCCTTTTCTCACACTTCGGTGCACAGTTTCCCCGCCCTGACAGTGACAAGACAGCAGATGCTTCCTCCCTCTCTGCTATTCAATCAGTGTGTAGTTCAGGTCAAGACTGTCTGATTTGAAGGGCAGTCAATTGAAGAAAGCTGTGGAGGACTAGAGCTTTTCACTTTTCTGTGTGCAGCCTGGCGTGACCTGCTGCATTTGCTGTATGATGGAGCTGTGTGTTGCCACAGTAACCGTGGTTGCCAATGGCAACACACAATTAAGATACTGTTCACATGTTGGGTTTGGGGCTGTTTGTATGCCTGCACCGAAAACAAATAAAGGCATGCAGTCTCACTCACCTGTTTTCCCTTTCCTGTGTTTTTATTACCAATTCACTTATGAGAAACTGACCGAAAAATTTCTCACACAGGCGACCGCCACAAGTTCCCTCCCGTCCCAATCACTGGTGACGGAAACAGATGTTGTCCACCCACACTTGGACTGAGGGGGGCTCAGTCAGCATGAGCTGGAGAAGTCTGCTCCATGTGATGCACCAAAAGCTCTAGAGCCGTTCCCAGTGTAACATAGTTTGACACTAAGGAAGGGAACCGGGCAGAAATACTGGATCTGCAATATTACATCTGCTGTGACTGGAAAGCATAACGCCCATAACATAAGATTGGAACACAATGCACTGGTCACCTCTGTACATATAAATATGGTATGACGCTTGGACGTGAGTTTAAGTATCTAATCTACGCTGTCCGTCAATCATCTTGTTTGTCCCTTTGCCTCATCAGTTTGGGTCGCCACTTGAAATGTCTGTCAATCCTGAGGAACTAAAACAAAATGGGTGAAAAAATCCAGTGAAGAGATTCACTAGAGAAGTAGAGTCGACACAAAAACACCACATTGGTGACTGCATAAATTTAGTAACTTGACAATTTAAACATTTTTTTTCTTCAAATAATACTAAATGGCAACAAATCCATTTAATTCATGCTGATTCTTTGAGCAACTGATTAAACATTTCTTATTTAACCTTTAAACCAGCTTTACCTGAATGCCACATAATATTAAAGTTGTTTTCGTAAATGACTATTAAGTTTTTGATTAGGTCAAATACTTGCAGGCGAAATTGTTGCAAAGAGCAAAGTGCATCTACACACCGGTCACACTCCTGATTGCTTCCTCCATTTGGCTCTGGGGAAAATATAGCAGATAAAGTGCACTATGTCATATAAAGAGTTTAAGATATTAAGTGAATATTGTTCGTAGGAGATTAAATCTGCTGCAGGAAACGGTTAGCTGTCATGCACACATTAATTTCTCATGATTTACATGACAAAAAGCAACACTTTACTGACAATCCATTTTTAAGACAAAACTTTTTTCCCTTTTTGTATAGTTTTGAATGACTGTCACAAGTGATGAAAAACACATTTGAAAAGATTATTTATTTTAGTTGCTCAGATTTTATTCTAAAAAAGGCAATTTATCAAACTGAAACAATCAGAGAGTAAAAAAGAGCATTTATTGATATGAATGACACCAATGAAAACCTGATTTTCGTAGTTATCTGATTGAACAGTCTGCTCACGTTTTGCAAAACACTCAAGAGTACGAAGAAAAAGTCCCTTGGCACAGTAAACATCAGGAAAAAAACTACAGTTGTCTAATTTAATATATGTTCAGATTTATGTTTCGATGCATACCTGACCTAACAAGTACTTTACTGGCAATCATCTGTGTTACTTACTCTACATTCTTATTTGTCAGAATGGACGTGTACTGGCACATGAACAGCAATCAGTAACATCTTGAGAAAAAAAAAAAAAAAAAACACAACCAAAAAAATGAACAAAGAAGCTATCACCAAGGACACATTTGCACCAAGTGACAGATCACCAGAACAATGGCAGGATGTCAGAAAAAACAAATACATCAACACTATTGCACACTGTTATCACTTGTAAACTGACAAACTGCGAATTTGTCGTGTCATATTAATCTTTAAGGATCATTTCACCTTTTGTGTAAGGGTAAGGGTCACGCATCTCACCGGGGCGCTTTCCAGCTTGTACTCCAGCAGGCTTCCATCAAGCTCCTCTAAATCTGCCCACTCATCAACACACACCCCGCCCCAAAGAAGAAGGAAAAATAACAACAACCCTCAAATGGCCTCAAAAACAAAGGACACCACTTATAAAATCAAACACGGTCTGTTCTGTCAGCTAGGTGTTTTTCAAAATGTACTTTCCTCTGTGGTTTGTGGTAAGATTTTACATTAAAGGCTTGAAATTAAAATGAATGGCTAACTTAAACTTCCTTCAGTCTGTTTCTTGTCTGGTTACCGTTCATGATCTACAGAAATAACATCGTAATTATTGCTCACAAACTCAAACCAACTTATAGGGGAAACTTAAGTGGAGCTGACGTTAAATGCTGGTGCTCATGTAGGCAACATGAAAAGTAGGGCACAATCTAAATGCATAACCAGTCACCTAGTTGTCTTCCCCACCTGCCCTGTGGTGCAGCACAGCGTTTTCTCTACGTGCAGACCCTCCGCTTATCATCAAACAGCTTTCGGACAGTGTAGACCTGAGAATGGGGAAGTAAACAGATATTGCATGTTGTTAAGCTTTGTGAATTAAACTTCAATTTTTAAATCCTCAGAAATGTCATCACCCCCACGTTCTCCATTTACCTGCGTAAAGGCCACACACAGCATCACCAGCACACTGGCACAGGACCAGAATGAGACCCTCCAAAGGTTATCTTCCAGAAGGTTTCGGTCCCGCGCCTCAAAAGCCCGCAACACTGTCTGCATCTGCCGGCTGCGCTCCAAGCGTCTGTGCAGAGAGTCCATGGACTCCTGAGGAAATGGGGAGGAAAGTTTCAAAGATTAACGCAAACAATACCTGTAATGAGACAGAGGAAGTAGGAGTAACAGCCTGATGGACAAGATAGTCTCATCTGTTAAAACATTAGATCAATGTGATCACTGTTGATGTCTGACCTCCGCAACTGGATCATTTCAACTGAAATTCAGGCAATATAATTTGTTTTATGTGCTTTTTTACATAATATCAACCCATCAGCTGGCAAAGCTTAGTATTGGTGAACGCAACCACTGCGGTGGTTTGGTTTGGTTCTTGTATTATTAGCAGAGGAACCGCCAATATTCCCAGCTGGTTTGGAATGGACACACTTTGGTGAAAGCTTACGGCTGACGTTTTATTTTCCATATTGTCAAAGAGAAACCCACAAGGAAACCGAAAC
This sequence comes from Echeneis naucrates, assembly GCF_900963305.1. Taxonomy (NCBI): domain Eukaryota; kingdom Metazoa; phylum Chordata; class Actinopteri; order Carangiformes; family Echeneidae; genus Echeneis; species Echeneis naucrates. Next base: position 11,735,647 of record NC_042511.1, read on the forward strand.
CAACAGAGCTTACTGGCCTACTTCCCCTATAAATGAAAGACAACAAAAAGACAATGATGAAAAGTGGTTAAAAGATACAGTATATGGTTCAATTTGTTTAATTGATTATAAATATGATAATAAAACAGCTGGACACTTATCTTCACAAACAATCCTCAAATGGGAGCTAGTAGTCAATTTTTTTGGAATTATTTTCACACATTTTTTGAACTAGTGAGGACCTTGTGAACAAGATTGACCTCAAATAAAATAAAATTTAAGTCAACAAACCCCCCCCCATTTTCACTACTGGTTTTCTTTATCGGGCAACAGAGCAAAATCTGACGGGAAATGCAGAACAAGATAGAGCCCATGTAATATGTGCCTGACGCATTCTACTCTCATCGGATCATCCTCCAGTTAATGTATGTTTATTGTAATGACAAAAAGTGACACCCAGTGAAACAGTGCAAAACCAAAAGTGCATCGGTGTGTGCTAAGGAGATTGGAGACAAGAAAGGAAGCGCGTGCCAAAGAGGAACAAGACATATCTGCAGCCACACAATAAATTACATGTTACAAGGATTAGTTAATTGTTAGTTTTAGACTTTTGGTGGGGTAAAAACAGAATAATGCCAGTCTTTTGAACAGCCAAATTATCGAAGGAGCTTAATAGTTAATGAGCGAACACAGACAATGATCATCTGGCTGATTATTTCCAAGCGATAATTAATATTATTTGATTCAGAGAAAAATAGTACAAGCGTAAAAGCAGAGCTGATTAATTAAACCATGGCAAATCTTGATCTGCGCCACAGCACCATTCAATTCTCTAATTTCCTTGCCAGGATGTACAGATATTTTCTGATATTGTCATCTATTCCGGCAGCAGGGGTTTGCTGAATCCGTGGACTAGACTTTCTTTGTTCATTGATTTTCAAATCACAATAATGCATCTCACCCGGATGTCTTCCAGCTTGTACTCCAGCAGGCTTCCATCAGGCTCCTCTAAACCCGCCCACTCTTCATCTCCACCCACATCCCCTCCTTGACCCTCGATGATAATCTCAAAGAACACCATCTTCTCCGAGAACCGACTGAAGCTATTGTCGAAGCAGATTTGATAGTCTCCCTCTTCTGTAGGCTCCACCCTAGAATAACATGAAGTAATATACAGTCAAACAAACAGATCCATCACAGCTGAAATCGTAAATATGATTCAGGTTTTAGGTTAAAGTGAGAAAGCACTAACACATGAACTCCATCAGAGCGACGAGCCTCCATGATGACCTGGATGCCTTCTGGAGAGAGGATGGTGAAGTCAACATCCATACCAGCACCAGCTATCACCTGGATGTGCACACATAAAGACATAAACACACTGAACAGCTGGCTCACAAACCCACAAAAAAATATCTGTACAGAGACAGCAGACAAACTGCAGTTATATGGTGTGTGTAACTGTTAGGTCGGCAGGTCCCACCAAGGCAAACATTTTCAAAGGAGATTACATGCGTGAACATAATATTGTCTTAAAGGCTCTCCCTCTAAACAAATACAGTACTGACCGGTAGTATTTACCTACTCATTACTGGGTTTGAGCGTAAATAAAATACTTTAAAATCCCATTCACAGCTGCTCTAGACTGTATTTAGCACCCTCACACTTCATTGTGACATTGATTTAAAAAAAAAAAAAATCTATTAAGCTGCCATTTCTTCTTAACAGTTTCTTTCTGCAACAGACTATCCAAACATTAAGTCAAGGGCTATTCTTCACCTGAATAAACACAATCCCACCAAAGCAAAGACTTTAAATAACAAATAAATAGCGGGCGTGATTGAGGGATAGAGCGGATGCCACCATATCACAGTGCTGGGTTTGGTTCTGGCCCAGGTTCTCTGCTGCCTTTTTGTCATATTCGTATCTCTCCCTCTCTCTCTTTGGCATTTCAGCCACTTATTTGTTGAAATAAAACCATAAAAAGTTCATAATTTTATATATATAAAAAATAAATAAACGGCAAAAATGTTTAATCAGAGATTTCAGTCTGTACTTTTTACTTTAAATCGTGATGGGTTTCTGAGTAATTATGGGTATTTATTCATTTTCTTTCATCAGATCTGGCATTTTTTAATTTCAGTTTATTTTGTCAATATTTTTTCATTTGTAATCATTTTGCATTTAGAGAAAAGGCGAAGGAAAAATTTTAACTGTACAAGGAAATGAACTGTGTTTATGAAAATCAACTGATGGTTTGATAGTAACAAGTAATTTAAGCAATTTTATAAGCCAAAATGCCCAAAAGCAATAGTTCCAGTGTCTCTAAGGTGATTAGATTTTTTTTTTTTTTTTTACCTTTGCTTTGTCTGCTGCCACATTAAACGGATAATTTAGGGGCTATGGGAGTGATAGTTGGAAAAAACAGGATAGTTGGAAATGTTTTGGAAATACTGATGCAAATTTTCAAATATTTGACTGAGTGAGGAACGAGAAAACAAATCTTGCTGCAGATGATGGAAACAAAAGTCCACAGAGCTCACATTGTTCCTGAAGGGCCATGAATCCACTCAAATAACGTGGCCTTCCTGTACATCGACATTAAGTTGAAGTGGCTTTAACTTTGCTTAGTGTTTCAGCACACAGGATCAGGATCTGGCTGCAGTGCTTTCACCTGCTGGATGACCGGAGACTACCAGGATGTGAAGGAGTATGAACACAATGACTCATTCTGATTTGCAGAAGTGTGAGCAGCCTGTTATCACAACCATCATCATCAAAGCACTTCCTGAAACATCTGGATATCACCGATTTTTTTTATCTACTTAAATCTTAAAGTGTGAGATGAACAAAATCTGACTCGGCTGTATGCATTTTCACCACATTTCCCTCAGCTCTCTGTAAGATGCGAGCATCTTCATCTGATGGTTATCTGTGAGTTGCGTCACCGGTCCCGGTGTGAAGTTATGACCCCCCCTCCCTCCTCCGGCCCATCACGGTAGCCGGTGATCGGCACACAGTTACCTGATACTCGACCTCCATCGTGCCGTTTTTGATCGCCGTTTGAAAGAAACACTCCGACCTTCCGGCCGGCAGCAGAAACGTGAACTCGCTGTCCTGGCTCTGTCCGAAACAGCGGACGGACCCGAAACACCACCCGAACAGGACGGCGACGGCGAAGAGCCGCCCCCCGCTGCCCCCTCGGCCCCGGACGAGCTCCATGCTGCGGATTTCTCTCCAAACACGGCGCTATCTAAGTTCAGCCATCTCCCTCGTCCCTCTTCCGCAATGAACTTTTCCGCTGCTGTGATTGGACGGCGGCACGCCGACGAGGGCAACGCCGCGGACCAATCGGAGGAGGAAGAGTAGCAATCGTCCTCCAATCGGCGCAGCTCTGATCCGCAGGGGCGGAGCGGGCCGCGAGCCGGGCGGAGGCCCGCGCGCTGCAGGGCAGCATGGTGGGGGACTGGAGCTGGAGCTCATCGATAAATACAGCATGAGTGTTGTGTGTTTGTGTGTGTGTGTGTGTGTGTGAGTGTGAGACGCTTCTCTCAGCAGACCTGGCCGGTGCCCCACCCGCTTTAACCTGCTAAGTCACTGTGTGCTCCGTAAAAAAATGTTAGAATGAAAGTACAATCAGGTCAGCTGGGCCAATGGTCGTTATCTTGACATGTAGAATTACTTGGAGCAATACCATCATATATTTAGGTCACATTTGTGAATAACCGCTCTGAGGAAGTCAGTGTTGTGGAATGTTCTGTATTGCGTTTAGGTCCAGGAATATCTGGACATTGACTCAGTTTTCAGCATTTGGTTCTGTGCACCAACACAATGAATTTGAAGTGAAACAATCAAGATTAGCTTTAAGTGCAGACTTTCAACTTTAATTTCAGTGTATTTACATCCAAATGAGGTTTTTTTAGGCTTTTTAGGGGCCAAACATAAGAAGGAAAACGAACAAAATCATAAATCATATTGTAATTTTTAATACTTGGTCGCAAATCCTCCGCAGACAATGACCATCCGAAGTCTTGATCCGATCGGGTCTCTACTGCAGCTGTCTTCAGTTAGTGCTTGTTTGGGGGGTTTTTTCACTTCAGTTTTGTCTTCAGCAAGTGAAATGCATGCTCAGTTGGATTCAGGACAGATGCTTGACTTGGCCATTGCAGCACGAAGTGCCATCCACTGAGATCTGAAGTATTTGGCTCAATATGAGCAGATAGTATTGATCGGAACGCTTCAGAATTCATCCTGTTGCTTTTGTCAGCAGTCACACCATCAATTAATCCAATAGAACCAGTTCCATCGGCACCTCATTACACTACCACCACCATGCTTCACTGATAAGGTGGTATGTTTTGGATCTTGAGCACGTCCTTCCCTTCTCCATGCTCTTCTCCTCCCATCCCATCTCATCTGTCCATAGGATGTTGTTCAAAAACTGCTCATGACGTTTTACATGTTGTTGTTTTGTTTTTTTTTTGGGCAAAGTCTTCCTGTTTTTGAGGCTCACTGATGGTTTACACCTCATGGTGAATCATCTGTATTCACTCTTGTGAAGTTCTCTGTTAATTGCTGACTTTGACACTGGTACATCTATCTCCTGGAGATCGTTCTTGATCTGGCCAGCTGTTGTGAAGGGAGTTTCTCTTGACCAAAAGAAAGGAAAGGATTCTTCTGTCATCATCTTTTGGAATCGTTGAGCTCACCAGCGAGTTCTTTCTTTTTAAGAATGTGCCAGTTATATGACTTGGCCACACTTAATGTTTTTGCTAACTGATGGCTTTGTTTTGATTGTTTAGCCTAATGATCACTTGCTTCACTGATAGTGACAGTTCTTCAATTCATATTGAGACGTGTGTGCAGGTGTTATGGAACTGAACAGCTGCCATTGTCCAATGACTTTTGCTTCCTTAAAATTTGGAGGACACATATAAATGTGCTGCATCATTCACCTGAATCGGATGTATAACCCTTCAAACTAAAACTGAAAATCTTCACTTCAGGCACATCTTGATTGTTTCATTTTAAATCTGTTGAGGTGGTGTACAGAGTGGAAATGGTGAAAATTGTGTCAATGTCCAAATATCTATGGACCTGACAGCATAAACTAGATCTAAAACTAGCTAAACTAAAAAAAATGACCTAGTCCATTCAGGACATACATGGCAACGTGTTGACACATTTCTTTCCTGAACACTCTGCTCCTCTGAGCGTCAAAATAAAGTGACAGCTGCCCTAAGAAAGAAAATATATTAAGAGCTTGGGAACCGTTGAGTTAACCAATGAAATGATCATATGGAAAAATGGATGAAAAAAACTCAACAGTATTCAGAGATGACGATAATAATGCAGTGTTTCGTGTACACCCACTCGTAATGATGAACACTCGAGCCCCTCAGGTTTTGGCACTGTGTTTCCCTTTTAGCTCTGACACACTATTCTTTCTGTAAAAGGCATTCAGACATTTTTTTATGAACAGCACTGGTATTAAAAGTGCTATTACTAATGATAGTGGCGCTAAACCAGGGAGTCTGAGCCTGCACGAACAGGACCAGGACCCTGCAGCTACACGAAATTCATCAGTATTTCATTGATTTATGACAGAAGTCCACAAAACTAGCATTGCTTTAGTACTAATGTGAGGATGGTAAGCCCATCTATGTTTTATCACAATTTATTATTTTTAACTCAGGGAACTTTGTTTGACTCCTTGGATGAGAATGTACAGTAAATGTGGGAGATGGGTATTTTGATCATTTTAATTTGCACTGTACACTTACACCCTGTATGTTTGTCTAATCAGCCCACTTGTGACCTTTAATGTTTGTCATGACTCTCTCTGCAACCAAGTTTACCTGCAGTACAATAAAATAAACTGACCAGACCTGACTTGACACCCATGGACAACAGCAAACATTTGCCACAGACAAATCTTTCTCATTATCATATAAATACGCACTGCAAATCCTTTGAAGGACAAAGGGAATGTGTGGAAAATGCGATTTGAGACCAACGTGGAGAGTACTGTCCCAAGTGATGACTGATTTGATTAAAAATAAAAGCATTAAAATACTAAGAATGAAAGGGAAAACCCAGGTTTCCTGGGTCTGTTGAAATGGTGTAACATTTCCCATAAATATACCTTTTGATTTTGCAACACATTTAATAATGCTATCATTTACACAATCTTGTGTAGGAGTGTCCCTGCTGTCACTCCTGTGGCTCCATGACTGGGTTCATTTATTTCAATCTCTGTGTAAAAAAAAAAAAAAAAAAGGCCAAGGACAACTTCCGTCTGTCCTCCCTCTTCTTCATCTCCATTTAACATGATGTGCATGTGTGCGTGTGGGTGGGTAGAAAAGTCTATTTGAGTGCAGTTTCAACATATGGAGTCTCTCATGTCAAACTGCCCCCTCATATAGCAACACAACAAAGGGTAATGAAAACAGACAGTTCACGTAGCACAAGTTTTGTGCAGGACAACACATTGATCGCATCTTTGTTTCCTTTTTGGTTTTTGCCTTGGTTTTGCATTATTTTATCACCACTGCATTTGAAACAAAAGTAGAAAAACATCACAGGAAGGATGTAAAGGGAAGAAAATGAAAGTAACAATAAGAGGAAGACAGAAAGAAAAAAGACAGAAATACATTTTTGTACCTCTACAGTGTTGTCTGTGCACATACATAAAGTGTTATATCTTTGGTGTTGCAAGCATTACAAAGTAGACAAAAGCTGGTTCCTTAAAACAGAAAACAAGTATTGATAAATCAGTCATAATAAAAAAAGAGGGAAGAGGAAAAAAGTACTTGCAGTGTAGCAACTCAGTACACAAAACATTGGAGGAAAGCACTGCACTTGCCACATTAGGCACTTGAGCTGCAGCTTGCTTCACACTGTCTGCAGCCTTCTGCAACCCATATGCTTTTTTCAATCACTTCATAGTGTGTAGCTGACATTGTAAAAAAAAAAAAAAAAATCTGCCCCTCAAAATAAGAACAAGAGCAACAGGTTGCTCAAAGCATCAACTGGAGCCTTTGTATGGGCAAACACATGAGAAAGTAGGTGGCTGAATTTGTTTCACAAGTGTGACATTGATGGTCACTTTAATGTGTCAGGGCACAGATACATTTCAACCCGGATGTTGTGGTAGCAGACAAAATCGTGGCTACGAATTTGATGTTTTCACCTGCTACCCATCCACAACCGCATTTACTGTCACAACGAAGACGTTGACATCACCCTGCGTGATTTAACTACAATAACAACGCAGAGTAAGACAAAATGGATTGTGTAAATTTCTCTGAAGCAGGAAAAAAGCAGCCATGCTGAGAAAACAAACCTGAAGTCAGCAGATAGCATAAGACACGAGGTGAAAAATAGAAGAGAGAGAAAAGGAAGTGTCAGCCGAGGGATATCAACTATATTCTGTAGTTGTAGGGAGTGTCCCACACACACCAACTCACATGCACACTACTCACTCTCTCTGCCTCTTCCCCATGTCATCTTCATTTCCTCCTTACATGAGCTTGCTTTAAGAACAATATTAGTGATAGCTGACAGCAGGCGAGAGAACGCAGGAGGTGAGGGAGGACCGAAATCTGTATTTGGTTAAGTTAGGTTTTTTTTTTTTCCTCAGAAGGTGAGACATCATAGAGAAATTAAAACATATTTGTTCATCTATAGATGTGAACATTTGTCAATGTTATTCTTATTTTTTGAAATGTTGTTTGACTTTCTTTTTTGCTGTTATGTTTCAAAGCTGTTTCATAGGAGATTGTAAAAATTGTTCTGAATTGCTGGATGACTGACTGATCTGTGGAGCAACAAGGGTAAATTCAAATCCAAGATAGTCTTCGAGAAACTGCCTCCAACCAAAGGTAAGAATTATTTGCTTTCCTTTTGAGTCATTGGACATGGCATGGTTGTCTTTACTTGAGTGCTAGAAATCCCAGTGGCATAGTTTACACCATGAGCAGAGTGGAGAGGCCATATCTGTCTCATGGCTTGTCCTTAGTTTGTTAGTCTGTTAGTTATGTCTTTGTTTTACTTTTTTTTTTTGGTTTTTTTTTGTTCTCCATGCCTTTCTGTTCCCTGTTTCTTTGCTCAAACTAACCCCGGCCATGTCTCTTTCAGTATCCCTTTCCTCACCACATCGAGCTCTTTGACCTTTGGCCCCAGTGTCCCCAGAGGAGTGTGATGGCAGAGGGCGCTGTGGGTACCTGTCCCCAGGTGTTCGTGGTGGAAAGTCATTCAAACGGTGCCTTTCTGCCCAGCCAGAAGAAACAGAGGTGGGAAGGAGTAGGTCAAAAGATTTTTCGCATGGTAGTGGGACTGACTGTGCTGGGACTTATCGTGCAGGGATTTTTGATCTACCATCTGTACAAAAAAACTGAGGTGAGACCCATATCTGTGGCAGGAGACAGCTCTGTGTTTGGAAATGTGCTGGAATTCCCCTGTTTTCCTCTACGTCATAACCAGACTAGCGGACAGGCCATCACTTGCTCTTTAAGCCACACGCTATTAATGACCAATGTGTGTGATAAAATTCGTCTCGAGTTGTACTTCCCTTTCCTTTTGCTCTCAAGCACAACTGCACTTGTTAGACTTTCATTATGCTGTTTATTCACCTGGCAGTGATTTCATTGTCAAATATACTGTACAGTCCTGATATGCACTTCTGTCAAAAACGGAACCATTGAGTTCATTTCGAAGAACAGATATGAATAACAACACATACAGTATTCTAGTTCCTTTATCAGTCACCTCTGTGACTGAGCTGATCAGAAATGGTGCTTACTCTGCAACTACTTCAGTCATTCATTTTCATTTATGTGCTTCTATCTCCACACATATAAACGTTTTCACTAGGCACTTTCTGTTCTGCCATTTCACTTTTGATACCTCTGTTTGCAAACCTGCACAGATTGAGTTTCTCAGCTGCGTCTTTACTCTGCTCTCGCTGTTGCCAGAGACTGCACATGCACATCAGACTATTGATTCAAAGTCCCACAGCCTGATATAAAATGGGTGTCTGAGTTTTTTAACTTGATTTTTGTGTTTCAGGTTGTAACCCCAACGAAACAAGCAGGATCTCAAGGTATTTTTTCATTTTTAAATAAAATTATGTCCATTTTGTATATAGCTCTTGGAGAAGAAAAGCTATGAATAATGGGACAGATGAAATAATCTTTCATCTTTAACAGCTGTCATTGGCAAACACAAAACTTGTAAGATCACAATGCCATTTTTTTTTTTTTTTACATGTCTCACCTTCAAATTCTAGTGTGTGCTTCCCTCTGCTGATTCATTTTGTTCAACTGAATGGCTGGATGACCAATTGATCTGCTTTTTGCTTTCTTCAACAGAACACAACAGTAATCCCTCTGCGCAAACACGTATGGAACAGATCCAGCAGCGGCCCTTTGCTCACCTAATGGGTTAGAGCCTTCTCAAAACTCAAACCAAAACATTGTAGCTTACCTTGATCTGATCTTTTGCATTTTTTTTTTTTTCAAACATCCCTTCTTCATACAGGTGCCAGTGATCCCGCAGGAGAAAACAATGTTGTGCAGTGGATACATGAAGGCGGTGAGGCCATCACCCACAAAATGAACTACAGCAAAGGCAGACTGTTGGTGGAGAAGGAAGGTTACTACTACCTCTACTCCAAAGTGCAATTGAACACTGCTGAAGAATGCAATCTTATCCAGCACAAGGTTATGAAAGATACCAGAGCTTATGGCAAATATATAGAACTTATGAAATCTAAAAGGTTAGTCACTGTACCACTCCTCACTTCCTTCCTCCATTGTTGCATATGTGCCTGCATGAGTGCAACCTGTTTGTAGCTTCACATCTGTGCAGTTCACGGCAGGTTGGCATCAGCGCCGTCTTTATCATAGTGAAGTGATTATTTTTCAGTATCTCTTCCATGTTTCCTCTAGCTTGCGCTGCCGAGCTTCGAAATCTTCAAGTCCAAAGACTTCAGATGGGGATGATCTGTGGAACAGTTTCTTGGCTGGAATTTTTCACCTTCAGACGGGAGATCAGATTTTTGTCACACTGGAGAGCATACAAAAGATGCGCCCAGGACTTACAGACAACTTCATGGGCGCTTTCATGATATTTTCTTAGAAACATGAAGGCAGGCTTTGAGATCACATTCTGTTTGTGTGTGTTCATTTACTCCATATGCTGTTGTAAATATTACATGTCTAATATATACTATACTTAATGAATTTATAATTTATGAAAAAGTAACAGGCAGTTGTGACATCATAGAAAATATCTGATATTCAGATTATATAATCCTGCTAAATATGATTTCTAACAACTGTGTTACCCTTGTCACTGTTGTTGTTGAGTGCGCCAAATGAGTGAGTGTAATTTACTGTATATATTGTGTATTATATTGTTGTGTGAATAAACCTTAGAATCAAACACAAACCAGATGTGGCATAAGTTTCTATTAAAAAAAATTAATCAACAGATGAGTGGGATAAATGTTTTAAAAGGATTTGTTGTTGTTGTTGTTGTTGTTGTTGTTGTTTTTGCTTTTGAAGGATAGTCAGTGATGACGAGACAGAGTGGCACAGAGTGAACTGAGAACAACCTAAATGCAGACTGTTTGGAATCAGTTCAGATAGTATACACTAAGACAAACCAAGTACATGCACCTATAGAGGTCCAAATTCACAGCACATACATAGGAACCTGTGTCTGTATGTATATGTGAGGAACAGGATGTGGTTTAGTAAGGATGCAGTGAGGAGAGAATGAAATGGGGCGGGACTTGCATAAGTGCTGAGGTTGGTATCACTGACTCAGCTCTTCTTGTAGAGTAAAAGTGGAAAGTTTCACCTCAGGGCGGTCAAGTTGGAAAAAAAAATTAACAACCACAGATGCAAAGTACATGAGAGTTTGGCAGAGCGTTTCTGGCTGGGAATTAAGGTGGAAAAAGAATAACGCAAAAAAGCAAAGCGAAATAAACGCTTGATATATGGAACCACAGGAAACTGTGTAGACAGGTAAACAGACAGGTGTCAAATATCTCCATGGAGACCATTTCAAATAAGTTGAAACAATCTCCTCAGTCGCCCCAGAGCATTTGGGTCATTTCCTGCAAAGTGAGGCAGATAACTATCTGTGTCAAACTAATGCACAAACAATGCTCTTGCAGCAAAAGTAAGAAAACTTCTCACATCTCACGCTATTTTGATTCAACCCCCGCAGTTTTGTCCAGTGTGTTTACTTAAGTGGTTTATTTTCATTTTCAATTCATTTCCACATGTGTTCAGATTCCCTGTGAAGTTTTTGACTGCTGTCCTTTTGTTGTGCCATTGAAGTGCTGGGTTCCCATTTTATTTCTCTGGCACACAGACAATAACACAATTGCATGTCCAAAGAAACAAACCAGCACGTGTAGCAATGCGAGGTCAAACACAAGCAAGTCAACATGGACGTAAAGACTGAAGTGTTTAGCTGGGTATCTATAAAGTCAAATAGAACAATTGAATAGATTTCTTCTGCATAAAATGCTAATATTTGCCAAATATTTCCAAGGTAGATTTGCTAAGATGTATAAATGGTAAATAGTTTATATCAGTGTTGACCAACTTGGTGTCTCCTCCGCTGCGTTACAGGTGCAGCACTTTCTGGCACTTTACGACAATCTGTAGTTGGTCTGTCGCTGAATTGTATATTACAACACAACACACCAAATCAAGAGCCTAAAAACATGTAGCTACTAAACAAAAACATTGAGTGATGAGTGATCAATGATCTGCTAACTGAACGTAGCACCAAGTTGAGCTCTGAAACCCCTGAAGTTTGACCCAAGAAGTTCTGTTCTGCAAATGACTTAAAATAACTTCAAGATTAGCATTAAAAACCAGTATTCATCTCCAATGTTCAGAAATCTTCAGGGAAAGGAAACACACTTTTGAAATATCAAGAATTACCAACAGTTTTGAGTTCCAGTCAAGAGCTAAATGATTCAGTGAAAGAATTTATATGACTCACTGAATCTGGTCAGTCTCGATGCACATGTGTATGCATGACAAAAACACAACAAGTATTTCCCTTCAAAAAGAAAGTTTCTCAGCCAGAGGGCAGATACTCTAAAAGGAACTTCTTAGCGTGCAACAACCGGTCTTGAAGCCATATTGGGGACGTAGGACCAAATTATGAACAAAATGTTGACATTGTTTCACCCTTTAAATTGATGGCAAACAGTTCCCTAATAACACAAGCAGCACGTATCACAGAAAGTAATGGAATTTTTCATCTCATTGTGCGGCCTCTATCAGTTCTTTAAGGAAACATCTGTGCTAAGCAGCTCATCTTAAACTTTATTGGCTGTTTCATTCTCTAATGTATGAAATGTGAGGAATGGTTGACCTTTGGACCTTATTCAATGGGTCTGAAAACATTGAGAGCTGTGGGAGTGAATGCAAACAGCAAAGCATCTCATGCCCTTTAAGTAAATGATCTAAATGTGTAGCTTTGACCATAAACAGTGAATCTGTTGAGTTTCTAATTTTTAAAATCAATAGTTTTGAGGAGTAAGCGGCCATAAAGATAATAAATGGGGAATAAAGGGTAAACTCAGATATATATATATATTGTTACAGCCCTGGGGTCCTCTTGGGGGTGTTATAATATTAACCTGTGCTTTTCCAGCAGACACCCGATTAAGGAAACAGGATTGTCACCTGATCATGCTGGAACCTAATTGCCTTGGGAAGAGCGCATTGATGAAGCCAACAAGAGGAAGCACACCAAGTACCGGGAGCTAGTGGAGGAGTGCAGGTGCAGAGGCTGGAAAACATTCTACAAGCCCATAGAAATCCGTAGAGGATTTACAGGACATTCTTTCTGCAAGGCCCTCACTCAGTTGGGCGTCACAGGAGCAGCCAAGAAGAGGGCCATTCAATCTGCCAATGAGGCCGCAGAAACAGCCACTGGGTGTTTGGTTAAAGAGTGCTGATCTGCGGGTAGCTGCTGGGACACAAGTCGGGGCCTGATCAACCCTGGCTGGGTCTCCTGGGCGAGGGTGTATGTGGTGAGACCCCAGGCCAACACTGATGATGCATCCAAGTGCATCCTGGAGATGTTTCCAGAATACATCTGGAGAGATAGTGTGCGAGAGAGGGAGAGAAAGACCTGCAATGCAAAAGCAATTCTAGTTAAATCAAATTTTGCTGAATGCATGAGCCCACTAAATTTCTTTCAATTTGCAATCTGTATTTCATTTGAGACCGCTGCTTCATTCTGACAAAATGAAAGCCAAAACTAATATAGCAAAATAGCTGACAGTATTTATTTCAATGTAACATCTTAGGTTCATGTAACACAGGAGGTATAATCATTTCGAGTTTGTTTGCAGGCCTGCACAGTCTTTTTTTCTCTTCTTAACCACACAGTATGGTAAATAAACAGGAAGTGATGTATATCCAGTTCCCAGCATAGGCTGCGCAACAGCAGGGAAATTTCCCCCAGCTGCGCATTTCATTTATTCCACTGAAAACTTTGCTGCAATCACTTTCGATGCTCAGCGTTGGCCCGGTCCCCGTTTATGTCCATGATTACTGTGGATCACGATTACATACATTCAACAATGGGCAGTTTCTCCATTGGACTTTTTTCAAGTCCGTGCACATATAAAAGATATTTTAGCAACTTCATTTGGGACCTTTTTTTCACTGAAGTTGTTTTAAATGCATAGTCTTACACATTACTGCTTCTCATTTGATTTGACCATTGCACTGGAGAGATAGACTGTCTCCACTTAAAGTACTGCAGATTCAAACTAAGTCAGTAAGTTGCCATTTTGCAAGCAAATTGTCTTTAGGCATCCACCTTGGGCTCCTTTTGTACTTAACAGAGCTTTTAAGTCACATACAACCCAATATAGGCCACTTAAAAATGCAGTGTATTGCACATTGACACTAATGTAGTGGTATCTACACAAAATGCATTTACATAACATTTACACAAATATAAATACATACATATATATATATATATAAATATACACATATATATATATATATATATATATATACATATACATAAATAGTTCATTATCACAAATATAAATATACAGAATAACTCCTTTTGACACAGAATGAGTGTCTCGTGTTTTGCTTATTCTGCTTGCCTCTAAACTCCCACTACTCCTGAGATTCCATGTACACACCTCTAGTACTGCTAAATGCTTTAGCACCTTTATGCTCATTTTAACACAAGCTGGTCCTTGTACGGAGGCATGGCCACCAGGTCATGAGTACATCTGCATCTGGATACCACCCCAAAGTCAACGTTAGTCCACCTGGAACATCCCCAAGCCTGAGCCTTTGAACAACAGTTTCCAGTCTTTCAGTTCTTGTGACACTGCCATCTGAGTGAACAGGGGCTCTTTTTGCAGTTGATTCACTGTCCAGCACTTCCTGCTCACAGGTGTTGAAATCACCCCAGCTGGAAGCTCCACCTTGCATGTGAGCTTATCACCTACGTGCACGCTGAGCACGCCTGCGCTGCAGTTGTAGGTGCAGGTTAAGTTGAGCTCAACGTAAATGAAGTAGGTTCCTGCCTGCACTGGTGTCAGAGATTGTTTCACTGAGTCAAAGTGGAAGTTGCTTCCTACGGAGCTGCCGGCAGCATAATCGACTGAATCCCAGGCCATGGTGGAGTTCTTCAAGATACCTGCAGAAGTTAAGAATAATATTTACACAGCTCAACAGCAGGCATCACATTCCTTTATGGCCTTGACTTTCCTTAGCTCTACGTTGATACAGTCCAGGGACAGTTTAAAGAATTTAAAAATGTTTTGACTGCATTTACTGCTGCAGATGATCAGGGATCACAATATGAGAGTAGGACAGTCATATAAAGTAAATCTTAAATTCTTCCCTTCATCAGCAGTGAGGAGTCATTATGTTTGTATTAGGGAAATTATATTAGACTTACTTGATGTGGCTTCCAGGTACACAAATTTCTCCATCTGTTGATAAAACACAAAGCGATAAAAGGATTACAATGTGGACACGACAAACAAGTATAAAATAAAATAAAAAAAAAAAAGACCATGAAAATGACACCCATTGTTATTAGTTTCTTTCTCTTTCTTTTTTACCTTGAATGCTGGATTAGCTGTGGGTCCCCTCAAGAATGAAGTCTTCGCCTCAACGTTGGCAGACCGGAGCTTGAGCTCGGACTGCAGGCCCATCGCCACCATCCACCCGACGACGGTGACAACTGTCAGCGCCATGAAGAGGAAAATGATCGACATGACCAGACAGACGTCCAGACAGGCTCCCCGCCGGCGGCCGCTCTTCTGAAGAGACTCCGGGTCCATCTCTGCGCTTCGGTGCCCAAGCCGTCCAGTTACTTGTTTGTTTGTTTGTTTGTTTGTTTTTATTTGTCTCCGAAACAGCTTTGAAGTGTAGAGCCGTGAAAGTCGTCCAGCCCCAGCTGCTCCAGCTGTTGGATGTCCTATGTCCACAGGTTAGTCCTCCGCGTATGGCGCAGGTCAGCCAGGGGGCTTGAGGTGAATGTTGCGACTAGATGCTCCATTATGGCTTTTATAGCGCTGTGTGCAGTCGCTTCGGGGTTAGATGAGAGGGAAAAATGCGGAAGTCATGGGTTTCCCTGTCGCCTCCTCACACACGCCTCCTTACTTCACTGTTTGCAGAGTTGGTGAGAAACTCAGCGGAGAGTTTCCGAAGCTCTCTGCTGTTGCGCAAGTGAGGCCTGCTGTGTGCGCGGTGGAAAGCGAAAGGGAGAGGGAGCTGGAGCCTCCGGCTTCACTTTGTTCCGACAGTCACACCGAGATCCTGCCCCCCCACCGAACACTCCCGGACTTCAGTTTTCTATTCAGCTGCACCCCCTGGTCTATCTTTCTTGGTGGAAATTGTTTTGTTTCATTGTTTGGTTGGTTGTTTGTTTGTTTTGTTTGGGACACATTTATTCAAAGAAGCAGCTAATTTCCTGCACTAGCTGCCTTTGGGTGAGACACACGAGATTGCGTGAAGCCTGCGTTTCATCATCCAGCCTAAAATTAGTCCAAGCCCTCCAACCAACAGGCTTAGCTGTCCCACTTCTTCGCAACTACATGACATAAATCCATAAAGGAATTTCCCTTTTTTGTTTGAATGGGTGTGTGTGTGTGTCAGAGAGAGTGAGAGAGATAACTGAGTTTCAGTAGGTAGCAGGAGATCTGGCTCTAAACAAACAGAAAGATAAATTCTCTTTGGCATTTGGTGACTGTCTTGCCAGCCAATCGTGTTTAACCTGAGCTGAAGTCGATGCTGGGGAAAGCCCCATATCACAGTGAGAGAGAGAGAGAAAGGAAGGCATACCAAGACACAGAGGGAGAGGCGAGGCAAGACTGATCTCCAATGTAAATAATAAAAATAGGTGAAACACAAAAAAACAACCAGAGTGAGAAAAGATGTTCCAACATCTGGGTTGTTAATTTAACAGCTTCGTTACTCATTACCATTTCTGTGTGTACAGTCTTCGTCTGGGATCACCTTGAATAGAGCATTCAGGAATGATCATATATCAGCAGGAGGAGAAAAGTGGCTAAATGCAAAATATGCATCAACTTGCAACAGCTGCTATCAACTTCTTAATGCCTTGTGGCAGAAGGAGATGTTGCTAGTGCTAATATAAGTGCCGTTTTTATCTAAATCTACAGTAAGCCGTTGCAGTTAATGTGCAACTGTAATGCTTATGCCTGGAGTTTATTTAATTTCAACAGTTAACATTTTAAACCTATGATCCTAAACCTTTTATCGTTTGCTTGTACCAGTTTGCAATGCTTCTCTCATTATTTATGGATTTTATTTATCTTAGGTTCACTTTGACTGTTTTTCTTTTTGTCTTGTATTTGTCATTTGTTTGCTTGACTTGGCCTTCAACGATTTTCAAGTTTAACAAAGGTAAATAATAGTAGAGGGGCATCTCGACTATGATATTCACAAATCAGTAATGCATGATGACTAAATTACAGAATGATCCTCATCACAGTCAGTTTACCCATCAGCCATTCAAGCAGCATGTGTCGCTGGGGATGCTAACGTTGGTCCAATCTCCACTTTAGTCCAGACCAAAATACCCAATGTAGCTGCTAGCCCGGCAGATGATGACCCCTTAATGCAAAATAGTGAGAGGTGCAGTCAGAGGGAAGCTGAGCTGATGCAACTGTACTATTGAATTTTGGTTTATTTTTGCTGTCTAATAGCATGAGTCAAAAATTGACGAGCTGTTTTAGCGGAACTGATGTAATTACTTGTGAGAGTCTTGCGGTAATTGTCTTCATATGATCTTTGCTGATTAAAACAATGCACTGACTAGCGCTGCATAGTTCATTAAAGGGAGAAATGTAAAGGGAATGTTTGTGGTTGTTACTGAAAGGGAAGTGGATGCTTATAAAGGGATTACCATTAAACCAAGAAATGACGATCACACACAAAGATTCAAATATAGATTTAGACTTTCGGTTATTTTCTCTGCTGGGTCAGGGATAGGGTTACGAGTAATTTAACTTACATTAACATGTAAGATGATGCTAACATCATCAAAGACTGTGCATTTAACAGTTTGGTAATAGACAACGTTGGCACAATGAAAGTGTTCCATCTAATATGCCACTTTAACTGTGCTCAAGAGGTGTTAATTTAACTATATGAATTTCTTTCTAGCCAGATGTGGAGTTGCTGTGAAAACATATATGCTAGATTATTGCTGAGGAGCTCATGGACACATTTCATTCCAGTCAATACAAAGCTGAAAGTGGAACTTCAGCTATATTCCTTGCTTGCTATATTCCTTTTATATTGCTGTTTTCATGAACCAAGATGCTATATTACAAAATCATTGCATGCTGTTGCAACATGATTTATTCATGGACTATTTAAGAACAGTTATGTTGTAATATTCATATCCACTCCCACACTTGCAAAAAATCTCCAGTTAAATGTCTGGACTGTGCTGTATTGACATCATGTGATGTCACAGCACAATGCACTACATTTCTTTCCCAGACACAGTTCAACTTACGCCCAGCACTGGTGGGATGTTCAGATTCTTCCCTTGTGGTTTCAGGCATATTTTCCCCTTGTGTATTAAGTTTTTTTGGGGGGGTGGTAATAAGTCTGTAAAACCCGTTGAAGAGACAATTTTCGTATTAAATAAATTGAACTTCCTCCACCACATTCAGCTTGCCCATATAATCTAATTTGACCTCATGTGGTGACTTTTGTAAAAGTCCTTCAGTGTTTCAGATATCATGAGCTGTGACTACTGAAAATGCCTATGATGGGAAAAATGCAGGGACTGTTTCTGTGTGGGAGTGATAGAGAGATGGGGAAGTCATCGTGAAACAGAGAAAATGAAAAATCATCATAGTCTGACAGTTTGTAGAAGGTCATGTGGTCCTGTAGGACCAAAAAACCCATATCTTCTGTTCCCTAATGAAACTGGCGACACAAGTACAACACATTTGAACATTGATAGGAATAGCCACACATAGCCGACAGAAAAAATCCTCAAACATTTGTTATTCCCTCTCCCCCTTTTTTACAAATTTAAGAAAATTTGATCTTCAACCCCCAAAAAGCAGCATCTCTGTCTCTGGAGACAAGAACTTAAGCCAGTGTTTTTGTAAGGGTGTGTAGGGATAAGATTTGGACTATATCACATGTGTACTGCATGAAACTGAAAGATGATGAAACCTATTGGGGAAACAAAGAATTGGCACAAACTGCATCAGAGGAAATGACATACAGCATTACTAAGTGGATTGTTAAAATGTGTCATGTGGAGGACACGCTCCTTTACTGAAAATGATGAAACTACAGCGAAAATCTCAATTTAAATATATGTGGGGTTGTGCATCTTCCATCATTTATAATAAAATACACACACACACACACACACACCACTGTCTTTCTGTTGATACTGTGGATTGATATCGTGCACTTCCACAACCCTGGCATGAACCTTAGTCTCCCGATCAGCACTAACCTTAAATCCGTCACTCAAAGATGAGGATCAGCTGAAACATAATGATAGAAACATTTTTTTTTTCTTCCTCATTTGTAGAATTGCACATTCATATATACACACACGTCGAATTTATATCCTGTGGATTTTCTGTGGTTAGGATAGGCCAAGTATCCACTGGGCTTTCTCACAGGGAAATTACTGGCTCAATTTTCACTTCGCACTTAAAAAAGTTCAAGGTCTCTCTGTTTGTCTCTCTCACTTCCTATTTTCCTCCATAGAGAAATTGAAAACATTAAACATCGTCAGGAGGAGACACCTCCAGTTACAGTACGGTGAGGAATTTGTTCATAGTGAGGACTCTGCTGTCAGTGAAGACAAGTGTAAACATATGCTATCATAATGGCAAAAATAAGAGTAATGTTTCCTTGATTTCGATGCACGCACCCAAACATTCACAAACACACACTTCACTGTCAGAGGGATAAAAAATATAAAAAAAAGGAAAGTGGAGAATCTGGGTAAAGGTGACATTAAGTGTGTACATATTTTCTATTTTATCCATATTCCCGCCCAACACTCCTTATTAACCACTTCCCCTCTGTGTCACTGGGTTATATTTAACTTGTGAATTCCTGTGTAAATTCTCCACTTGTGTCTTTTTTTAACTACCAAACACCAACAGGCTAGTTGTTTTCATGCTGAACTAAGCAACTACACCTCTCAGCAAGAAACCAGAAAATTTTATAAAATACATAACCCCCCCTCCCACACACACACACACACACACACACACACACTGCTGCTAGTCTGATATTTGGCACATCAACTACAAGTCCACCTTACTTTAATTGTAATCTTGTAATCAGTTATGGTGAACTGGCTTAATTGTGAGGGTTTCTGTCTCCATCAGCACTATTCCCTGCACCTCTACCAATGAATGGAGGGTTGTTGCTTTTGTACGTTCAAATAAAGAAAACGAAAGAAATAGAAACTTGTTCTATTAAAGTTGTGTCATTTAAAAGTTACTGCTAAGAATCAGTTTGAGTTGCCAGTTTGTTGAAAATCCCTTTTACAAATTGCACATATCATTTCTCATCCTAAAGAAAGCTCTTTGGATAGTTTCTTATAGTGATGCGGTTACCAAATGTTCAGCAGTCGCTAGAATTCTGATTTCTACTCAAAAACAATTTGTTTTTATTGGCAAGCGCTCAGCAATAGTGATATGATTCGAGGAAAATCGAAAAGGTGACTCAGTCAGCATGGACCATGATGCATTTGATGCTTTTCCTCTGATCCATGTCAGAGGAAATAGTCACACTGTCGGCCTGCTTGATGCGGAGTGAGAGAGAGAGAGAGAGAGAGCGAGGGAGGAGATCTTATCCTCCACAGTCTGTTTCGTAACCAGTCTGGACTTTTTCCACTCCGCATATCTTCAAGGTGACGGGCGCCGATCGACGAGTCAGGACGAGCCCTGCAAGCTGTGCGGTGATCGAAATGCGTAAAAACCCGCTTGATCTGATCCTCTGACAGGGCGACGACGCAACAGGTGCAGCCCGGAGATTACAACACACTCCGACAACTTTCATTCCCTCATGCGCTGCCAGCAGCTCTGCACACGAGTAGTTCAAGGGCGCTCCCAACTTTCTGATGACAGCGCTGTCCCCGCTGCGGTCCAGACATCATGTTGGATAAATTCGGACCACCGAGCTCAGGAGCGGCGGCGTCCAGCGCAGACCTGCAGCTCAGACTGAGCGACAGCAAGAGCGGCCTGGGGATGGAGCACGGAGCCGGGAAGAAACTCATAGAGATAACTGGACCGGCTCTCTCCAAGAGGAAACTTCTGGTGGGCTTAGACCTCCTGTGCCTCTTCCTTGGTAAATATGAAAACACACAACAACATCTTTCATTGATACTTGAAATGCACTGGGAGGGGACGCTTTACATGACAACAGCTACTGCAAAAGTTTTACCAAGAGTGACAGCAGTGCTGTCTATGCTACAACATACATGTTAATTTATAACTACTTCAGAAAAGTCAGTGTTGAGGCCTGCACTTGCACTGACTTGCTGACTGGTTGTTTATTCTGAGCTGAACTATTTGGCACATTCTATAAAATAAAAACAAACAAACAAACAAAAAAACAGCAACCACAAAACAAACAAACACAAACTTAAAACCCAAATGAAATATTTCAGAGAGAAATATTTGGTTCGAAATACACCTTTTTTTCACCAGGCTTGCTATTGATTTATTCCTGTCTACCACAGGTGGAACCATCTACATTCGTGGAGGGTTGACTTGTTAGTCCTTGTTTCCGTCCTCTTTTATTTATTCAACAAAGGCAGTGTCACACATGTGGCATATTCTGCAGCAAATTAACTCAGTGTTTGTGAAGAGACAGTACGAAAGACCAGAAGAAAGTGGAAAAGGCAAGAATAGAAGAATGACCCCCACCCCATCCTCTCTCTCTTCATCAACATGTTTTTTCCACTCCTGCGCGCTCCCGAGCTCCCCGTGCCAGCTGGCTCGTGCATTGCCCAGGGAATTCTACAGTTTCCATGACAACCTCCAGTTCTCAGGGTAGAGTCCGGCCACAGGGAATTGGATCTGGTATAAATAAATAAATGCAGCATCCATGAGTATTGTGAGTGTGTGTGTGTGTTAAAAAGAGAGAGAGTTGGTGACCCTCCTGCACATGTTCCCTATATGTGACAGGAAGATGGTTATGTAATGCTGGCTAATTGGAAAATGCTGGATGGAGACTTAGTGTAATAACAACAGATTGGGCACGAGAAGAAGACAGGGAGAGTGGCTAAAGTCTCTCTTTTTCTGTGTTACTCTCTCCCAACTCCTTCTCTGTGGTGTGTGTGTGTGTGTGTGTGTTCAGGCATGCAGGACTGAGAGGAGAGAGGACGGATACCCAGAGACAAACAGAGACAGTGTGAGGCTGGTCCTGGCCCTGGACCGCTGCGGCATTCGCTCTTTGTTTTGTAAGAAAGAGTTGAACTGGAGTCACGAACAACTCCCCTTTCTCTCCTCATCAACAGAAACACACACACACACACATGCGCAGTTTGAACTCAGTTGGTGATTAGCTCTGCCTGCTTTAGTTCTCTGTTTCTGGACTCAATGGATTCAGTCTGTATTCAATCAGCAAATAGGAGCTTTCTGTAGTTGCCTGGGCTTCTTTGGTCCCGGTGGAGCCATGTTGTGACCCTCACATTCCAGACAGTGGTCAAAGTAGTTATGTTCTCAAGAGAAAATTTTAGGTTCCCATCCTTATTTTGTTGTCACACTACTCCTCGTTTAACCTTCTCCCTCCTCCCTTTGCGCAGCTTCCATCCCGTTCTTTGCATGTGAGCTGAAGGCGCTGAGCCCTTACAGAAGGGGCTTCATGTGCGGGGACCCCAGCATCACCTATCCTTATCTCCACCGAGAGGCCATACCAGATGAAGTACTCATTGCTGGTGGCATCATCATCACTGGGCTCACGGTGAGTATACATCATCTGTGCCCAGAGCAGTTGGCCCACATAGCAGTTCCCAGCATGAGAAAGAGGAGGTGGAGAGTGTCATGTGGCGTTTCTATCTTCACCACCAGATCGCTCTTGGAGAGTGTTACAGGGTGCGTTTCCGTGACGTAAGCTCCAAGGCCTTCGTCAGGAACCTGTATGTTTCCTGTCTCTACAAAGAGCTGGGATGCTTCCTGTTTGGCTGCTGTGTCGGCCAATCACTGACCAACATGGCCAAGCTGAGCGTTGGGCGGCTGCGGCCACACTTCCTCTCTGTGTGCGGCGTCACCTATGCGTCGCTCAACTGCACGCCAGGAAGCTATGTCGCAATAGTGAGCTGCCGCCAATCTGACCACCGGTTAGAGGAGGAGGCCAGGTATATGTGTGTGCATGTGTGTGTGTGTGTGTGTGTGTGTGCGCGCGCATGTTTTATGAACTATGCACTTAAGTTTTGTCGAAGTCTCAATATTTATAAATTTTTTGCAGGAAGTCCTTTTTCTCTGGCCACGCCTCCTTCGCCATGTACACAATGCTCTACTTAGCAGTGAGTATCTCGATCTGCCTATTGCTCTGTCTCACATACACACACACAGAAACACTGTTAAACCCAATTTAATGTCTCTCCAATTTCGAATTATCGTCTTTCCATAAAATGCAAAGAGTGAATGAACGAAAGGTGGACCCATCATCAGTCCAGTTAGCTGAAAAAAAAAAAAAACAAAAGCAAGAGATTGATAGAGGAGGAGAAAAAAGAAAAGGATTGAAAGGAGAAATGGGGACAAACAGAGACAGCTTTGTTCTGCTGTGGGAGGAGTGTGACCTTGCCTCACCGCCTCATTGCTCTCCTCTATTGTGTATTTGTGTGTATAAAAGCCTGTGTTTGTGAATGCAAGTGCATGCATATGTGAATGAGTACATACGACAGTACATTTGTGTGTGCGCCATTTTGGCTTGCCTGCTTCAATTACTTTTCCCAACAGTTCCTCATGTTACTGTAGTGCTCCACAAAAATAAGTGAGCAGAAACAGTAACCAGTAAGTAACGATAAAATTGTTCGTCACATCATGAGATGTTAGTAGCTGCAGCAGTGTACTGCTCACTGTAAATGAGACAATGGATCTCAGTACTCTGGAGGGAAAAGGAGAGAGGGGTGGGATTAAATACATTTTTACTTCAGCCCACTCCTTTTCAGATCCCGGACAACCCAGAACTGCTTAATACATCTTTGCTTTCTCTTGTTTTTTCTTTTTGTTTTAAAAATTGCTCGATATAATATTATTATTACTTATATCATTTATTAGTTTATTTTTCTGATTTAGTGGCTTTACACTTGTTTTGTTGCAAATGCTGTTTTGCTTTCTTTGTCTTTCTTTTTGTTTTTGTTGTTTATTTATTCATTCGTTTACATGTTCGAAAAAACGATGACTAAACTAAAAACCAAAAACTAAAAACTATAAACTAAACTAGATAAAAATGGGTGACAAAGACAAATTGGAACTAATTTAGTAAGAAGCCTTGTAAGCAGCTTCGGGTTTTCTTTTACCCTTAATTTGATGCATTCCTGTCTCGATTCAGATTTATTCCCAGTGGCTCACTCGGTAGAGCATATATCACAGTATCTGACCTTAGCTGCATGCCATCCCCTTTCTTACTACCTGATTTTTCTGTTTCCAAATAAAGAAAAAAAAAAAACAAATACAATGCATGGGGACAGAATTTGTGTTAAAATTAGGCTCACTGCAGCCGAGCACAGATACGTGATGACACATGATGCTGCAGTGCTGAGAATATGGAGTGTTGAGTAAATAGTGAAAACAGTGAAGTGAACTAAAGCAGCAGGGATTGGGAAGCAGGAGAAGGCTTTGCTAGTAAATGGTGCAGTTATTATATTTGTTTTTGCGTTGCAGTTCTACTTGCAGGCGAGGTTTACGTGGCGTGGGGCTCGGCTTCTGAGGCCGGTGCTGCAGTTCTTCTTGGTTTTGCTGGCAATCTACACAGGCCTGACCCGCATTTCAGACTACCGGCACCACCCGTCCGATGTGCTAACCGGCTACTTACAGGGTGCCTTAACTGCTTACTGGGTGGTCAGTATTCCTCTTCTGCTTGTATTTTATTTTCCAATAGTTGTTTGTCCACAAAATAAACGTCCCTTTAAATCCTAAGTAAAAAAAAAAAAAATTCCTTATGTTTTCAGGCCTTTCATATCTCCCCCATGTTCAAAAGCTCCAGTTCAGATCTGTCTCCAACGGACACTCTGGACACGCCCTTGTCCCCGCACCATACTGTTTGCTAAACCCTGCCCACACCAGCATCCACCTGCTGCCTGTAACCAGGCTTCCATAGACAAGAGATGTGAAGAATGTGAGACCATTTCCTGTGAAGTCCAACCGCATACCTCAGCATTCAGACAGTGGAGGACAGAGAAAAAAAGAGTGGAGCGAGACCTTGTATGGCTCTAAAGAGACGACATATGAACTACGAGAAAGGAAGAAAGAAGAGGATGAAACCAGACCATACCGGCGGCTTGGCTGGTGTGTTTAAGCAGCCTGAGCACAGGACCTTTTGACATTGTGACTGACCTTAATTTCACATGTGTTACTTAACTTTTAAGCTGAGACCGAACACACCACTACCACTCGATACACTCCCTGTAAATATATACCACTTTTGTTACAACTCAAACAATACTGTCAAAGCACTTTTTGATTTCCATGTTAGTATTATTAATTTACACTTTGAATAACATGTTTTGTAGCTGCTTTTTTTTTTATTTATTTTTACATAAACCCAGTGAATGTATTGATTTTATTGAAAGCACAAGGGAGTACTGTAAGCAAGCAATACACAAATTTTCCTAAAGTATTGTGGCAATATGCGTCTGTCTTTCAGAATGTAGCATGTAATGTAGTTAACTTCTGAGAAAATGACTATGACAATGTCTTTAGAATATAATACATACTGGAAAAGAAGGTTGTATGTGCTAATAGTTTTACGTTGTATTTATAATAATATGAATGCTGTTAGGCTACTTACCAGTCCAAGAGCACACAGATCATTAAAGAAGATTTTTTTTAATATTCATATTTCAAGTTAAGTTTGTGGCTTTTATTTTTCTAAAAGTGCAATAGCGCATATTAAATTAAACATTTCAAATGTTATTACAGAAAACTGAAGAAACCTGTTAAAAACTGATATTTTCAAAATGTTATGTCTGCCTTTTGGTGGTAAATAGGTAGGCTATAGAGTTTTTCTTTTTTTTTTTTTTTTTTGCAGACAATAGTTGTAAATGAGGTTGATTGAGAGAAAATGCTCCATAGAGCTCAGTGGATCTGAAGTAAAGTGATAAATCTGAGTGGGTTCATCATCTGAAGTGACACCGTTCATATTACATCCTGTTATTTGTCCTACACTATTTTCATAATTAATGTTGATGAGTACAGCATGAAGTAATTATCCCAAGGAAGCAAATAACCTTAATTTGTTATCAACAAGTAAAATTATTTGGAGTGTGATTTTTTTCGGCACAGCTGCGGTTCAACTTCTATTTAACCATTGTTTCAATAATTCAGCATGCTTAGTCCCTAGATATATGTGTGTGTGTGTGTGTGTGTGTGTGTGTGTGTTATATTGTCAGTCAGTTGATGAATATATATTTTTTGTTATGATTCTAGCTACTGTTTAATCAAATTTTCTCTTTTTTTTAACATTTGTACTTTGTCCATTTTCTCTCTATACATCCCCCCAAACAAAAAGACGAAAGCGTTAATTTCACATGTTTACTTGAACTTCAATAGCAATACAAGACAATCAGAACACTTGAGGTCGATATGTACAAGGATCTCGGGGTTGCAGAAAAGTTCTGAGGTTTTTTATATGATCTCTGGCTCTGGAGTAAAGAGTTTTGTTGCTATGACAAATTCCATGGCAACGAGTCCCATCACCAACAGTTAGTGGTGGTGCAGGTGGTGGAGGGGGCGGGGCTTTTGGTCTTTATGAGAAATGGGATTGGTCAAGAGTTCAAAATCAGAAGGAGGGGATGTGTGTAAGAAGCCCCCCAATTGATATTGATAAAATGCTTCACTGTGATACATTAATTATACAAGAATGATGTATATACACACACACACACACACACACACACACACACACACACACGCACGCACACACAGTCTCTCTCTCACAGACACACCCTTTCACACATGCATGCTCATAAAGCTAGGCACACATTCACATGTACGCACACACACACACACACGCTTCAGCACTTTCCTCCTACAATATGTAGCCTTGTAAAGCCACTATAAAGTCATGCACATGATCTTGAAAAGGATTTTTTGGCAACACACAAGTGCTTCTTTGACACACTGTTTGCTTGCTACAGGGAGGGGCAACACCCAGCCTATGAACCAAGAGAAACTTTGATGATGGGCGAATAAGGATAAGCACTGATGAGAAGGGAAGACACAGCAGGGTTTCAGGAAAGAGAGGGGAAGAGGAAGAGTTAAAAATGGATCACAGTCATAGAAAAGTAACAAAACATGGAAAGGGAGCAGTCTCGTGGTGATCGAGAGATAGAAGCAGGGAGGAGCCATCTCTTTTACCATCATTATCGCTACCATCTTCATCCTTCATCGTTATCCTTTATATCTTTCCCTATGTATCATCAATTCCACCAGTTTGCTTATCGTTAGTTGTTATCTTCTCCATTTTCCTTCTCCTCCTTGGTTTCTATGCCCCGATCACCACCGCCCTAGTCACAGACTCGTCACCCGCTGCATCTGTCCGTCGTCTCCCTCAGAGGTGGGCTCAGCTGTGTACACTGCCTCTCCATTGGATGCCAGCGGTGGCGGCTGGTAGAAGGTTTGGAGGTGATTGGGCCGTGGACCCAGCGGGGGCCGACCCAGGCTGTAGGGCAGTTCCAGGACGGGCCGCTGGGGCTGGCCAGTAGGACTGACTTCTTCTGGACCTTCAGGGCTGCTGTCGGGGTATGACAGTGTTGGCGGAGATGTGCGAGTATAGAAGCGAGGGGGGGAACTGCTTCGGCTGTACACCTGGGGGGAGTGTCTGGGGTAGAGATTGCTGGGAGGTGAGTTGGTGTCTCGTGGTGCAAATATATTTGTTGGGGTAGAACTTCGGGGAAAGATGCTGAGTGGCGAAGAGCTTTGGTCCCCGGGGTACAGTGGGGAGGGGTTTGAATCTCTGGCGTAGATTGGTGAGGAGTCTGGGTCAAGGTCAAGATCAGGGGTTAAAGGCAGAGCAAAGCTGTCTGAATCGTCTCGTTCACCATGATACCGAACAGATCCTTTCCCTCTTTTCCGCCCATCCAGACCTCCATCTTTGCTGCTCTCAAACAGGAAAGACTCATCCCTGTCTATATCCATCCCTCCTCTCCACACGTCCAGGGCTCTATCCTTCTGTTTGTCATTCTCTCGTTCAACCCCAGCTCTCCATCCTTCTCTGTCTTTTAAAAATAAGGTTTCTTCCTTATCTCTTTCCATCCCACTTCTCCATCCCTCAATTCCAAAATCTTTTTTCTGGGTTATAAAAGTCTCTTCCTGATCTGCCTCGGCTGCTCCCCGCCACACCTCCATCCTTCCATCTCTCTTTTCCAGGAGATCCCTCTTCTCCTCCCTCCCTCTCTCCATGCCCCCTCTCCACTCATCCATGTCTCCTTCTCTCTTCTGAGAGGTGAAGGACTCATCCCTCCCTCTCTCAACTCCTCCTCTCCATTCATCCATCATTCCATCCCTTTTTAAGAGAAATGTGTCGTCCTTCTCTCTGTCCTGGCCACCTCTCCATGTGTCTGCTCCCCCCCTCTGCTTCATCAGCAGCGGCTCTTCCAGAGTCTTGTACAGGGGCTCAGACTCCTGTGGGGGAGGTGGTGGAGGAGGCGGCAGTGGCCTGTCCCGGTAACGATCCCGGTCTCTATCCCTCTCTCTGTCAGTCCCTCCACTCGACTCCATTGTGCTGCGGTGGCGGGCCAGAGTACCAGGGGTGCGGCTCAGGGTAGAGTAGGGCCGAGCCTGAACATCAGGGGGACGTGCCTGCTGCCTTTCTTGGAGTCCACGGCGACCCAAAGTGCCTTGGAGCTGTGACCTGTCCCCTTCTTTAAGCAGCTCATGGGACTCAGAATCTCCAGTAGCACGTGCATGTGACCAGCCTTCTTGTAAGCCTGGTGTTGTGGCATGATCTTGTCCACGTGCGGTGGAATGTGTCTCAGCATCTTGTGTGTAGTGTCTTGTATGTGGCCAGCCCTCTTGTGCATTGAGGCGTGTGTTTGGCTGCATGGTGGCAGCCCAGCCTTCTTGGGGTGGCTGTGCGTGTCGAGTCAGTGTGGCAGTGTGAGGAAGAGGTGCCCTGTCTTGGTGGTGAGGCCTCGCCAGGCTTCCGTAGCGCTCAGGAGGAACAGGCATGGGAACCGAGGGCCTCAAGTTGCTCTGCACCAACTCTGAGATGATCATCTTCTCCAGAGCTGCTGCATCAGATAAGTTACGGCGTATTCCAACACCGCTGCTCAGATCTGTGGCCCCGTGAGGGGTGAGGAGGGCTGGAGAGATGTCATCGCCCCCTATTCCAACTCCTCCCTCCCTCAGAAGGTCAGTGCTGCCCACCACTCCAGCACGGGACCCAGGTGTTGTCCCAAGGCCATGCAGAGTGAAGGTGTTGGGGGTATAGCCTCCATTGAGACATACACTATCCAAACCACAGGACTCCTGGCTCTGAGACACACCACCCTCTGTTCAGAGAGACAGGGAGATGCCAATTACAGAAGAACAAGGACACGATCAAATATTTCCATGAATAGATGGGCATGAATGAATGTGTGAAGGAATGAGCAGAGTTCCGTTGCCTTTTGAAGGTGTAGCTTTAGAAGATTTGCATATTACTCATCGTCATTTGATGAAATGTAAAGTCTGTAGCTGCATGGAGGAGATGTATATTATGTCACTCATGGTGTATGAATAGTTACTGTGTGCATATATTCCATGAGAGGAAATCTATGGTAGATACAGATTGTCTATGAATTGAACCACAGTGCACGAGGAAGTGGCGCTCAATGATTCAAGCGAGCACAATAAAGGAGCTCATACTCTGTTTGTTTCTGAAGGTTCCTACTGCTCCACGTTAAGACAGAAAGACAAAGAGGGAAAGTGTCAAAAAACATTTAAAAGACAAACAAGTCCAACTAAAAAAGCATTTGAGGTATAAAAATCAAACATTCATACTGTAGAGAAACAGAAAATGACAAACCCTACCATGCAAAAGGCTTAGATCACAATTCCTGCTATCAGTTTGTTACATATTTCTTTCTTATGCTACATGCTTGACTGGAAATAGACATTTTTTAATGGGGCCCGACGTCTTTTGCAAAGTAGTGTGTGCACATAGTAAAAAAACAAACAAACAAACAAACAAAAAAACAAAACAGTCAAAGATACCAACATAAAGGAGAGCGGGTAAGTAAAATAGATAGAAATAGAAACTGTGGTACAGAGGAAGAGTCACATAAAGCTGTAATGAGGGATACCTGTGGAGGTGAAAGGTTGATTGTATCCTTGGGCCAGCATCGTGTCATAAGGAGAGGCTCCAGCATGAGTCTGCAACACTGGATTAGTGAGGAAATGGTTTCCCAAAGGAGCTGAGATAGAAGGAGGAGAAAGGGAGAGAATAAATGTCACATTCTTCACCCACAGAGACGACAATGCTGAGATTTAAAAGGCAAATAAAAATGATCAACTCGCCTCGGTTAAGCGTAGGAGTGTTGTTCACATCTGCTGCGATGAAGGACGATTCAGTCTGTCTGCGAACGGTGTCGTTCCACATCCTTCTGATGCGACTCTGAAAAGAAATATCTCACACAAGGTCAGATCTGACTCAGACCAAGAGACAATGATGCAGACAGGTACAGTGCATTGTAGTCTACCTGTCTGTTAGCAGTGGCCCTTCGACTCTGGCTGCTGGTGTACCGGCTATTCGACCGCAGGGCAGAACCCTTCACAGAATCTGGAGAGCTGGAAGAGGAAGTTGCGCAGCACTGCGAGAGACGCAGGCAGCGACCATAGTCCTTCTGGCCCTAGATACAATGTTCAAATGGAAAATATTGATTTACATACTATAATTAAATCATACATTTTGGCACAGAGAGACACACATTCAGGTGCTTGATAGCACCCACGGAGAGACTGACCTTCCTCGCGAGGCTGCAGTGCAGTATTGTGATGAGGAGGCCCTGGGCGGTGTTGAGGGAGGAGAAGAGATAAGCCAGGAGGAGAGACGGAGCAGACAGGAACATCAGGCCTGAGGACCACGTGACGCTCTGCAGGAAGAGCAGCGTCAGGGAGCCCACAGCCCACGCCCTGAAAAACACCAAAGGAAAAGAACATGAACAACATTTACTTTTCAGTGAGCGGGTCCCCTGGGAGCTTCTGGGGGGGTGCTGCAGGAGTATGGGGTGAGGGGGTCACTTTTAAGGGCTATCCAATCTCTGTATGCCCAAAGCAAGAGCTATGTGCCGGTGTTCAGCAGTAAGTTGGACTTGTTCCAAGTGAGGGTCAGCCTCCACCATGTGACTGTTCCTGTTCGTGATTTCCAAGGACAGGATTTCTAGGCACAGTCGAGGAGGAGAGGGGTTGCAGGTCGGGGGGCTCAGGATCGCATGTGGTGCTGTTGGCACCATCACTCAGTGACCTTCAGCTCTCACTGGACAGGTTTGCAGCTGAGTGTGAAGCAGCTGGGATGAGGATCAGCACCTCCAAATCAGGGGCCATTGTTCTCAGCAGGAAACCGATGGACTGTCTACTCTGGGTTGGGCATGAGTCTTTGCCCCAAGTGAAGGAGTTCAAATACCTCAGGATCTTGTTCGCGAATGGAGAGACCTTGGAACGTGAGATTGGCCGGAGAATTGGAGCAGCAGGAGTGGTGCAGCAGTCACTGTATCGCACCGTTGTAACAAGAAGAGAGCTCATACGGGTAGCTGGCTTCTCCCTTAGAGACAGGGTGAGGAGCTCAGAGAAGAGCTGCTGCTCCTTTGCTTTGAGAGGAGCCAGTTGAGGTGGTTCGGGCATCTGCTTTGGATGCCTCGTGGGCGCCTCATTTGGGAGCAGATCGGGGACCAGGTGGAGAGATTATATCTCCACTCTGGCCTGGGAACGCCTCGGGATCCCCAGTCAGAGCTAGCGGATGTGGCCTAGGAAAGGAAAGTCTGGGGCTCCGTGCTGAACTTGCTACCCCCACGACCCGACCTCAGATAAGTGGACCAAGATGGATGGATGAGACAAACTAGCTCTACAAGTTTTCAGTCAACTTCACTTTTCAGGCAGCAATTTTTTATATGAGTATGCTCTTCAACTCTGTCATGTTTGAAATTCACAATATTCAACAGTTACTGTGGAGCTGAGGAGTTAGGGGCATGTAATATGTCAAAGCTTAGACACTCATATCTTCCTGAATTCTCGCATCAGCAAGCTCTCATGCGTCTAAAATAAAAACTGAAGAAACCAAATAAAAGAGGATTCAGACAGATTAAATGACATCACTAACACCCACCCTAGATTTCCTTTTATCTTATTCAATGCAAGTTCTTTCATTTTATGTAGCCTTTCTGTTTAAGTGTTCACTTAACCTTACCAAGACTGAACCTTTTCTCAGTCAAAAGGACACAGACTGCAAAGTTCACAGAGCTGTCAACACTGCTGCAGTGCATTTCCAAAAGCTGTACTTGACTTGAAGCTATTCAAAATGCTGCTATATAATAAAAGCTGGAGTTTCACTTAGACAAAAGAAAGACTGTTCCTTCTGTCTGATGTTTTAACATGCACTTTGGTGGGGTTTTAAATATTTTAATTAAATCCTCATCTCTAAATGAACTGAGCTTCCTCAACGTATGAGCCTCCAGTTTGCAAAACATTCATTTTTAAATGATTTTTTTTTTCAATTTAATTTTTGTTTTGCCCCACTGTGCAGCATTATGCCACAAATATGAAAGCTATAAAATAAAATATTAAGATCATGAATGGCTCGCAACAGGGCAGTAAACAGGAAAAGCACGTTTGTTTTGTCAATTGAAGTGTTATAAATTGATCTTTATTATGTTATGTTCATGACTGGAGCCAAAACTAAAGAGATACAATGAACCAATGCATAATCACCCCCAAAAGATCAGCATGAGGCAGTATACTAACCTCAGGTTGTCATGGCGACTAGAGTCTGGCTTCAAAGCAGCAGTGCCGTGCATCTTATGTAAGGTCATCACCAAGACAATGAGGTTCAACTGAGACCAAAAAGGACAAATAGAGTTCAATATTTATGAAAATGTGTCTGACTGTGAGGATAATGATCTTATTATGACTTAATAGCAGAAACATGAAAAATATAAGTGATTGTTAACTTTCACCGTTATGATGACAGCAACAGGTCCAAGGAAACTCCAGATGAAGTAATTATCTGTTCGTAGCCAACATCTATGAAAACGCACAAATCGAAAATAAGAATCTCCAAAATAACAGTCAGTGTGGGAGCTAAAAGGCAGATACAGGAATTGATGTGGGAACTTACGCAGTCTTTGAGCCGTAGCCTCTGAAGTCTATCGCTGCAGACACAGCCACCACCAGTCCAGGAATAGAGTAGCCACACAGGTAGAAATACTTTCTCCTGGAGTTACGCCCCTCAAATACCTCCCGCTGCAGCAGGTACAGCTCCACCCCCTCCAGACACAACCAGCAAAACACTGAGAGCAGTGAGAAGTGTAACAAGCCGGCAATGATGGAGCACACAACCTGTGAAGGGGAAATAAACGAGTGAAAATCTGCAAGCAATACTTTGGGCTCGTAAATACTTCTTATGTGTTATTTAATCCAGGATCTCAGGTCTCACTGTATATTGTGTCTTGTTGGCGCCAACGAGGAAGAGTAGCTCTGTGATGAGCAGGTTCGCCCACAAGTTGCAGTGGATGGTGCTGTGGTCTGTGTGCCAAGGTGCCCCCTGGCAGCACAAGGTTGTAAGGCACACAGCCAAACACACCAGTGCTACAGAGATTCCAACCCAAGACACCACATAGACCAGAAGTTCTTCTACGCCGACCCCAAACTGACCAAGAGAAGCACAGAGAAAGAAAAAAAGTCAGAGTTCTATCAAGATGTTTTTTTAATCAGACTGCTAAGACTATGTGAACCAATGTGGGAGCCACAAGACAATTCAACAAGGGAAACGTCTTTGAGAACACCTTGCTTTAGTTTTCTGCTGGTGCAATATTCCCTGCAGTTTTTCTCACTGTGTGTGTTTGGGGGGGGGTTCTTACTGAGCTACAGTAACTGAGTGCATAAGGGTGGAAGACTTTGGAGTCAGTAAGCAGCACTCAATCACTCCATCTTATATCCTCTTAAGGACAAACATAATCTGAACAAGCCTCTTTTCACTGCTGAATAAAGTCAAGCAAAAAATACAAATGCATAGTAGATGCACCCTTGAATCTTTATCCCTGCCATGAAAGGGATTTTATCACTATTTTGTGCTGTCGCACTTACAGCAGGTTGCTGGTAGGTCATGAGCACAGCATAGCTGGACAGGTGGTTGCAGGCACAGGTAGTGTGCGTGTTGTTGGTGTGCAACAGGCGGCAGCCCTGGGTAGACCACCTGCCGCTCCCAGAAACCCCTGATGCGTTCCAGAAAGAGCAGTTGGGGCCAAAGTGGTTTTCCAGCTGGAAAGACGACCACATCAAAACATTCAGAGACCCAATATATGCAAAGTGTTAAGAATTTGGTTTTCATTTTCAGACATTTCCAAACACACCTGCAGGTGTCTGAGAGTGAAGATCACTGGTTCTGAGAGGTACACTCTGTTGGATCCTCTGTGCACCGATGCTGAGATCACATGGGAGTTTACCACCAGGCTCTTACGCATGACCTCTGACCCCTGGCCCAGCCCGAGCCCCAGCCGCAGAGTTGAGTTCTGCGTGGTCAAGAAGGAGCCCAGGTTTTTATAGAGAGAGAGGACCAGCTTCACCTGGCCTGCAAGGCATGGGAGGACGACATGGCAAAGACAAGGATAAATATTTCTTCATTCATGATCAAATATTTATCATATTTAATGATGTTTGTTGTCTTATGATGAGTAGAATACTGAGATTAGCATGTACAAAATGTCATTGTGTACCGTTATTACTGTACTGTTGCAGAGCCAGAGCTGATATCTGCAGGATGCTGTCGCTGTCGTAGGAGTGAGGGAACGTCAAGTCCTGTATGTCTGCCTCTGTATTTAGCACATACACCTCCAGATCTGTACACACACAGGAACAGACATGGACAAAAGTCTGGATGAGTTGGTGGCTCCCACAGAATGCAAACCAAAGCGAGAAAGAAACTCAGAGGCCACATACCAACATTTGGTGCCCTGTCGCTGAAACGGCCCTCGTAGAGGTTGTTAGCCAATAGAAAAGCTCCTTTCTCCACGGCATCCAACAGCAGTGACGCAGAGCGTGACTGGTCACTGTTGCTCATATCAGCCCAGGACACCAAGGCCTCAGGACCCAAGAGATTATCAACTGTCTGAACGACGGCCTGACAAAGAAAAAGCAAAGCAATCAATCAATCAGTCAAGTCAGTCAGTCAGTCAATCAGCTTGTCTGTCCATCCTTCTCTCTAGTTGTAGTTTACCTGGACGTAGGCTCTGCACGTACGTTCCCTCTTCTGCAGCTGAGAAAAATTAATGAACCAGACATTTATTGTTAGAATACTCATTGCTGACATTTCCACTTTCATTTCTAGGAAATGTCAAGTACACATCCTCACTGACAATGGGGACGATTTACCTTGTTGTAATTGCGTGCTGCAGACTCTTTATTGGCTGGTCTCAAGGCCTGGAGCTGGGAGTCCAGGATGTCCAACAGCTGTTCAATTAGTTTGACAGACATGCTGACATCACCAGCATAGATCCGCCCTCGGGTCAGGTTGACCAACTCCCCAGCGATGTTGGCTGCATTCTCTCCACTTTTAATCTATGGCGTGGGGTGGGGTTGTTTATAAGTTTATAATGTCAAATATTTTAACATTTAAGAGAGGACTGCTAATTGGTTTTAGGCCATTTGCACAGTGTGTGGGTGTGTGCATTTGTGTGTGCTTTTGCATGCAGCTAACCTTCTGTGCAATTTGGCTGACCCAGGGAGATGTGCAGTTGGAAAGGTCAGGCCCTCTGGAGCTCCAACCCACTGGAGACGACATGCACTGATAGGAAGCTATGCCTGTGGATGCAAACAAGATGATATTTTACAGGACCTGAGGTGGTTTGTGACTGCTGTCTCTCCTTCCACTTATAACCTCCTTTAACTCTTAAACTTGCATGCAGCCTAAAATCTTGCACAATATTTGGATTGACCTTTGGCAGCAAAGCGTGACACATCAAGTGTGTTGTTTAGAACTGTCACTTTCTAAGACTTTTATTTTGACAAAATAACATTGAAAATAAATGTATTATTATTATGGGTGTTTATTTTTGCTTTAGCAATTTTAAAGAAGAAAGTTTGTAGAACGTTTTTTTCAGAAACTCCAACTCAAAGAAGTCAGTCCAGATTTTAGGGCTGGCCCCGCTGTTGTATTTCAGCGAAAAAACACAGACCATGAATGTATTAGTGTTTCATAATGTGCACACACACACAGACAAGCAAAAACATCTAATTTATACAACCAGGAAACAAGGAGCAACACCAGTCTTCATGTGGAGCTGTGTTTGTGTCCACCTAATCAATGTAGGTAAATCAAATTAGTATTCAGTCTGACTTCATCACCCGCAAATGACAAAAATAGTTGGTGTCACCTTAACCTGCTTTAGCTTCTTTAGCCTGATTGATTTCTTCACATGTAGTGGGAGGTTATCACTTTTTTGGCTAAAAACAGTTTGATCTGCTGGAAATTAGGTTGATGAAAAAGTTGAGACTGAGCTACAGTACATATATTGTCTAAGCAAAACTAAAATGAAGAAAAAAAAGTAATTGAGTCAAATGCTTTATCTTCTCCTTCTTCAATGTTGCAAAATTATAAATTTCTATTTTGGTATTGAGTGAAAAACAGAGGGTTATTCACTGACAAACATCTAATTTTAGGTTCAAACTGTTTTTAAATTTCTGTAATGCCCTGCTATACTCATCACCTTGCCGGTAAACTGAGGTCTGACACGATTGAGACAAGGTAAAATGTGCGTAATATGCATAAGAGCTTCTCATCAGAGGGAGCTCTGGGCTGAGGAAGACAGCTGCACAGCGAGAGGAAGAGTTGATGAACCCTCTCAACACAATAACCTCACTGTTTCTTCTTGTGTCTCATCTGAAGGCAAGTTCAAAGAGAGGGCACATGACTGTATTTCAAAGGGAAACAAGATACAGAAACACAAGGGAACATTACACACATGGACACAGTACGGCACACATCTGCACACACTCACAAACACCTACCAAGTGACCCTTTCGGGCAGGGCCTCTCCACAGTCTCTCCCTTTAGCGTAGGGGGCCACTGCACACCTCGTGCTACCCGACCCTCGCAACCGCCCACCTGACCAGGACCACCAGGAGCCAATGGGACACGCAGCGGAGGGCGTGGCGTCAGGGGGACCATGGCTGTGATTGGCCGCTGGTCAAAGGGCCCTCGGTTGATGACGCCAATTGGGTGAGAGGCTGACGGGCGAACTGGGGTCAATGCGACAGTAGCTGTGTAGGAGCGTACGGTCGTCATCAGAGAGGAGAGGGGACCTGGCGGGACAAAGACAATGTACTGATTTGGATTCATCACATTTTCCCAGTTACACATCTGGACTGGTTTTCCAAACCTTTAGTGGGTGGCGGTGGAGTGAACTGTAGTGGGTATCTCAGCACATAATAGTTATTCCACACATACAGCTGGTTGTCTCTGGGATTGTAGTCTATGGAGGAAATGTACTGGTAAGGGTTGGGGAATGGTATCTGAACTGGCAGTTCCTGCCCACGGCTGGTGTCGTAGGCATAAACCACCATGTCGCTTCCAGCCCTGCCGTCTGCCTGCCCTTCGTCATCCTGGAAGACAGAGCGAACAGCGTAGAGCACGCCACAGGCCATGAAGGCATTGCTGGCCCCACGCTTGTCAAAGCCTGTGGCCCACGTACCCTCAAAGCGCAGAGTATACGGGTTCACCTGCAAAAGGGGGGAGACAGAGAGAAGAGAGGTATTCGTGAACCCCTTCCCATCCCACTTTTTCCAATCATTGATCTTTCTTTCTATTTTGCCTACCTGGCTGACAACAATGCGCCCATTATTGGCTTCAGTAGAGTAGATCACCCAAAGGCCATTCTCGTCCACGGCCAGATCGATGTCTGATTTCCCTCCCCAGCGGTAAGGTGAGGTGTCATGGTAGTTGGCATTGACCACCACCGCTTCACCACTCTTTATGCGTGTCCGCAGGTCATACTTGACCAAATTGCGTGTCCGCTCCTTGTTGTAAAACACGGCACCATCATACACCACAAAGCCTGTACCATCCACACGGCTGGGCAACCTAGGACAGACAGGGACAAATAAATATGTGGCCCATGTGCGAATTTAAATGACACTTTTTAAATTAAAATCTTAGAAAATGTTATTTAAATTCAGAAAATAAAATTGAAAGTCCCTAAAAACTCATTTTGACAGTCAGCTTCTTGTTCTGAGTGATTGCTTGAGTGATTTTCTGCCAAAGTGAAAACCTGTTTTCATA
Source organism: Echeneis naucrates (assembly GCF_900963305.1). Lineage (NCBI taxonomy): Eukaryota > Metazoa > Chordata > Actinopteri > Carangiformes > Echeneidae > Echeneis > Echeneis naucrates. The sequence goes on from NC_042511.1 coordinate 11,773,869, forward strand.
ACATTTCTTGATTTCTGTTTTGCCATTGTTGTTTGAAGCAGTCAGGCTCCATGAAAAACAAAGAAATGCCACATATATCAGTGTTTCACAAAATTTGAATCATGATCCCTGGACCATTTATGATTGTTACGCAAGTTATGTCTTATTAATATATATTAATATTACTTGGTGGTAATGCTAGGTGTGTTTCAATTATACAAGCCCAATTAGAATTAGAGATTTATTACCAAGGGACAGGAAGCTACACTAACTATGTTTGCCACTTTGTGTTTGAAGGCAGAACATGGTTGAGTATGTGAACTATGGCAGTTACCCTCTGTTTCAAAAACCCAAAAGTAACCAATAAATGAATGAACTGTTTCAACAGTACATATCCTACATGCTGCCATGACTCACTTATACGTTGTGGTGATTCTGTTTTGGCGGTAATCGTCCCAGGAGGCGTACTCATACAGCACCTCTGTCCTATATGGCGTCCATGGCATCACGTACAGCCTGTCCCCAGCTTGCAACGGGTCCTTACACCACGCGCCTGACTGATGCTCCGCCTCAAGGAGTGAGGAGGCTGGCTGGATGCTGAGCAGTGAACCAGGGCACACGAAAACTGGAAGATGGGAGTTAGGAGGAGTAGCAGGATGTAAGAAAGAGGAAGAGGGAGGGAAAAAGAAGAGCAGGGAGGGAAGTGAGAAGAGAGTGGAACGATAGTGGCAGGTGTGGGAAGAAATTGATCAATGCATGAAAAATGGATTGAGTTCGATGCAGTTGGTGCGGCGAGATTAAGAAAAAAGAATGAAGAGAAAAAGAGAGAGGGATTTAAAACACCTGTGCTGATATGAGGCAACAGAAGAGATGTAAAAGTGTAATCACACACTGTTAGTGTGTGTGTGGTGAGTAATGCAACAGGGACACTGCAATGAAAGGTTTGTGTGCATGTATGTGGTGTGTGTGTGTGTGTGTGTGTGTGTGTGTGTGTGTGTGTGTGTGTGTGTGTGTGTTTGTGTGTGTGGGTTAGTGCAAAGAGTGAAGAGTGTGAGGTAGAGTCAGGGACGCAGAAGGCGGTGCTAAATTTTGCCTTGAAGTGAATGAGAGGGCAAGTTAGTTACACCGAGCACAAAAATTGGTCCACCCACATGTCAATAACCGTATGGACACATATGTATACTGTACAGTCTCACACTGGCATGCAAATAGGCATGCACACACACTCACACACATAAGCAGTGCTTGGTAAGCACACATCCAGACGGATACACAATCACACACATTTGGTCTTATTTTTCCTATGAAGATAAATAAGGGGCTCTTCCTATAAGGGAAGAAAAGGGAAAATAAGCATGAGGAGGATGAGTGGATGAGAGAGCGAGAGAAAGAAAGAAAGAAAGAAAGAAAGAAAGAGTGTTTGTGTGTAAACAGGAAATAGAGCAGAGAAGGTAAAAAGAAGATTATGTTCATGTTTGTGTGTGCAGAGAGGCCGAGGGAGAGAAACTAGAGACAGAGAGATCGACCAGGAGCAAGAGAGAAAGAAACTGGAGAGAAATAGAAAGAGAGAGCGAGACAGAGAGGAAGAAGAGAGACTAGGTGCAGAACCTGGATAAAATTGGATAAAAAGACGAGTTTCCGTACAACAAGAGATGGATAAAATGGGGGGAAAAATAACCAAGTAGGAAATGAAAAAAGGGGGCAACATCCAGCATGACTACGAAACAACGTCCTAGGGTAAGAGGAAGAGAGAAATGGTAGGAGAGAGGAAGAGAAGGAGAGGAAAAAGAGGGGTCGGGGGTAAGGAGAGATCAAGATGCTACAATATATTGTCTTTACCTTTTTGGTCCACTTCTACTCAAGCATAGGAAAAAAAAGAGGGAGAGAAAGAAAGAGAAGTCAGAGGGTGAAAGAAGGGAAGTAAAGAAAAGCAAGAAAGCAAGCAAGAGAGAAAGGAAAGAGAGAGAGCAAGCAAGCAAAGTAAGAAAGTAAGTCAGAAAGAAAGAAGGAAATGCACAGATAAAGACTTTGGAACTCATTCTCACCACAACATTATAGTTTACATAAAAGAAAAAAGAAGCATAAAAGAGACCCAGCATACGCCTCTTGTCCAACTCCCTCACACACACACACACACACACACACACACACACACACACACACACACACACACACACACACACACACACCTCTCCTCCCACCCCCCCTGAAACCTCCCCTGATCTCTCCTTCCCTCAATCAGGCTCCTGTGGAGAAAAGAGAGCAACTCCTGTGGCGTGAATCTGGAAAGGAAAACACACATGCATGCACACGCAAGTGCAAACGCACACCCTTGCACGCACACACCCACACAAACACACGCACACACATGCGCGCACACACACACACACACACACACACACAGTATGCAAATGTCCTACAGTTTCTCACTCTGCACTTTCTTTATCCAGCTTTCTTTCTGCACTACACACAGACAAACCCACACACACACACACACACACACACACAGACACACACGTACATGCAAAAAATTCCCTGAGAAAAAAAAACTTTTTCTAGCCATCACACTTTCAGGAAAACAATCAACATACACACACACACAATGTTGATTGATAAAAAAAAAATTGGTTACATTTCTGTCTTTTGTGTGCACAAAAACATGTATTTATGTGCGATCGTTCTGTGTATATATGTGTGTGTGTGTTTATTGAGGAACATATATTATTATATATGCATACTCACTATAAGGTACACACTCATACTGGATCTCCAGGTACTTGTATGTTCCAGGACAGGGGTCTGGGAACACGTCAACCCCTGCAACCACCACACACTGAGTCCTGTTGTTACACCTGAGGATGGATGGATGGATGGATGGTGGGCAGAATGATTCAGTGAGAAAACAGATAAGGGAGGGAGAATGATTAACAGACAGGAAAGGGGAAGCAAAGGACAACCCATTTGTCTACTCTCCTGCTCCCTCTCAGTGAATATTGATCAGTTCTTCTAGGAAAACACTGCTGAGTACACAACTAATGGTGCAGCCACTCTCTCAGACTTAGATGGAGAGATTAGTGTGCTTGCATGAACACATGACCTACAACAGAAACAATGGCTTCGTCTAATGTTTCCCCTGACACGGACACTCATGTATGTTATGTAGTAGAGCACATATACTGTATGTACAAAATCATAGATTGTCTTATTGATTAGCTGAACCGCTTTAAATACACTCGCACAAACTCAAAATAGAACAAGAACTACATTATGTGCCTGTGCATGCTCTCAGTTATTACATAGTCACAAGTAACTGTGGATGTGTGACCCAGCACGTACACACCTCTGGGCCATAATCTTTAATGCGTCGGGGAGGTAACACTGTGTGTTCTCCATCTGGAAGGGGTCTGCATCACAGATTTTGTCATCGGTGCGTCCATAGTTGGCAGTTTCCACCATCACCACGTCACTTCCTGGACAGCGTAGTTCGATAGGGTAACCTTCACAAGCCAGCTCCCTGCGCAGCAGCCCAAACGGCATGGCGGCCCGTGACATAGCTGCTCAACAGGGACAAAAGTGGAGGAGATGGGGTGGGTTAAAATCAAAACTCAAAAACAAGAAAGAAAAAATAGAGAGAAGAATTTTTTTCAGAGCTGTGTGTGTACATAGTTTTCAGACTGCCCTAAATGGGAGAATTTAAGTTGTTTTTTTAGTGATGGATGGGAAACAGGGGGTCTATGTGGTTGTTGCCACTTTATCTCTCGATGTAGATGATATATGATTTGGAGCAGCCACTTTGCAAAGCTACAGAGATACTGCAGCATTTTATTATTGCACCTTTTTCATAAAGCAGGGGGGGTTTTTAAAAAGACAGACAGTCTGCAACCATGTTCTGTCATGCTGAACTTTGCACACATGATACAATGGTAAGTCAATGCTAAGGTCAGCATCCTAATATTCCCACAATAGTAATGCCAACATTCTAGGCCCCAGGATTGCAAAATTTAATAGCAACCTATCCGATAGGACCACTTAAGTAATTAGGATTAATTGCCTGGGCACCATAAAGATTTCGTAATAAATTATGTAACAGATGTTAGGGTTCAGGGGTGGCCAGTGGTCTTTGCAAAGCTACATTAGGACATAATTTTCCCTGGCTGAAAAGTATACCTATGCTAAGGGTACTTAGCTTTACGTGATAAATCATTTTAGTTTCCCTTTAAATATCAATTTTACAGATAAAATTAAATGTAAATGTAATACAATGAAGCGGCATGTTGACATACACAGCAGTAATCCTGCAATTATACACCAAATGCCACGTACGTAAACACTTAACACTGCCTTAATCAAATCAATGCCAGTGGGCCTGTTTGATATAAGCACCAGATAGTTAACTCCACCTATGTCTTCTGTCACTGTGAACACCTCGTGTGTGATTTCATTTAATCTTTAAATTGCACGTGTAAAAGATTGCTCCGATTATGAGCTGCAGAGAGTGTGATTAATGGCATAAATCACACCTCACCTCCGCTGTGACACCTTCATATGATGTGATGCTTAGGTACATCCCAATCTCTTGTGTTTTCATTCAGTGGGGAGGATCAGGCTTATACTTCTCACTGTCAGGTGATCAGCAAATGCAGTAAAAGGCTTCTGTTTTCTTTCACTTGAAGGCTGGTTTTCACTCATCCACACCTCTGTATGCAAAGTCACCTGACTTCGACGTTAATCCATGTAAACCAGGGTTATTGGAGAAAATCACATTAACATTTCTCTAATCCCATTTAGATGGTGTTCACATCATCAGGAGTATCACTGACACATGAAAAGGTTTTTACTGTATCAGGATTAAACACAGCCAAACATGTCGCTGTGATCCGTATGCTGCCAGTGCACAATGAATGTCTGTGATGCTGCGTTACTTGCACCCGTAAAACTCCCTCTAGCAGTAAGCCTGCTTCCAATTTTCTGCAAATCTTTTGATGATTCAGGTCACACCTTTTCCCAAACTTGCCAAGATGCCTTCACCGTTTTTTTAGAGGTCAGCATTTCACGTCAGGCAAAACCATGACTTCAATTTATATTTTTTCTTAATCTATTGCTCCATCGCTTTGCAGCACTTGTGATTCATCCTGCTGAATGCTCTGTCAGGATCAACACCTTAGAAGCACAATTGCTTACCTTGGCCGGAAGGGGCAACATGTGCCAGACTGAGAGCACACACCCCCAGGAACCACAGTGACATAGCCATGCTGGGCAGGAAGAGTTTGCGCGTCACACCACCAGCTGTGTTAGAAGAGCCTGGAGAGTAAGGAGTGGAAGTGTGAGATTGAGAACCAACACCCACCTTTCTGAGTGCAGGTCTCTCTGTGTGTGTGTGCTGGCTGGTCAAAAATGCACAATGACAATGAAAGAATGCATGTCATAAAACACAGCAGGGCCGAAGGACAAAAAAATAGAGACAGGCAGACAGAGAGAGAGAAATAGAGATAACAATTGAGCAATCAGTGCAGCGAAATGTCCCTCAATCTGCTGTTACCATGGTGATAGCACAGTGCAGTCTGGGAGAGAGAGAGAGCCTTTGGATGTGCATATCAGAGTGTGTGTGTGTGTGTGTGTGTGTGTTTGGGAGTGAAAGCGCACACGTGTGGGTACGTGTTTTAAGTTCGTAATTAGCCAGAAGCTACAGTGGCCACTGACCCATAAAAGAGTCTTAATCTTGCTATCCACACACACACTTTCACGCACACATCCACACGCAGGCAGAGAGCCAGGCTCAGCTTAGGCCACCTTTCAGTAATCTTAAATAAATAATGTCACAGAGGCAAGCTCTTCCTCAGCAGGGCCGGGGTAACAAGGTGAACGGCTGACCGAATGCAAAAGCAACGAGAAGGCGATGCCCAAGTTCTCAAGGAGAACATGCAGACAAGCTGAAGCATCAACAATGGTCTTTTCAGTTCTAAATATTCCTTGCACGGAAATTCACGTATGAGCTAACAAAAGAAGAAAGCATAAAATAAACCACACTATCGTCCTCTTATATCATACAATCACAATAATAAATGTGCTCCAGAGAATGAATAACGATGTATTTCCATTCATGAAGGATGCCCATCTCTGATAGAGGTCTCAAATCTTATTTAATGAACTGAAATAATTAAATATTGCTAAGCTATGTGGAAAGTAGTTAAAAAGAGTCCATTACACAATAGGTGGATGGCGATACTGGACCTCGGTAAGTTAATTGACATTAAATGCTAAGCACATTAAGTATCCAGGGTCCATTACGTTGCCTTGATGTTGGACCCGCTGATGAAGCTTATGAAGATGTGCTGTGCTTCCCACTGCTTCTGAACAGAGCTGTGGATTTGTCACAGTGTACACGCCAGAGAAGTGGAAGACACTGACCTGCTTTGGAGGTCTTGTATTGACTATTCATTTGAAAAAGTGTTTTGGTCACCATTTTTCTTTTTGAAATGACATCCCCAGATGGATGTATTTCCTTCCCTGATCTAAGAACTGAGGTTCTGTAAACCAGTTTTGATATGAGGAGCTCACTTGCAGCAGTGGGGACTAATTTCCACTGTTGACGACCTGTGCTGATATATTGTAATGCATCCTACTTGACACGACCATGTGGAAGTAGGGTGCCTGTGCCTAGCAGTTGCACCTTCCTTTAAGTGGCATGCAAACTTTGATATAAAGAGGCGGGAGATCGATCAGGGTTGTGGAGTTGTAACCTCACCCAGTGAGCCCTGGGACCCTCTCACCGTCCTTTAATTCTTCCCCTTCAACTGTTGTAGTTAGCTGAAGCCTTAAAGGACGTGCTCTGTTTTGCTAGGCCTTACTTCTTGGTCAATTAGGACTATCCAGCAGAGCACAAACAAGCCTTTCCATATTGGAACTCTCAGAAGGAAACCCAATTTGTGGGCATTTGGGTAGATGGCTCTTCAGTCTCTACACTGAGTAACAGCATGGTAGCTGCTTTATCTGTGGTGCTTTGGTCAGAAACTAACAGGGAATTGGCTTTAGTGAAACATTATCATGGAGACAGGCCTTCTTAAAGTGTCGCATGTTTGTCTGTGAAGGCAGACTTCTCACAATGAATGGCCTCCTTTCTTCAGATATTTGTCTTTCATCCATATATTTTCCGATGAACAGCTGTCAAGACGACATCTTCACAAAACATTGCTTGTGACTTTGAACCTGGTCTTCACTCTCTGCAACTGGTTTTTCTCAGGGATTACAATTACATATGATTTCCTGACATGGGTGTAGAAAACGAGCACAGATTCTGAATCCCCCGCATCCTTTGAGCACATCGTTGGCTGAAAGCTTTCAGTGTAATGAAGCGCTCAACATAACAGTGGCTAAGACTGTTAAATGCATCTTCTCCTTCATCATTGTCTCCATATAATTTAAGGTTAGGGTTACTCTTTAGAGCAGGGCATCCTATATGTTTACTACAAAAATAATAAAAATTGGTGTGTGTGTGTGTGTGAGAGAGTACATGCAAACAGCTTGCGTATGTTGATTTGTGATTTCCTTTTCTCTCCATCTTCTTGTTAGGTAATGATGGCAGACAGATTTAGGTCAGTCCTCAGCGAATGTCCAACATGCATTCAAACACTTGCGCATGTAATAGTCCAGCACACACACACACACACACACGCACGTTGAGAAAAACAGACCTTTGTCTTCTTTAAGTCCACTGAACCAACAAGACTGTAATAATAAAGGCCCCAGGACCACCGTGATACAAACACACACACTTATGCGCACTCTCAGCAGAACCTTTCCTTCCTTTATTTCTTACATATATACACACACTTGCATCAACACACATGTGCACACACAATGCAGCCAATCTCATCCAAAACCCTTATGGCAGCATGTTCTTTGCCCCCCACCCCCCACCCACTCATTTTAAACACAGCACACACACACACAAACCCTTAAGTGTTCATGCAGGGTAAGTAGAGCAAGGACACTGATGGGCCTTGACAAAGCCACACACCCAGTCCCCCCTGTTTGTAGCAACACACTTCCAGCCTGCAACCAAAATCCAGCCCAGGGCCACCAGCCGGCCTACATGGAGAAGAAGCGATCTCTAAGTGGGAGTGTATGAGTGGTGAGCCTGGAGTGAAATAAATGACACACACACAGCCATTAATGCACATACATACCACAACCATGTGCATACACAAAACATAGAAACATTGGGCCTCGATTTCCTATCCCAAATTGTGTACTGAAAGTAAAAATTAATCAACATCCATTCCTTAGCAGTTTCTTGTTTTAATTCCCAAATAGTATGTTTAAGGTTGCTTGAATTATTTCACTCAAAGCTGTCTCTTGGGGCAATGAAGCTGGAAGAGTGAAGCATTCAATTTTTTAGCGCTGCATCGTTCCATCAAATGGAAGCAGTCTGGGTGTTTTGGGCATAATTTGACACATTTGACCTCTTAGTATATTTAAAAACTTTTAATCTCTTCTTTAAAGGGAAGTTCTGCATTCACAGCTTGAGTTCGTAATGACAGATACCGTTGAGCTTTAGGGGGTTAATTAATGTATGATGAAAAGCTGGCAAGTATCTGTTGACTGCAGCTTCTGAAATGAGGACTTGCTTTTTGTTTTTGTTTTTTTAGTTTTTTTTCATATGTATATCACTGTCATCTGAACATATTTGCTCATTTGAGCTGTTGGATAAAGAAAACATTTCTTCCAAGGCTTCCAATTTACGAGCTTTAAGTGGGCACACTTTCTTTTTCACTATAGAGTTTAAAGGACCCATCTTTTAATAAAAAAAAAATACTGACAGATGAAAAGATCATGAAAAGCAACCTTTAATGACAAAGGCTGATCGTGAGTCTGCCAAACAAATCCTGTGTGGCCTGGGTCCTCAAAACTTTAGAAAAGGAGAGCTGGTGCTGAAAGAAAATGATACCTGAAAGCCATTAAAGTCAGCCTGTGGGAAGTTTTTCAAACCAACATGAAATCATGCCATCAACAAAGATTCACGCCGTTAGAGGTGGAAGCCGCAAAAGCAATAGAGAGAAAGAGAAAGAGAGAGAAGGGAGAGTAACCTCTCCCTTTTCTGGTCAGAGAGCTATCAGTGCCTGAGGCTGGATTGATATAAAGCACAAAGTGACAACACAGCCTTAAAGTGTTATGTTCCTAATGGAAGAACGAATGTGTGTGTCTGTGTGTTTGTGTGTGAGAGAGAGACAGAGACAGGGAGTGTGTGTGAATGAGAAATGAGGCTGAAGAATAGCGATTAGACTAGTGACAGCACAGTGAAAGCTAAAGCTTTATTGGTTAAAATACTTTTTCATAATGAGTGCAAGATTTTTCTTGTCACTGACGGTAATATTTCAGGATTAATAAGGATTAAAAAAAACAAAAACAACAGTGCCCTCTGTGACTGAGCCTGTTTCAGATCATTGACCTCTGCATCTCCCAGAGGGCTGAGGCCTACATGTCACAGTCAAAGCCATTTATGGGGTTTTAGAGTCTGAATGTTTGTCTGCTCGATGTGTTACTCTGGGGAATCGAAGTGTTGCCCTCTGTCAATCATTTGCTTGTTGCAGGCAGAGAACATGAGGAAATTGCTTGGAGATGTATCCAGACCCCCCCCCCCCTTTTTTTTTTAATTCATTTTCAAATTCATCTTGGGTCATTGTCCATAATGTTCACCTTCACTGGCCTGGCTTTCCATGAATCTCTAGCTGTAGACTACATGTGGCAGACAGATGCTTTCTGAACAGTCATTTCACTTTCTTTAAACAGAATTTCTTGCGAGGAGGTTGATTAAATACTGATGAATTTCCTCACATACTTATCAAGATTGTAATCCTGCCCTCAGAGCGTGCCCACTGAGTTAAAGAAAATTATTTCCGAGTGTTCTCGAGGCGCAATCTGCAGCATTTATCATTCGGGCGTTTTTTGTTTTGTACCTGATCAGCGTACATCATGAAGCAGAGTGGTTGAAATCTGACAAAAATGGCCAACATTTGGTTTCAAGTACTGAAATGCTTTAGTTAGGTTGTTGCGGTGGTCTAGGGTAATCCAGCGCCTTCAAATAATCTATGAATATATCTGATCAAAAAGAACAAGGGTTGGTAGACCATCAAAAAAAAAAAGTGTTTACCTACCCTGTCTTTCTCTCACTGACTCATTTGTCCGCTACGCACAGCTAAACCAGAGCTAGGGTTCTCCCACCCACCAAATCCAACTTAACCCCTCGTCACACATGAGAGAAAATTGAATAGGCTGAATAAGTTATCGTCAGATAGCCAAAGCAAAACCTTTGAGGTCATCATTATGGGTTTCGGTATGTTCCAGAATTTTCCGACATTTAATTGACAAAATGATGAGAACTTGACGATGAACCAATATGAAAATGATAATTACATTCAACCTGCTGATCTAGACATCTTAGACAAACATATTTGCTGCTTCCAGGCAACAAGTCTTGATGCCACATAATAGTCAGAAGCTCATACATGAACGAGGTAGCAGATAAGGCTGTTCTTGCTGGAGCATGCTGCAGATCTGCTCAACAGAACATTCTAGTGTTTGCCAAGTCGAATCTAAGACTTTTTATTGTTTAACACCTTTTTAAATATCACAATACCAATACCAGCTCCATTATCATATTGGCCAAAGCACGAAAGCCTGTTGAGGAGTATGCATATGTGCAAAATTAATTAGCATATCACGTTTTTCAGTACCTTCTTGCAAAGAACAATTTCTATTGATATAAGCTACTAGTTTAATACAACTTTGATGTATATGAGCAGCAGAAGATGATGGATGGATATTAATATAATTGCTACTCGTCAGGCCTGGGGCCTTTCTGTGCGGAGTTTGCATGTTCTCCCCGTGCCTGTGTAGGTTTCCTCCGGGTACTCCGGTTTCCTCCCACCGTCCAAAGACATCATGTCTAGGTTCACTGGTGACTCTAAATTATCCGTAGGTCTGAACGTGAGTGGTTGCTTGACTGTCTGACTCTGTATGTCGGCCCTGCGATGGGCTGGCGACCTGTCCAGGGTGTACCCCACCCTCACCCAGATTAGCTCCGGCAACCCCCCCACTGAAGGCGGAAATGGATCAGCGGTAGAAGATGGATGGATGGATGGATGGATGCTTCTCGTCAGTCATAAGATGTTAAGTTTTCCATAGTTTTGACCTATAGCTTTTGGAAAATCTAAAATTGAAGATGTGACCAGGAATCAAATCTCTTTGTTTTTCATAATGTGTTTCTCATGATAAACATCTGCAGTGGCAGTATGAAGGGCATGACGCTGCCTGAATGCATGTATTCAGGATGGAAGGTGTGAGGACTTTGCACAAACAAGGGTGTCTATGTTTCTTCCAAAGAGGTGCTGCGTGGCGAGATAATCTTGACAGGAGGACAGGGCCAGGAAAAGGATTGCGTATGTACGAGCAAAATCATTCTTGCAACAGCAAGTTGCTACATGGTCATTTTCCCCATCCTGTCCTCGATCAGCTCCTCTGATGCAATCAATGGTTAATGATTTGTGTGTTTTATGATCTATGGTCAAGTTATATTGAAGAGTCCGGTCTCTTTATATTCTTTCCACAGAGCTTTTAATTTTACAGCCTTTTTAATGTCTGCAGCATCTCACATCGCAACTTTGACTTTTAACTGAGTGCAGCTTTCAGAAAGGGACAAAAATTTATTTTGACAAGTTGCAACATTGACCATTAGAAGTAATCTAGAGTTTTTAGTCACTGTGCAATGATATGGCTTTGGCTCAACTCTGCTCTTTTCTAGAATAAGACTTGGATAGCTACGTGTGGAACATATTGTTGGACAAATATTGAAGTGACTTGTGCCGCCTGTTGTCGCTTCGTGCCCTTTTGTGCCATATATGATTTGTGTGTCAACATGACCTTATACTATTCAATGTGTCACCCAGACAAATTCAGAGACAAAAAACACGATTGTGATCCAGAGGCGTGACAAAATGTCATCGCTACACAAACGTTCATTGACTGAGGTGTGACGGAGCAGAGCCAAGTGCATCCAGGGGCTTTTGTTTGCAGGGAGGCAGAACAAGTGAGAGCTGCACATCAGGTCTGAGACGTGTTTGTTTCCTGTCAGAAATCTAAGGTCTGTCTTCAGGATGTCTGGTCAGGTTCAAAAGCAGCTATTTCCTGCTAACATAAGGCCTTATTTGCCAATTTGCTGGATCATGAATCACTTATTTTTTTCATACATCATAGAAAATTGTACATCAACTAGACTCTATGGGCATTGATAAATATAACAAGAAATCATAATATATCTGTAATTATGAATATATATGTGTATATATTTGGCAATATGTAAAAAACTTTGTGCAACGTGTCAAATGGTAGGATTTGCTGCTTTCACTTGTCCTACACATCTTCATCTACGATCAAGGTTTTAATTGTTTGTCAAATGAAGCAAAGTTTTGTTTTTTTTTGTGGCGGATTGGCCACACAATACAATACAACACAATATCATAATGCTTGAAATTCAGTCTCATGTCACGATGCTGATAGAGTGTTACCTCCACCCCCAGCTCTGAACAGGCCTACAAGCTGACTGACTCAATGTGTCTGACTGATGCAAAGAGACATGATGAAACTTGTTTGACGTGGTCCAAATAAATAAAATGACGAATATTGTGCGTTTGCAAGAACAATGGTCAAAAGTACAGTCCAATTGTGTCTGTGTGTGTGTCGGTGTATTCGCATCTGAGAGTTTCTCCTTGGTGGCTGATGTAAATGATCTCTACGTGGAAGCAAACCTTGTTATGTTTGTTTTTTCCTTTCCATCTAATGTGCACAGTGTAGCCACACACACAGACACGCAGACGGATACACACACACACAACTGGGTGAGTCACAGCGTAAATGCAGGCATTTGTGTGTGAAAAAATCAGTTCAGGTCAGTCACCATTTTCTCTTACATACAGAATGTACCGATCACATAAATGAAATGATGCAACACAAACTAGCAGGTTCAGCCTGACAGCCACTCAGCTATCTCTCTCTGCTCTCATCCCTCTTTTCCCTCGACCTTCTCTTGTTTCCGTCTGTCTCCTTTCTCCTTCTGCACCTGTGTATCTTTCCCCTTCGCTGTGGCTCTTACCTCCCTCCCTGGCCTCCTCCACTGACCCAATCCTCTCTTCGTCTCTCTGAAATATTGATAATGGGCTCTCGCTCGGTCTGCGTTCATCTCCTCTCCTTTTCTTTTGTCCTCATGGGGGTCAAAAACGCCAAAGCAAACCTTGCAAACATCCAAACCCAGCCCTGCATTTGCAGCCATCCAATGTGCATATATGCAACACTTGTCACTGCAGCACGCGCGCGCACACACACACACACACACCACTGACACTGCAATGAAGGTGTGTAATCATGAACGTAGGGACAGACCTCTCTGGTGGGGCAACGTGGGACACCCTGGGTCATTTGTGTCACTTTCTCCACCCTGCACTCCTGAGACGACCAGACCAGACCAGAGGAGGCTGATCACGTGCCCATGAATATTTCACAGCGCTCGTGCCTCACGCTCCCGTAGCAGTGACCCAGCTTTAAAGGCACGCCAGATCCGATGGCCCCTGACAGCAGCAGCAGCAAAGGAGCGGGGCATTTGCAGCGTTTTCCCAGGCATCGATCATGTGTGTGTGTGTGTGTGTGTGTGTGTGTGCCAAGGTAGAGGGGGAGAGAGAGCAAGAGAGAAAGAGAGGGGGGAGAGAGAGAGAGGAGGGGCGGGGTGCATTCCTCATAGCCCGTATCCATATCTTACCGTCAATTCTCCGGTTTCCCTCCTCCTCCTCCTCCTCCTCCTCTCTCACTGCGTCTCCCGCATTCCGTCTCTCTTCGCCCTCACCCACTGTACTCTCCCCCCTTTCTCCCGCTCCGCTCTGGCCGACACATGAAAACAAACAAAATAATAATAATACGAATGACAGCTGGAAACGAACTAAATACTGCTCAGGCGGTGGCGGTTGGAGGAGGAGGAGGAGGCTGTGGTGGTGGCGGGGGGGTGGGTGTGCGTGTGGGGGGACTCGGCAGTCATTAGCGCGATGTGTCCGACAACAACTGGGCGTCCTCCCCCCTGCTGTGTGCGGCTCCGCTCCGCCGGACCTCACGCCCTCCCTCAGTCCGGCCGCTGCGCGCTGTGACCCTGCGTCACGTCGGTACTTTAATTCCCACGGGTTTCATGCTCAGAGAGGAAGCGGGCTACAGGCCTAATAGCTCCGATGGATGAGGCGGTGGACAGCGGAGGGATGCACGGTCTCTCTCTCTCTCTCACACACACACACACACACATTTATATATATGTATATATATGTTTATATTTATACATATACCAAAACAACAATGAGGCGCAAATGGACGCACAGACCCCGACTCGCTCTGAGCCCCTTCGTCGATTTCTACAGCTCATCGAGCCCGGCTGTCATCGTTGATCATGCGCTTCCGACAGCGTTCATTTACATCCTTGCATTTAACGGAGAATACCGTCGACGTGACAGCAGACGCTTTGCATATCCTTGAAAAATCGTGTGGAGGCGCAGAGCCACATCGGGGCGGCTTTGGAGATATATCGGGCTTTTTATGCAATAAAAAAAAAACAACAAAAAAAAAACAACAACAAGGAAGAAATAAGACAAAAAAGGAGGCAGGAATCGTGTGACGAAATTGTGTAGAGGTTTAAAAAAAAAATGTAAATCAAACAAAAAGACAACAGCTGGACAGCCAGGAGAGATAATGTTTCCCGCTCCTGGCCTCGCCTATATCCGTCCTTCTCTCTTCCTCCTCTTCTCCTGACGATCTCTCTCTCTCTCCCTCTCTCTCTCTCTCTTTCTATCCGCTTGTTGCGCGCTCTGCACTCAAGAGCGCGCAACGTGTGTGTGCCTTTGGGTGTGCACGTGTGTGTTTGTGTGTAAATGTGCAGAGAGCGAGAGGGAGGAAGAGTGTGGTGTGTGTGGATGTATGTGGATGTGTGTGTGCGGGGGGGGGGGTGTCTTCGACTATATTATCCAGGACTGTCTGAGTGGGCAACAATAAGCTGCTGTGTAGGCAAAATGAAGGGAATTGCAGCGGCTCTTGTTTTTATTAGACCTCTGTGTCTGTTTGGCGTTTTTAAGTTTAACACCTATGACTGGAGCGGACAAGGGGAGCTGTGTTTACTGGGAGGCCTTTGCAGTACAATGCACCTCCAGCCGGCGTTAGCAATGTGTCCCTTAACCAATGCATGAGGTCTGTTTGGAGCAGCCCTGACAGGAAAATCTGGGCTTTTTGTCAGCGCGTCTGTAAATGCTGGATGCTTTTGACACACATCATCATGTCACTGTCCCTTACAAAGCACACACCAAACCCACCAATCAAGCAGTCACACTGTGATGACACACTGGTTTCATCATCTGTTTGCAGATGTGTTTTTTTTTTTCCCCCAACCCCAATCTGCTCCTGACATTTACTGTCATTACTACAACAATGAAAAGAAACAGTGTGTGCATGTTGGGAATCTTGGTGAACATGCTGAAGACTCAGGTCACTCAGGAGAGAAGACAACGAACAGCCTCCATCATCCGCTCCAGAGCAGTGTCAGATGTTGTAAATGATCAGATAAAACCCTCATCTATGCAGTTTACATCCCTAAGCACGGTCCTCAGACGGAACAAGATGAGTTGCGATGAAAGGAAACCAGTGATTATGTGGAAAAGCCAGTTTCTCCATCATTTCATTTGACTCCCTCTGAATAGCTCTGATTGCCTCTTGTGCAGTCTTTAAAGTACAGCTAAACGGCATAAACATTCAAAACACAACAGTCACTAACAGAATTATTCTAATGATGCTGAATAATTCATTAACGTGTTCTGATTGGCTGGTACAAATGATTATGTAAAAGAAAAAAAGGAAAAAGCTTTGGATTACAGAGCTGTGTCACTGAAAAGGCTGTAATAATCTCCTGGGTGTAATAAAACCAGCCTTAATGGTAAGACTTGGCCCAGACCTAAGCTTGGCTTGACGGCACTTGGCAGCATTGAGAGGTGTTAAAGACAAGCCAATTCTGAGCTGAGGTCAGCAGTGGTTAGCAGCATTCATTGTTCCTTTAGATGGTGTTTTACATGAGTTTTTATTGTTTGTTGGCATATCTACAGCCACTCATGCTGGGACTGTGTTTTGGAGTAACTACCTCAGCACTCACATGTACAAGCACTTCTACCTCAGGACCAGGATGAGAACTGTCTGCATTCTCTTGTACTCTGGTGTGAAAAGGAATTTGTTCGGATAAACACGTCGATGGTAGATGGTCAGCACAGGCAGAAACATGGTGGAAAAGCTTTGAATCACTTATTGTGGGAACCTTTGGAGGAACCCACAGTCTTGTCCTCTAGTTCCTGGTCCCCATCCCTACGACCCCTCTCCTCCTCCTTCCTCTTTGTTTTCATCCACCTCCCCATCTCCACCGTCGCCCCACCCTCTGCGTGTTTTCCTCTTCCTCCTTTTCTTCCGCTCATCTTCTACCTTGTACTTGAGCCTTCTCACGGGGTCGCTGAAGCTACGCATGGACTTCTGCTCAAAGTCCTCGTTGATCATGAAGTTCCTGTCGATGAGCTCCGCCGCCTCCTGCCAGTTGCGGTAGCAGTCCTGCCCCAGGCAGAGTATCTCCTCCACTGCATTAGGGCTGAGGATGGAGCAGTCAGGACGCAGCACCACCACAGTGGGCAGCTCTTCCACATTAAACATGGCCTCCAGCTCCCTGTGGACACATCCACACACACACACACACACACACAAGCTCACACGTTGGCACAGAGCTAATAGATTTTTTACAGCTAGGTATATTTACATTACAATCATCTACCAGCAGGTTGTGCACATATCCAACTGGCCAATCTCACACACCTCCTGTAGGGGTCCTCATAGGCCAGGAACAAGCACTTCTTGGGCAGCTCTTTGAGGAAGATTTCTTGCTGCTCCTCTGACTCATCCAAACTGATGAATGAGAGAAAAATAACTTTGCTGGGAGATGTGGATGGACATTTTAACAATCTCACACTCCAAGAAAATCAATCCAAATGGAAATTGGTGTGTTTTTGTACTGCACTTGTGGGGACACGTGGTTCTGAGCAAGATTGAGGAGATGACTGAAAGGGATAGATAGAACTGTACACCTGAGGATACACTGTCAGTGTTTGACATTTGAGACTTACAGGCCAAAGATCCAAGTCATACACACGTCTTCAGTATAAACACATGCACACATTCCTAATTGTAGATGATGATCTATTGATTGCAATGTGCGTGCGTCATACCTAACGTACAGCAGAACCAGCTGAGCTGAGCGATCCACATAGAATTCATCTGTCAACCTTTTGAAGAAGTCTGCGAGCGTGGGAGCAAACTGCTGGCAGCTTTCACATGCAGCAGAGGCAAAAAAGAGCATCAGAATGCGATTCTGCAGGCGCGCAACAATCTCACGCTCTGTGTCCAGCTCGTCCTGGTCCCTGTTGTTCTTCACCAGCACCCGATCAATGAACAGATCCACCATGGCGAGGATGGTCACAGTGAAGAGGACTGGGACTTAGGAAGCTGTTGGCGAGATTTTAAGGAATTCTTAACATCACTTTCTATATTATGGGATATAATGACAGCATATATAAATGTTCTCACACGCGTGTCAGTGACAAACATGAAGGGAGCCCAATTTTTTTTTTATGAGATTTGAAAAAGATTCAGCCACAGCAAAAAATGATCTTGCATGCTGTAGAATTTGCAAGCGTCCTGAATGTTTCCACACACGCCTATCTATTAATCATATATAATCTTGCATGGAGTTCAGGCAGATAATCCTCAAAGTTGCTTACCTCTAAATACTATCTTCCCTCCAGGCTTTAAATCCAGAGAGAGAACAGCCTTCAAACTCTAGTTTTATTGTTTTATTTCTTTTCCCCAAGTCTTCTTGAGTTGTGCTTGAATCAGTTCCCTCTGTCACATTCACTCATTGACAGTGTCTCCTTCACCTTCATGCCAGTAACTGTTCCTTTGTGTCGCCGCTCTCCACCACCTCCCTCCTGTCTGGGAGGGAGGGATTGAAAGAAAAGGCAACAGAGGGACACAAAGTGCTCACGGTCACTCAGCGTCTGTGAAGGCAGAAAGTGAGCGAGCATACATGTGTGAATGGAAACCATAGAAATGACAGAATAAGAGACATGCTCAATAAATAGTCCATTATAAAATGAGCCACAGTGGATCCTTTATTATTCAGTAACTGATGGAGGTAGAGACATGGTTAGTGATAGTCTCATTGGCTCTGTAAGGAACAGCATATTATGGCCATGAGGCCACATATCAAAATAGCAGAATTAAAATCTTATGACGCAAAATAATCAACAAAGGAATGAAAAACAAATGCTAAACATAAATAACATATGCACAATGTCTCACCAAGTATTCATTTTAGGTTTAAAACCCTAGAAGGTGCCAGCACCTACATTTAGCTGCATTAGCATTTTTTGTCCCCCACTTGGAGTTATAAAAACAGAAAATACTGAATAACACACAGCTATAACATGCTACTGTCAGCAAAAATTTCACTGTAGACACAACCGGCAGACATTTTTTAACAGCTTCCTGAAAACCAGAAAACCAAAACAATGAGTTAAAAGATTCAAAAGCCAAATAATAGTTCAGTTTGTCGTTACATGTCACCTTTTTCTCTCAATAAGTATTTATTTGATCTGTGTTCATACATAGAATTTGCTTGATGGTCTCAGTGATATAAGCTTAAACATATATTGGCTATTATAACTACATTTTTTATATTTAAATGTATTTATATGGACATTCTGTGTTTGATATTATCTTTTATGACTTACAGGCTTTGTTAATAGTAGTTATAGTTATAGTAGATGATATTTTACGGGTAGGGTTAGGGTTAGGGTTAGGGGTTTCCTCCCACCGTCCAAAGACATCAGGTTTGGGTTACTGGTGACTGTCTGCAGGTCTGAGTGGGAGTATGAGTGGTTCTTTGTCTTTGTCTGTCTCTGTGTGTTGGCCCTGTGATAGACTGATGACCAGGGTGACCCCACCCTTGTCCAGTGTGAGCTGGGATTGGCTCCAGCATCCCCCACGACCCAGAAATGGATAAGTGGTAGAAGATGAATGAACAATGAATAAAAATAATTAGAAGAGGAACACAGCATGTGACACTTCACACAGCAACAGTGGCGTATTTCTCAACTTGATCTGTTTCCATTCCTTTCAACATTAGGAGTAATCTACAGGGGGAGGCAGTTATGTAATGGCTGTACTTGCCATCACACTTTTCTTCTGGCAGCGTGACAAAGGAGCTCTCGCAGGTGTGTTTTATTTTCTGTGTACATGTCCTTGTAGGCAGATAAAATATTTTTCAACGAGCCTTTGAAGCTGCAGAGTCAGGAGCTATGCATTGCTGAGGATCAATGCAAAAATTAATTACTTTAAACATTTTTCTGTTTCATCCTTTCTTTCATCTTCTCCTCCATGTTTCTTTGTCTCCCTCCTTTCTCCTTGAATGAATCCCATCCTCCATCACCCTCCTCCTCCCCCTTATTTGCGTTTTTGCCCGCCCCCCATAACTTCCACCATCTCTTTTTCCTCTTGTCGTCCTCTGTCTTGTACTTCAGTCTCTTCACGGGGTCAGTGGCGGTACGCAGATTCAGGTTGTCAAACTCCTCATTGAGCATGAAGCTCCTCTCAATGAGCTCGGCCGATTCCTGCCAGTTGCAGAAACAGTCAGAACCCGAACGACAGATGTCCTGCACAGCATTCGGAGACAGAGTGGAGCCATCAGGACGAAGGACCACTACTGTTGGGACGTCCTTCACCTTAAACATGGTCTGCAGTTCCCTGAAAAACACAGTTTATGTGTAAATCATCACAAAATGTCACAATCTGGCTCGACTAGGCTGCTGACAGTGGCCATATTATAGCTTTAAAAATGCACATTCACGCAGGTTAAACAGACACTCTCTCCCTTCATCTACCTACTTCCTGTATGGATCATCAAAGGCCAAGAACAGAACCCTTTTGTGCAGGTTTTTCAGGACTCTTTCCTGTTGCTCCTCTGACTGGTCCAAGCTGCAGAGCAGTTGTAGAAATATTAAAATTTGGAGTCATAAGTTTTCAGTGGAGATGCAGATTACATCTCTACATCAAGGAGCTAAAGAGAGATAAAGATGGAGACCTGATGTAGATGAGCGACAGCAGTTTGGGGTATTCAATGTATGCCGGATCTTTCAGTCTCTTAAAAAAATCATTGAGCACAGGTACAAAGTCCCGGCACTTTTCACACTCAGCTGATGCGAAGAACAGCATCAGGATGCGGTTTTCCAGGATCCCACAGATTTCGCGCTCTGTGTTGAGCTCATCCTGGTCCCAGTTGTTCTCCACCAGAACTCGGTTCAGAAACAAATCCACCATGATGAAAGGAAAGCACTGGGGAAGGATGAAGACCTCCTGTGGCGAGAAGGGGTGTTAAAATTTGTAAATACACATGGGCTACAGTATTCAGATGTTTCAAATCTTTGTCATTGCCTGTATCCATGCTATGGAGCTCCAAAAGAAAATCTCAGACTATGTTAACATATTTCAGTACATGCCCAGGAGTTGAATTTCACAGTGGTAACTTCCCATTTGGCTCAGAATTGCTTTCAGCAGTCAAAGATAATTAATGATAATGATCACTGTTGCATAAATTTGTGATCTAAATATGCACTGTAGCAACAGTTTCATTTCTGAATTAAATATTTGTGAGAAAATTAACTATGTACACTGATGCACTGATGGACAAGTGTAGGTCTTCCTAGCCTTTTCCAATAAGCCTTTAATAAGATTGGGAATCAGCTGAATAATGGTTTAACTATTGACTAAAGAATATAATATTCTTTGTCTATAAAATGACAACATCTTGGGGGATGTCTGTATTTATTTACTGTTGAGTCAACATCATGCATGATGTTAAATCGATGTTAAATTAGATTTCTATTGTGAAAAGTGAATTATTTAAAACAAATTATGTTGCAAATTTTTGTGAAAAGAACAAAGAAAATTCAAATATAAAGTAACATACTACAGAAATGTTGATTAATGATTAAACCATAATAAATAAATAATGATAATAATTTAAAAGTTAGGAGATGTGGAAGTTGATGAAGAAATTCTGTATGTTAAATATTTTGAAATGTCAACATTGATTTATGAGAATTTTGTTAACATTTTGAATGAATCTGCATCAAATTAAATGTTGCCTCAAGGTTGTTTCAGTGATGACTGATAAATATTTCATCGACATTTCAAGTTTAATGGTTTGCTGGGTTATGAGACAGCAGTTTGTTTGTTAAGTGAAATAAAGAGAAGTGACTGAATCAGGTGTCGCTATATTTCAAGCATGTTTAATGCAAATTATTGTGAATGTGTCCTGATCTGAGTGAGACTTTCACTGGTAACAGGGAATGGGTGAAGCATCACATTCACCAATTATCAATTGTTACCTTCTAAAATTGCTCCAAGATTCATTTCATGAATCTTCAATTGTTAAGTAAAGATAGACAAGATAGTACAGTGTCACAAATAAAAGTTAAAAGTTACTGGGATCGACAGCCTGGAAGGAGTAGAGTAGTATGGCTGCATGGTGGTGAGGTGAGGGGGCAAAAAAGATGAGGTACAGGAGGAACAGGAAAAAAGACAAAGACAAAGGTAAACTGTTATTATCTGCTCTTTCAGTCAACAGTAAACAACAGTTTTGTAGATAAAAGGGTTGATAGCTTTCAGATAAGGACTGCCGTTGTAGACAATATTCTCAGTTGGAAGAACTGTTTGTGTGTGCCGCAATTATGTCAGGCAGGTGTGACATGGTTTGGCCACAAAAAATAGAAGCATAAATGTGAATCCTGTCCAACCTTTGTAATCCGTCTCCGACGTGCAGTAATGTACAAATTTATACAGTTCTAATAGTATTGTATGATCAGCTCCTTCGCCATAGTTTAGCTTTGTAATATGTTTGGTAATAAGTTGATTTTTAAAGCTGTAACTGTCATATTTCCTGCTTGTTGACGTTCCAGTTAACTAGAGCTGCGCAGTGACTGAATAATATTCATGTTTATGCTGAAGCCGACTGATGGACATCTGGTCTATAGGATACCACAGTTTTTATAGAGAAAGTATCAATAATACACATCCAACCCTGCAGCCCAGTGAGGTGTTTATGAGATGGTGTTTTTCAAGAGCAGAACAAAACACCACATTTGAAATAAATTTCAGATATAGAAATAAAGTTCAGGTCTAACAGCTCAGAAATATACTTTATCTGTCTCGGCCAGCCTGTATTTCACTGTTGCTGCAGACGCTGCAGGCTGAGAATTGACAGCGATAACCTAACAAATTAGATTTGGCTTTCTTGCTCTGAGCTGTACCAGATCTTTTTGAGACTGCAGCTCTGGACTCCAACTTCCAGATCTGATGTAGGAGAAATGGGTTTGAAATTGAAGATCAGTGGGCCTTACCTAAAAAAAAAGGAAAAAAAGAAGAGGATTTACTGTAAGATTCAGAAAGGTCAACGCTTAAATCCTACATTTGGGAAATTTATTCCACAACCTCATCCAGTTCACTTTTTTAAGCTGATCCATTACACATGATATGAACAGTCAACATGTAGCTAATTTAATAGAGCACCAATCTGTGTACGTGCTGTGGCAGCTGAATATACCACAACTAATTTATCTCACCTTGAAACCTCTTAACAAGAAAAATACGTCCAGAGCTTCTTCTCCCTTTCAGGCCATTGAGTGCATTCTTAGATTTGTTTTCTTTCTTCCTCTAAATCCTGTAAAGTTTGCTATTTCAGCGACACCTTTCATTGCCCCTGCACCTCACTCCCTGTAATGTCTTCACCTGGCATTCTTTGGTCTAGAGAGGGAGATTACAGCTAGCTGAAGGTGTGGCAGTGCTGTAATTCACTGGCCTGTGTGTTTGTGTGTGTGTGCGTGCGTGTGTGTGTGTGTGTGTGTGTGTGTGTGTGCAATGAAGGCCTTGAAACTGCAGCTCAACAGCAGCAATCTTATTACTTAAGGTGAAGAAGTAAAGGAAGAATGAAGAAAGAGGACAAATTGGATTGCAGACATGTAGGTCAAATTCTGGAAGGAGAGACAAGGAAAAAGAAAACATGGTGTTTGCATTGTATATAAGCATGCAGTAAGACCTCCTGACATTGACTTTCCCTCCACTGATACTACAAAATGTGAATTTACTAATTACTGATGTCGCTCCGAGCATTATTACGACTCTTTTGCGTCCTCTTATCAAGGTGAGGTGGCAGCCAGGATAAGAAGCATCAACGAATTGAACTGGGAGGTGGAATAGACTGAGTGGAAACGAGTTCTGTTGAACCCCTGCAGGTTTTACTGTAGAGAAAGTGGCTATTGATCTATGGATGCAGTTGCAGAAAATACCTGGGTTAATCTGAGAGAGGGGCGAGGTAAATATAGAGGTAGGGAGAGAGAGAGCTCTAAAAGGATTAGCCTGAGTCACATGCGTATGTGCCACTACACGTGGGTACACACACACACACACACACACACACACACAAAACATGCTGTGGACTTGTGAGCAAAGCTTTTTAGGGATAATTGCTCTATAACTGTTAATCGGACTAAAAGGCACTGCAATTAAAGGAAAAATATACTAAATAATAAGCAAATTAGCAAATAATAAGCAAAATCTGAAATCATGGGGAATTCGCAAAAAAACCTTTTTTATTATTATTTTCCTCCAGCAAATGGAATAAAAATACACACATCCTTTATATCAGTCACGAAAAAAATCACTTGTAATTTTTTTAACATTCAGTAACGGGATGTTTATACCAGACCTTGATACCATGAAACTGTACAGGAGTCAGTAACAGGGTCATGCTTCACAGATCAGCACTGATCGCCTGTGGACACAGGCAGTAATGGAGGACATGGAGGGCAAATACCAGCAGGCAAAACTTAACAAAATATATGAAACTCCAATTGTTAAAGTGGTACCATGAACTTGTAACTGAGGGAATGTTATTTGAGTGTATTGCCGCTTATCCTTGGTGAAGTCCTTTAAAAATAGAAAAAAATAAATAAAAAAAACAACAACAAAAAGAACCTTCTTTATAAAAGATTTTATTTGTTCTTTGTTAAAAAAAAAAGAAAGACAGAAAAAAAGAAGCGTGACACCAACAAAGAGCAAAGATAGGAATTACGAGAAAGCTATTTTCTCATATTTAAAGCTTATGTGGACAGAATGCAGAAAAAGCTGCAAGTTTAGGTAAAAACCACCATTTGTAGCAACCATGGAACCAGACTGCTGTGGTAAAAGAGTAAAGGTACATGTACAATAAATTATGTAAAAGCTACTTCAGCCACACTGAACAGGAGACCTTGGAAGGTAAAAAGAAGAAGGCGGCAGACTGGTGGTTTCCAACCTGAGGGGTCAGAACCCCCACAAGATCTCACACAATAAATGTGAGGGGGAAAAATGTGAAAAAAAACTTTTTTACTACAAACAAAGTTTTCCTCTTTTGTTCTCATGAGTGCCTCAGTCATTTTAATTATTGAGTATTATTGTAAAAGTAATCGCACAAGTCATCACAACCAGCAGACATGCAACTGGTGATCAGGCACTGAAAGGAGACATTACTTTTTTTTTTAAGAGTCCAAAAGCCAGGTTGAAAACCACTGAGAAAGTACAGCACACTAAAGCAAAGGCAATGCTTTCTTCCTTTAGACGCTTTTAGTCCATCCAAAGAGATTTTCCAGGCTAGGGTTAGGGTTAGAGTTAGGGTTAACCCTAACTACAATTTACATGTGAAGTTTGTATGAAGCTAAAATGTTCTGGATATATAATGTTACCAGCAGTCATTCCATAATTTTTACAGGAAAAATATATCACTGAATCAACTTGCTTGGTAAAATCCATTGAGAATATTGTCTGGGACAAGATTGGGCAAATGATTATTAAAATAATGGGACTATTATTGGACCAAGCTTTGGTCAAGAGACACATGTAGGATACAATAAATAAAACAAAAGCTGTTTGCCGACTCTTCAAAAGTCAACACTACATGTTACCTCGTCTTCTAAAAGAGAGCTCAAATAGTGGAGAGAGAAATGTAAAGGGAAAAGCAATTGTCCCTTATCAGCCCATCTACTCTGCCTTTCCTCCCTATTCTGCTCTCTGATATATTCCTTCCCTCTTATCCATTTCCCCCACGATCACAGCTTTGTTTCATCTCCCTCATCCTTATCTCTGCACACCAGAGTTCTCTCTCACTCCACCTCATGTCCTCTCTTCTTCATCACAGCTCGTCCCGTGCACTCCAGTTCTCTAGCTCAGACTGCAGGACGTCAGAGTTCTGGGCCTCAAAGCTCAGCTCCTCCTGCTCCTGGGTTTTCCTCGACTTGGCTCGGTCCCAGTCGGTTTTGATGGTCTCATTGTCCCAGACCACCGACGTTTCCGTGTCGCTGACGTAGCCGGGCTCTCCTGTGTAATGGGTTGGATAAACCAGAAGAGGCTCGGTAGAAAATGCACGCAGGTCCCGATGTTCAAAGTGGACCATGTACTCTAAACTGTAGAGAGAGGAATTAGTGGAAAGTGATTGGATGAGAACAACACATGACAGAGAGATAAGAGGAACAAAAGAAGTTGGAGTTACACTCACATTGGATGCTTGTCGTACATGATGGGGAGGAACTCATCGACAGGGAGTATCTTGCTCAGTGGCTCAGTCCTGAGGAGTTTCTGAGCTCCTTGTAATGACAACATGTAGCCGAGTGTCCAGTAGGAATAGTCGGCTTCCACGAGATTGTGTATGTTGGGCACGGACTTCTCCGGATGGTCCACCTGCATGCGCTTCCGTCCAATATAACTGTACAGAAATGGTAGCACAAGGGCAAAGAAAGATTCCAATATCATGTGTTAGCCAGTGCTAATGTTTAAATAGAAAGTCGTTTAAAAAGAGTGTTTGTCAAAAGAAAATCAAAGTTGTCCTGAATGAAAAACACAGTGATTAACAGAACCCGAACCCCAGTTTCTTTATTTATCAAAAACTGACGTCAAGTTTAACCGCTGGAAGTTTTTACATGCTTCATATGTTTAGCATGAGTTTAGCATGGCTAGCGTCTCTAATTGAATTTTGGATCCTGAGGTTGTCAACCTGTCCAATGCTGATGATTCGGTCCACAAAAACAACACTAAGGATGGAGTTTCATGTTCTCCCAATCATTGGAAGTGCTAAAATAATCAGTCTGTGCAGAAAGCCTACAGGACTTTTATCTCTGCTGAACTTGCTCTTCTACAAAAGGGGCCCTTTGCCTGTCTCTCTGTGACTGTGAGGCCAGTGATTGGTAGTGGGATGAAGCAGCAACTGTAGTGCATGAGCTATCATGTGTGGCAGATGGACAGATTTCACTGATGGTGGAAGATGGTAATCCTCTGTTTACTACACTACATTGTGATTTCCTCCGACTCACTGAAGCATGACTCACATGAGATCCCAATCCAGCTTCTGTGTCGTCACCTCCTGCAGCAGTGTCTGGAGACGCCGTTTGAAGAACACTTCAAAGCGGAGGTCGTCCTCAATTACCAAGGAGGACTTCAGACCACGGTCTACTATCTACACATACATATTTGGATTTATGAGGAGCTGGTGAGCCTGATCATGCAATCTATTGTGTGACCAGGTATTGGAATGATGGTAAAGGTCTTTAAATCATAAAATGCTACTTTTGATCAGATTTGAAATAAATACAGAAATAAATGTTACGACATTATATCCTGTGCTCTTGTTGCATTCATTTTATGTCTCATGACAGTGAAACTATAAAAAGAACCATCTAGAAGAACTACACCATTTCCATAGAAGAAAATACAGCCCTCTACAAAAGAAACACTAGTACATTTATTGGCACGAATAAAACAGGCTGCCTTTCCTCACACGACTGAGTGATTGTGTTTTTCAATTGTAAACGTTATCTACCTTGTACAGGTAGACTCAGAGGCTCAAGGCCTGTCTGAGCAACTCACCTCCTTCCAGATGTTGTAATGAGAGAGGAAGCATCCGAGTTCACCTTTGGTGAGAGGTCGACCATGATAAGGGTCTTTGTACCCTGGTAACATTGTAATCCCCAGAGACTCTACCTCAGACTTATTCAGAGCTCTGAGAGGAAGAACACAGACAGACACAGAGATCAGATAGAAACTGTACGTTTTATGGATGTGATGTGTGTGTGTTTGTGTGTGTGTGAGAGATAGAGAAAGAGACAGAGAGAGAGAATGGAAACAGCTGAATTTATAGTACAAATACTACAAAGGCCATGCAGGTGCCGAGAAGGCATGATCAAATATGTAAAGCACGGCACACCCTACTGTAATGCCAGGGTGGAGTGGATTAGAAATAGATTTTACCCAGACGAGCTCAAACTATGTCTTCAAGCACAGCAGTAGGCCTCCCACTGCGTTTCACCTGATTGTTTGTCTCAGCCCTGCCTGACTATATCAATCTGCGCTGCAGGTTGCAGAAACAAAAAGCGGGAAGACAGAGAAACGAGAACGAAACGTACTTGCCATCCACAGCAGCAACAACCTTACAGCTTAGCTCCTGCTCGTACAGAGTTCTTAGCATTCGCTCACGACGGTCAGCTCGCCGCACCAGATTTATCATGAACACCTGGGTGCACAAGAACACAAAGACTCACAAATATGTTTTGGTTATTGTGTGTTTTTGTGTGCAAGAAAGAGTGTAAGTACCTCATCAAAGCCCATCTTGTTAGGCTCCTTGGGAGGAAGGGACAGAAAGCTGGAGGGCTCCAACGGAGAATGTTTCACTTTCAAAGAAAAAAAAAGTGAGGGGGGGTTGAAAAGAGAATGGGAAATGTATTGGAACAGGGGTAAAAAAAAAAAAAGTCTTCTGGGGATCCACGGGGAGTCCCCAAAAACAAACCCTATTACAACTTCTACTTTGAATTTATGATCTGTAATGCATCAAGGAAAACACTGTTATGTAACCCAATGCTGAAGGTCATCATCCCTGCAGGGCTTATTTAATGCTTACAGAATTTACATTAAACCTCCAAATAAGGACAATGAACGCAGCATCGAAGCATACGCGTCAGGTTTCTGTTGAGTACCAAGTCAGAGATAATACCGATGTTACTCAAGTCACTTTGCATAAGTTTAAGGGAAGCCTCCTGAACTGACAGGCCTCTGTGCTATGACTTCTTATGACTATTCCCCTCACTGGGCTGGAGCCTCGGCCCATGATATCAAATATGACCTTGGCTGCTAGGCTAACTGCCACTGGGAACTAGGCCATTAGGACCCTATCTGTGTCTTCCCAGCTATTCAAGAGACAGACAGTAAACTGCTTTCAGAGCTTGTTTATGACTTTTCTGAACCCAAACTTGCATGAAAAATCCTCCACAGTGAACAAAGCTCACTTCAGTCCGCTTCAGCATCACCTGATAATTTTGCTAACATGGAATCTATTCAAGGTTTCTCTGAATTCAAGGGTTAAAATCACACCTAATCTGTCAATGCAATTACTTTGCTTTTTAATGGCACAACCTTTCTGACTCACAGCCTGTTTCCTCTCCTGTTGCTATGTATTATCTGAACAGCTTCACATATTCCTCTTTCCTACAGCTCAAAGAGAAAAAACTGGCTGCAGAAACTAGCTGAAGTAATTTGGTTGAGTCACAGAAGTGACAATATACCGCATGTCTCTGCTTAAAAGAACACAATTAGCTCTATAACTCAGAATTATGTTACAGCTATTTGTCTACTTCCAAAATGTGTTTCAAGGATTGCTTGGGCAAAAAGAAGCATGTTTTTTTGGAAGATTAAAAAATGCCATTAAATTCAACACTGCACACAGCACTGTAGGGCAGCACAACATGGCACTGCGAGGAAAAAATGCTCAGAGGAGCAAAAGCTCAATCAATAAGAAGCCAACAAACTTCAATTGTACAAAGTGAACTAGTGCATTACAGCATAGTGTCTGTTTACATGCTCATTCACAAACAAACTCATTCTTTTGCTAAAACTATGGAGCATAAAGAAATTATTCTCGTCTTTGTGAATGATCTTTGACCTCTTGACTCACCCATGACCTCAAGCTGTGTATGCAAGAAGCTCTCTGTCTCGTCCTGCAAGGTGGCATGTGAACGCATTGGCACGGGGAAATACCCATATGTTTCTTTGTTGCACACATACATCTGCACATCTGAGGAAGAGAAAGGAAAACAGATTGTAACACACACAAACACATCCATAAAGTCATGTAGCACATTACCTCCAGATAATGAGCGTGCTGCTCTCATGCGTTCTTCTCACCTGCCATACGAGCTGAATAGGCAAAGATGATGACATCATCCACGGCCCAGCTATACTCTGGATGTGGTGGATAAAAAGCCAGCTGACGGGAGGCCTCTTTCCGTAGGTCCACAAGGTAGGTGGAGTGAACCATGGGAACAGCGAAACAGCCACGGCGCTCCAGTTTACGGATGGGCATGTAGGCTGGAGTACGCTTATAGTACCCCTGCAGGGAAAATACACACACACACACACACACAAAATTCGGTCACATACAATTTCTACAGTTTCCACATGAAAGAAAACAGCTGTGAGGCAAACTTGGCAGGGGGGATTTGACTAAGACTTGATTGAGAAAATTGGCTGCACAAAGGCAGAGTCTATTGTATGACTGTGTCCATTTAGGAAAGTAGAATTTGTGAAACTACTAAATATTTTTTTTTTGTGGCTCAAAGTTACACCGAGTGGAAAAAGATACTGACAGACATTGTTTATTGCCTTTTGGCTACAGGCCAATTAACTGCCAATGAAGTAAATGTTCTGTGGAGGAATCAGAGGCAGACACTGGGGAAATGATGGCTTATTTTGGGAATAGAGGATAGACATTGTCCAAATGTCTGCTCTGATTTGAAAAGAAGCAAAGATGAGTACTTGAAGGCATCCTGTCAGGACAGAAATAGATCACAGTCAGCATGCGTGGTGCATCAGACATGCAAGTTTGATTAGTCAAAAGCATACAAACACAATTCTGTGTGTGTGTGTGTGTATTAAAGATTATGTTTTTGCTCTCAAATGTAAAAAGTATTTTTTATATATATATATTTACATGACATTCCTTTAACTGACAAATGAGGCATGCTTCCATTTAAAGGCATGGTGGCTCTAAGCTTTGTAAAAAACTTAAACAGCAGCAATTTGATCTGCATATGCCATCAACTTTTATGATGGTAAAATCTAGTGTCATAAGATCAGGCACGTTTCAGTTCCCCTTTCATTTACAAATCCCATTTACCACAGCATACAACAAGAAACATGACTCCTCAGTTTTCCAACTTGCTCATTTGCAGCAACTATAAAATGACTTATTTCGAAAACGCGATTTCCCAATGCATTACAAAAAATACTGATGAAAATTTGTTCTAGATTATAGTTTTGTGTTATGTAAGTTGCAGTATGTGTCTATATTTTCTGCAGCTATGCAGGAAAATTGATATTTTACTTCCCGTCAGTGTGAAAAATAAGTTTTATAGAGATTGTTATTTATCATTTCAATCCCATGTTTAACATTTGTTTAAAAGTTTTACTGTGGCTTTATGTATGCAGTGCCTTTGAATTGACCTTGACTATTTAAAGCTTTTAATATAATTTCTGATCACTGACTGCAGGATTTCTCCTCTGCCATCTGGCTGTCACAGGTGTTGCTACACGAGTCAAAGCAGAATATTTATACCACGGCCATACACAAGCTTTAACTCTGCTGTTTGCGATGTACAGGATCTGTGAGGTGGACCTAAAGGTTGTATCCAGGTCCAAGTTGTGACTTGCTCAAAAGATAACATGTGTAGTACCTGGGAAGTCATGCCACACCAGAAATTGGAGTATGCCGCCCTTGACTCTAACATGGGAGCAACAATGGTCTTATTCTCCCTCATCAGTTTCCACAACACATCCTGATTGGTGAGCAGGTTGTCACAGTCAGCCACCTACAGATGGAAGAGATGAGCACAATATTGACAACAGTCACACACAAGCACAGACAAAATGTCACCCGCTGACACTAAATGATTGATTGAGCCACAGCAGTATGGTTTGACCACCGAGCAGCTCCCATCGGCACCCTTCCTAACCTTCATCAATAGGCTGGGACTGCGTTGGCAGTAAGCTGTCGTATCCTCGGGTGTGTTTTGAATAAATGCTGTTCCATGTCCGGAGAAGAATAGTTCTGTCAATGTCAAACCTTGACATTTAAAGCCAAAGTACGATTGGCTCTGTGCGTCTCACCCAGAGCAGCTCCAATACATTAAGCCTGCTCCCAGACAGAGTTTTCTTAAGCCATAATATTTGTCCACTGCATCTCAACCTGCCAATTTAAAACTGAGGTCATTCATCTTCAACTGTACTGTTGTTTTTTACTGGAGTTTGGATGAATTATAAGATGATATCATCTCGGACACACAGGTATTGCCTGATGTCAAAATGCCAACAACACGTTTGAGGTTATACAATATATATACAAGAGCCAAGTTACTTCTTTGTTCTTCTTTACATGAAAATAATTAATTGGCAGCTAATTCACAGATTCTTTTAGTATTACTGTCCTCTTACCACCGTTCAATTTTTTGGAGTTTACATCGAGACCAGGAAAATATTATTACCGACTGGTAGGCTGGTGGTTTAAGCAATAATCTAATAATCATTAGGAACAGCTTACATGCCACAGGGAGAATGAAACCGATCAACAGCTGTCATTGTTAACTGATTTAAAGACATTTTTGTTCTTTGCTAAAAACTAAAACAAAACTAAATACAACCAAAACTATGAAGAAAATAAAGGCCAAAACAAAAGTAGTGGGCAGTCTGAAACAGTCTGTGCTGGTTCTGTCATCCAGGTCATCGTTCTCCCAGAGAGTTATATCTAGGGAAATTGGACTTTTTTGTTGATTCTGGCAGACTTTTCACCTCTCATCCAAGAGTCGTCTTCAGCTCTGTGTATTTGTCAACAGGATTGGAAAATAAAAACACAATTTGGTGGTGGGAAAAGACATGGGCCAGAAAAGAAGCCATTAAATTTAGGTGTAGAGCTGAACCATCTTCAATAAATGAGTGATTTGTCTCATTATTTGGTATTTGTTATTTGATTTGGTGGGCATTTACACTCATGACATACATGAAACATGAGAAGAAGACAATTAATGAAGTTGTTGAGTGTAAGATAATATACCAGGAGGTAGTCAGCCCAGATCTCACGGGCAGTGTCCATCGCTGCCTGGCGAAGCTTCATGACGTGTTCATAACGCAGATTATTCCAGTGCTTAGGTCCCACCTCGTCTTCAAAGCCACTGAAACAAGCAGACAGACCGAATAAGACTTTTTCACCACACGCACACACACACAGACACTCATTCTCACAGAAGCACAGAATCATGGAATCCAAGTAGCGTACCTGGATTCATCGTCAGGTCTCCACTCCACATAGTGATAGTAATTCTGCACCTTGATTAGCCAGTCTCTCAGGATGGCTGTAGTGTTATCTATGTTATGATCTGTCGCCACCCTGTGGGAGGATAAAAACAACCACGAGTCACATGAGCGCCATTAACCAGGTAAGACAGTGAGCCACGTTGGTCGATGGGCAGGTGTATGGATGTTAATGTGGGGATGATATTGGCCTTAGTGCTCACCTTTAGTTGAGATTCATAAAAAACTGTTTTTGTACTGCAATTTCATCTTTATTCAGTTGCACTCACTGAATTTTGAGAATCACGGTGATTCCTGTGCATGATAATTCCTTATTTATGAAAAATTTGCCAGCAGTCATGATTGTGCCATTAAAAACTGTATTTGAACAATGGGAGCTAAGTTCTATTCTGATCCAGTCCATCTGTTTATTAGAATGAGCTAAAGTCCTTAGTTACTCAATACTCCCACTTCTACAAACTCGTGGATGTAATTGTTTGCTCATGTCTCTGTTTCATTCTACAAGAAACTGAGCACCTTCACACTTTGGTGACACAGCGATATTTATAGTCTTAAAAGTCTGGAAAATCATTTGCTTGTTACTGACTGAAGGAACTAATCTAATCTGCAAGAGTACTGCAGCAAATGATTATTTTGATAATAGATTTATATGTTGATAATTTTTCCAACGTACTAATAATCGAAATATTAGGGAAAAAAATAAATATTTTAAGCAAACTCAAAAGGTTTGTGCATTAAGAGTGCAAAAAAGAATAAAAATAACTTTGTAGCAGGTCTTTTGACACATTTTCCTCAGTCTCCAGTTAACAAAAGCTGAATGGTTTGAATAAATGAAGTGCAACCAGTATTTCTGTCAATTGTTTTGTCAAACAAAATCTGCGCGGGTTTCGTCATCATGTTTTGGTTAATTGTGTGACTTGAGTGGTTGTTGGTGTCTGGCTCTGTGTTGGCCCTGTCCAGGGTGTACCATGTGAGGGCCAGGCGTGCCCTCAACAGGTCGCCAGTCATATATTATTTTGTGTTGACAAACAATCATTCACACACACAGATTCTCGCAGTATTTGAGTCTAATGTGCACGTGTTTATGCTGTGGGAAGCAGCTGGAGGGATCCCATGTACATGAGATTTTGAATCCAGACAATCCAGACAATATACATAGTTCTCCTCCTCTTTTTTTGGGGGGGTTTTGTTTATTATTGTAGATCATTGTTTTGTGTCTGCTGTTTGTTACTGACTAAGTAAAAATTTTGAAGCATTTTTTTCTGCTGCTGAGGACAGAGGTTTGATTCTCCCCAAAAAAAAGAAGCCTAAAAAACTAAACAGAGAGCTGAAAGATGCTAAAACTGTCCATCAAGATGAAGGTGATCACTGAGTGATGCCTTAATGTGGCACATAGTCATTTGATAAATTTTTAGAATAGATAATAATGATTAAAGCAGCGCGACATGGCCAAGACATCATTTAAGAAAAAAAAAAAAAGATTAATTCCACACATGAATTAATATTAACATGTTATTGATTTCCTACACAGCTCCAGCTTTCTCTGAAGCTTTTGTTGTCATTAGAGCAGAGCTGCACATCGCCATCATGAGACAGACAGGAACAAAGCCAACAGGGGCTGACAAGATGAGGGGCGGCATTTGTCCGCTGTCTGTGTTATCATAACAAATCTCAGTGTGTCATGGAGGGACAGATTCACAGACAGGGGTGAGAGAGTGAAAGAATGAGTAAATATGACAGAAACTGATTTACTAAGAAACTCTCTCAGGCGGGAAGTGACAGTCGGCGTGCTGCGGGTGTTAGTTTCCCATGTGTCTGTGGTGTTTTAACACTGCTTTGCCATTCCAACACCTACATGTTACCGACTGGTAGATCCACCGTCCCCGAAGCGTATTTTCTGTGCATCTATCCAACTTCCCCTTTCTGTTGAGAATAGTATCTGAAGTTTTCAAAGAGCGGTGAATAAATATTTGGCATTGCTTGGATGCCAGCTGAATCATGCCGAACAGATATGAGAGAACAGACAGAGGCTGAGGGATGAAAAGGAAGATATGTGAATTGATAACATCCGTCCTGCATGTCCCTGCAGTGGACACACACTCCATTGGGAAGTCTGCACACTTGTGTGTCTGCCATGCCGTTTGCCAAGTACTTCATCTTAGCTTGTCATGCAGATAACTTCAAGTATAAACAGGTGGGCAGCTGTCATGGCTAAGTTTGTGCCTTTCCTTTCCTTTCATATTAGATCAGTTGTTCCACTGAGGGAAGAGTCATGCTTCAAATCAAAGCACCATACAGAGAACTGAGCTCTGGCTGCCACATGGGCATAGTTAGAGTCAGACACAGACATTGGATTTCTGGCTCTACTATATGGGGGGAAAAAAACTCAACATCCAGGCTGGTTTGTTTTGAGGGACGCACAGAAACTTGAACCCATCCGGGGTTTTATTCCCTCTGAAAAGGCTCACTTAAACACTAAAAGGGGGTGCATCACTTTATTTGACCAAACAACCAAATCTTAACAGTAGTAATAGTATCTAGGTCTAAATTTAGGCAACTGTTGCTTCAGGCTGCTTCCCTTTTTTGTTTGTTTATTTGTTTGATGGCTCAGACAGCCAGCTCAATCAAAACCATCAAGTCTGAATGCTGATGAAAAGATTAATTTAATCTACACAAACAGATCTGGTGACTCAGGATCAAGATGAGGAGAGGCAGTGGGCGAGGAATGGAGGAGACAGGGATAATGTGGAAGGAAGGCTGGGGGACAGAAAAACAGCCAGAGGTAGAGCAAAGTCTGCAGCGGCTTCTGCACACGCACAGGCTTGTTGCACCTGGATTGGAAATGATTTAGTCATTTTAAAGGTTCGTTTTTTTTTTGTTTGTTTTTTTTTTTGTTTTTTTGTTTTTTAAGTTAAAACAATGCGAGTTTGTTCCCTACCGAGGCTGTAATGCAATGCAAGGCGAAGATGTGGAGGAGGAAGAGGGAGGGGGAAGAAAAATGGGGAAAGTGGAGGAGGGGAAAAAACTGGAGGGGTGATGAGAGACAGAATGTGTGACTGAATGGAACTTTTCACGGGGACGATCATGCCGGCACAGCCCGCCTCCGAGCAGAGAGACCATGGACCGCCACAGCTCTTTCCCCGGGGGCTTCGTCGGTGAAACTGTTTAACAGTAAAGACTACCCTAACACCCCCCCCACACACACACACACACACACACACACACACACACGGTGTTATCACAGCGTCCCCACCTGGTCAGTTTTCCTGCTCATTATTTCTACTCGGGTCCTGACGTGTCTCTTACAGGCTGCCGTCGAAGTTCAGACTGCGACTCTTTATTAGTTACTCATAAAAGATCCCTGAACACTTTACAGGAAAAAAAAAAGTTTGGCCACTCGCTCTGAACATAATAACATTTCCGTGCTCCTTTTTTAAAGGTTTACAGCGGTGACACTCACCAGAGCGCGATGCGGTCCTTCGGGTAGTCGAGCCGCTCGATGGCACCGAGGAACAGCGGCAGAGAGTGCGCCGAATTGCGGCACACCAGCGCGATGACGACCCGGGGAGCCAGGAGCGGAGACTCGGGGCTCCAGCGCTCCTCGGGGAAATATCCCCGGCTCAGGCCCGGCAGGAGAACGAACAGCAGGCCGGGCAAGAGCGAGGTGACCCGGAGCATGGCAGGGGGGGGGGGAGACACTCGCTGGTAACGCGGCGGACAGAGCAGGACGCGGCGGATGCGGCTGCTGAGGGTCCCGCTGTTGTGTTTTGCCGACGGAAGCTCCACGACGGAGGAGCGGGCTGAATTAAAGGGCAGGTCTGGACTGGTTGAAGGAGAACCCGCTGCTCTCTAAAGACCGCGGCGGGACAGCCTCCCCGGGCCTTGTTTACGCAGCCATGCCAGGCAGCTGTTATAACAGGCTTTATTTAGATGGATTTCGGACTCAAATTGTCCTCAAAGGCCGGCTGGACCGCCGGGTCTCCTCCAGCAGGCTGCCGCCATCCCCTTTAAGACCAGATCCAGCTGATAGAGGGCCATGGGCGTGTCCGCGGTGTCGACTCCACTCAGGAGCTATCACAACTCTGCAATTCACTGATGACACACACACACACACACAACAATTTTAAAGCACTGATTGAAATCAAGTAAAGTCGTCTACTCGTGATCCTCTGTAACAAGAGCCATGAGCCATTCAACCACTCTTTTCCGCTGACACCAGGTCCTGGCTGATGTTACAAGTTTGCAGTGTTTGACTGGAAAAAGCGTGGACAACTTTAGAGTAACACTGCTCTGTGACACACTCAGGGGTTGTTTCAGCATTGCAGTTGCTTGCACTGGACTGCAGAGCAGCTACTTTCACTATCAATAAAACTATGAGCACTTGTTTAAAACAAATGTATTATTTTGTTTTTAAAATAGTGAAAATCCCAGTCACAATTTCTCAAAGCGAAGCCTTCCTGTCGTTTGTGTGCCCAAGCAGTCACAATCCAGAGATGATAAATCGGCTGTGGTGTGAAGCAGAGAAAAGAAGCTTATCATCACGTTTTAGTGGCTTGAATCTATTTGTTATTTTGGTTGATCCGTGTGGTCCGCCCACTCACTAATCAATTAGTCTCTATAAACTAACATAGCAGAGGTGTGACTAGGTTTATGTTTGGTTCTGATTGTTTTGTTTTATCATTGAACTTGAAAAATGTAAATAGATAAAAGTAGAACAGAGTAAATACAAAGGTCTGGCTGTGACCCTTTGGTCCAGTCAACTCCATCATAGCTTAGTGAGATGGACATATTCTCCTGCATCAAGCAGTGAGAGTGCTTTCAGAGATTTCCGAGTTGGTGAAAGTATCATCAGACGTGGTGCTCAGGGTGAATTTTTCTGATCCAGAGGAAAAGCCTGCAGAGGTTTGGCGGGCACTCTGCAGGCAGTCGCCAGGAGGCAGCAGCCTGTTTACTGGTTCAGAGAAACCAGAGTCTGGGCCTCAGGGATTAATGGGCCTGCCAAGGACAGTCACAAGCTTCCTTGGCAGGGAAGCATCTCATCACAGCAAGGGGTGCAGAAAAATCACACTCGATTGGTAGGTTGCCTTGACACAGCTAGTGACTAAAAATTGCTGTACCAACTGTACCTGACTGGATGTAAACGGTCAGGGTGTCTCTCAGAATGGAGTGGAAGGACGTGTTAGGGTGGACGCAGAAGACCTGTTCTGAGTTCACCATGGTGTCATAGTGAGACAAATCCTCAAACCAAGGAAATAAATATTACAATTGAAAATCAAAATAGATAAGACAACATACACATAAAACCATAAAGACATATCTGTTCACCCACACCACACATACATGGCAACAGAGTAATCTGCAGGATCATCCTGCAAGTGAGATCGAAGATCGAAGAGCCAACATTTCTTTGTCCAAGTGCTTTTGTTTGCATTTAGTGGATAAGCAGAATGTGTTTGTAAAAGTAAGGAGCCAAGAGAAACAAGGACAGACACAGAGGAATATGTGAGAAAGTTCCCATTCAGTCAATGATGGAGTAGCATTTTCATATATGTTTATCTTTTACACACTTTGACCACTCGGTGTCTGACCCTGCTCAGCTCCGCCGTGAGCTGTAAAGGGTCAGAGGAGAGACATGGCTATCGAAAGGCCAGCCTCAACAACATCACAGCACACGTATCAACCACCTGCAAGTCAGACAAGAGCAGGTGGGTTTTAAAGATGGTGTGGTGGAAAGTGAAATTGCCTTAATTTATGTAAAGTATGAACACGTTTGTTAAGTTACTTTGCAGAGAGAGTTCTGGGCTTTGACTAGCAAAGGTCCCCATGTTCCCATATTGACTCCCCATGTATCCTACAGCTATGCACATCCTTCTGAGCTCAGTCACTGCCACATCCGACCTTTGTCTGGCCTGAAGCCACTCAGAGGTGTCAACACCTTGGATACGAAACATCTACTGTACAGTTTCACCAGAAAACAATGAGCCACATTTAGTTTTTCCTCCAAGTCCACATTAGGATTTACAGTTCTGTGTAAATGTCTTGGATTTGGTATAAATGTCATTGAACAAATGATCATTTCATCCATTTCTGGTTTAAAAGAAGATGGTAGAAAAGACGTTCATGTCCATGAAGTTTTATTCGTGTATTAAAGCACTATTATATTCTCATCCATGAAAATATTTTATGCCTTGGGCCATGTTAACACTTCACATTCCATCGCACATTTCTTGAATTGCAAGGCTGCCAGAAAAAATAATGAAGTGGGCTGAAGACTCGATAAAAACCCCCCACATGTCACCTGAAGGACCATTAAGGAATTTCAGCAGTTTAAGCAAAATGTGCTCTTGGCTTTTCACCAGATTTCAAATGAATGACATGTAAAGGCTTGAAGAAGAGAAATAGGAAATCAAAGAGGAACTGTGCATATTTTTTTTTATGTGATACAATAAAGATCAGTTTCTGTTGCTATTGCTTTTCTCTCTCATTCACTGAAAGGTTTTAGAGCCCCTAAGAGTTTTGCTGGAGCCTACTGGGCGGTCAAAATCCAGTTTCAGTCTAGGACAGAGGGCTGTCAAACTTTTTAAATCGAGGAACTTTTAAGTGACACAAGTTAGAGACTTTTTCAGAGTTTAAAACCAATGACCCTGATAGTTCTCCGTACTGTCATTGTGTTACTTATGTTTAGAAATGTGGTGTATGTTGTAATTTTTCTCCCGTCAAAGACTCAAAGACCCAGGGACGCTGGGGGTCCCTGGACCCAACCTCCCCTCTTTGATAACCACCGATCCAATAAAACTTTATCACACTTTTCAGTTAAAGTTATATAACTGCCCACTGTACTCTTTGAAATATTTGCCTTCACTGATCCAAGTTTGCTTCCTTCTGTTGTGATGTACTATAATCCTGAGAAAGACTATTTCCCTCATGTAAGACATCAGTTCTTTCATCAGTGTGCTCACCAACACCTGAAGACCAAACACCAAAGACTCACAGGAGATGAAATAGCAAAGAGAGAGAAGAGTTACAGAGGGGCAACAAGTCTCCTGCGATGACAGATTCACTCCGATGTGGCAGTATACAACACAAAACGATAAAAATAGAAAACCTTTAGTCCGACAATAGTAGGAAGAGGAGTAGGGATGGGCGGGTTGACTCAGGAGGAGGTTGTTTGGAAGGTGAAGAGGAAAACAAGGTCATAACAACAAGACAACAAGTGACAACAACATATCAGAAAGCTTGTCTGGTGATACCGCCCACCTCTCATTCGTTGCCAATTGGATGCACCTCCATTTGGAAGTTTTTTCTGAGCTTCTTCAAAGAAGAGAGAGTCCATCACAGGGCCCCAGATAACTCATATTAAGTCAAAAGGCAGCAAAAGAAGATGGGAAAATTTATGCAAACTTAGTGTGGCTCACACTGGCTCATAGCTATTATAGCACTGCACCTGAGCTCTGATGTACTGTTGTTGGCCCGCCGTGTCTGTTTCTGTGTGATGCAGTAGCCAGACACACTTGAGCGCTCATCCACTAACTCATGATGTTCCTGCATGGAGGTGCAGATTTGACTGCCACAGAGAGCCAGCTCTGTCTTACACCCCCAGCCACCCTCAAATACCTGTAGCATGAGTCACAAAAAGCACACACACACACACATACATAAATACTTATAGTATAAGAAACTGTTGCAGATCGCGTCCTGTTTTTACCTGTTTAGTATCACAGCTCTCAACTGTGAAACTGTTGGCGACGTCCAGGTGGCAATGTTACCGGATCCCGTCGATGTACTGAGGCATAGTTCCCTCCAACGCAATCCCAGCGTGGGCAACAGCATCCTGGCTGACAAGGTCTCAGGTTGTTAAAGCTACATTGTCAACACCATCAGGACACTCGGCAGTGGCTCGTGTTTTAGTGTGATAATTATTAATATGTCAAATCCTTAAGATTTTCTCACAAGATGCCAGATGTGAGAACAGGGTTCATTGGGATACATGTGTTTGTTCCTCATGTGGGTCAGGAGATTTGAGCCATAATGATGCCGACAGAGAGGAGCCAAATCATCCATCAGGTCGACTATGTAGTCTGTTCATTCAGAGAGGGAAAGACAACAGTTCAGCAATACAGGCTCAGGTTGCTTTTGACAGAAAAGCAACAAATGAAAGAGAAAAAAACTGAATAATTCAGCAGAGAAACATAACAAATGCAGATTTAGTTTTGCTATTGATGAAAATAAAAAATAGTTAGTATATGCCTCGTAAATGTTCATGCAATTTAGTAAAAGTAGCTTGAGGTTTGCACTTCAACCTAAACATCACAGTAGGGTTGTTTGCAGTTCCAACCTTAAGGTTCTGTGAATGATCGCCACGAAAATGCCCTTTAGAGAATGTCCCATTCTCCCAGTCTTAAGAAGTAAGGAAAGTATAAAAATATAACAGCAAGGTAGAGCAGAAGTACTAATATCAATAAAATAAATGTAACACTAAGACTAAAATATAAATGTACATTTACATTTGTTATCGTATCTACAATGACAAATAAGGGAGCAGCTTATTAACATTGAATGTGAGTTTTCATGGTGAATTTGAAAACTATGTTTGACATGTTGGAAGATTCAATCTAAATTCAGCCACTATCCTTTTCAGCCTTCCAGATCAATTTTCTCCAACCCTCTGCACTCATCAAACCTCACTTATCTATTCTAAGTGTTTACAGATTGTCATTTCTACTGCTGTGAAAGAAGCCAAAACCTCTCTGACGTCTCTGGCAGCAGAGGATGGATAAACAGATGGATGCAAGTTGAGGCTTTCGCTAAATAAGTGGGTGAAGGGGTTTGTCATGTTTTACACCCCCTGAGGTCAGGAAGCCACCAAATACAGTTTGCGCATCTGCAGCTGACGGGGCCATATGGGCTGTGTGCGAGATTTCATTGACCTGACAGATATGGAGATGTGGTGAAGAGGACACAGAGGAATTGCAGCTCTTCACCCATCCTGTGGTGCATCACCCTCTCATCCCTTTGGAACCAGGCCATAAAAGCAATTTTCTGAGCATTATCTGACCCGTGTTAAGTAGCCCAGCCCAAAATCATCTGCTGTAATTGAGCAGACAGATGACAGAGCTGTAGAGTATTGAGGGGAAAATTGTGCGCTGCAGCAAATGAACCACTCAGAGGAGCAGGGCAGCAGAGCCTTTAACTTCACCAAACATCATTTTCTGGAGAGAGAGAGGTAACACTTAGCTGTCAGAGAGTTGTGGGAGCTGAGAATGAGGAGAGCGTAGACAGCACAATATTCACCTCCACCTCATGGATGTCTATTGTAGCGTGACATGTTTTGTGTTGTCTCTGTGCAAGAGGCCACTGCTGAGGTGTTATAGTGAGTCAGTCCCCAGGCTAGGCATATATGTTGTCGTAAATATTTCAGAAGTTGAGTCTGTCTTACTCTCTCTTGCCTATGAACATGAAACCGTTTCAGACCAGATCCTCGGTGAATTCTGTTTCACTATGGACAGCAGGAACCAGCACAGCCATTGAAATCTGTGTAAGTGTGTAAATCTTTTAAGCATGCACAGCGTGACAGTCAACAGTGCTGTTAAGCTTTGTTCATTAGCCTTAGTGTTTATTTTAGCTCACTGAACAAACCAGCAGGATGACCTTTAAAAAGCTGCGGGACGTCAGGAACAACACAATGAATTGTAAGAAATGATTTGAGGTCACAGCCACTTGTCTTCAGATGTTTTTTTTTTTTTTTTTTTTTAGAAATGTTTGTATGGCACGACATGACATCCCAATTTTTATCACTTTTTATATCTTCACACATTTTTGTCTGACATGTCAAAGGCTGGCACAGCAAAACAGCTGATAGACACATCATATGACACGATTCAATGAAATATGACTGGCCTGTGAAAGATTACATGTTCTACGTCTGGCATCTGAAGCTGTATCCTTTTAATATGACTCAGAGTTGACTTTCAGCTTCAACATGAAATGTTACTTTATGTTTTCAAACCGACTAGCTCGCACCCTA
The DNA here is from genome assembly GCF_900963305.1 of Echeneis naucrates. Lineage (NCBI taxonomy): Eukaryota > Metazoa > Chordata > Actinopteri > Carangiformes > Echeneidae > Echeneis > Echeneis naucrates. The sequence goes on from NC_042511.1 coordinate 11,816,467, forward strand.
AGTTCCAAAGCAAACAATTTATTCCCACACTTTTATCCAAAGTGATGCACAATGAGGCACATCAGTGCCTTGGTGTAAGTAGAAGTACTACATCTATTGAATAAGTGTGCAAGATGGTGTCAGCTAGGCATGTTAGGTGGTTTGGAAGAGTAGATGCTCTCAGAAGATGAGTTTCAAAGAGCTTGAAAACAGAAAGAGACAATTCCACTGTAATAGGGCTCGCTTGTTTCACTGTCAGGGAATCACAGTCTCCATGGCAACCACCCTGGAATGCAGGGATGCTGGGAAAAGTTGAGCATCACTAATTAGTCAAGATGGCCTTTTAACTATATGATTCAAGGCATTCCTTTCCTTGAAAGATGTGCGACAGAAACACAGCACCAAAGAGAAAGATAAAGAGATAGAAGATTGATTTAAAATTTAAAGATCGATTGAATTTGCCCTTAACAAAAGTAAAATATTGCAAGAACCCAATAACACGTGACTTAATATTGGCAAAACATACAATCAATCAGAGTAAGAAGTGCTACATGTCTATCAGGGGAATTGAATGAAGTAGTAAAAATGACAAGCTAAGGGATGAATTTGGCTTCAGGTTGTGAATATGCCATAAATCATAGAGCTGTGAAACTCAGACTGACACTTCATGTGATATATGGCTACATCTGGTGTTGGCACATTGGCTGAGCTTCAGGTTTTAGTCTCAAAGCACTTCTAAATTCAGCTGCTGCAAGAAACCAAAATGCAGCAACACGCACTCACATTTGGAAATCCACCACTTAGTTCTGACACAGGCCAAACCGCCTTCATATCTGGCCCAACCCCCCTCCTTCCCTCCCTGAGCCGTGAGGCCTCATCTCACCTCACCTAGTCGGATCTGCAGGGAACATGAAGAGCCCCACTCCACATTTTGCTTGGATGACCAGGAGGCTTCATGTAAACATCGTGCAGCTGTGAGACATGCAGGACACAGGGTTTTCCTCTGAACTGAGGCTGCAGCTGACCGCAAAGTCAGCTGCAGCCTCAGTTCAAGTATCAAGTATTCAAGTATTCAAGATTCAAGTATCAACACTCAAACTGTGACACATTGCCTTTGGACAGATTTTACTACCAAGACTGTAATTATTAAAGGAAACCATATCATAAGGCAGTTTGTCAGTGTGTTCAGAGTCAATGTGCCTTTTATCCATAATTGTCAAATTGGATTTGGAGATAAAAGGGTGTATGGTTTAGTGAACACCTTGTCAATATAGATGGATGACTTACTGTACTTTATTTTTCTAATCATTGCCATTTTTCTTAACTGCAAACAGTTTTTTCACATTATCCCTTCCAACTAAATATTATTTCCACCAGATGTCCCATGTTTTTGTTTAGGAGTTGTGATTTTCAAACGCTTTGAGGCGTCCATTAATGAAGCTGCATTTTACTATTAAAATGAAAATGAAATATCAGTGCGAAATCAGGGAAAGAAAAAAAAACACAACAAAAAACACATTGAGCCAACTTTTTTTTGGATAAAAATGTTTCATTATTTTGTGAAACCACAGAGAACTGGAGAGAAAGACCTGAAATAGTCCTTCCACTTATTCCGCCACAGACGAGCTTAAAGCATTTACAGCAGGGATTAGATGCAGAGCAGCTGGCAGGAATTCACAGTTTCTCTCATTTATTTTAGTGCGACTAAGAGCGGCTGCTGTGACGGTTAAATTTTCATTTACATGCCTCTACAACTACAGCAAGAGGACATTTAGACAAGTAGGCAGTCAGACATCTTTTTTTCATCCTCTGTAAATATCCATTTTCCTGCCCAAACAGATGCCACTTTGTGTTAATCCAAGATTAGTTTATGCCATCTGCATTTTGAGTTTCAAAGAGACACCAAACTAAAAACTAAACTATGCATGTAATTACTGCCTCTATCCCGGTATTACACATGCATGTTAAGATCTCACATCACATGAAATGAGACCTAGACACTCACACACACACACACTCTGCCAGTATACAGGGCTGGCTCATGAGCATGTTGCAATAGAACAGAAGATCTGATACTCTTGTCGATCAATTCAGCAGAAAAGAAGTTTTTAGATGAGTAAAGGTCGCCGTACCACAGCCTATACTTTTGGTTATAGGCTGGGTATTTTAATCACCAATTCTTTGATAAACTCATGAGAAAACATTGCAAAACCTGCAAAAATTGCAACTGGACTCTCCTCTGGTGAGTTAACACCATTGCAAAAATGTATTAGTTGAGCACATTTGGCGACTGTACACTGATGGATCTGGTTAGATCAAGCAGGGGACAGGTGACTCCCCACCATTTGGAAACACATTTTTGGCCCCTGTTCCTGCCTGTAGATATTGTCTTAAAATTATTCTCCTTTTGGCAGTTAGGTGGAGCTCATAACACACTCAAATGGGCGCAAGGAAGAGATTCACTTTGAGAAGTCTCTCTCTCACACACACACACCAGCGAACCTGTCCAGACACAGCCTGGAAAGGTCTTCAGCTGCAACCCTGAGCTCACAGAAAAATCAGACCAGATATTTAGACAAGCGGCTGGATGTTTGACACTACTCTGTTCTCTGATCTTTATTTCTTGCCATGTCCCAAAGATTTATTCCCTTTTTCTTCTATATCACTCTGAGGCTCAACTGATTGAGCAGCAGATGAAAAGGCACTTTAGTGGATTTTGAAAGTGGAGGAAGCAGCTGGGTTACTTGAACTCAGGAAGGAGTGGGAGAAGAGTAAGGGAAAGGTGAGAAACGAGTAGACAGACTGAATGGGGTGATTAAATTTCTGGAAGGGAAGATTCATCTGTTCAAAGAGCAAGTTGATGGAGATAGAGCTGAAGCTTTAGATGTAATTTCAAACACATGAGGATATTTTCAGCAATTAACTTGTATTTTACATGTAACTGTAAATCGATGTGTTAATTTTATGGTGACCTTTAACACACCAGCACATGTACAAGCAAATGCAAGCTTGTGTGAGTGTCCATTTTTTTCATCCATCCATCTTCTACCACTTTTCCAGTTTCCGGGAGCCAATTCCAACCAACGTTCTGGGCGAAGGGTGGGGCACACCCTGAACAGGTCACCCGTCCATCACAAAATTATGTTTTTTGCCCTTGCCAGGCCTTGATCTGCCACCGCCCGGCATGCTGGCTGCTTGCTCTGATCACTTGAGATAATCCCAGATCTTTTTTTTTTTTATTAAAACTTCAAGATGTATGTTTGTATATTTTTATATGCAATATACAAAGGATGGCAAAGAAAATGATTGGAAATTATTAATCGAATCTGATTCTTCTCCATTGTGCTTTCTGGGAGAAGTTTAAACTTGTCGCCCCCTGCAGTCAGTGCTTTTTGATGCATGATAATGACTCCAACTCCCTGCCGTGTTGCTCTCTGCCCTGGTGATGTTGGGCTTTAGAACAGCAGGTCAGGCTCTAAAATGTAAGTGTCCTTAGATTGTATGGTAGCCTGTTTAGAGCCTGGTTGATCTATCAATTAATATTTTCTTAAGACATGACAAAATATTTTACAGCCTCTCTATTGAGTTTAATGCATTTTTAACGTAGTTTCTATATTGCTTTTTTGTTTCCATCTTGGAATTATTGACAGTCGCGAGGCAGTGTGATTTGCAATAAAAGTTTAAGGACACAAGTTTGCTCTTCCATCGACTCTGTCATTCGCTGTCAGTTGTTTTGAACAGGTTGGTGACACCAATAATGGGACATTCGATGTGCCTGGTGAATTCATATACTGATGGGGGTTTAAGGCCTGTCCAGAGAGAGCAAGTACAAAACTCTAACCCTGCCCTCTCAGTTTTTAGAGTAAACAAGAAACTTGTGACAAACCAAAAATAAAAAAAAAAAAAAAAAAAAAAAAAAAAAGGACCAGACTCAGTGTCTAACTCTAACAACAAACTTTCACCCTGCCTTATGTGCCCTGAAGATAATATCTGACTAGCCCAGTGAGCAGTGACAGCTAACATGTCCTTGGGGTCTTCAGGTGGGAACCTCTTTTCAACTGTGTTTTGTCTACTTAGTCCCACAACATCCCAGAGTCACCCCCCTAATGCCAGCCATCGCCGCTCCTCACACAAAGAAAACTATCTCAAAACAGCACGACTGTCAGCTACTCTGACCTCTCACCAACTGCACCAGTGAAAGCGGGGAGGGGATATGAAAACATAGAGCGTGCAGGAGGTGGAGGACAAGCTACACTAGCAGATACAGAAACCAAACTCACCTGAACCGTCCTATACTCAATCCAACTCAAACCAATATAAGCCAACTCACCTGGACTAACCGCCTGGTCTCAAAGAGGCTCAAACAGGCCACACCCTCCACTTAAATACACTTCCTCTTCCTGGATTTCTTCCTCTGCTTCTCCCAAGAGTCTGTATGTCTTAAAAGCTCCCCCTGCTGGGCACTTTAGACCATAACATGCAACAACTGACCTGAACTGAACTCAGGACCTTGACAGGGTCCATTTGAGGTGGGACTGGGATAAAGAGATGTCTGATAACGATGATGAACGCAATCGCCAGTAACGGCACCAGAAATTCTTAATTGGGGGGAGCTGGGGTGGGCTGGTTTTTCACTGGGGGGGGCTTACAAATTTTAACTGTCTGTCGGTCACATGTAGATACACGCATGCTTGCTCTCTAGTATGCGCACATGATCAATCATACCTGCACACAGCCCCTCAGCTCTTGTGGGAGGGTTGGATGTCTGCGGATGAGCTGTCAGAGCATTCTGGTTGCAGCTGCTTACAGTATTTTTATTTTTGCTTGGGGGGGCTTAGCCCCCCCCCCCGCAGTTAGTGGCAATCGATTGATCACTTTTGCCAAAGGGCAAAAGTGAGTCATCCACTAAGGGAGCCATTATCATGGCATTGACTGTTAGCAACAGCAAGATGTCAGACCTCAGATGTGTGACAGGAGATAAAGATACAGCAATTTGTTCTTTGAGAGAGACTTAAGCCAAAACTCTTTGATACATTTGATACAACAGATCAACTCATTAAAACTAAACACACTAGAAAGCAGAGCTGGACGGAGTACAAAACTTCACTACTTGAGTAAAAGTACAGATACTCCTTGTCAAATATTACTCCAATACAAGTAAAAGCAGCTTTGTCAAAATATTACTGAAGTAAAAGTATAAAGAAATATACCTCAGAAAATACAGGAAAAGAAAAAAGCTTTATTGTCATTACACAATACACTGGTGTGATTCTGCTACAGACATGTTTAGAGCTCAGAAATGCCTTCAGTTAAAGAGGCCCTACAAGAACCGGTCTGTGGGGGGAGCCGGTCCAGTCTCTAGTCTCTGGAGGGGTTTGGTCCAATCCAGAGGTGTCCAGCTCCAGTCCTGGAGGGGTTTGGTCCAGTCCAGAGGTGTCCAGCTCCGGTCCTGGAGGGACACTGTCCTGCAGGTTTTAGATGTTTCCTGCTCCAACACACCTGATTCAAATGATCAGCTCGTCATCAATCTCTGCTGAAGTCTGAGCAGGAGTCACTCGTTGGAATCAGGAAACATCCAGGACCGGATTTGGAGACCTCTGGTCCGGTCTCTCGTCTGTACAAAACATATTTTATATGGACACAATAAACACAGTCTCAAACTCCGGGAGTTTGAGACTCATTCACCTTAGCTTGGCTTGTTGACGTTGGTAACCATGGTAACTATCAGTCCGGCCTAAGAGGAGAGGTGGAGTAGGTGAACACATGGACCGGCTTTATTCAGCTCTTTTCTTCCTTCAACATCACAACACAGGACTTTTATCAGATTTATCACACTGAATATAAAGCTTACAGCGGATACAGCTGGAGTTGCTTCTTACACCATTCACCGGAGAGAGGGACAAACACACAACACGTGCTGACTACGTCACACATTACCCACAAGGCCACCTGCTTAAAGGGGAATGCTCAGGTCACACTGCGCAGCGGCCATTGGACAAGTGAACGAGAGACTCAGGACAGAAGATCCGGAGTCGGATCCCTTAAAGTGGAGCTGTGAGGACATTAACCAGCTGTGCCACAAGTATCAACATACATTTCAATATAGTTCCCCATTGCTGAGCATATTTTGTGTTTGTAAACCTTTCATCATCTAATCTCTACAAAAACGAGTTGTGTGTCTGTCGTGTTGGGAAGTAAAGCACACTGCAGTGTAAAAGTGAGGCAGCAGGTCTCTGTATGTCTTATTGTTTGTGTGTTTGTGTGTTGCCTGTAAATGAATTTCCCTCAGGATAAATAAAGTAGACATCTATCATGTATGTCACACTTTTAACAAAAAATAAATAAATAAAATATACAATTTCTGTGGGTAATTGGTTGGAGTAATGTACCGGGACCTAGGCCGAACCTGACCAGACTAGACCGGTGACGGCACCCCTACCAGAGAATATCAACCAGAAAAAAACTAAACGACCCCCTAAGATGACTTATTTATGGAGGAACAAGGGACGGGATTTAATATACCAGTTCATTAAATGTGAAAATATATATAATTATTTCATGGTCCTGTTGCAGTGCTTCATTCATTTATTTTATCTGTCAAACTCACCCATCGAAGTTTGACCCCCCCTCCCCCCAACAAATGGTTCGCTAAGCCCCGCCCCCCTTGGTTACTTTTGCTATGCTAGGCGGTTTCCTGTTGTCTGAGGTTTGGTAGGAAAATGTCCAGTCACAGGTCCGGTGCCCAGAAAGGAAAAGAAAAGAGAAAACGAAAATAAAGGGTTAAGAAATTTTCTGAACAAATATTTTTTAAAAAGGTGGTGACAGTGAAGATGGGACAAGAAACTTAGAGCAAGGTAAGAAACAGCACAGTTAGCTTGGAAGGTAAGCTAACTGTCCAGCTCTAATGCTAACGTCCATTAGCCTAGCTTGTACTAAAGCACAACACAAAACATTATCTTTGACAGAAACAGCTGAGTTTGGTATGACATGCCATTAACTTGGTACAGACATGTCCCATGACATGACATGAGTTTGGCCTCATGTGCTCTGTTTGAGATGAACTGAAGTAAAACTACTGATGACATTTTTCTATTCAAATGACATCCATCTTCTGGGTCGTGGGCATTCTGGAGCCAATCGCAGCTTACTCTGGGCGAGGGCGCCAGTCTATTCAAATGACATTCTTTTGTTAAATGTACATAACATTATATATTATATGAAACAACACAACAGATACAGTTACAGATTACATTTAGGAAAAAAATGTCTTTCATAGTTTCCACACTATTACCGCATATATTGTGCTATCACCTACGTACATACATGTTGTATAGGTTCCTCATAGACGCACTTTTCCTTCCATGATGGCTTGATACAGCTCATCAGTAATAGCTTCATAACGCCCAGTCCGACTGTCAAGAAAATAAGTATTTTCACTTGTGCCTTGTGGCTTGTATCCTTCCCTCTGTAACCGCTTCTTCTGAAGTTTGAATGTGCCTGAGGGCCAGAGGTTAAAAAATAAGCTGATGTGACTTTTCTTGATGTGTACGTGCTTGCAGCTCCTTACATTGTTGCCTCACCTGTAGTGTGAACAGATGGCATGAGTCGAAGGAAGACTGGGTGTGCATAGGAGGGCAGCGCTTTCTTTACAGCAATCAGAAATGCATCAAGGTCAAACTGGCCTCCTTGGTGAGCTATTGCTGCCATGCCGGCCTTCCCCTCCACACCTGCACACAGACAAACAGACAGAAAAGTGAAGTCATCGACGGATGATGCTATGATCTAACACCGACATATTTAATCACTTTTCCTTTTGTCATTTTTTCCGTCCTATGTCACTTCTTAGCTCTACCTGGAATTGGAACTCCATAGAAAGCTACATCAGTGTGTCCCAGCAGGCCGCTAACGACTCCCTCCAGCTCTGTGGTGGAAACATTCTCCCCTCGCCATCGAAACGTGTCGCCACTGCGGTCCTTGAAGTACATGTATCCACACTCATCCATTAACAATATGTCACCTGAATGATAGAAAGAGACAGCAATGATAATCGTCATCATCCCTGTAGGGGATTATAGAACCAGTAAGCCAGAGGTTGAGTCTGTAGTGATGATGATTCACGAGCGGGATTTTGATTTTGCTCAAAAATTATGGGGATTCATTGTGCTGTCTATTTCTGAATAAACAGTGGAATAAGTTTTGTGAATATGTGGTAATCATTTATCATGAGCATGAGTTCACCACTGAAGCGTCGCATATCTCCCATGTGTAAATTGTGTAACACTGTGTGTGTTTGTGTGTAGCCAGGTCCTTGCAAAGAATAGGTAGTGTCATCAACAACATTAATCATCATTCATCATTCTTCCATTGATAGGAAGCTGGATCAGGTACAGGACTGAAAAATGCAGTTTTCCATCAGTGATGGTGAATAATTCTAAGCTGTCTGTATAAAATGGAAAGCTTCCAATTTGTCTTTTACCGCATGGCTGGATGAAACGTGTGTGAGCACAGAAAGATGGAAATCAAATCCATGTCTTCATTATACCCGTCCTGGCTGTTCGGGAATAAGACAAAACTTGCCTGAGACATAAGCAGAGTCTCCCATCTTGAAGACATTGTGAGCTATTTTCCGATTGGTGGAGTCCTGATCAGTGTACCCATCAAATCTTCTGAGAGGATCACTGTGGTTGATGCGGCCCACTAGCATACCTGGTTCACCTGTAGAGAGGAAGGGTTGTGAGGAGGGATAAGGGAATATCTTTAATACGTTAAAACCAGATGATTTTATATTTTTAGCTTTATTAAGATGTGTCCTCACCTGGCAAACAAGGTATACACAGTCCCTGTGCATCCCTGAGCAGCTCTCCGTTCTCTTGCACCCTGACCAGTTTGATGGGATAAACTCCTGGAAGGATTCGGCTGTTGAAGCCACAAGCCCCGACCTGGACAAATAAAAAAGCTAAGTTTATGAGACATGATACAGCTGGAAAGCTCTCTACATAGTCTCTACCAGATTTAAGACAGAAACACACCTTTCCATCTATGTTAATAAGGCTGCAGTTGCACTCAGTGGCACCATAAAATTCCCCAACTCTTTGGATTCTGAATCTCTGGACAAACTCTTCCCATACAGAAGGACGGAGGCCATTACCAAGGGCAACACGGACACTGTGATGTGCCTCGGATGGGCGGACTGGCTGGGCCAAAAGGTAACGGCAAATCTCACCGATGTACTGGATTACCTAAACATGCACACATAGACGGACAGAGACCAGCTCAGCAAACAGATCAGTTGGTATTGATGCAAGAGGATCAATAAGACACCTGTCCGGCAGCATGGCACATTGATGGTCATGAATACTCACAGTACAGTTGTGTTTAACACAATCATCCCAGAAGCGACTGGCTGAGAATTTCCTCCTGACCACAACAGTCAAGCCAAAGAGCAAACACAGGCCCACACCCAAGATGGTACCTATAAGCATGAATTCACAAATGCACACAAACACACTGGTCAGAGATGAATGTTTGTGTGTCTGGCAAACTGGGCTGAGACATCGATCCAGCTCTTACTTTTTATCTAACAGGCCTTTGACAATAGGGCATATTAATTGCAAATCATCGATAATATCCATCAGGGACAAAACAATATATAGTGATACCTCAAACAGCTACTACTTTGATTAATATGGAATGAAATAGAAATGAATGGAGGTTAAATTCTTCTTTATCTGATACATAACAAATGCAATATCCATCCATCCATCCTTTTTCAACCGCTTATCCATTTCCGGGTTGTGGGGGAGCTGGACAGGTTGCCAGTCCATCACAGGGCCAACACACAGAGACAGACAGAGACCAACAACTACTCACACTCACACTCAGAACTACGGACAATTTAGAGTCATCAAGCATGATGTCTTTGGATGGCGGGAGGAAACCTGCACAGACACGGGGAGAACACACAAACTCCACACAGAAAGGCCCCAGGCGTGGGAATCAAACCATCTTCTTGTGGGTTGACAGTGGTAACCACTATTCCGCTGTGCTGCCACAAATGCAACAACAGTGCTTTAATGGTGAGTGGGGCCTACCAGCAGAATGATACAGGGGAAGGGAGTTGTAAATGATGTCGTCATGTCGCAGGCCAAAGGCGTGGAAACCAAAGGCAGCGATGCGAAAATACCTAAACAAGAAAGATTTTCAACAGACCTTATTTCATCAGGAGACACTGATGGTCCTGGGTGTAAGTGAAGCATGTCTCTCAGAAACAAATCCTTCTGAGGTCATGGTTTTAATTTCTTTAATGGTCCCTTATGTATTTTTAGCTCAGCTTATGAGAGTTCCTAACTTGAGAAATATTTCTACTGTAAGCATCAGTATAAATTGGCTCACAAGTTTCAGTGCATTTCACATGGCATGCCATAAAAACTCACCGACTGTGCACCACTACAGCCGCCTTTGGCATTCCTGTTGTTCCAGAGGTGTAGATGTAAAAGAGTCTGTCTGTATGGAGAGTAATGGAGCTGTTATTAGGAGCTGGGTTTCACAGGAAACCTCAATGTCCTTTGTCTTTTGTTTTTTGCCAGAGTTTTGTCTGTGTAGTATGCATCCCGACTCCACCATCATTCCTTAACGTGTGTCTGGCCCTCCTTCCATATATTTTGTATGACAGAGCAAGCAAAGACTTGAAAAGTATTAACTTTGGAATGTCTAGAGACAGCATAGAGACAACTGGGGAGATAAGGAAATAAACAAGAGAAAAGTTACTGCACTAATATATCACAGGATGAAAAAAGTGAAGCTTGGAAAAAATCTATTATTTCAAATAAAAAAAAAAATATATTTCTAAAAATACACTGTGGTGTTGTATGCGATTCAATATTCCTCTGAAGCAAGCTGATGACTTGCTTGACAGTTGAGTGTATGTCAATGTGCTATTGAGTGGATTGAGTCTCATCAAAAGATAAGAAAGGAATATCTGGCAGCAAACAGTTGTCTTTGGCAGGATAAGAGGGTGCTTCAGTCAAAACTTATCATTTTGAAGAAGAACACGGTATTGCAACAAGACAGTCCCCACGCACAAACACCCACCATTGAAGTCCTTCCTGAGTGTGTAGTTGGGCGGGTGGGTGGGTGCACGTGCCATCAGGGGGTCCAGACTGTGAAGGTGAAGGCTGCAGAGCTTCATCTCTTCCTGCTGCTCACCACTGCTGAATAAAACCATGCTGGGCTGCAGGGCGTTGCTCACCTCCGACACCGCTGTGAGGCGAACACAAGTTTAATGTACAACAAATACGTCTTTTCAGGATGTCTCACAGCGTGTTTCTGTGAGATCTCTGATCTGTTCCTACCTTCAGTCAGCTCTGTCCCAAACACCAGGGCCCGAGCACCAGACATGCCGACACAGTGCAGCAGTGACTGCCGTCGGAGGTTGTGGTTGATGAGTGCGGCCTCGACCCCAACCATAGAAAGACCCAACCACAGAGCCACCACCAAGGGCTGGCTTTCCATGTACAGGGCCACAACATCACCCTCAGCCCAGCCCTGTGCCAGAGCCCAGTGGGCCACAGCGTGACATCGCTCCTGAAGCTGCCTGAAACTCCAAACCTGGAATATGGTCAACAGTTCAACAGCACGCGGGGTCTGTTATTGTGTTTCCATTCCATCTCACTGAAGGTGCAGATGCTGCTCTATTTATAAGCCGTGATGCATCCTCACCTCCCCTGTGGCCTCGTAGATCAAAGCAGGCTTGTCTGGGTGCTGGGTCACTGTCCAGGCAAACAGGGCAGGGATAGTGCTTCTACTTCGCAGATGACAGTACATGGAAAACCTCACACGCAGTATAACAGCCAGACACCTTACAGACATAGAGTAGAAGAGGAAACTCATTTTAAAAATTGGACTGGAGTAGAAAGCAGCAGTAAGTAAACTGTCAAAAACAATGTGCATGTATATTGACACAAGCTACTCACATAAGATCCCTCTTAATGGTGCGTAGTGCGACATGAATAAACTTTCTGGAAGTCCTCCTGGCCAGAAGAAGCCCTGGCCCCACTGCCAGGCAGCAGAGCCAAGGCAGGGACAGCAACTTTACTGCCCCCAAAACACTGAGAATCACTATGACAGCGCTCATCAGCTGCATCGTGTGATCTATGGGGATAGAAGCTTTGACTTCACACACCAAAACAAACACTAAACATGGGACATTGTAATTTGTTGAGTGGAGGCTTACCTGTGCAGGAATTTCAATCTTCTACCACCAAGAAATAAAGAGTATTTAACAGCAGCAGGCTGAAGCTGCTCCTGACAAACACCAGCTCACCACAGTGTGTTCAATACCGCTCAGACAGGCAGTCAGATGCTCGCAGAGCAGATGTCAGACGAGAAATGCCTGATAAGCTTCAGCACGTAGCAGCAGAAAGGGGCACAGGTCTCAACTCAGAAAATCCTGCGTCACTGTAGCAGTTGCAGCTGCTGTTTGTCTAACTCTGAGCCAGAAAGTGATTCATTTCCCCAGAGGCAAAATGTCACTGTCTGAGCAACAAAAGTATTAATGTCTGATTTAAAGAAGACAAACGAAACAACATACAACAAACTAAATGTAACCACTGACAACAAAGTTTTTGAGATAGTCAAGTTGACACTAAAAAAGCCAGTTTATTAATGACAAATAAATGAATCTGTGCAATCACAAACATTATCTTTTCATCAAATGTGTGCGAGAACAAAAAGAGTTCAGTATCTTTCTTTGAACCATTGAAATAAATTATTAAAAGGCAACAAAATGTATCTCAATTTGCAAGTGAAATAAGGGAAATGAGTCCAGTAATCATAAATACAAAAAAGCTTTGTATTCAAAAGTAATATACTTCTCAACATTGATATTACCTGACTTAAGTTAGTCTGAACTGAGCTCAGGTGTAACGAAACTGTCAGTCTCTTCACTGTATCACTCTCTTGTGTTATTTTAAAATAAAAAATAATACCAAAGGGTAGAATTGTGATAGTCGTCAATTTAATGAAGTTTTTTTTTTGCCACTAGGCATTTTTTCTGAGGTTTGACTCACTTGATCAGTGTCGGCCTCAATTAAAATGAAGGAAAAAGTAATGGTTACTTTTCACGCTCTGTTAATCAACGACACACAGACTTTCAGTAGAAGCTTTAATAAAATTTGTGTTGCATATTCTTTTAAGAAAATAGTACCAAACAAGATATAACAAAACAAAGTAGAAAAATAGGCTCATCTACAGACAAACTAGAACACATATCATATTGTAACAGTAAGACTTACATTCACAAAATTCTGCATATTGCATCTAGCTTTTTCACATAAAAATACCTTTTTCAATGCATGAATTAACAATATCGATAGCCACGGAGAAGTGGCGTCACACTTGGGAACCAAAGAACAGTTCAGTTGTTAAAACCAACAAATGTTGCATCAGTCCTGATACAAGAAAGACAGACAGTTTAAATACAAACAGCACAATAACAACAGTAACATAGAAAAACTTTGGTGATCTATTTCTTGATGAGCTGATCAACCAAAGATACAAAAATAGATGGTTTATTACAAGCAAACTGTTCTGGTTTATTTAAGCTGGACAGGTTCTTAAATCATCTAGATTCTTCCACGCAGCATATGAGCGAAGATGTGCTAGACAACAACAAAAGGAAAAGTGCAATAAAATAATAAAATTCAGAAATGTACAACTCCCATTAAACTTCGAAACGGCTGAAATTCGCATTTTAGGAATGTGATACATCATATTCACTGACAATGTTTTGAGGCAAATGCTAACAGCTACTGATAACAAAATATAGTTTCTTTCCATAAACAGTCTGATTGCAGGAAACTGCAGGCTTATCAAAGGGGCGGCTCTGTTTTTAGGGAATTGTCATTTTTGATCAGATTGGTTCTCTTGGTTTGTAATTGTGAGAAAATAAAAACATACTCACATGCACCAGCGAAAAAAGGAACAGCTCATTCACAAACCAAGAGATTCTTATAAAAATCAAAACTTGCCTCAACTGCTTTTTATTTAATAAAAACAATAAATAAAAAATAGCTTGAAACATGCAACAGCAGTCGAAAACTCCTCACAGAAACCCTCAGGAGATTTGCAGGATGAACGTAGGGGGCTTTCAGAGGCAATTTATGGATAATTTGCGCCATCAGTTTTGTTTCTTCCCATCATGACTTACTTCTAAATATAGTACATGGAAACAAACACTTCCTGTGAGGCTTCCATTAACAAAGAACACGCCCACCTTTAATTTTGCATTTAGCATTTATATAAAACTACCGCGTGTGTTTGCATTAAACATCAAGCGCTTTGCTCATATTTTCTTGTCACTTATAAAATGTAGACTTAACACTCTATATTGAAAATAAATAATCTACATCAGTATCACTTTTAACCACTCCAAAGGGAATACAGCTTATGTTGTGACTGATATGTTCTGGCCAAACTGAGCTACTAAAATGGTTTTATCTATATTGTTCGTGCTTGCCTGCTGTGATAAAAGAAAAAGGCATTTATGAGATCACCAAAATAAAAACTCAGCCATTAGCAATACAAGTTGAGCTACTATGGGGAAATAACCAAAATAAAGTGGGATAAGTGTCATTTATTTCCATGACTCTTTACAGCCAAAGCAGACTGTGGGCCCGCTATAGATCAAAGATGTCCATGGGTATGGATTTATTGTTCTGAATTTATAAGATAAAAGAATTAATGATTTATTTATTTTTTTCTTTTTTTAATAATCCAAACCTTTGAAATATGGGCTGACTAAACCCAGTCAGGTCAAACGTATGATACTTTGTCATTGGGGGGTGTGGGGGGGTGGGAAGGAGGACATCTTCATATTTGGGATTCTCCAGTGTGGTCCCTACTCTGAGAGCCCTGAATGAATAACACACACACATTAGAAAGATGGCACAACAATGTACACAATGACCACAATCTGAAAAGTATTACCAGCGAAATATACCACAGTATTTAAAGCAGAAGTAATCATGGTAAAAATCTAATTCTATATTCATTTTGACTGTATTAATAACGACACATTAAGACCTAATAGTTCCAGGTGATGCTTAGTTTACCTACTTAATGTATGCCACTTCATAAGTGGATCATGTGGCTAGTTTGTACTTTCAGAATTGACCTGGAGACGGTGGCAGAGTGAGATCAAATGCTTACTTGTGACTGACTGCTGGAGGGATTGGTCGTGCTCAGGTCTGAGTATTTCTTGGGCTGTCGTGTGCAGATGCACGAGAGGAAATGGGCATAATCGTCTCTCACCTGCAGTGGGCAGCAGAACATCAGGGGAAAACAAGCCAGACGCTTGTGTTACTGACTTCAATCAATCATTGTTACTTTTTATATTCAACATAACAGATTGAACCATTTTTATTTTATTACTATGTACTATATCTCTTTTCCACATGTGTTTACTCACATTTACACATATACACACACACACCATCTTAACCACCTACCTGTTTAGACAGCAGGCAGTGCATGATGAACACAAGTGCCCCTTGCAGGCTGTTGAGAATGGTGAAGATGTATGCCAACACGGCGGTGCTCTCATCGAACAGGAAGGCCCCAAACACCCACATCAGACCCAGTATGCACATCTGGGCAATAGCTGTCACTGTGAAAGCTCTGCGGGGGGAATAGGGAGAACGGGGTTGGGGAGGAGGGTCAACGAACAGAGAATGAAAGATTAATGTGGACCTTAAGCATAGATGTGACTCAGTTACATCTGCAATGACTGGGAAACCACCAGAGAGATAAATAGAAAAAGGTCAGGGGTGCATGGAAAGCAGATACAGAACAAAGTTGAAGCAGCAAAGAATAAAATTTTCCCACTGACAGAAACCACAACACCTAAAAAACTCTTACTTGCTGCAACCACAGTGAGATTGAACTTCCATTTCCTTACAGCATTGAGAAATGAAACCACTGAAGTAAAAAGTGAGCATGCTGCTGACAGCAAGGGTTGGAGGGTTGGAGGGGTGGTGGGGTGGTGGGGTGGGGGGTGTGGGGCGTCCTTCAGTGGCAGATCCAGTGCTATGAAAACATTCCCTACATTTTTCCCCACACAACGTTTTTTCCATCCATGCATGCATCAGTTCCAGAGACCGCCTTATTTGACCAACATACAGCCGGACAGTGCGATCTGATGGTGTATTTTGTATTTGACTGGCCATATTACTCCACACAGTATATAGAGGAGACAGAAAAAGCCACACAATGTAACACACAGGAGAATAAACACGCAGACTGACTTAAATTTGTGTAGTTTGGAGAGGTCTGGGTTGAGGCTGGTGAACTTCTGGGCTAGCTTCCAAACAGTGATGATGAAGAAGTAGACATTAAGGATGATGATGAAGCACAAGGGGCCATAGAAACTCCAGATTAAACCGTCTTTCACAGATAGCCAGCAGCTAGTGAGGAGGAAGGACAAACATTAGTGACACGGATTTCTTTAGATCATTGAGGCCAATGAAAGTCAGCATTTCCCTCTTTGCGTCTCTCTCTGTTGCCCTCTTTCAGTTGCCACACAGGCAGTCTCTATTTCCACCTTATACGCGCATACTTACTGCTGATCAGTGCCATATCCACTTGGTCTACTGATGGCAGATATGATGACAACAACAAGGGGCATCCCATATCCAGTGAGGAACAGGTAGAGGGGCTGAATGTTGGCATTGAACACACGGACCACCATACGATACAGCTGCACGCCTTCCAACAGCATCCAAGTGAATACTGCTAAGAAGAAGTAATGGAGCAATGCTGCAACAAACCTACAGCCGCCCTGCGGTGTAACAGGAAAACAACATGAGAGGAAGGAGAAAGAATAAAGGTCAATTTACAGCCCATCTCACTGCAACAAGATTATAAGAATTAGGAAAAATGGTGGAAATCGTAGCATTCAACGTAAGATACATTCTATTAAGTAATACCTTACATTATTACATTAATAACTAATGTGGTGGGTGATGAGGGAGCTCATTTTAATGTCACATGGTGTAGGATGTGTAATAAAAATGTAATATACTACAATATACAGCAGAGTAACTATTGCAGGTAACACTGAGGCATATAAAATACATAGTTGCCTCTGAATTGTATAACGAACAAAAGAATGAAGTAGCATAAAACAGAAATGTGGAAATTACACTCAGATGTGTGTTGGTTCATACTGATCCCCACCACTTGGCAAACTTCCTATTTGGCCACTTCACACTCCTCTGTCTTACCTCCATAAAGTTTTATTCCTTCATTTCATTTTATTTTCTTATTTCTATGTCTTACAACAACAGACTAACATTCCACTAATTTAGCCACAGTGCTGTCTCGGCAACACTCTGATATCAATACGACAGAAAGCTGAGTGGAAGAGGCCACTACACTGTAAACTCTTTAATGAAATTACATTCTTGCGAACAATGAGATCACCAGAAAGATCCCTCCGCTCCAAGTGACTGAGGTCACTGTTTGTTTTCACAGACATACCACAGGTTTGGTTCGTGAAATGCCAGCGAGGAAGACGACGTCAGCCACCAAGAGGCAAATACAGAGGTGCAGATGGATGGTGGTGCGTGTGCCTTGTATGGAGCGGCAGAACTTGAATGTCAGGATACTCAGTATCAGACACAGAATGGAGATGGTCAGCCCAATCTTGGTCAACAGGCGCAGCGCAAAGGAGTGCTAGAAGAGATGACACATCAGGTGACAGATCAGATGTGTGTAATTGGACTACTCATTAACACAATTACATGAATGAGTTTTAATGATATGTAAGCCAGCCAGGGAGAGAAGATTGCACAGCAGGCTTTGCTTGGTCAAAGACAAAATATAGGTCAGTGAAAATTGAGGACAATATTAATGTTGCAGACAGGAAGAGAAGTCCTGCAGAGCGGATCATTGTCGTTCAGATTTAAATGAATCTGCCTTTGGGCCAAAATTATTCTATTTTTTATTGATTTTCTTTTCTGTCAAGACTGGAAAGCTATTCCGGCTAAGTCATTGCCGGAGACTGTGTGTGTGTGTTTGTGTGTGTGTTACCTCCATTGGGTACAGGGCCACGAGCACAGCGAAGCTGCTCAGATGTGTAGACGTACAGACAGTGTGTGAGGCGTTGGACTGTTGTTGATCCAAACCCTGTTTAGACCAGAACCCTTTCTCATTCCAGTATGCACAGATGTAACGCACCTCTTTGGACTCATTCTGCTCCTATCAAATAAAACAAAAGAAACAGATAATGGATGGCATACATTATTTTTTTTTTTAATTCACATCCCACTGCTGCTAACTGATTTTCAATATTGTGATTAAAATAAGTAGCAGTCTGGCAGAAACAGACAGAGCTACCTGTAAATGTCTGAGGGAGATTTTAACAGGGTGGTGTAAATGTTGAGTTGAGGGGTTGGAGACCACAACGGACACAACTCTAGAGACGACCATGAAGGACGGGTCCACACCATCCTCTTGATTCTTTTCGAGCTCCTCAAAAGACCCGTTATGTGGGATGGCAAGGTTCTTGTAGCTCAACAATGCAGCCATAGCATAACCTGTAAAAGACAATATTTATCAGTGCAGTGAACAGTGTTATTTTTCAAAGAGTGGACAAGACAAAACAAGAGAAATAGAGTTTACCAGGGTATGTTCCTGTCCCAGTTGCTGTTTCCCAGTCAGTGTCAAGTCTTGCATTTTCATCGGCCAAATGGATTGGTCCAGTTGGTCGGGTCTTTCCCTTCTGAATGGCAACCTGAGCATCTTTTGGGACAAAGACCATTATGCTTATACATCTGCAAATAAGCAGAGTTCCGCAAAGCAAAGCTGATGGACACTCACCAATCCCTGCTGCCTCCATCTTGGTGAGGTTGTCTTTTAGCTGAGGACCAATGAGCTTTATGGAGTTTTCTAAGGTACTGAGCAGAGCACTCACATGTCCAGTGCTGCTCAGGAGAGCGGGTGACTTGATGGCATCCGTCGCTGTGAGAACTTTCTGTCCAAGTTGAAGGACAAAGGAGAACTAAGAATATTCCACATGTTTATATATGACAAATTGTGTGTTTGTGCATGGCATCTGGCTTTCTGACCTCCAGCAGCGTCTCTCCATGAGCATCCACTTCACCGGAGGAACTTGGTGTCGACAGAGCAAGGCAGCTGTTTCTCATCAAAGACAAAATCTCTGCCAAGCCTCCGAGTAACTGAGAGTTAGAGGGAGAATAATGAACTAATTTGCCCTTTCCTATACCTAATTCACACGTGCTAGACCTTACAGGCCTGTAATCTAGTAAATGAAGGAAATGAGTTCACTCTTTAACCAGATGGTTGAGCCTTGCTGGATTACAACTGACCATGCACTCTAAGCTGCCTGAAGGGTAAACAAAAATATGTCCTCCGTACAACCTTATTATGCTTGATTTATTCATTGTTGCTTCAGTTTTTCCATGAAACTAATGATCTTGTATTTAAACTTGCAAATTACCTGTGCAGGACCGCTATCAGCACTGAAGCTGCCACAGTCAAGTTCTAGATGGAACAGAGCAAAAGAAATCAGGAATGACATCAAACCATGTGAGTTTCAACACAGTGTTTAGTAAATGAAAGCAGAAGTGTGTTGATTAAATCTACATAGTAAAGCAACAGCACTGAAACAAGTGAATCACAACAGAAAGCAGAGAAAAGACAGAGCTAGGCAGACACAGAAGACACGGCTATCCGACAGACACCAGATTTAATACAAGAAGCTTAATATGAGAGGCTTGAGGTAATAAGAGTGCCGAGGGAGACAAACAGTGCACGACAACACAAACCTGTGCATGGCTTTTTTTTGTTGTTGTAATTGGTGTAACCTTTTGGACACTTGCACCAGTAGCTGCCGTCAGTGTTCTTGCATATACCTCTCTGCCCACATATTTCCTCTTTCTTGTTTTCAGCAGCCGCACATTCGTTTATGTCTGCGTACAGACAAAGAGCAGAGTTAGTCACAAGTCACAACTGACCAGCAAGGCATAAATCCGAAAACAACCCATGTTTCTTTAGCCCAATTGTACCAATTTCCATCTAAAATGAATTAGCGAAAGTAACTATTATGGACTGAGTGGTTCTTCAAAATACAACATTATGTACATCATCTATCTGTATATAAAAACATAAACTTCTCTTTGGCAAATATTGAACACACCAATAATAAGTGTACAGTAATTGTATGTGACTAGTAGCTAACGGAAGCAGCAGGTATGACATTATTTCCCCATCAGCAACCCTAACCCTAACCCTAACCATCTCTGTCCAGATGAACAAATTAGTTGAATCGCACTCCGTCCAGATGTAAACTGTCTATAAATGTGTGTAGATGTATATCTGTCAGACAGGGCATCCATCCATACGATCACCCCTGGAACTAGCATGCAGATATGACCATTTATGTACAATGAGTGAGCAGTGTAAGCAGAGAGAAGATACTCTGTATACAGAGTAGGTCCCAGCAAAAAGCCCCATTTAGAGGAAAACTCAAGATAAAGCAAGGGGGTTGGCACGCATGCTACTGACAGACTCTGAGAATATCAGGTCAGACGCACAAGATTTAACAGATTTAGAAATAGATTTTTTTTTTTTTTCCTTTTGGTCAAAAAACCAACATGGCTAATGGTAATTTACAAATTAACTGCTTCACCAAAGCGTGATGCACAGCAGTGCAGTTTTTTACTTTATTAAAGATTTTTTTGTTTTTCATAAACTCTATTTGTTCACAAAATCTGGCGTAACAAGTAAAAAATCACAAAAATAACATCTAAAGGCTGACCAATTACAATACTATGTAAATTACACAAGAAGTAGGGAAAAATCTAAAAATAAAATAAATGGAGGGGAAAAGAGGTTGGTGGTCTGGTTAGAAATCATGCTGTGCTTTAACGTATTTCAGTGTTTCTTAAACATCATAATTTTGTTCATTGAAACTGATTATAATTTCAAAATGTTATATTCATCCATTCGCTCAAACGTCTACCACTTATCTATTTCCAGGTCACAGTGGGTGCTGGAGCCAATCCCAGCTCAGTCTGGATGAAGGTGGGGTCACCCTGGACAGGTCAGCAGTCCATCACAGGGCCAACACACAGAGACAGACAGAGACCAACAACCACTCACACTCAGACCTACAGACACTTTAGTCACCAATTAACCCAAACATGATGTCTTTGGACGAGGAAAGCCACACAGGCATGGGGAGAACATGCAAACTCCACACAGAAAGGCCCCAGGCCCGGAACTGAGCCCATGATGTTATGAGGCAGCAGCACTAACCACCATGCTACTGTGCTGCCTACATTTTTCTGGTACACATTATAATTCCTGGGGCAGCACGGTGGCGTAGTGGTTAATACTGTCGCCCACCGTCCAAAGACATGCATGTTTAAGTTAACTGGTCACTCTAAACTGTCCGTAGGTCTGAGTGTGAGTGGTTGTTGGTCTCTGTCTGTCTCTGTCTGTTGGCCCTGTGATGGACATGTCCGTCGCTCAGTCCGAGCTGGGATTGGTTCCAGCACCCCTTTGCGACTCAGAAATGGAAAAGTGGTCGAACATGGATGGATGGATGAAACGTCGATAATGCCATATCTGGAAAACTGTCCAGTTTTATATAATTGTCCCTGGAAACACTTCCATTGTGCTGCAAGCCACTTACATTGCATTTTCTTTTTGTTGCTTTTTGTTAAAATTTTGCTATTGTCAGAGAAACAAACATTTTAAGAAGCGAGTTGGGACAGCTTTTACCTTTCACGACTCTCAAAAAAATGCCAGCAGTGGATCCACTGATCCACTGCCGGGAGTTATATGTGTAGGCGCGCAAAACAAGACACTACTCACCTTCGCAGAGTCCAGATTCATTAATGTATCCAGAACGGCAATTGCACCTGTAACTCCCAATCAGGTTCTCACACTGAGTCAGATGACTGCAGTTATGAGTGTGTTCCAAACACTCATTGTAATCTGACAGAAGTGAAGACAAGACGGTAAGAATGATGGAAGAGAGACAAGTCTTGGCCACGCACACTGACACGCACACTGACCTGTGCACTGTCCATTTTCAGCTGTGAAGTTAGATAAAAACTGCGTGTGTCTGAATCCTTTCTTGCACTGACAGTGGTAGCTGCCGATGGTGTTAAAGCAGTTTGCATTGTCACCACATAGACTGGGTGTCTCCTTGCACTCATTTGAATCTGCGGATTTCAATGTGAATACATAAAGCACAGCGATCAAAACACAACATGTGCTGTGGCACGGACTTTGATAGTCAATACATAGTTAAATTGTCATCAGCGTCTTAGCTTTTTTCCAACTCCTCTGTTCACTGTGATTACGCCTCTGAGGTTACAGCACTGCAGTCTGGGCAGGACACCTTTGCTTACTTTGGCCAGTTGCTTTGAATTGTTGTGATCTAACATTTGAAATCTCCTCTACTATTGTTTTTATTGCAATTCGTCCTGGATAGGAGCAGAACCTTAAATGCCAAAAATGGAAAAAGCAGGTGAAGCGTCATCAGAACAACGGCAGATAATTACCTATGCATATTTTGCCATTATACATAAAGCCATCTGAGCAGGCGTGGAGACATTTCGGCATCATCAGCATTAATCCTGTGGGGAATGAGAGGAGAGTTTAATGTTATGATGAGGGAAAAGACTAATACTGACCAAGAAGACACAAAAATGATTTGGGACTTCCAATGAAAACACACCCCATAGCAGCCCCAAGTGCTAATATAAAGGTTAGCTCTTACTAAAAGGCAAACATTTCTGCTTTCATTAAGAGTTCATACTGGAGATTTAGCAGGAAATGAGGGAGGAGAGGAAGACAAGAGGAATGCCCTGTAGCTAAACTCTCCAGCTACTCTCAAAATCAAGGGCGTTCATGTTTAGTAGCTAAACCCTCTTAGCCACAGATGGGGCCCCTAAATGTCAGCCTTTATCCTCCAAATGACCGACTTTTCATTTGCCTCTCCCATGGCCTTCTCGCTGGATTCTCATAGCAAGGGCCTCCAATGATTTCAGCAAAATAAAAATCTCTAAATGTTGACACAACCTTCTTACAAAATTCTTTTTTTTTTTTTTTGATAAACCTATGCACTATTGCTGCCATTGCTCCATATGTTGTGTTACACTCTACACTATTAAACCCTCGGAAAGAAACATACTTCGTTTATTTATTTATTTTTATTATTCGCTGTTGTTGTTATTGCTTATGAACCGGAAAATATGGAGCAGTAAGAGGAATGCAGAGTGAGCTATCAAGGTGGTCAGGAAAATCTTAATAGTGCCCTGTAACTGCTTTAACTCTTCCAGGAGCTTCCTCTTTAACTTGTTGGACTCAGTCAGAAATGTAACAGACCATGACAGACACTTTTTTTTTTTTTTAACTAAGGAGTCACTGTTAAGGCAGAAAACACATGGTGTGGGACAAAAAAACACTCCCTCTCTGGTGTTCCCCTCCCTCTATCACAATGAACCCTCTGTTGTTGGATGATGAGGCTGGAGCTCCCACAATAACACCACTTTAGGGAGGAAGACCAGCCAGAGTTTGACCGACATAGTGAGGGTGTGAAACAATGTGACTGAGTCTAAGTTTATGACCAAATTGCTGCAGACAGAAACAAGGCCAGACTTTAAGTGCAGCTGATTTTCATTCAGCTGTGAGCCCAGCAGTGAATAATAGTTTGTCTGTTACAGAAACTGTCTTTCTGTGTGTCTCTTCTACATTTCCTCCTGAGCTGAAAGTAGCATTTCTCTCTTTCTGTTTGACTGTCTCTCCTCCTGTTGCCATTGAGAAACTTTTGGAAAGTGCCAGATAGACGTTCAGACAAAGCTTCCCCTTTACTCTTGTCTCACCGTTTTGCAAATACTTTTTCCCATCTTTTTTTTTTGTATTACACATATGCTGTCAGCTCTGCTAGATCAAAAACTGTGAAAAGGAACAGCAGCTTCCTCAGACCTGAAAGCTTCATTTTGCTATGAAAAATAAGGTTGTGTGTTGGCCTGGTTGGGTTTCATGTTTACTGTTTAACACCTTTTTCTTTTTTTCCCTTTTTTTTTTTTTTTTTGATCTATGAAAGTACAGCCCTGAAAAAACATAGTTCATTTTTTTCTTTGTGAGTGTGCTCATTAACAAACAAAATGATAATGAGCGCACATATTACTTCCATAGTAAAAGAACATATAAATATACAATAAGTACAAATAATGTCAAACCAGGCTTTCTACTCTGTTTTCTAAGAAAGACTGACAAACTTGCAGGATTTTTGTTTGTGTTAGTGCTTAACTTCTTTTGAGCTATTATAAATTTTTTATATAATTTCAATGATCCACACATTGTATGGTACTGGACTCAGAGAGCATTTCCAAACAGTCTAAATCCTTTTAGCCTGCATTCATTATTACCATTATTATTATTTGGACCCCATAGTGAAATAAACATTTGCAGTATAGCTGCAATACGAATCCAGTCAGATGTTGTGTGGTAAAGTGGTAGTGTGGTTAGAAAACCAAACTGATACCACAGCTATTAAAATACATAAACAGATGTGCAGAATATTACATTTTATTTTGTGCATTGCTTGTTTTATGTGTCAATTTCATTGAACATAATAATAGTTGATATAGCATAATATAATCTGCGGAACAAAAAATGATTATTATATTATTATATGACATCTTACATTGTATGTATGTAAATAAAGAGACAGTTTAATGAAAAACATCCCCAAAAAGGCTGAACGCAAATGTATAAAGCGTTCACTATTGTTTTTATTAGTAAGGTAGTGATGGAGTTGAACCAGATGCAGCTGTAGAAGCCACAAATAATACCATCCTGCCTTCTCCCTGTGGCGCCCCGACTCATTCAGACTTGGATTTCTGTAACTCTGACAGCCCGTGGAGCTGCTCTGTTTGATGTGGCCAGTGCTGTACTGGTGACATTGGATTTATGTACACATCAGTCACTCTGACCTCTGTCCACACATAACAGCAGAACCCACAGCTGTACGGGGCTCACTGTCAGGCAGCTTCAGAATTGCTAATACTGCCAATGTGAGGTGGAATGAAAGGATTTTGGCCATAAAAACGACCATCCAGAGATTTGAAAATGGAAATGTCACTGGTTACTACAGTTTTGGTTTTGGTTTTTTTTACAATTATTAATTAGACAACCATCTAATATAAATGAAATTCTGTGCTGACCAAGATGAAAACTGGTTCACCAAAGTTCATTGTCTTACACAATGTCTGAACTTCCTCGTCCTTGCCTGAAATCATACACAACACATACACACACACAAATACACAACAGACTTACCAAAAATGAGCAGCTCCTTACTTCCAAACCCCATGTTAAAGGCCAACAATTAGCGCAGTGAATGAATTTAACTACACACTGTAGTTCAGGAGTTCAATTTTAGGTAATCTCACAGAAGTTTACCAATGTCACTCATCCAAGGTTGACACAATCCGGTGTGAGAGTAAAAAAAAAAAGTTAAGGTGTAAAAGATAAAATACTCTCAGTCAAGAATGGGTGGCAGGAAAAGTGAGCCGTGAGCCTTCAGCAGCTTTCTTCCTCTCTCACATTCAGACTCGCCTCTCTTTCTCTTTCTGTTGCCTTGACTCCCCCCATTTTCCCTCCCTATCGCTTTTTCTTTCTCTTGGTGTCTCGTCTTTTCTCTCTCTCTCGTTCCTCCACTCCTTTTCACTCGTTTACGTGGCCTTGTCTCCCCCACTGTACGCTTTCTTGGCCTTTTCTTTCACTCCATATCTTTCCGTGTGAACACATTTCTCACACTGGCACCGTGTCACATTGCAGCCACAGACCCTCGCTCTGTCTTCACCGCCTTTCACATTTTCCTCTATGCTCCACTGGGCTCTATTTCAGGAGCTATTCACAACACTCTCATGAGAGATAGAAAAAGGGACGAGGGGGGAGCAAAGACTGAAGAGAGGGCGATGAGTAACACTCAGTCTAAACAGCTGCTGCTGGACCTGAGATTTGCCAGGAAGTAATCCTATATCCATTCCCTTACTCCCCCAACTCCCACTCCCTCTCATCCTAGTTTGTCTTTCCTCCCTCAATATTCAAGTTTCACCCAATTCCAGTGAAAAAGTAAAAAAAAAAAAAAAATCAACAACAACAACAAAAGCTCTGGTTGCTGGGTTGATGATGGCTGCTGGTATTTCATCAGCATTTGTTAAAGTAAAAGTTGACTGTGGGGTTTGGCTTGTAGTGGATTCGTTTAAATCAAGCTAATTCTCCTGCCAGTGCTAAAGCTAACACCTCTGAGAAGCTTTGTTTTAGAGTGGTGGACTAAATGCTAGGCCCAATTACCCATGAGCCTTCGGTGCTGTGAAGAAGTTTTAGCTGCAGGTTGTCTTTATAGATGTTTGGATGCTGTTTCTCATAACAGTTTTAACCTGCGTTTTCGGGTGTTTCTTTTGTACACTGGGGGTCATAATAACATCATAACTTCATACAATTTGTTTTTACTGAAAGAAGATGTTTTATAACCCAGCTGTTTGGATTTATAATTGAATTTAATGCCAGAGATTTTTCTTGTGGGAAAAATCTGTGGGACTTTAACATCAGTCAATCTAAATCAGACTTGTACTCAACATAGTTCTGGCCCTTGGCTCCACTCACATATTTTTTGCACTGTGATTTTGTATTTCCCATTGCAAAACTAAATGACTTAGATCAAGGGGTTGGAGCTGGCGTCTCAGGCAACCTGAATCTGTGGGCAATTTAGAGTCACCAATTAACCCAGACGTGCCGGTCTTTGCACTGTGGGAGGAAACCGGAGTACCTGGTGAAACCCATGAAGCCCATGTAACAAGTGAGGCATGTAGGCTTTTGCACTTGTGACTTTGGTTTAGGAAAGCAAAAGTAAATAAGTTGTAATAAGTAACCATCCCTCCAAAACCCAGAGTAGCTGTAGCTGGCACAGCCCTGAGCACATTGCTCTTACCAGTCCTACTCCAAGATAGTCGACTGCTTTAGCAACGGTTTGGCAAAAAACAAAAAAATAAATAAAATTGACACATTGCAGCGCGGCTGATGCAACCAGCACAGATACAAAGTCAAGCGGCCGTGAATGGGAGGGATATAAAAGAGCTGAGAGAGGACAGTGGTGAGTGGAGTGAAGACACTTCCTTCAGATGATAAGTGTAACTGTTTTCGAGTGATACTTTTTCCAGATGTGTTGCGTGGCCTCATTTTCCATGGTTACCATACAAAAGTCAGAAACAACTTACAACGTTTAACAACACACAACATCAGCGTGCTGCTGAAGATCTATACAGTGAGATAAAGGCTACCTCATTTGAGCCTCTGTTTCTCATTGAGCAGGCCAGACATGTGGCGACAAATGAGCAGACGTATGGAGACAGACAAACCACCCACACATGTTGACAGGATCTCAAGTCAACAAACAGCAAAATTTGTGCGTGTGTGTGTGTGTGTGTGTGTGCAATAGTGCTACAATTTCATTGTTCTCTCTGTAATTGTTTATGTCTGTGTCCTCAGAAGTGTGAGGCTGTGAAAAACAATCAGAGTAAAATCTACAGATTAACACTTATTAGAATCTGTGTGTGTGTGTGTGTGTGTGTGTGTGTGTGTTTGCAATCATTTTGGCATTCAATGAACATTAATTCATCATGTCGTTAATGGATGTCTGCCTCTTGTGACCATCAGTCATCCAAAGGGAAAAACTGCATGGGAAAAATGTGATCTGTCACAGTGTTATTTATACTGAGGAAAACAAGTAGCAGCGAACACAGCAGAAGAAGCTGCACGTGTGGTCACGGTGAGTGACGCAGTTCACGGGCTGTGACCTGCATACGCTCATGAGTGAATGACTCTTTGTCATTTCACAAAAATGACTGATCATTGTGACACTGCACTGTGCATATGCAAATGCAAAACCTCTTGAGTCTGTCAATGCCTAGCTTCTGGACCGCAAACACCATGAACATACACAGTGCCTTACCTGAACTTGCCTAAACATAATTTTAAGACCTTCAGCACACAAATAGAAAGACGTCTTTGTAAAGATTGCCTTACGCATAAAGTTTAGACTATGACAGCTGTACATTTAATCTTCACCAGGTTCTAAATGTGTGATTTTAGAATTTCCACGGGGGTCATTTTTTAATCTGCAGTTATAAATTACATGATTACAATTTTAATCCATTCACTTAACATCCCTAACCTCATATCAGTTACTAAGATGTCATCAGATCCATCTCCATGACAACCAAACACACTCAAACCACTGAAGAAGAAACTACGTTTCAAAGCTTTGCAAAGAGCTGGTGACATGTAGAGATATGTCAATAAACAGGCCATCACAGTTGCTAGATTACTCAAGCCGATTTGTTTTGGTTTTTTTTGTTTGTTTGTTTTTTGGTTTTACTGATTATCAAGTTCAGCATCACATGCACAGCACAAAATTCAGATGAACATAAGTGCACTGGCTAAAATGAAGACCTGATGCAATCACACAGCAGCAGTTTTTGACCCGTAGCTGCAAAACTAACCCACATTCAGTGTGAAAGAAAGTGACAAGATAACCCCAGAAAACAAAGATAAGCGTCTAGATTCCATGAAAATTAAAACAAAACAGATTAAATGAATTTCTTGAAGCGACATGTGCAATAGGTTGTACATTTGAAGAGTATGCGGTATTATACATTTTGGCTTTTCAAAACAAGGGCCACCATTCATGGGTCATGGGAGAGTTAGAATAAATCCCCAAGAAGTCACTCACAAATAAAATATTAATCAGCTGCTGTCAATTACAGGCAAACTCTAAATAGAATGTATCTCTTGCTTTCCTCCAGCTGGCAACGAATTAAGCGTTACTGAAGTTAAAGAGAGCCTCTTTTATCATTCTCCAAGCTCTGGTAGGGGATAAAAAAATTCAACATCATCATGGCTGCTGCATTATACAAGTGTGGTGGAAAGTCTTAGTGCTTTGCTTCAAGGCTTTATGATACTGACAAATGTTAGTGCTGGCGCACACATCCTCACACAAACAGGATCTTTCCATATGGAAACCCAGTGGACGGATCACAATCACACATCAACAGTTGCTGCTTACATCCTGGGACTTAGTCAGGCAAAGGGATGGACAAAGTTTGGAAAAGAGATTTGGATCTCTTTGTTGGTTTTTCACCAACCCTGGTCTGCCTCACATTGTTTAACTTTCCGCCTGTCACTGGAGCTGACCTCTGACAGCGGAGTCTACTACTGAGATTGAAGAGTAAGGAGGTACAATTTTCTGTTCTATCATCAATTCAGTTGCCACATTCTCTTTCCTAATTTCCTAATGTGCAAGTTCTTGTACATCCTGTTTCGTTTTGTTTTTTTTTTAATTCTCCTGACTGCAGAGACGTCCAGTCCAACTGTCTTAGATCTTAAATTAGTCCAGCTTGATGAGATAAATATAGGTGCCAGTGTAACTACATAGATGAGGTTACAGAGAGTTTATGGGGATTAAGTTGTGGAGGCACAGATTTTTTGTGAAAATGTACAGAAACATTACTCATGTTCAGATCTTTTTTTCTAGTGCAATTACTGTGAATGACCTGTGAGTGAAAAACTATTAGTCATGTTTTCTTATGTCTTTCTAATTGATGGTGGCTCATTGCAAAACTGTTAGTTTAATGATTAATTTCCTATTAATAGCAAGGAAAAAAAAATATAATTTTACTTTTAATTTATTTCTTTCAGAGTTGCTTTACTTTTCTTGATCAACACACAAAGTAGATTTTTTATTATTTTGTAAAGCACTTTGTAACAATAAATATTAATAATAATTTAACTAGGCTGATGAACATGTATTTGCGATGTGTGATCTAGAATCAAAAGGCAATTAACATCCTGATGTTGATTTCTATATATTTTGCTTAGCAACAACCAGCAGCAGCTTCTCTGCAGCCAAATGGAACTGCATGAACTTCTTAAATTGAAAAACAAATTGATTCGGAAACTAAGCACCCAAACTTTCCCAGTTGTTGTGTCTGTGAATAGTGTTGAAAAGGGTATGAAAATGAGCAGTCATGAACGGAAACATAAGAAGAAGCAAGTGTGAACTCTGACGGTGTAGCCAATGGATCAACATTTGAGTCGGTTTTCAGCAATGCCAGTTCTCCTTTTTGCTCTGTTTTTGGTGTCCACCACC
The DNA here is from genome assembly GCF_900963305.1 of Echeneis naucrates. Lineage (NCBI taxonomy): Eukaryota > Metazoa > Chordata > Actinopteri > Carangiformes > Echeneidae > Echeneis > Echeneis naucrates. Next base: position 11,846,696 of record NC_042511.1, read on the forward strand.
ACTCGAGGGGCCCCCTGAGGTTGGGCTCTACGATCTTTGGGGCCTGATATTTGAGGCATACAGTATGTAAAACAAGTTCATATAGTTCTCACCCACATCAGAGAGGAGGCAGGAACAATTATTCCTGGTAAATATAATGTGGACCTCCTTCCTCAGCGACCTTTTTGGCCTGGGGCTTGGATTTCCTGTGGGCAGTCAAAGCTCACTTTCACAGACTTCCTCCTTCTCTGTGTGGCAAAATTTGGCCCATTAAACAATTAAACCAGTGTCAAGCATTGCACTGATTAAGATGATCATATTATATTTAAATACACCACAACACCTCTGTGTGTCACCGCAGCAACCTTCCTTCCTGAGGAAACTGTTGTCATGCAACAGTGTACCGGGGTTAGCCCAGTGGAAACCATAGCAACAGACTTGACAGGCACCCCCCCCCCCCCCCCCCCACCTGTCACTTCCTGAGGAAGCTCTCACCTCATTGGTTTCTTCCTGAATGATTGGGTTTGCACATATTACTACTGCAGGAACATTTCACCAGTCTTTTATCACAAACAGTAACCCTTTTTAAGTAATACCGGCATATAGTGTGAAGAAAAATGAGTATTCTGAATGTGTTTGTGTCCTTGGGTGCTGACTGATAAGGCCACACAAGTGACAAGATTTTTCTTCTTCTTCTCCTTCTTGTTCCCTCTCGGCTAACATAAGCAAAACGTGTGCCAGAGTACTTGCAGCACGGCTGTGTACTCCCACAGTAATATAAACTAATGTAACGCTTCTCAAATTGTGACAAACTGTCTGTGAGTGTGTGCGCAAATCCTATTTCTGGAATGTCATCTGAACTGCTACGGCTCTCTCTGTTTATATCAGACTCCATTAGAGAGCATATGTCAAAGTCTAGTTGATATGTATACAAAGGCGTCCACAGAGAAAGAAGGAGGCAGACTTAATGAATTATAGTTTCCTTTCTGTCATCGATATATTCTATCTGTCTTTTCAACTTTGGTGGTTCTTTACTACTCTAAACTATGAATGTATGTGGATTTCCTTACTGTGCTAGCCAGTGTAGCAAAGCTATTTTGGCTCTTCTTCTTCTTCCCTCCACATCTCAGTGTCTGTGAAGTGAGGGGGTGGAAAGAGGTGACAGGGGGCAGAAGTTTCCTTCCCAGCTTTGAAGATTGCTTGTAAGGATAGAAGGAGGAAAAGTGGAAGAGGTAAAAGCTTGTTACCCTTTGGAGGTGGGGCCTTTTACGAGGGAGGCCCCACTTACATACAGCACATGCAGGCGCTGCTCTGTAATGGTAGCTTTCTTTCCAACCGCAAATCCTAAATGGTGAGTGAACAGCTCACTTAGGCAGAGCTGCTTGAAGACTATTTTTTTTTTTTTGAAGCCAGCAGAACCATCAGGATGTCATTTTGCAACATGGTATAGCCAAACTGAACTTTGCCCGGTTAGCAAGGAGTTTACAGTACATATTTACACAGAGGGCTGTGATGATCAGCCAGAGTTTGATGATGTACTCAATTGTAAAACAGTACCTTGCTTGACTGCGCACCCCATCTGTCAATGCAGTTGTTAAGGTTGTGTGGGCTTCTCTTTGGCCTGAAGACGGCATGTGCTTTAAAGCTACATGTTGCCACCATGTGGTTAGAGTGAGGCTCAGAAATCACATTAGTTGTACTGTTGTTGAATTATTACGGGACTTTCAGAAAAAGTTAGAAGAGCAACACTGTGCGGCAGCATAATGTGCAAATGTAAACTGTTTTAAAAGGTGTGAAATGTACTCTGCAACCTCGGAGGTTGAAAAAAGAAGCCAACAAGGAAGTAACAAAAACTTCAGACTTTAGAATAGACATTTGACAATTACCATTATTATGTCTTTGGTTACTACCCATATTTTTAATTAGCCAGGAGTTTGGCAGCCCACACTGAAATTTTAACATTTAACTGCTACTAGCAAATGTTTGGGCGATGACACAGCGATGTATTTATGTTCTATGGTACTCTGCTATGAATAACACTGTTTTCCCCCTTGGCCAAATGAGTAAGTACAGGAATTATAGATTGAGTTACGATTTAATGTCAGCATGCACACTCTTAGTTTGTGTGTGTGTGTGTGTGTGTGTTCTCCTTTCTATTGATAGTGCGACTGACAGTGTGAACTCAGCAGATGTTGTGAAGGGAGGGAGACGAGGCCCAGAGGCATTCCAGTAAAAGATACAACTCATACACAAACTGCAGGAGAAAAACTTTCCAAGGACAGATATGACACAATTGCAAAATGAGCAATTTTCAATAAAAATACAAAATTAATCTTACATGCACAATATTATCAAACTTTTAAACTGCATTGACACCATTGTCCCTGTTTTAAGTATCAACCATGGTGGATCCAGGCTTCAGGCAGAAATTTTAAGTTCTCTCTACATGTTTTGCCAATCAGTAACACTGGAACCACAATGAATTAAGCTGTTGAAGAAAAAGAGAAGGGACAAGATTAGTGGATTCAGGAAAGAGAGGAAAGGCAGTTCTTTCAGTTATTTTTGGATGGATTTTAAACAGGCCAGACTTAAACGCAATCTCACCCTTTATGATGACTTTAGCCGTGGCCTCACTGGTGCCAACGTGGTTGGTGGCAACGCATTTGTACGTTCCACTGTCACTCAGTTTCACATGGGCTATCTGCAGCCTCCCATCCTTTGTGGTCTCTGCCCCTGCAGGCAGGCTGGCCCTGCCTGCCCGACTCCACACAAATTGGATAGGATGAGAGCCGTGAGCGAGGCACTGCAAGCGCAGGGAGTTACCCGGCTGAAGTCTCACCTGCTCAGGGAGGCAGGTCGCGTATGGAGGAGCTGGACAGAGACAAGACAATTATTCTGCATCTCCATCTGCTGAGGTGAATGGGCATCTGCATTCTTGTCTGTTTTGCTCACTCACTGTCCACCTCCATCTGCGTGTACGCCTCACTGTAGCCATGTATGTTGGTAGCATTACAGATGTATTGTCCCGAGTCTTGGCGCCCCACGCTGGTCAGCGTCAATACACCGCCAACCATGGTGTGTTTCCATGGCAACGGTGCACGGAGCTTGGACCAGGTAATGACAGGCGGAGGGGAACCTTGAAGGGAGAGGAGACATAAAGGGGAAGTGAGAGCAGAACTAGGTCACATTAAAACTTACTTTCGTCTTACCACTGGCTTGACACTCCATTGTGACACTCTGTCCCTCCACTACCGTCATTTCTGTGTTGCTCACTGCGGCCACTGGTGCTCCAGCCCCTCCCTCCACAACAATATCAACTTTGGCCACTGTCGTCCCTTCATTGTTCTCAGCCTGGCAAATATAAACTCCTGAGTCTTCTGGACGCACTGCAGCCCACTGAGGAAGACATCAGTGGTGGCGTTTATTTCATTAAAGTGAAAAAAAGACATTGAATTAGAAGAGCATGCACCCGTATTCCACCTGAATGGTGTTGACATCATTTGCTTCCATGGTAACCAATTGCAGGGTGGAGCCTTGCCGTGTCCATTTCAGCGTTGGGTGTGGCCTGCCTGTGGCGCGACACTCCACTGACACAGGAGCACCTATTCTGACCCGCAGCGGCCCCGCCGGTGTCAGGCGCACCTTAGGAGCATCTGAGGTAGGACACAAGCCACCACACTGACAGGTCATGACCCTAGTCTCACATCTCTTTGGAGTTTCATTTCTGGACAGAAAATGTTTGTCCAATATCCACTGTCTTTTAGCACTGTTTAACTCCTCAGGGATGTTTCGTGCTGCTAGACTATTAAAACAGGGAATGTCAAAACATTCAAGTGTCATTGTGCATGAATTCTGTGAGCTGGGTTAACTCAAAGTCGGGGGATAATCCTCCATAAGTTCATCCCTGGATATCCCTTCACAGGCCATATTGGTACATACTGAATCCAAACCATGTGCTTTAAAATAATACCTGGTGCAGGTACACACGGCTCACCCACAGCTGGACGGGTGGATAACATGGTCAATATTTTATCCAGAAATTAAAATTCAGTGTTATTCATATTCAGTCAACTTCCTGTCAGTTTTCAGTCAACAAATGATTGATGAACTTGATGGGGGAAAAAGACTATTTTTGTCCAGTCTGTGAATTGTCTTGAATTACTCATATAATTCCTTTTAAATATATTTGTAAAAAATAAATAAAAAGATGACACAAATCAAAACTGAAATACAGAAAGTCTAAAGCCAAAAGTTTAAGAAAAATCAAGTGCCTTTTTTTTTTCTAATAAAAGGGAGGCCAGATAAAATTGTCAAATAACTTGACAGTGATCACATATAGTTGTAGAGGTACAGACATGCAAAGACAAGCTCACGTTTGACATTGAGCACAGCTGTGGCAATGCTGCGGCCTGCAGAGTTGGATGCCACACAGCGGTACTGCCCCTGGTTTGCAGGTCGGCTGTTAGCAATGGTTAGCACCGAGCCATCTGGACCAGTCTTTGCGTTGTCTGCAGGGAAAACAGAGCTCTTGAGAGAATCTTGACCACAAAATGAAACAGGAGGTGAGCAAACGACAGCAACAAACTATACAAACGATCAGTTTCAGCTTCTCATGTGGTGATAATATGAGAGAAAAACTTATCCCTGCATGTTATTGCCCCTGACCAGGTAAAGCTTGGTTACTGGTCCTCCTCCACTCCAGCTGAACTGGCTGTGCACCTCCCCCCACTTGGCACCTGAAGCTGACAGACTCCCCGTGGCGCACGGTAGCTGCCTTTGGTTCCACATAGATGACAGGAGCCTGGCCAGCCACTGCACAGAAAGATCAGGTCTGGTAACATCGCACACACACACAAGCACACACGTACACGTGGAGTGCAAGTCTGTGAACCTTTAGACAGGCCAGGATAAACAAGCACTACCCCTAAGTAAATAACCTGAGCAAATACAGTGATTGAACAAAAGCTCCAATTGATTACAAAGCAAAAGAAAACAAAAGTTCAAATCTCTCCAACAAATTTCTCTCAACAAAGGAAAAAAATAAGGATAAATGGAGACAGTTTTAAAGTTTTCAGATGTATTCATATTGCTGTGTGACCATCAGTTTGTGTATCCCTTTAAAGGTTAAAGTTAAATTGCATCAGCAGAGAAATGAAAAAAGAAGCTGACATATTGTAGCAGCTGTTTCTCTTTCATTAAAATGAAATCAAATTCATTACCTGCACACAGCAGAGAGCACAGGATCAGAGCTCCAGGTGATAAATCCATCATGAGCAGTGAACAATTCCTTTCTCCCCAGCGTGCAAACTTTCTGCCTGTCTCCGACTGCCTCTATCTCTTTTTGGTACAATGACTTTCAACCTTTAACCCTGGCTTACCATTACCCCTTCTCTTATTCAAACACAACTCACCAGTATCAGTCACGTATGAAGCTGCTCACTTCAATTTTCCCCAAAGAAAAAAAAAAAAAAATAATAAATTCTTTGAGCTAACAATTGTTTGCTCACAAAATCTAAAACTGTCTGCAGTGGTTGATGATATCCAGAGAAAAAGGCTAAATGTGAAGTGTGTTGTGTCACTGATATAACATACACATTAAATGTTGATGATTTTAATAGCTGGACTGTGATTTTAAATCTATTATATGTTTGACAACAATTCACTGGGTGGCTGATTTCATGACTTTATCCTTCAGAGTATCAATCTGCTTTCCAGGTAGAGAGCTCTCTCCATGTGTCTCCATGTGACAGCAGCTGATAACACTGCATTTGAATTCAGGAATCTCAAAGTACTTTGCTCGTCACAAAATTGCTGTAGCTGAGCTGTATAAAAAAATATAAAGTATGCTTTTAAGAAATAGGTAAAAAATAACATTTTAATAACAATAACAAACTGTGAAAAACTGTCAAAACTTTTCTGGCTAATGTGACATTACTAGTTTAAATATTATGACTTCTGCAGGGAGCGGTGTAATTCACAGATAACATCTGCATCACAGCAGTTCCTATAAAGATAAATTACATTCAGATCTAATTGAGATTTGTTTCACCAATAAGATTTGAAATCTGGTCTGTGTTTATTGGAGTATTGAAAAATCATACGACATAACAAGACTGAACTACCCAGAAGACAATGATGTGGTGACTGAGCTCAACACTAGAGGGCACAGATGAACGAAATCCCACATGGCTCCCAAAGGTGGGAAATAACCATTCCCACCATTTTACCAGTGCAGGTTCACACATGTACATGTAAAACTAGGCCTGATCTCCTCTTTCTAAAGCCTCAACACTTTGGTTCCTTTACAAGCATGCAGTTAATACAAGTACCAGTCCATCTGTATTATTGCATATACATTCACAGAATAATAAACAAAAGATACAAAAAGGTAACAAGCGACAATGTTTTATTTGGTTTGGTTGTTTCTGCCTATATGTTTACGTTGCAATCTGTCTATAGATTTTCTATCACAACCCTCTTTGTAAAAAAAACTAAAAAAAATATTAGTAATATTATAAAGTCTATTCCAGTTCAACGCCTAAAAATGAGTACATGCCCTATTTTTATTGTTTAAGTTCTTTGAAATAAAATGATGTATCCAAACTTAATAAGCCATAACAAACCATGGAGTGATTAGCGTTTTTTTGTTTTTTTCATGTGGAGAGGCAGATGATAGGATCAGCACCACAAACCAAATTTCTTTTAAAAAGTTGAAATCTTTCTTTTTTCTTTTTTTTTTGAAAAATGCTGGATACTGTTCATAGCTGGGCTGGGCATCAAGCTCCAGTCTGTGTCGGTATTAGTTGGAGGAGCAGGATGAGGAGTAGGGAGGGGACAGTACAGCATCAGCTGGAGGTGACAGTTCACGCTGCATGGTGCTCAGCCCGAGGGGAGGCGGCAGGCGGGATCACCAATGTCCTGACAGCTGTCGTCATCCTGCCGAAGCAGACATGTTGAAGGGACCAAATTAAATAAATAGTGAAAAATAAATCTATAAATAGTAAATCTGTTGTACACTGCATTTATGGTTATTTAAATAACCTGACATATCAGATCTGCAGTATCCATGTCTCTGAATTGTCACATTGAAGAAATCTTCTTTTCACAACAGTATTTAATTTTTTTATAGTGAGCAAACTTGTTATCTGCTGAGACCTTCACAAGAAACTGCGTACATCCCATCATCCCATTGTCATCATCTTTAATGCAGCTGTTTAGTACACTATGGGCTGGCTGCCTTTTGTTTTGGAAATGGTCTGAACAAAGCGGAAGGCTGTTACCATGACTACTCAGTTGGAGAGTGTGTATGTCCATAGAAATAGTGACTGACCATGAAGCTACTCATATGGAGACAACAGGAAGATGGTTCCTCATCAGCTCTCATCAGGTGTGTAACACAGGGCTTGGTTAGGGTGAGGGGATTTTACACACATACACACACACACACAGTTTTTAATATCAAGCAAACGCAAACATTACAATTGTATGAGGCGTGAAGCACTGCAAATATTTAGGGCTGTACAGCCTGCAGGTCATATCTTGATTGTGATTAAAGCAGGAGAAAACAAAACAGATTACAGTGGACATCTGAAAGAAGGGGCACCTAAAGTACTGAGCAGCCTGTAAAATGAAGTCAATGCTAGAGAACTTGAAACCTTCTAATGACGGGGGTGGGGCAACACCTGTGGTTGTTGAAAAAGGTCAGATTGTATTAACCTCTTTGTGCAGTCCCCCTAGTGGTTGACACAGGTGTGTCAACCGATTCGGTTCCCACCCAAGTTCCTGAAGTACTGAAAGAAGAAACGTGGTGATACACACCAAGTAATAATACGACCAAGATATATGATGTAGAATGACACGATCGTTACAGAGAATTAATCCAGGTAGGATGAGCATTATACGTCGTGGCCATGTCTGTAAGTATTCCAGTTAAGAATGGCCACGATGTATGATCCTCATCCTACCTGGATTATTTCTCCATAACGATCGGGTCATTCTACATCATACATCGTGGCCGTATTATTACCTGGAACACGCATTAGCTTGTAGCCAGAGTTTGGATGTCTTCTGTGGACATCACTTACAACAACACGGTCCAACTCCTCATCACAGAATACAGGTCTGTCTGCCTGCGCGCACGCACGCACACACAAAACATTAACAACGAGTAATGTCCCGGTCCTTGTGTGTGTTTTTGTGTCTGAAGAGGTGGAGTACTTCTAAATTTGCGGTCAATATGTTTGTGCAGAAATAAAGCCAACATGTTAAATAAATTCCTCTGCCCCCAATGTCACTTTCTCTGTGACCTGACTGCAGCTGGATCTCTCTCCTTTCTGATGGAACTCCCAAACTCAGCTGTTTCTGTCTAAGATAACGTTTTGTGTCGGGCTTTAATACAAGCTAGGCTAATGGACGTTAGCATTAGAGCTGTCCAGTTAGCTTACTTTACAAGCTAACGGCCCTGTTTGTTACCTCGCTCTACGTTTCTCGTCCCAAATTCACCGTCACACCCTTTAAAAAAAACATTTGTATAGAAAAATTCTCAACCCTTTATTTTCTTATTCTTCTTTATTTTCCTTTCAGATCACTGGATGATGGACTGATGCTGACTGGACATTTTTCTACCGAACGTCAGACAACAACACACTAGCATAGCAACAGTAACCAATGGGGGCGGGGCTTAGCGAAGGATCGGTGGCCAAATCATTTGTTGTATGTGTATGTGTGTGTGTGTGGGGGGTGTTACAATTAGGAAGAAAACAAGAAAACAAGTACTCAAATATTACATAATCTTTCACTAAAATAAGGTGACTCGTTCGCTTTACTGGTCTAGTCTGTGGACGCGTCCTGTCTCCGGTCTAGTCTCGGTCCGTTCCTGGAGGGGTGCCAGACCGGTCTGGTCTGGTTCGGCCTAGGTCCTGGGGGGGGCGCCGTATCTGCATTAGCCCAGTCCATTACTCGCAACCAATTAACTCCGTAGACACGTTCAGGTGCCCACACCGGGAATGGACCTTTACATACATACACATTACATCCATCATTACATACATTTATACATTTAGGGTTACAGTAAATCATACAATCACCATTACATTTACATCATGTATACATATTAACATAATCACTAACCCCGGGGTTAAATTACATCAACTACATTATACATTACATCCACATCAGCTACCCTAGCCAGGAATCGAACCCACTCACACCTAGGTGCGGGGCGGCAGCGTTACCGCTGCGCCACAGCGCTGCTCGAGTTGCAGCATACATTTGCGCTACTTCACCATTTCACATTTACGTCACCTGACCTAACCGTGATGACGTGTCGCCCAGAGTGGGCTGCGATTGGCTCCAGCATCCCACGTGACCTCTTCTTATTAGCTTCGGTCCACGCCTGTTGATTTGTTTATAATTTTTATGAGTAAATAAATACCATGCTTTGTTGCTGAATTTTTCTTGTGTATATGCTACAGTTTAACTGGTTGATCGAACAATGATAATTATGTAGACCTTTAGCCTATTTTATGGGCATGTCGTGCAAGAGATAACAGAAAATGTATAGGCTTTCGGGGAAAAAATATTTTAAGTGTTCAGTGATTGGATCATTGACTTTCCTATAAATCATGCACTTGCTTGCAACTAACCTAGGACATAACCTAATTTCCCAACCCAGTTTCCCAAAGGGCAGCCAGGATGAGCGTTTGTCATTTGAGTGTATGTTCATTATGGTAAAATGGACAAACTTGTGTTCAACGAGTTCGTGAATTATGAAACATGCGGACACTATCCGGTGGGTGTTTCTGGGGAGCAGAAATATGTCATTTGCAGGCGTTCCGCCCGTTTCCAAATGAGCGATAAGCAATAGTTACGTTATACGTCAAAAATAATGTCATCAATCCGTCAGTTCAGCATGCTAACCAGTTAGCTAACCAGTTAGCTAGCAGTCCATTTCGAAGCAACTAACTAGTCTAAGTGATCCACAGTGAGGTTTACTTAACGTAGGCTACTCTCACACAGCTATGCTAGCTGGAATCCATTTACACAAAGATCGACAAAGAATGGCCGAACAAATGCATTCTCAATTTATTTTGTTCTATAATAAATACCATACCAGTAACCCACACATTGGCTAGTTCCATTGCGCTTTCCGTACACCCAGCTGTGTTTCTATTTGCGTTTCTTCTTTAAGTACGCACGACTCAACAGTAAATCAGCGTAAAGGGGAACAGGAACTTGGGGGAACCGAACCGGTTGACACACCGGCACGAGCTATTTTCTGTTCCATTTACTGCCAAAATGGCGGCGTAAACAAAGGAAGTCACGTGACATCCCCGAGAACTGGGTCTATGGATCTGAATGTCTGTCTGAAATGTTACTTCGAAGAAATCTTACAATAATAAAATTATTGATTGAAAAAGAGCGAGAGCCTGTTTCCATAAAAAAAAAAAAGAATACATCTGTAGTTTTCAGCCTCCTACACATCCATATAAGGGCATATCCTGCGTCATTCCACAGCTGCGTCATTGAGGACGTCACAGATCTCTCGGCACAGAGGGTGTAAGCTGGAGCTCCAGCTGTTTATCTGTTTGTAGCTGAGGAGCAGCTACCGGCATATGGATGGGTGGCAGTCCGCCGGGGGCACCCCGTCCTCCTCCGCCGGCCCGAGGGCCTTGGGGACCGGCAGAGGACGGTGGGGACACCCGCCCAGCCAGCTAGACCAACCCACTTTGGGTTGCGTGTTGGCGGAGGAGCAAAATTATTGCCCCTCCGCCGACATGCATGCACACTAACGTAAGCGTTAGTGTGTGCACACTAACACCTTGTGTGTGTTAGTGTGCACAATAAACCAACACATGTACTGAGAAAATATCCACGATAGGCTGACGTAAGGATAAGAAAAAAAAGCATAAAGCATAGGTTTAAATCAAATATATGTCACATAAAGTGTTACATACATACATACACTAACACTTTGTGTGTGTTAGTGTGCACAATAAACCAACGCATGTACTGAGAAAATATCCACATTTGGGGAATTCGCAGTGGTCCGTACAAAAAAATTTTTATTTATTTTTTGCAGTCAAGAATGTGTTGTAAATGTGTTGGTTTATTGTGTACACTAACACTTTGTGTGTGTTAGTGTGCACACACTAACGCTTACGTTAGTGATCAGTACATGTGTTGGTTTATTGTGCACACTAACACACACAAGGTGTTAGTGTGCACACACTAACGCTTACGTTAGTGTGCATGCATGTCGGCGGAGGGGCAATAATTTTGCTCCTCCGCCAACACGCAACCCAAAGTGGGTTGGTCTAGCTGGCTGGGCGGGTGTCCCCACCGTCCTCTGCCGGTCCCCAAGGCCCTCGGGCCGGCGGAGGAGGACGGGGTGCCCCCGGCGGACTGCCACCCATCCATATGCCGGTAGCTGCTCCTCAGCTACAAACAGATAAACAGCTGGAGCTCCAGCTTACACCCTCTGTGCCGAGAGATCTGTGACGTCCTCAATGACGCAGCTGTGGAATGACGCAGGATATGCCCTTATATGGATGTGTAGGAGGCTGAAAACTACAGATGTATTCTTTTTTTTTTTTATGGAAACAGGCTCTCGCTCTTTTTCAATCAATAATTTTATTATTGTAAGATTTCTTCGAAGTAACATTTCAGACAGACATTCAGATCCATAGACCCAGTTCTCGGGGATGTCACGTGACTTCCTTTGTTTACGCCGCCATTTTGGCAGTAAATGGAACAGAAAATAGCTCGTGCCGGTGTGTCAACCGGTTCGGTTCCCCCAAGTTCCTGTTCCCCTTTACGCTGATTTACTGTTGAGTCGTGCGTACTTAAAGAAGAAACGCAAATAGAAACACAGCTGGGTGTACGGAAAGCGCAATGGAACTAGCCAATGTGTGGGTTACTGGTATGGTATTTATTATAGAACAAAATAAATTGAGAATGCATTTGTTCGGCCATTCTTTGTCGATCTTTGTGTAAATGGATTCCAGCTAGCATAGCTGTGTGAGAGTAGCCTACGTTAAGTAAACCTCACTGTGGATCACTTAGACTAGTTAGTTGCTTCGAAATGGACTGCTAGCTAACTGGTTAGCTAACTGGTTAGCATGCTGAACTGACGGATTGATGACATTATTTTTGACGTATAACGTAACTATTGCTTATCGCTCATTTGGAAACGGGCGGAACGCCTGCAAATGACATATTTCTGCTCCCCAGAAACACCCACCGGATAGTGTCCGCATGTTTCATAATTCACGAACTCGTTGAACACAAGTTTGTCCATTTTACCATAATGAACATACACTCAAATGACAAACGCTCATCCTGGCTGCCCTTTGGGAAACTGGGTTGGGAAATTAGGTTATGTCCTAGGTTAGTTGCAAGCAAGTGCATGATTTATAGGAAAGTCAATGATCCAATCACTGAACACTTAAAATATTTTTTCCCCGAAAGCCTATACATTTTCTGTTATCTCTTGCACGACATGCCCATAAAATAGGCTAAAGGTCTACATAATTATCATTGTTCGATCAACCAGTTAAACTGTAGCATATACACAAGAAAAATTCAGCAACAAAGCATGGTATTTATTTACTCATAAAAATTATAAACAAATCAACAGGCGTGGACCGAAGCTAATAAGAAGAGGTCACGTGGGATGCTGGAGCCAATCGCAGCCCACTCTGGGCGACACGTCATCACGGTTAGGTCAGGTGACGTAAATGTGAAATGGTGAAGCAGCGCAAATGTATGCTGCAACTCGAGCAGCGCTGTGGCGCAGCGGTAACGCTGCCGCCCCGCACCTAGGTGTGAGTGGGTTCGATTCCTGGCTAGGGTAGCTGATGTGGATGTAATGTATAATGTAGTTGATGTAATGTAACCCCGGGGTTAGTGATGATGTTAATATGTATACATGATGTAAATGTAATGGTGATTGTATGATTTACTGTAACCCTAAATGTATAAATGTATGTAATGATGGATGTAATGTGTATGTATGTAAAGGTCCATTCCCGGTGTGGGCACCTGAACGTGTCTACGGAGTTAATTGGTTGCGAGTAATGGACTGGGCTAATGCAGATACGGCGCCCCCCCCAGGACCTAGGCCGAACCAGACCAGACCGGTCTGGCACCCCTCCAGGAACGGACCGAGACTAGACCGGAGACAGGACGCGTCCACAGACTAGACCAGTAAAGGAATTTATTTAACATGTTGGCTTTATTTCTGCACAAAGATATTGACCGCAAATTTAGAAGTACTCCACCTCTTCAGACACAAAAACACACACAAGGACCGGGACATTACTCTTTGTTAATGTTTTGTGTGTGTGTGTGTGTGTGTGTGTGTGTGTGTGTGTGTGTGTGTGTGTGTGCGCGTGCGTGCGCGCAGGCAGACGGACCTGTATTCGGTGATGAGGAGTTGGACCGTGTTGTTGTAAGTGATGTCCACAGAAGACATCCAAACTCTGGCTACAAGCTAATGCGTGTTCCAGGTAATAATACGGCCACGATGTATGATGTAGAATGACCCGATCGTTATGCAGAAATAATCCAGGTAGGATGAGGATCATACATCGTGGCTACAAGCCATTTCTCCATAACGAAAAGGGGAAAAGGCCCAGTGAGGAGACAGAAGAAGAGCCTGCGACTTCCATGAAATGAAAGCTTCATTGCCAGGATGTTACGAGGACGCTGCTAATAAAGTTGCATACGAGTGCACAGGGGATTCACGTGTATTGTGATGTTTAGGAAATTGCACAGTTTTTATGCCGATCGTATCGTTTTATTTTGTTGCATGTATCCGCCACACCTTAAATGCCGGTCTGTGGGAATACTGCCTGACATTGAACCGGTCTGTGGCTCAAAAAAGGCCATAGACGACACTTATGTGAGCGTAAAAAAGTATGCATTTGGAGTCCTGTCGATCTTTGGATCCACATACCTGTGCCAGACTTTATTTCATAAAGGTAACACATTCATAAAGCATAGGTTTAAATCAAATATATGTCACATAAAGTGTTACATACATACATACACTAACACTTTGTGTGTGTTAGTGTGCACAATAAACCAACGCATGTACTGAGAAAATATCCACATTTGGGGAATTCGCAGTGGTCCGTACAAAAAAATTTTTATTTATTTTTTGCAGTCAAGAATCCCCCAGATGTGGGATTCTCGACTGCATAATTTCCGGTAGTGGGGGACTGCGATCGCAATCTCCACTGATTTCATGTGAAAAATAATTCTTATCCTTACGTCAGCCTATCGTGGATATTTTCTCAGTGCATGTGTTAGTTTATTGTGCACACTAACACTTTGTGTGTGTTAGTGTGAACACACTAACGCTTACGTTAGTGTGCAGTACACGTGTTGGTTTATTGTGCACACTAACACACACACAAAGTGTTAGTGTGCACATACTAACGCTTACGTTAGTGTGCAGTACATGTGTTGGTTTATTGTGTACACTAACACTTTGTGTGTGTTAGTGTGCACACACTAACGCTTACGTTAGTGATCAGTACATGTGTTGGTTTATTGTGCACACTAACACACACAAGGTGTTAGTGTGCACACACTAACGCTTACGTTAGTGTGCATGCATGTCGGCGGAGGGGCAATAATTTTGCTCCTCCGCCAACACGCAACCCAAAGTGGGTTGGTCTAGCTGGCTGGGCGGGTGTCCCCACCGTCCTCTGCCGGTCCCCAAGGCCCTCGGGCCGGCGGAGGAGGACGGGGTGCCCCCGGCGGACTGCCACCCATCCATATGCCGGTAGCTGCTCCTCAGCTACAAACAGATAAACAGCTGGAGCTCCAGCTTACACCCTCTGTGCCGAGAGATCTGTGACGTCCTCAATGACGCAGCTGTGGAATGACGCAGGATATGCCCTTATATGGATGTGTAGGAGGCTGAAAACTACAGATGTATTCTTTTTTTTTTTTATGGAAACAGGCTCTCGCTCTTTTTCAATCAATAATTTTATTATTGTAAGATTTCTTCGAAGTAACATTTCAGACAGACATTCAGATCCATAGACCCAGTTCTCGGGGATGTCACGTGACTTCCTTTGTTTACGCCGCCATTTTGGCAGTAAATGGAACAGAAAATAGCTCGTGCCGGTGTGTCAACCGGTTCGGTTCCCCCAAGTTCCTGTTCCCCTTTACGCTGATTTACTGTTGAGTCGTGCGTACTTAAAGAAGAAACGCAAATAGAAACACAGCTGGGTGTACGGAAAGCGCAATGGAACGTCCCAAACTAATACACATATGAAAGGCGCGCTTCATACAGCGATAGTAGGCAGGGTTTAGTGAAAATTTCACTGCAGACAACAACAACAACAAAGGGACTGTAAACATATGTAAACATATTTCTTTACCCCGTTTCTTTCACCTCCAAAAAATCGTTTACTGTCACAGAAACAACACCAAAGTGCAGAAATGGAGTTTATTTCCCGATAAAGGTTTCAACAAGCCTGCTCACCAAAAACAAAAAAAGTCGCATGTAGTTTTCTGACTCCGTGAAATACAAACATTCTTCGATCAAACACCGACTAAAACACCGAATAAAACCACAAGCTTGGCCTCATTTTAAAGCAGAAGATGTGCCCAACAATAATCCGCGGTTCAATTTTATCCACCGTGTCCCGTTAATCGGACATTTTGTCTTTTTTCCCCTCTGGGCTGACAAACTGCGCATCTACTACGCGCAGGCAGCGTCTCCTGTCAATCAAAGTCACGATGAAAACAATATAATAGCAGAGGCCCTGAGGTCTCCGCAGACGTATAACAATCCCTGATTGGGCCGTTTGTCCCCCCAAATAAGGGCTGCGTAACGGGACCAGAGCCGCACGGGACAAACAGGCAGTGACGCACTCACGCCGTGAGAATATTTCAATTCAATGGCTGTAAAGGTACAGATGTCTTCTTTCATTTAAGCTATCAGCCATAGTTCTGGGAGTAGGACATCTGAAGTTCTAAAGCTTTACTTGCAGTGATACCAAAACAGGTGAAAATTGTCAAAAAGGGCCTCTGCGCAAAGGGGTTAAAGTCTTCGAGGAAATGGGCTAATTTATGACTAAATTGTAAAGATTTAAAAACGAGTCAGTGGTCTCTAACCCTTCCCAGTGTGAGCCGGGATTGGCTCCAGTATCTGCCGTAACACACATCTTTGGGGGGGTGTGTGTGTGTGTATACCTGAGTTTGGTGTAGCAGGAGAGGAGGCTTGGCTAGTCTGTGAAGACAAACTAGCAGCATCCACCGCTGTTTTCATGGCATAGAGATTAGCTTCCTCCCGGAACTTTGCAATGTTCTTCTTATACCGAATCCTCTTATTTCCAAACCAGTTGGCCACCTGAGAGAGATTCATCTTGAGGCATTACACTAATCCATGTCCAATTGATTGCTTAGTTGATTGATTTTCTTTTGTCGTCAGTGTGTTTTGATGCTCTGACCTGGGAAACACTGATGGAGCACTTCTTGGACAGCTCATCCTTGACCTTCTCACTGGGGTAGGGGTTTGCCAGGTGGGAGTAAAAATATTCATTCAAAATCTGTGTCGCCTGCTTGCTGAAGTTTCTTCGTTTCCGCCTGTCAGAGATGCAACAAGCATCATCAGAAAATAGAAAATACTCTTCCTCACAGTGTGAAAAGTGGAAACTGGACGTCTGAAGACTGAAATTAGAGCTACAGTCAAGAGCAGCATAAACAACCTGGCGTCCATGAACCTAGAGCGTAGGATCATGACAGCTTCACATGTGCTCTGCTTTAGCTGCATCTGGATGGCGCTGAACTTGCGGTGGATGAGCTCCACCATTCGCTCGATCTCTTTGGGTGAGATGGGTCGTGTACGGGACTGTTCCCTCAGCAGGTTCATCACATGGCTGGTGAATTCATTGCATGATGTGTTCACATAGCTTTGCTGATTATTGCTGTTCACAGGTTTTGGTAAAACGTCTTTTTTGCTAAAATCACAAACCTGCTCATATTTCTCCAGCTCAGTGTGGTAGATCTGTCATATCTGAGCAAGCTTCTCTCTGTAGTCTGCATGCTCCAAGTCCCCATCAGCAGGTGATCCACCTGAGAAACTGCGCCTTTCTCTGGACCCCCTGCAACCCCCTCTGCTAACAGCATGTTGTCCAGTCGCATGATCTGACGGTCCGGAGGCTCCTCTTCTTTGATGCCTCGGATACTCAGGGCTGGAAACCCGGATAGAAAGTGTCATGGCCTCGGATGGAGTGAGCTATATTCTAACTGATTTATCTGAACATTAAGTTTTAGTGTAAACAAAAGCACTGGCATTTACCAATGGAGATATTAACAGGAGAAAAGAGCAAACAGGAAACAGAACAATAATTTTGTACATTCTTCTTGTATAACACTATAATAAAAGTACGTTGGAACGAATACACAGCATCAGTCGAGACTATGAATACAACCTTCTGGCATTTGCTTCCAAATGCTAATCTCTGTTAGCAATGCTTCAGTGTGTCCATAAACACACAAATGGGATATTTTTACATTATTTATAGTTTCTTTGCAGCTTTTTTTGAATAATTTCTGTATTACAAGCGCAGGACAAATATATGCACTGGGTGTTGCCATGTACCCAAACTGAGATTAAGATGAGAAAAAAATGTTTTGGAGTTAGGCGTACGTTAAATCTTTATTAAAGTTGGGACAAACTGATGGTTTTGATGGAGGTTTTCCAGCTACAAGATTTCTACATAGATCCACACACACATAATTTCCATGGCAGGAGAACATCATTAGAACAGCAGCTCCCATACTTTTCCAATTCATGAAAATCTCAAAAGAGTTGACCCATCCTACTAAACAAACACAGGCCACATTGCCTGTTTGAAGCATTTTTATTTGAGACTGAAATAAAAGCAGGGGAAGGTGAACTTCTCTTTTTGATACGTGGGGTAATCATTTGTTGGTTAACCATCTGTCTCGTGACTATCTTTTCTTCAATACAATGCAAATGCAAATGATTTGTCAGTCCACCTTAGATATCTCAGAGCCAGCCCAGCCACAGGTTGGCAAGCACTGCATCAAACAAACCTATTTTTCTCATTTTCCCATCCAGCATCACTCATTCAAACAGGATAGCTGGATGTTGGAGGAATCTTCAGTTACAGCTCTGTTTGCGCAACTCTGTTTGCTTTAGGTGTGAATAAAGAGCAAGTCTACAGAAGCATCTGTTCACTGGGGCCACTGGAGTGAGAGAGGAGAAGACACAGACAACAAAAACACACTGACGGGGGAAGTTTAAGAAAAACAGGAGCAGTTGTTGTGGCAGTGATGCAGGATTTTCTTGGCATCCTCTAGCCGAAAAAAGACAAATATACACAAGAATCCCCGCGCCTGCACACATACGCATACACAGTGGCCGTAATTAACATCAGCTCTTAAGGAGTGAATAAAGAGCCTGTGAAAAATGAGAGCTCATTTGAGAGGTCATTAATTTGTGCTGTTATGCAAATTAGGTAGCAATTACAAGGTAGTTCCTGGGATCATCTAACATTCATAATCCTTTAACGGGGGCAATCGCAGCCTCCCAAGCACATCTGACTTACCTCTCAAGCACACACGCATACTCACAAACACACACATTTTCACCCCTCCGTAAGAATAAAGCAATACTACAATAAGTACACTGTATGTCTGAGAGTGATAAGACTCTGAGAATCATTCTGTGTCTCACAAGTCTGGACAAAGAGGATCTTCCTAACCCCTCTATTACTTTCTCTCATCATAATTTAACATCCATCTTATAGCTACTCACGAAAAGGAGAAATTTAACAATACAGTTCTCGGACGACTGCATTGGACTTTTAGCTTGGTGAGGCAACTGGTTACATAAGAAAAATTTGTCATGACAGGAAAGTGAGTGGCAGTGACTGAGTGACTGAGAGAGAAAGAATGACAGATATCTGAGGCAGGTCAGATCCCATTAATGTTAATGAAGCCATAATTAGTTTGGACCAACCTCTAACACTGAGTGAGTGCGTGACTGATTGATAGAGCGACACTGGGCAAATATTCACACATACGGTTTGAGATGCGGCCTGGCAGAGTAAATGTAGCTTTGTCACTCCAATTAAGGATGTAGGTGGTGAACTTGTCCCCCGACCGAGTGTGTTTATAGCAAAGTCTGACAGGACTCAGGGGGTCTGGAGAATTTCAACTGTCTGGTCAGGAGACAACACCATTAGAGCCTACACCACCGACTCATCCATCAGTCTGTCCCCGCACTATACTCTCTACTACATATTGCTTCTCTGTCTGGCCTGTATCGTGCACTGTCACACCCTGTGCAACAGGGGTGTAATATCAGATAGTGTGCTATATGTGAAATAACTTGACAAATGGTAAAGGAGGGAAAAAAGAGGAAACAGGAAATATAGGAAGGTAACAGGGTGGAGCAGGGAGTGGATAACACCAGAAAACTGCTGCTGAAAGGAAAAGGAAAAAACAACTGCCCATCACCCTTTTTCAGCCTTTTTCTCACAGGATCTGTAATCTACCAGTTAACCTCCAAAAAAAAAAAAAAAAGTGTAAGCATCACACAACCCTGTTTCCAGTCTTTGTGCTACACTATCTAATTGGCTGCTGGCTATTGGTATGTCTCCATTTCCAACTATTCCTTCCTGCACACTTGTGAGCCACACAGTTGAATATTTTTTACAAGGTCGCCTTACTCTATTTTTAGCCAGCCCCACATAGACTGTCCTATGCCATAGAGACTCAGTTAATCACCAAATCTGTAGTAATGCACTACTAGAAATTGCTGCTAACAAACTTCCTGTTCACGTCTGTTTAAGTACATTGGACACAAGTAGGCACACCTTTTTAAATAAAAAAATTGAACTATATATCTTAGACCCATTTTAAAAGAACTGCATCATCAGCAGGTGAAAATGGACATGGTGCCAAAAACAAAAGCGGAGTCACAAGGTACTAAGAGATGGAGACTGTTGGTTTTTGAGATTCTCATGGGATTTGCATCTTCGCAGGTCTGTAAATACAAGCTGTGGGAGTGTGAAAAAGTTGAATGAGTGTGAATCAGAAAGACAACAAGTTGAACTGGAAACTGTCGACACCCCATATTGCCAAACTCAAGTGTCTTTGTTTCAGAATTAGTGAATGAAAGAAGGCAAGAATATATTTATTACTTTTCGGTGGCTTGTGTGGAAGGAGCTCTCCAGTAAATGAACTTCACCGTAAATTCAAGACCCCAGCTGTGCACCGGAGCATGGTGGGACTGCAGGAGGACCAAGTCAGGAGCTAACATTTTGGTATTTTTATAAATGATCCTCACACAACTCAGTTTATCTTCGTAATTAACAAGAAATTATTGCTACATCAACATTGCATCATCTTAACTTCCTAATATTAATCACCCAGATTAGATGATCCTGTTGCTCCCATGAATTTCTCAGTCAAAAGCCTTGACTGAGAAACTCTAGCCTTTTCACCATCTGACCATTTGGAGGAGATCATCACCAAAAACCACCAAGGCAGCCAGCAGCAGATGAGCTATAGAAATATCCCACCACAAACTGAAGGCGCGAGAGTGCAACACACTGAGCACAAGAGCAAGAGAGGGAGAAAGAGAGACAATGCATTAATAACAAGTAGCAAGATGTGAATGGAGGCTAGGAAAGTGGAGCTGGACTAATATAAAATCTGTTTTTCCGTCTCCAATCTCTCTCTCAGTCTCTGTCAGATGTGTCATCATGAGGCTCAATATCAAAGGCATTAATAACATCTGCAACATATCATGAATTTATTTTCATGATTTCCTTTATATTTCCTTTATATTCACAGATGACCTGGTCTGATGAAGCTGCTATAAACCTGAAACATAAAGTTCAACATACAGAATGTGAACTGTGGAGGTAATACAATCTATAGTGGGGAGTGCAAAGTCATCAGCATGCAAACTTTTTCTTCACTGGCCTCTGTGAAAAATACAAATAAATAAATAAAAACAAGTGACCCACTGTGGCCAACTCACCTGTCTTTTCTTTCATCTCAAACAGGACACTGAATAGGGCTGGTTTCATTCTGTGGCAGTTTAAAGCATGTTTCCTTGTGCGGAAACAAAAGGCAGAGAAAGAGCCTGTTAGATTTGCAGGTGCGTTTTACAGTCTACAGGTTGCTGTCACTGAATTCCAACAAAAATAGGTCATGCAGACGCATAGTGAGCTGGTGATGAACTGACCTGACTGAAAACAGGCCTGAGCGCATGTCTGTCAATTCTGAATTCACTCACTTTAGTGAGAAAAGAAAAAAGGAACGAGAGAAACTCTGAGCCAATGGGCATTATGGGGTAGTGTGAGGTAAATAACCTCTACCATTCTGATAAACTGCGAATCTTAATTTCTAATGGGATGGTGTGACATCACTTTCAGTTTCTCACTCAGAGATCTTTACTTCTTTTCCTCCATATTAACTCTCAAGTTCACCTACTTGACAGCTGCTGAAGTTGAAAATTTGGTAACACGTCAGTCTGCTGAAAACACTCCTCCTGTGACAAAATTTTCTCTAAATTGTGGAGTGCTTGTTAATGTGGCAGTCGAACGCATAAACATAAGCCATTCTCTTTTTCATATCGAAGTGAAGAAATTATAATATAGCAAGATAGAAATGGAGAAATTCTGTTTTTATATATTCTGGATTCTTTGTGGCACGTCACTTAAATCAAACACATAATTTGGCAGAATAAATAAATAAAATTGAATAGAGCCGAAAATAAAGATAAATAACCAGCTTAAGACATGACCTTGGATCATGAGAGACAAGAAGGCCCAATAAAAGTTTCATTTATCCAGCTTTACTTTCTGTAAGAAGATTTTCCTCCTCCAATAGATGTGTTGTGTAGACGATTGTCTTTGGCATGATACAATTCATCATTTCATGTTGTAATATTTTATTTTGACTTAGTAGTAACACAGAGGTCTCACCGTGATATTAAAAGTGATGGATGAGAAAGGAGGCAGCTTCACAGGGATCGCAAGTCAGACTTGGAGCGCTACCATTCCACTTTTGTGCTGGTTATGTTATTCAGCATGACAGGCCTGTCTGTCAGAGGCTGTTCATGAAGCATTGGGATGATCATTTAGAAAACATGAGTGATTTAGCTCATATTCGAAGTTGTTAATTGCTCATGGAAAAGCAGCCACTGTTAATGTTTGGTGGTCCACAGCTGGAAAGGAGGCACACAGATTTAGGGGTGGGAGAATGGGGGTTGATTACAGTGAATTACAGCATGTTTAATGTGCATCTAAGGGGGATACTGTGATGGCATGTCTATTTCCTTCCATGGGTTTCTGGGACCTCTGTTATTACCTGGCCTGGGCCTCATCCAGACTCTCATCTGTGATGGTCATGATCTGCTGGAGGATGTCGCCCATGTGCTGCTGTGGCTGGCTGAGGTTATGGTGTTTCCCTATGTCGTCAGGATCACCTGCATCCTCCTGAGACATGCCAGTGACCAGTCCAATGTGACCTGGCATCAGATGGCCCTGGTCCTCCATTACCCCTAATGTGGCTCTGATCCTGGTGTGTAGGCTGAAATGGGACGAAGAGGAGGAGGACGACGACGACCACGAAAGGGGGCTGATCTCTCCCACTTTAGATTAATGAGTGCTTGTAAAGTTCCTCAGAAAACAATCATAATAAAAAAAATCATACAGGTGTCAAAACTCAGATGTTTTGTGGCTTCAGCTTGAGGACTGTGTTTGGCTTGAATAACAAATTAAAAGCAGCAAAAGGAAAAATGGCCTCTCTGTCTGAGAGTGTTTCCAGCGTGGGCAGCCACAAAGATTGTTCTCTGATGATCTGGGGATCCCTCCCTAATGTCGCCATCTCCTCCCGCTCCCCTTTCTATTCACGTCCCGGACACCTGCTCGATCCACCCGGCCCGGTCCCGGTCTCACACAGCCGGATTTGTTCCTGATGCCCCCCCCCCCCCCCACACACACACACACACACACACACGCACACGGGCCGTCCGCCACCAAGTCACGCAGCGTGAACACAGCTCACTTCCCCCACAAACATTTCAAAGTAACAGTCTGCAGATTTACTCGGTCAAAAGCGCCTTGGATTTGGCAGCAAAAGTCAATCGCAACAGCCCCCATAATCTGTTAGTGGTCTTTAATTCCATTGAATCATGCTGACTGTATATTTTCCAATCCACTGGAAAAATATGACCTCCAAATCAAAGTTATACCTTTCCTTTGGAGTGGAGGGCCAGGTAGATTACTACTAAACCGCGGATCTGTGCTATGTGTCAGCTGCAAAACACTTTCTGCAGCCTGAACATCTCCAGCGAGTCGAACATTTTGTCAATGAAATGCAAGGACGTCACACAAAGTTCAGTTTGGAGTACTTTTATTTTTAAATTAAAATGTGCCAAGTTCCGGTCACGTTCTGGCATTTTGTAGTGAAGTTGACGCAGCTCTTCATCAGTATGTCGGCGGGCTCCAGGGACTGCTGCAGTTTGATTTGAAACCGGGAAGAGGCCATAGGGGGAAAAAAATAAAAATTGTTTTATTGTTGTCGTCGTCGGAGTTTTCGTTGTCTACAGACAAAAATTGTATCTCAGTAGCGTCTTGTTTTATTAATCAGCTTATGCAGGCTGGTAAATAATTATCCAAATGGGCTGGTTCACCAACTGGGTTGTTATAATTTCCAATAAATTTCTTTGATGTACATATTAATATTATTGACATCCTGGAGGCCAGACCTTAACTGTGTGTCTTCTGATATGCAACACAGAATAAATTCAACTCAACTTCTCTTATTTCTCTCCTTACAGTGGGAAATCAAAAGCACAGAGGCAGAGCAACATAAAAAACGGCAAAATAATGACATGAAATCAATAATAAATTATGTTAATAAAAAGATTAGGCAATAAGACAACTTTAAGAACAAAACTTCGGTAATTATTTGCTCGTGGCTTGACTTTGTTGGGTTCTGGATATAAAGCATGCATTCTGAACACAAAATATTGCCAACCCAAGCCTCCAGGGTTATTGTGCTATATTATAAAAGATACCAGGCAGTACCATTTTTATTTCTTTCCTTCCTCCTTTCATTTTTGCTTAAAGCGGTGTGCTTCAGAAGCTTGTGTTTACATGAAGAAGTGCATGTGTCTGCTACCAATCCCCTGCTTCAAATAGGAGGCCGACCTAAAGGGACAGATGAATGAACCCCAGCACTGAGTATAGTTGGAAGTACCAGTGCAGCTTGAACTGCCCTTGTGTTCAGTCTATTACTCTAATGTTTACTAACCAGTGACACACAGGCTGATTCACCACAAACACACACAGATGAACTCATTGTCTGCTTGCCTCCTATTCCCCCTGTTTTATCCTCATCACATCCCAGTACATGTGGCTTATTCTCAGTGATTGACCAATCTCCCAGTAAATACAAATACTCTGAATCACCTCTTATTTTCATCTTCGGCAAGATGGAACAGGCTATTTGCCTGACGCCCCCCCCACGTTGCCATGTCAACAGGGACCTGATCTGATCCCCCCCTTCTCAGTCCTCTAAATTTTATATTCTCAGCACTGGCTGCTTCAGGGACTATTTTTAGCTACGGATGAATACACACCATAGTGCACAGCAGCTTTAATGACAATGTGGGGGTGATATAAAATTGATGGATGATGGCGATGGTACAGTGGCCTTTTCTGTCGTTGTTGTTTGGATGCACAGACAGACAGACAGACAGCGCAGCCACTTTCAAAGAAACAAGACGCGAGACAACAGATTTTAAATGATGCCCTCTTGCGTTCACGCTTCAGCTTGGATTTAATCGGCTTTGACGTCAGGCCCCGCTGCATGCCGGGAGTTGGAGTCGGAATGGATTCAGTACTTCCTGCTTTGACGGGGAAGACCGGAAAATTTCGGCTCATCACCAAAAAGTTGTTTTCCCGGCAAATCACAACACCTCGAAGGGACAGAAGTGAACACAGACACAAAGTAAGTGTGTGATTGTTGTGATTTTCAGTCGTTGACTCGAAAAATTAAAACATCTGAGCTCTTTTCGTGACAAGAAGCCGCGAAGTTTTGTCAAAGGAACTGTCGACAGTGTAGTCAGGTAAAGTGTTTGTCATGTAGGTACAGAGTGATATAACCGCAAATCAGTATTCAGTATTCAGCTGGCGTCATTACACATCATCATCATCAGTATTATTATTATTATTATTATTATTATTATTATTATTATTATTATTATTATTAGACATAATTTAAAACTTTTTCCAAACACGAGAGCTGCTGAAGAGTCAGCGAAACTGTCAGTTTGATTTACCTCCATCTGGTTCGTATTGATTTTCCAGCCAGACACTAAAATAGAGTCAAACTATAACAATAAGTGCCACGTTAATGAATTTTGACCAGTCAATCAGTTCGTATGTGTATTTAACATCCACATTTGCTTCAATATAAATATACAATTAATTAATTTATGAATTAATCATCATTCTAATCTTTTCTTTGCTGTCGTTGATGTATTTATTTTATAGTGATATAATACGAATATTTTTTTCACCTAAACTTGTATGTACAATTAATGCCATTTCAAACAGCCAAAACTCAAAAAAGATCACAGTTGCTGCTGGACCGATGCTTTTTGTGTGAGTTCATTTAATAATTTATCACGGGATAATGATAATCGCATGACTTGTGTTGGAAAGGTATAATAGCCCAATATGTTTGTTTTCTTGTATGATTTCTAGCAGAGTTGAGATGTGTAGTAATTCAAATTTAAAGTATTAAAAATGTCCATATAAGGTAAACTCCCATTTCCTAATCAAGGAGCTATAGATAAATGTTTTGCATGAAACAGTTTCTCTTTGTCCTTGAGCAGATAACAACACTGTAGCTATTTAAATTGAATTGGATTGCTATGTCCGGGACAATGTAGTCTTTGGATAGGATGAATTCCTAGACTGAGTTGTTGACAGTTTATCTTCTCATTCAATTCTCCACTTTTTATTCCTGAGACTCAAAGGAAAACTCTTCCAACACAGGAGTCAAATTGGAACATTCACAAACAGAATATCATTGGAATTAAAATGCTTTTATTGTAACATTTCTGACTGACATGATTTTCAAGTAAGTCCCCCATTAAGACCACGCATCCTGATAAACAAGTTTTGTTTTGTTTTGTTTTTTTCACTCTTCTTCCTCAGATGTCTTTGATGGATCATGGGGTGGTCCGGCCAATTACAGCAGTGGCGTGGACCTCCAACATCAGCACATGCCCCAAAGACTTCACTATGGTAGGAACAGAGATTTAAATTGAAGCTTTTTATAAATTTCTTTGTATACTAGTCGATTAGAGTAATGAGTTGGACTGTATAGATAATTACCAAGTCTAAGGCCTAAACCAGTCTGGAGCAAAAAGTTAAATAAAGGACCTGTAACAACGTGGGAGCAGCTGTAATATGTACTTGGACTTCATCGAGTTGTAAACAATTATTAAGTTCTTTCTGAAAGAGGAGAGGTTTGACATTTGCTCTGAAATAAAGGGACAAT
Source organism: Echeneis naucrates (assembly GCF_900963305.1). Lineage (NCBI taxonomy): Eukaryota > Metazoa > Chordata > Actinopteri > Carangiformes > Echeneidae > Echeneis > Echeneis naucrates. Next base: position 11,873,258 of record NC_042511.1, read on the forward strand.
GACGTGGGAGAACACTCATGGATGGGGCTGGAATTTGACCAGACAAATTATTTCCACGTATTTTGGTGTAGACAGAGGTGAGGTACAATACAAGGAAATTGTTGCAGTTTCTGAATCCAAAAATGTTGATAGTGAAGTTGTATAATTTGGGTGTTTTGATGGGCTGGAAATGTTTAGACCTTTTGGAAACAGGTTGTTTAAATGTGCCATCAGCTAAGTATAAACTTCTCTGAGGATCCACTGAAAAGGATGTTGTGGAAACATTGAATGTAATGACGGTTTTATGTTCGTAAAATGTATCAACAGCATCAACAAACTATTTATTAATCTTAATTGTACACATTAGTGCAGTTTTTCAACTTTTCTCCAAGTGGACCAAGCACATCTGTTTTTCTAAACAGTTACTCACTCAGGAAATACGCATTCTCAAAGATAGTCTCTTTCTGTTGACTTCAGATGGTAGCAGTCTGAAGCACGGCCTTTGAACGAATGTCAGAATCAGAAGTAACTTCACTGGCCAAGTATGTGTGTGTTTGCACGCACATGCAGGGAAACATACTTTTTTTTAATGAAAAAATGATACCATAAGAAATGTAAAAATTTATATTAGGTCAAAAAGGAGTGTAAAATAATAGATAGTATGCAAAAAGAGACAGAAATAGACATTATACATGTACAAGAATTATGCTGATACTGTACAAGTAATTTAAATGAAAGGTACGGAAGAAATTTATATCAGTTTTTTTTTATATGTTCAATTATGTATTGAATGCTATTTACAGTGATTTAACATTGATTAAGTGTCCATCAGGGCTATGGCCTGTTGTTTTGGTGCTCAGTGATGACTCTGGAGGTGTGTAAGTCCTGATTGCAGCGCAGGCTGGCGCCAGTTATATTTTCTGCAGACCTGATGGTCCGTTGCAGTGTGGTCCCGTCCTGCCAGGGGGCCAACCCAAACCAGGCAATGGTGGATGAGCATGAAGCAGGAAGGATGACTGCTTTATAAAACTGTATCAGCAGTAAAAGAATATGCACATGTCCCCTCTTAACTTTCCTTTGGGCTCAAATGTCCCAAATTGTAAACCCAGACTTGAGTCTTCCACTGTCTTTATGCCTCAGCCTATCATGTGACTTGTATGCGTGTTCCCTTCTCCATCCCTTTGGCCTTCTGCAGATCAACATAACAGAAGACGGAGTCGCAGCAAACTTCACACGCAGCTTTGCAATAAAGTCTGGATATTACCTCTGTTACTCCAAGGTAAGAGAGAGCCTACTCATGCATCCACAGTGCATCGTGTGTTTCCCAGCGGCCCTCGCTGTTCATACATGGATTGAATCTCTCTCTCATTACAGAGCTGGACAAGTGGCATGGTGGTATCGGACATTCAGCTTATTTCGGACAAGGACTCAATTCCCCATGGTTACTGCTACATAGCAGAGTACCTTGAATCCAGTGAGTGCTCACGTACTCACACACACTCACACTCAGAGTTGTTCAAAGCCATTTCTAATATTTGATGCAGACTTTATGTTCATATGTCAAATGTATTCACAGTATCCCCTCTTTGTGTGTTTGTGCGTCCAGAGGCCTCTGTTTCAAAAAAGAAACGTGTGTGTGTACGCGTCGTCCCAGTTGGCAGTGTGGACACAGCTGTGTTGGACATCAAACTGACAGCAAAAAGCAAAATGATGCTGCAGCATTACACATATGTGGGGTTGGTAGAGCTCACAATTCCAAACATTTGAATAGAGAGAGTCAGCGTGCGGTTATCTAAAGATAGGTTCATTTCCTGCACAGTTGCTTTCAACTGCACATATAGTCATTAACTATGCATTTTCTCCAGAGATGTCAATGGGTACGTGTTGTGGTGCAGAAAGGGCGTTTTTTCTAGCCCCGTACCCCAAGCCAAACCCCGCAGCGTGAGCTTGAACCTCTGCACGCTCTCGCTGGAGCAGCCAACACCCCCCCTGCCCCTCAGACCCAGGTAAGTGCCGTAATGCTCAAAATAAAGAACCGCCACAATATAATTTCATTAACTATGTAATGCTGTTATCTTGTGTACAGATCTTTAAAATAGATTTGTAGTTTAAAAAAAAAAAAGGACGGGGCGCAATATGATTTCATTTTTCTCAGTAATATCTCTCTGTGTGTTTCCACAGCAACCCTCCTCCTCCAGTGCCTCACACTAAACTGAGTCAGCGACGCCAGAGCCTCAGTGCCAAGGACAATTTGGATAAACCTGCTGATAGCAGCATCCAAGGAATCACAGGTACCCCACAGTCTCTCCTCAAACAAGAGCACTCTTTATTGAAGTGTCACATTTTCAGACAATCCACATGTACACCTGTAACCGACATTGACTCTCTACAGCTCTAGATGGAGTACCCTTTTCTCTGCACCCAAAATATGATGTCCACACTGGTGGGACGGTACGTTTAACATGTTCAAAAAAGCGAAAGTTACTTTATCTCTACTTCACTCCTTTTTGAAGCCAAATTTCTTCTGAAAACATGTGCTTTCTGTCAAATCTCCCTTTCAGTCTCTTCAGCTGAACTCCCAATTAAACAACATTCGTATAAAATCTCTCCAAGACATTGAAAATGAGGTACGCACCATATATCACTTTTGAACTCAACTATATAATTTTTACTGGAAAAGTAAGTGTATGACAATGTATATATTCTGTTTGTTTTCTTTTTTTTCAGTATAACTACACTTTTATTGTGGAGGAATCTGCTGCCAAGAGGACTAGACCATCACTGCCAGCAGGAGGCGCCTCATCAGCTCAGTGATCTGTGCACTTAGAGGGCAGTGATCATAGTAATTGCTTTTACTCTGTATGCAGGGTTTTTGGTTTTTTTGTTTATTTGTTTGTTTTTTCAGGATGACTCAAGTCATGGTTGAAATGAAGGATGTTCATATCACATCTAGATTTAGGTCCATATTATGAAGATTTAAAGGGCTTTAGGTGTAAATAATTTATAATAACTCATTTTTATGGGAGATAGACAATCATTTAGCTGGTTTAGCCGTTTGGATACCATGCCATGTGTTTTCCCTCCTCAGAATTAACATCTTTAAACAGTTCACATTTTTGTTTGCCAAAGCAAAGGCTTGTTTGTTTGAGATCATAAGTATAAGTGTAACTGTATGAGTTAAAGAAGTAAAGAGGGATCGCTAAAGCTGTCGAGTGTCAGCTATGTAAAGCTGCTCTGCTGAAAATGAAGAGGCACATTGATCATTGATGATGTGCTCATACTTGTTCTTTTTGTAAGTTACCTGATGTCCTGCTGCAAGTCTCTAATATGTCTGTCATTTATGATGTTTTTATATTCAGTCAGTACTTTAAATTTGGAAACACTTTGGTGCAGACGAGGTTTAACTGAACTCAGTGGATACACACACATATCTAAATGTAGGATGTAGAGAAATTCTTGTATGACGAGTATCTTATTAGTTTGTATTTAAAGAAAAATAACATATACTATTTTAAGGTGAGGGGAGGAAGTTCAAATATTTTGCCCTTTGCATTAGTTAAACTGAAACAAGATATTATGAAAAAGGGAGATATTTTGTTGGGTTTTTCTTAACAGTTGTCTCATTGTACAATATATTTTATTATTTTTGGGTCTTTATATTATTGTGGTAAACTTATATTGCATTGGGAAAAATAAAGACATCAGACACACTACTTCAAGTTGGTTGGTTTCAAAGTCAGTATTACAAGGTATTTCAGATATGAAGACGAATAGACAACTTTCTCCATTCTGTGAGATAATAAAACAATAATTTGCAAAGTCAAGCTCTGAATCACTAAAGCTTGACCATCTGCCGCCCTCCATCAGACAGTTAGAGAAATCCCTGTCCAACCAGTTGGTTGCTGAAGTAAATTTCCCACTTAGGTAATCATATAATAATATTCTAAATTTTGCCCAAAAAAACATCTCTAGAGACAAAAAACAAATTTCCAACCCTGTTGTCGCTGCAGCATTGATGATTTCTGCCGGCTCCATGCTTCCTTGCACCATCTACCGCCTTCGTCTGATGTTGTCAGATATCAATGATGCACCAAGAAAAAAACTTGATAATGAAAAATAACTTTAACAATATTAATTTGCCTACATTTTCCCTAATTGACCGGACCAGAATGCTCCTCCATAGATCAAGAAGATATCGAATCACTCACACATTTTAATTTATCAACACAACCGATCAGGCTAATAATAAATCTGTCATAGAAAATATTTGATTGGTTCAAATTAAAATAGAATTAGTTAAAGTCGGCCAGAAGTTCACTAAACTACAACACCAGAACTAACTGAACCCACGAATCATTCAGAGCACAGAAAAATACCAGCTCAGTTAGGTTGAGTCCAATCAACCAGGACTTGAGTTTTGAATTATTACAAATTAAAAAAAAAAAAAAAAAAAAATATATATATATATATATATATCACAAACGATATGAATGACTTTGGAAATAATTATCTATGTTAGTAGTGATCGTGCATTTTTCTTTCATGGAGATTGGCCTTATATTGATTAAGACCTAACAAGGTGCATCATTTTTCCCTCACAGGAGTCTCCATAGGAATGACAGAAGAAATGAGACCCATTGCAACAGCAATACAGAGCAAAGCAGGGATCGTGGGAGGAGATGACTTTAAATATCTGCCAGTATTATATTGTTTCTTTCTGGTCTCTCCTCAGGTGAGTGGTTGACATTGCATTTTTCATTTCATTTTCAACTGTTTATCTGTCGGGTTTTCAGGTACATAAACATTCAGAGATTTCTAGTCCGCAGGAAGCAGCAGAGGACATTTATTTATCTCAAAGAATGAATAGTTCATAGCACACTTCATTATTCTTTACATTAGTTCCTATATCACTTTCCCCTCAGTATATTATTAGCATCAACACAAAGCCACAACTTTAAAAATTTTCTTAACCATAGAAAAAATTATTTTCATCCCTGCATGAGATTATTGAAATTACTTTTTTTGTTTTATGAAGATGGAAGCGCACAGATCAATCTTTTCTTGGTAATGACAAATGGAGATGGGCCAGTTAAAAATTTGTAAAAAATGTGTGACATGATTTCTTCTCCACTGAGAGCGTTTGGTACAACTGTTCATAACCAGATTTAACTGTTAAGTCTTGTAATACTGTAACAATGATGTGTTGATGACTTACGTGGGGGAGTACATTGACTTACACCCCTCCAAAAATTTAATAAATGAACAAAGAACCCTTACAATTAATTACATTAAATTATATTAACCTAAATAATGAAAATTAATTTTAATTGAGTCTGGTCTCAAATGATAATTTTGTTTGAATATAGGACTGTTCAGGTGAGTTTAGTTGCTGAATCTGCTAGTGTAGCTTGTATTGCCTCCACCTCCTGCACGCTCTATACTTTCATGCCCCCTACCCGAAGGGTCTGTATCCCTACCCCGCTTTCACTGGTGCCGTTGGTCAGAGGTCAGAGTAGCTGACAGTCGTGCTGTTTGAGATAGTTGTCTTTGTGTGAGGAGCGGTGATGGCTGGCATTAGGGGGTGACTCTGGGACGCCAGTGTTCACGGTCTAGCCTTCTGGAGGTGTTGTGGGCCTAACTGGACGAAACACCGGTGAAAGGAGGTTCCCACCTGATGACCCCAAAGACATGATGGCTATCATCGCTCACTGGCCCATTTGGATATTCTGTAGGGCACATAGAGCAGGGCGAAAGTTTGTAGCTAGCTTTCTTGTGTTTTTTCTAAAGTTGTATGTTGTGAGACTCGTTAGAAACCCAATAAAACGCTAAACCCTAAACGGTTTATTTCTAAAACATTATAATTGTGCACATTGCTGTCCATGTTGCTGCTATAGTATTTCAGTCAAATCTCACAGTGAATAGGATTTCTGCCTCACCAGGAGCTGCAACGGGAACTTCCCTGTCTTCTCCAGAGCTTCTCTTCTCTAACGCATCTATTCTGCCTTAGGCAGTGTGGAAGTTTTCATACACCATACACACCTCAGCTGCATCTTCATAGATAACCATCTCCATATGTCAACCACTGGCAGTTTTCTGGTGTGAGTCTGTGACCTAATACGTCTTCATTTTCTGTGGAGTTGCTTTTCACAGTTGCTCAGCACTGTTCAGCTCCTCCTTCATTCATTCATACACATTATACGTTAATCGCTCACCCTTTCTTTTTTCACTTTTAGATTCATGAGATTTTCATAAATATAATTTAATATATACACCATCCATTTCTCCAAGAATAATTTCCTGTCCTGTTCTGGCTGAGTTATTAATTGTTCTTGATGCATTTGTGTTCGTAGCACAGTCACAGAACAGTCTGATAAATCTAGTTAAACTAATGAAGGTGGCTGTTCTTTGACTTAATACAGGACATTAGGTGGTATAAAAAAAAAAACACAGGAAACCTGTTTTAAATTACAATATTTTCAATTATTTTACAATCCTTCCCTTTGTTCTCTTCAAAAACCATTTCACTCATATCAGTTCATTGTAGGTCATTATGCATTTTCGACTTTACTCATTGAGTTCAAGATGAGTTTTACAGCTTTCCACCATTCTGACAAAATCATTATTTGTGGAAATATGGCTTCCTACTTTGAGTTGGAAAGTGACATTATGGTGTTTTACTGCCACCTGCTGCTTATACTGGATATGTTACATATACCTCATTTACTTCAACATGCACGTTGCCTTTATATCATTGTCTAACTTGATAGCAAACTGTTTTCCACCCTGCTACTTTTCAAACCTTATTTGAATAACTTATTTTAAGGCAAAATTAGGCACATGCTGCCACAGGATAAACCAGCCACACCCCAACACACACACTCTGCAGGAAAACGCAAAGGAAAGGGTAACGGAGCAACAACACAAAACCACTAACAGAATCAACACATAGTAGGTGATACCTTTAGGTCACTATCAGTATTTACAGTATGCTAGTCATGAATGGATTGCTCATTTGCCTAGCTCACACTGCCTCACAGACCCCAGGGCTTTAGAGGCATGTGCACTTCACCTGTCGAATGTCTAAAAAAAATATGTAACAACCACAAAAGGGCTCCAGATGACTGCAAAGAGATGAAACAAGATACAATTACCCCAAAGAGATGCAAAACAACAACAAACAGATGCCAAACAACTACAAAGAAATGCAAATTAGTTGAAAATAGGGTGCAAATAGATTCAAAACGAAGATAAACAAAATGAGTAGACATAATTACAAAGAATGCAAGTAAGAACACAAACTAGCTGGTATACACCACTAATGATCCCTTGAGATCCTTGGCTATCAGATAAAAACCATTAGCCATAAGAATCAGAAGGCCAGAGGCCTTTATCAAGACAATATGGACAGAAGATAACCAGCTATCAGAATTACAAAAAGGAGTGATGAGGAAAACTCTACCACAAGGTCTACAAGTTTTCCAAACCTGAAGCCCTGGAGACTGTCAAACGGAGACACACAGGCCCGGCTACCCAGCTGAAGAGGAACACCACAGAAATAGAAGCCAGGAGAAAAAACAGTATGTTCCCCACCGAGCCATCCAAGATGTATTTTCAAGGGCAAGGGGAATACAACAAAAGCTGGTGATTTAACAATACTTGAAAAACATATCAGAGAAGGAGGCATCACACCCTGAACAGGAACCAGGAAGAAGTAACCATCACAAAGGTAGGCGTTCAAGAAAGGGTGAAGACTTCGACAGCACCAGGCCCTGACGTGATCCATGCCTACTGGCTAAAGAAGCTAACTGCACTGCATGAACGCCTGGCAGCTGCTAATGGACAGGACCCACCCTGAGTGGTTAACCAAGGCCAAGGGCAGTCCTGATCCTGAAGGATTCCCAGAATGGAGTGATTCCATCCGACTACAAACCAACAAAATGCCTCTGCACGACATGGAAGCTCCTGTCAGGCATCATAGAGGCTATGATAAGTAGCCCTATAGTTCAATATATGAGCAGGACCCAAAAGGAATTTGTAAGAACACCAGAGAAGCAAAGCACCAGCTACTAGTTGACAGAACAGTCTCTCGAGACTGTGAGGCCAGAAAGAGCACTGCCTGATTTGACTACATTTAAGCCTACACCTCACTGCCCCACATCTGGATCCTGTCACTCTTGAAAGTGTACAACTTCAACAGGAAACTAAGAGCCTTAAGAGCTTAGTGGGGCTGTGGAAAACCACTCTGGGGGCAAATATTAAACTAACAACACAAGACACAATTAAGTGTAGCATCTACTTAGGAGATGCTCGTTCCTGCTACTGTCCTGCTTCGGCCTTAACACCGGGACACTGAATGTGAATTCACCCAAAACTGCTTCCAATCAGTATCCAGCCGAGATAGCATATTTATTATTTATTCCCCCAGTGCTAGTTTAATCATTATTTTTTTCTACACAATTGTAAATAAATTCAGGTATTAAGGGGTTAAAACAGATCATTGTTGGAGGTGTCTATAGATAGCAGTAACAAAATGAACCAACTATCAGGCCTCTGCTCTTCATGGATGGCATCAAGCTTTATGCCAGATATACAGCAATGATATTGGAATATCATTTGAGCTCGATCAGTGTGGTTGGATGGTAACAAAGACAGGGATGAGAACTGTGAGAATTGAGGTGATCAGAATTGAGGGGATTTTACCAACAGGAGATAACATAGCAGATGTTGATGGTAGCTGGTATCTGCAGATCCCATAAGTAAATGGAAATCATAAAGGAAGTCAGAGAGGAAGGCAAGTCCTGAAAAGTCAGCTGGATGGAGAAAACAAAGTCTGAACTATCAGGAGGAAGAGCTAGAGGCCACTGATATCAAGTTAAGGAAGTTCCTCACAATGCATGAAGAGTTTCAGCCCAAGCCGAAGAAGAGGGAAGGAAGCTGAGGACTAGAGAGCATTAGAGCCATTATCCAGGATGGACCAACAAAGATCCCTGACTCCACCAGAAAGATGGCCACGAGTGATGACCAGCTTAATGAATACCTTAGGAAGCAGAAACCCAACGACGAGGAGAAAGAAGCGCAAGGGGAACCATCATTGGATGACAAACCTCTGCACAGCATGTACCAGCAGCAGATAGATGCTGATAAGGAAAAACCCTACCAATGGCTGGAAAAAGACTGGACTCAAAGACACTAATCGTATCAGCACAGGATCCAGCTCACAAAAGTAAGGTGTACGGTGTATCAGGCAGGAGAGAGATACACACACCGCTTTTTGTCAAACTTCTTTTTGACAGAGTTTTGACTTTGGCACAAAACCTCCTTGACCTGCCCCTCCCCTCTGATTTTCTCCCCCCACCAATACACATAGACAGACAGCTATGTGCTCCACATATGTAACGTACAAAATACACGAAAAGTCCAACACTGAAGAGTCACTCCTATGAATACCTTGACGAGGATGTTCTGATGAAACTGCTATCACCTCAGGCCACAGCTGACCCAAAATGCACACAGACACATCCACATCGGTGCCACAAACCAAAGCAACTGATGTGGTCAAAATAACCAATGAAGACATGAAGAGGTGAATGGCATTACTGGTACTACCACTGCCATGAACTAGCTGGCAAAACAACCAAAGTAATTAGCGTGAATGGGTGAAAGTCAGTATGTACTGTGAGAAACAGGGTGTCCTTGGTTTTGTGCCGACTGAGAGTGGCTTTCTTGATGTAAAACGAATATTACGTAGTGCTGTAGTGAAAAGATCTCATGTGTTAGGAGCTTTCTTTTCAGCATGGCTTCAGCCATTGCCTTTTTAGCAGAAAATCTAAATGTATCATTCTAGACAAGCGTACACCAAGCAGGATAACACGCCACACAACAAAGCTCAAATCTTCTGAAAGTGGTTTGTTGAACATTGCCAAGTGTTGGCTGCATTTTAAAAGGCCCCCTCAGTCCCCGGATCTCAGACCAAAGGAGCACCTGTGGGACGCGTTGGAGCAGGAGATTTGCATCAGCAATCTGCAGCGACTGTGTGATGCCATCAAGTCAGCATGAACCAAAATCTCCGAGGACCTTGTTGAATCTATGCCACTAAGAAGTAAGGCTGATCTTAAGGCAAAAGTGGGCAGCGAGTGAATGGATTTAATTAATTAATTAATTAATTTATTTATTTATTTATTTTCATTTTATTGAATTTATCGGGACAATGTGCACATACATTGACCATGTATCGAATGAAAAGACGCGTGCACCAGATTTAGCAAAAGCTCGTTTCAATCTGCAGTAATTGACAGATATGTGATAATAAGTGAGCCATTAGAATTACGAACCAACGACACAAACATCGTTAAGTGACCATTTAAACGTTAAAGCGGAGTCAACTTTAATGTCTGATCAGATTATTGTCCGGCGCTCAGGACTTTCTGCCCACTGCTCACCGACATGTGCTCTGTGAGGCTCTGATTTGTTCCAGTTACACACTGACTTCTGCTGGCTTGTTTGTTCTGCTTTCCGGAAAACGGTCTCTGATTCCAACCAGCTGTTTCCCGCCTCACACAGATCAGCTGCGCACACACACACACACACACACACACAGTAGTAGGCGGAGGCAGCAGACACACACAGACACGTAGTAGGCGGAGGAAAGAGGCCACACACACACACACACACATTGGAGGGAACCCCATCAGCTGTGGCAAGCAACACAGCTACAACTTACTTTTATTTTTTTTTCTCCAACTCTTTGCTCTTCAGATTCTCAGATATTTTTTTTATCAGTGTTTTAGATATGCGCCGTTGAGGAGTAAACCCGGAGCTTTGCGGTAATAACAAACAAACAAACAAGCAAAACATCTTTTTTTATTCTCACGAGGGAACAGCGGAGGCAGAAAACACGGGGCTAGAGAAGGTGGATTTTGAAAGCATGGAATATTTCGTGATGCCGACAGAGAAGATATCGTCCTTACAGCAGTTCAAGAAGACGGAGAAGGATGTTATCGGGGGTCTGTGCAGGTTTGTGGTGGCTCCTGTTCATACTAAACTGCTCGCACAAACCATCTTTCATGTGACTAGTGTGCGTGTGTCCGTGTGAGAGATGCGGTCCGACTTCAGTTAGCATGCTAGCCCTTTAGCTCCGCCGTGCTGCCTTGGCAGCAGGAGCGTGGTTGTGGGGAAATTAGCAGCTTGTTGTGCCAGCTGCTGCTGCTGCTGCTTCTGCTGGCCATGAGACAGATGGTCGGTTTTATTCCCCCAGTCGGTACACTTGATGGCCGTGTGGCATGTAGTGGTCCCCCGGTGCAGCCCCACAGCCATCCGGCTCAGAAATATGTACATCGTTGGGATGAAATCGATACATTTGCGTCTGGTCGGGGACCAACCACGTGGTGGTTAACGTGATGCCCGCCGCCTCGCTGCTAAACACAGAAACACATGTTTGTAACCGCGTATTTCACTACACTCTTTCTTTTACCCACGGAGACATTATTGCTCGGCTATATTACAGCAGAAGCTGGTGAAAATACTCCTGTTTATCTGTGCTTGAGTCAGGCTCCGCAGCAGCCATGGTTGCGTCGTGTGCTAAAATTAGCTTAGCTTGGCTAACTAGTTAGCTTTCACTGCGCAGTCGTTTTTGTGGCCGCCATGCGCGTGCCCTCCCCCTTTTTAATCTCCATATACTAACTCATCCAGCCGAAACTCAACGTGTTGGGGTGTAAGTTGGGACACAGTGGTGTATCTGTGGACAGCTGGTGGCCAGCTCGGTGTTAGCTCGGTGCTGGAGGTGGAGAGCATTGTTCTCCGCGGAGCCAGGGGGGCCTGCTGCTGGAGAGGAGTCACATTTCGCTGCCGCCGCCGTCTAGACGCGCCCTCCGCCGGCCATGTTGGAGGAGCACAGCTGATTTCATCCCTCAACTAAAAAAACAAAAACAAACAAACTTATATTGCGTGCCTGTCTTTGGTTGAAATATCTGATTGATCTGCGTTATATCTAAAGAAACTTGATGAATCAAGACTGAATTTCTTACTAGTTGTTGATGGCCTAAAGTTAATCTTTCATCATTTCCACAAAACTTTAATTGATTTTTTTTTTCACCCAGCTCGTAGCTGGTAGTTTAATTGCTCATTATATTCATTATGGTCCGCTTTGGCGTCTCATTTAGTGAGAATGTGGTCAATAAATAACCAGAGGTTTGAACAATTGAATCTTAATAATCCAAATTAAGGCTTAAACGCTGTTTATCTTCCATAGTCTGTCAGTACTGAAGAATCTATCTTATTTTAAAGAACTTTTTTTCTTCATTGCTTTGGACGTATATTTGGTCTTCTTTCACAACTTATAGTTGAGATGATGTCACTTGCTTGTAAAGACACTTTTTTTAAATTTGGCTCTAAATTTAGCTCAATTGAGGGTTGAAAAGAGCTTTTTAGACCCAAGTGAACCATATCCACTGTCAGTCCTCTCTCATTTTAGCAAACATTCAGATCCTGTTCATCTGGTTTGTTGTCTTCTTGGAATTGTGGTCATCTTACTACCCCCCTGAAGTAAATATGACAGAGATGGCTTTGCCACCATCATATCCAGCCTTGTGGAGTGGAGTTGTGCTAGGGGCACTGAGTTCAGTCACACGTGAAGACCTCTTGGCTGTTGGACTGGGGAATGTAGAGAGGTCGGGACTGACAACCTGCTAATGTTACAGGGTTAAAGTGTCAGAGATTGCGGCTGATTGCTGATTTTATTGTTGCTTTGTCTAAGTTTTATTTGTTTAGCCCGGAGTTAGGATTTCTCTCAAAGCTGTGCATTACTCTGAGATGCAAGTCAATGTAATCAATTGGTGATATAAAATTAGTTAGCGATAATTTTTATTTATTTATTTTTTTTTCCCCCAAGCCTAATGACGCATGTCATTTATGTAGCCTGTTATATTTTTCAATACAACAGGATATTGACATGGTGGTTTAATACCTGATTCTCTTGTATGTGTATTACCTGTGGTGATAAAATAAATAATTTGTAGGATATAAAAAAGGCTAAGAAACAAGGATCGAATGTTTGATCAGACTTTTTACTCTAGTATAGCCCTTTTGGACACAAAGCTTTCGTGGGCTAATAGTCGTCCTTCTCTCTCAGCCTGGCCAACATCCCTCTCAGCCCGGAGACGGCCCAGGACCAGGAGAGACGAATCCGCCGTGAGATCGCCAACAGCAACGAGCGCCGCCGCATGCAGAGCATCAATGCAGGCTTTCAGTCCCTCAAAACACTCTTGCCCCACACAGATGGAGAGAAACTCAGCAAGGTGCAGCACACCTTGCATACGCAGACATATTGAGCCAGTCTCCCTGGTAAAGATTATCACATGCTTGTTCTTGTATTCATCTTTTGGTTTCATCCCTGACAGGCGGCCATCCTGCAGCAGACAGCGGACTATATCTTCACTTTGGAGCAGGAAAAGACTCAACTTCTGGCACAAAATAACCAGCTCAAACGCTTCATCCAGGTAATGGCGTGAATTGTTTTTTCAACATTTTGTGCCTCCATATCAACAACCTACTATGCTAAACTGCATCATCGGCAGAGCTTTGAACCGCCATCTGAATACTCTTTGCACATGTTTTATCATATACCTCATCAACCAAACACATAAAAAAAAACCACATAGGGACAGTGAACAGTCATATTCTGACAGGAAAATCTTACCTGTCTTGCTCAAGCATATTTAAAGAAAAAGTCTTTGTAAATTCAGATTAGCTTCCCCCACAGCAATTCCTAATCTTCCTGGGGTCACACAAAAGCGCCATATAAGCATACAACAAATGAGTAGTCATATGACAGAGAGGATAATCTGAGGACTTCGCCTATATGCTGTGCTTTACTTAGTCATACCAGAGTAAATTGAGGTGAGACTGGCATTCAGGGGCAGGTTGAAAGTTTGATACCTGTCTTATAGCGATTCAGCTTCAAACAACCCTACATTAGTGTATCAAGTCCTTTGGTAATATTTCTTATTGAGGGTGAGTCCCCCTTTTTTTTTTTTTTTTTTTTTTTTAAGGAACTAGAAATTGACAGGTCAGGTATTTAACATGTTCACATGCACTGCAACCACCACCTGTAGTATAACAATTCATCCATATTTGATCAGCTTGTCAGTTTTGGCAGCGACAGTACATTGCCTTCTCAATCTGCTCAGTCATGCTACACTATGAATAAAAAAGAATGTGTTTAGGTCTCATTTGCTTATCACACTCTTGGTTCACCCGACATTTTGCTTCCTGGCCACACTGGTCCTTTTTCTATCCGGTACAAATAGCACGTGTTGTTTTGAATGGAAAAGAAGCTCAGGTTCCAGTTGGAACTAAGCTTACAGATGCACCATAGGCGCCAACTGGTTTATGTTTTACTTCACTGCAGGAGTTCAGTGGTTCATCACCGAAGAGGAGGCGAGCGGAAGAAAAGGACGAAGGGATCGGGTCTCCTGACACGCTAGAGGAGGAGAAGGTTGAGGAGCTGAGGAGGGAGATGTTGGAGCTACGTCAGCAACTGGACAAGGAACGCTCAGCCCGCATGCAGCTGGAAGAGCAGGTGAGACAGTAGGTGGAGTTTTAGAGGGTCCTTGTGAACAACAACCATCATATGTTCTCTTACCACTTTCCACAAATGCTGCTTCTTTTGCAAAATTTTTGAATGTTAAAATGGTTAAAAGGATTAAATTCCAGTTCAGATGGATACGGCAGGGTTAGATGTCACTGAGGATATTGGATGTTTAAATAAAAGAACAAGTTTATCAGGTTTGCCATCAATTTCAACCGTTATTCCCTATCCCCCACACAATCACCAGTCCACTTTATCAAAGTCGGGGGCTGGTGGCGTGACACCAGCCGATTGTTCACAATGCCAGTCTGGATTTCCTTGAACATCAGGTTATAGCAGTGTTGGCTAAACAGTTGCCAAAGACAAACAGAAACTTAAAGATGGAAGTAAAGAATAGGAACAATGCAGGGGTGAGATGTTTCTAAAGGAGCAAGGAGCAAATGGTTTTCTGTTAATAAACATACAAATCTTTCATAAAGTAACAAGAAAAAAATTTGGTCAAAATGTTTTCTCAAAAGTTAATTATTAGCATTAAATGGGGATTCCAGATATTATTTTTTTATCATCAGATGAATCAGAGTTTTACATTTTTATTTATTTTGTTCCTAGTAGTGGTCAAGCTGCAAAAACACTGGATGTTTCATTTTGTTTGATCCTCACTTCCTGGTAAATTCCATGCACAGAGCTGCAACAATATGTGTGAATAGGTCTCAGCCTCATCCAAGATAACCCTGTTTTTAGAGCTAATTTCAAAGCTATGGAAATATATTCCAGCTGCTACCCCAGGCCGATTAGCACTCTTGGTGATAAGTAAACCAATTTTAATGTGTAACAACCAGCAATTGCTGTGATGTAACTTTTTTTGCCTTAAGATACATGTCACGCTGACCTTTGTATTCTGCCATTGTGTTTGTG
Organism: Echeneis naucrates; assembly: GCF_900963305.1. Lineage (NCBI taxonomy): Eukaryota > Metazoa > Chordata > Actinopteri > Carangiformes > Echeneidae > Echeneis > Echeneis naucrates. The sequence continues at coordinate 11,888,736 of NC_042511.1, forward strand.
AGCAGGTGCGCTCTCTGGACACCCAGCTGCACCCAGAGCGTCTTAAGGTGATCACCCAGCAGGTGGAGGAGGAGCAGGCGCTCCTCCAGAGCCAGACACTGTTACGGCTGCAGCAGATCCATGCCACTGACAGACAAACAAACAGTCCGCAGGTTAGAACCAGAGACTCACACACAGAAAAGACGATAGGAGTGTTCAGAGTACGTCACAGTTGGAGTGGTCAGGCTGTGTTAAGCTCAGCAGTAATCTTTGTTATATATAGATTTATATGTCAGTTGTTCAGTTTTGTCATATTTTGTCTGTCAGGTTCTTGCTCCTGCCCCAACCCATCACCCCACGGTCATCGTCCCAGCTCCAACACTAACCCAGCACCCCCACCATCACGTCACAGTGGTGACCATGAGCCCGTCTGTCCACACCAGCACTGTGTCCACATCAAGACAGAACCTGGACACCATTGTGCAGGTATGTCTTTTTTTTTTTTTTGATGTTGAGGGTAATGTTAGTTTTCACACCATAGTAGTCTTGTAGTGGTCTGAAACTTTATTGCAGCCTTCAGCATGTCGTCTTCTCCTCTCAGGCCATCCAGCACATCGAACGCACTCAAGAGAGGAGAGCCAGTGCAGAAGAGGAGCAGAGACGAGCTGTTATTGTTAGCCCCGCCCACATTGCAATGGATACGGCCTGCTCGGACACAGACACCGACACAGAGGGAGAGGACTGCTTAATGAAATGATCCATTCCCCAGAGGAACACAATATGCACACAGTCACACATACACAAACACTTAAAATACCTGTTCACTGTAAGATTCTCTCCAGGAGCTTGACTACTTTTAAAGAGAAAAAAAAAACAATCTGTCTTTGGCATTATCCTTACTCCTAAATCCAGTGGTTAAGCTCAGTGTCAGTCTTGTACTGTAAAGTCTCTGAAGATTAAAAACATAGGATGGTCAGCGTGCAGAGGATCCCCCCTGGAGTTTGTGGAGGGTGTTTATCAATGTCTGAGCTGGTTTTCCGCTACTTGAAAGCGTCGTGGGGGGGGGTCTCTCCTTGTGTTTAAAAAAAAAAAAAAAAAAAAAAAAAAACTATCAGTATCCATCCGTCCTTCGTGTGTTAATGTGCGCAACATACAGTCACAGCATAGGTTACCTGTCGTCACTGGCACGCTGACAGTATTATTTGTGCTTGAAGCTGATGGATTTAGCATCCCAGAGAGTTGAATGTAACAACACAATAAGCACGCCAGCTCCTGAATCTCAAAGGGGAGGTGGAGTTGCAGTTATATCTTCCCCAGTCTTAATTTTGATTTTATTTAGGTGTTTTGTTTTTGTTTTTTTTTATGTCCCCTTTTCTTTAGTGGAGTGCCATTGGCCATGAAATACAACTGAGGCATTTCTAGATTAAAATTATTTGGGGGGTGGGAACCCACATTTAATCGCAAAGTATTTAGAATTCACAAGGAAAGAAAATCTGTCTGATTTACTTGAAAACTAAAAAGGTTGTGTTTTTGATGTCCTAATAAGCCCTTAAAAAATAAGCTGTTGAACAATTTACATTGATCATCTTTTGGTTTTGATGTCATTCACATTTGTTCTTTTTCTGTCAGGGGTTACTGAATGTTGAAGGTGAACATTTTGTTATATTGAGATTAACAATTTAAAATTGGAGGTTTTTCAGGTTTTCACAGGGAGCCGGAGGCCTTTAGATGATTTCACTGAAGTCAGTTCAAGTCTTCAGCCAGCCAAACTTATCTGCTGCTCAATGGTTATTGGGCCCCAAACTTGGGAGGAAAAAAAAAAAGAAGAGAAAAAAAAAAAGAGAACCAAACAGCCTTGGTTCGTTGCTTTTAAAAATTTGCCTGTTTGTTGTCACCAATTGGTGTTAATTTTCATTTGGTCTTCAACAATTTCACTCATTCAGACTCAAATGTGGAAAGTTCCTCTGATGTGAAACTTTCAGTGACTTGGACACTAACAAAGCGTGAAGGCTTCCGGTGTCCCTCCAAAGACTTCAGTCTATCTTCTGGTCTTGGTTTGTTGATTTCGGTGACTATGCACTAGAGTTTTTGCTATTTATGCAATCCCATTTTCAGTACATTTGTTGGTGTCATTTATACATGAGGTGAGGTTATCTATGCACCGTTGGTAGGTGTGTACATTACACCTGCAGTATATGTATGAAACTTGACATGCTTGTATCAAAGAATGTAGTAGTCTCTACTCGCGAGGTGCTCTTTGTCAACCTGGTTCTCTGCAGAAAAGTGGTGAGCCAAGGCCAAACCCTTCATATAACTTCACACTTGATCATGTTTGTTTCTTTTTTTGTCATTTCCACATTTTGTAATTTGTTGTGAGTGTGGGGGAGCAGGGAGATATTTTTTTTTGTCATGTTGTAAAGTAAGTTTTAGAACATAGCACGGTCACATCTTACTGAGCGTCATTCCCTTTAAAAAAAAAAAAAAAAAAAAGTGGAAAACTAAGCACATAGTGGCGGGCCAATGTATGTTCAATGCATCAAATGCCACCAAAGTGCAAAATCATCATCCAGTAAGAAAGAAATTAGAACAAGAAAGGTTGAAATGAAAGGCAGATTTCCCTCCACAATCCCTATCTCTTGATGAAACGCATCAAATCTGCGCACCTCATGTTATATTACTTGTACTTCTCTCGGGAATTTGACTGGAAATCCCTGCCTGGAGCCTCTCTCCTGTCATACTCAATTCGATACGCTGACTTGATGCTGTAAACATTCCTTTTATTTGGATTTGTATCTGTCTTTTGATCTCTTACATGTTCTGTTGCCAATTGAATGCATGTTACTAATTGCTGTTTCCTCTCATCTAAAGCAGGCTTTGTTTTGACATTTAGTTTATTTTTTTGGGGTGGGGGGGTTCCTTTTCCTTTTTTTTTTTTTTTTTTTTTTTTTTTCTTCTTCCTTCCTCCCCCCCTTTCTTTTTTTTTTTTTTTTTTTCTTTCTTTCCATGATCAGTTGACTGAAACTTGTCTTGTGTGCGACATGTGGACACTATTCACTCACTGACATTCAGTTTTATATCTGGTTAGATTAGTATTTTTCATACCAAGCGAGGGAGGGTTCTTGTACTCGTCAAAGGGTTTGGTGTTCAGCCTGCGTTTGTCCGAGGTTTGTTACTGGTCAGGAAAACCCTTTGCCCTCAATAGTTTCTGTACAATATGTTGCAGCACTGCTGTCTTTGGAATTTCTTTTGGAATATTTGATATAAAGCACTTGCTGTTCTGTACTGCCTGATTCAGTAGTAAGGACTTTTTTTTTTTTTTTTTTTTTTTTTTTCTCTCCCCATTTATTTTTTGTAAGCTCTTTGTTGTGACGCAATTTAACATCTGTTTGTGTTCTGCCTTTTTGTCTTCATTTGTTTTCCATGTCCTGGTTTCTTTATTTTCCTTTTTGGGGGTGGTGGTGGTGAGACAAGCTTTTTTTTTTTTTTCCCCCCTCCATCAGTCCAGGTCGATGAGAAGCTGTTATATTTTGTTTATAAAAAAAAAAACTTGGGTAAACAGGCCTTTGTAAGAAAGGGAAAAAAAAATAAAATTTGTACTTTTTTTATGACACGTTTTTCTGTTTGCTTGTTTACTTCAGTCATACCTGTCTGTCCACCAGGTGGTGATATGGAGCAGCTCATCATTCAGCACACTGGAGTTCACATAAACACAGGTGGTGGACAGGCCTCATTTTGATCTTTACAACAGCATCGTTGTAACTGGAGAGTTTAAGCAGAGGAGATACAAAATCTATGTAGGATGAAGCCAGGTTTCAATGTGACCTGAAAAAAAAAAATCATACCGGCAGGTCAAAGGTAACCAGTACTATTTGCAAAGTGAAGTAACCTGAATACTAAATAATTATTTTAATTTGGAGCCGAAAAGACAGACGACCTCTTCCTGTGTCTTTCTGTTCTCAGCCGTCCTGATTGGGCCTGGCAGCTGTTCAAGTGCACATTGGCACACATGAGTGCAGTTGCTGAGCCCCACCTCCGCTGGCATGCCCTCTGACCTTCACCCAGAGCAGTATATATAACAGGGGTGGAATGAGGAGAAGGCCCCTTGCAGTCAAAATGAAGTCCCTGCTGTCTGTGTGCTGCATGCTGTCTCTGCTGGCCCTGTCTGCTGCAGGTATGGTGGAGGACTCTGGGTGAAATACTTGAGTGCCTCTGTTAGATTACTTATGCAGGTGTGTGTGACATTGAAATGCTGCATTTACAGAACAGCTGCATCTGAGGCAGTTCTGTGTCTTTGAACATATTATGGCGCTGTATGTCTTGCTGGGACTCAGCGGCTGTTTCTATGGCTGTTACTAATGAAACGGTGAAAAGATTTATTATTTTGCCTCTTGTCAGTTTGAGGCTGAGGATATTGGACGCGGTAGAGCTGCAGATGTCTAGATTCTGTTTGCTTATACAACATCATCCTTTTCCTTTTTTTTGTCATTTAAACGTGTGGAAACAAGGAGCTATAATACCTATAAAAGTATACTTGGTGTCAACACGTGGTGCAATGCAGGCTGATGGAAAATGTCCTGTCTGCTACTTATTCTTTCTGCCTTGGAGCGAAATGTAGTGACCGAACTGGCAGTGACTAGGACCCATTACAAAGGGTGGCGCCCTCTGCTCCAGCCAGAGCAAAAGCTGGCTGAAAGCCCCACTGGATCTCTGTCACTTCTGATGGTCACACATTTACACCAGTTTCATGCACAAATGTAACTCCTGCTCACCAGTCAGTTTGGCATTTCACAGTCCTTTATCGTTGTGTGTGTTTTTTTTTGTTTTGTTTTGTTTTTTTCAACATCTGAGTTAATCAGAAATAACCCATAAAACAATAGTTTACGGTTCATACATAGCAATTGCTGCGCTCCTTGTTTCCAAGTTTCAGCAAAAAAGTCAAGAGACCCTCTGTTAAAGTTCAGCCAGAGTATACCCTTCTCTGTCCTTGCACTGGTTCATTTTGTTCCCAGCATGTTGCCGTAGTCAGGTGTCAGGCATCAGGCAGACAAAGTTGTCACCAGATACCACATCTCTTTCAGACTGCCAGGAATGCACACACATTATGTGAGAACAAATACGTAAAGATTCGCTCCCATGCTTGAAAATGTAAGAAAATTGTAAAGTGGTATACGGACGTGTAAATAGATTCCGTATCTACAGCAAAAGCCACATCTGAATTTAATGCCCCAAAGCTTTATCACTCCCACTCTGCTCTGTCTGCAGAGCTGTTAATCTGTCATTCTCGTCAGCAAAGTCCATGTCGAGGGGATGTCCCAACTAAAACAGACATGAGAGAGCTCAGCATAGGCCACGTAAGACCAGGGAACAGTAGCTGAGCAGTTTGAAGTGACATAACCGGATGATGAAGTACCAGTAAAGGTCAAGTCAATTGGAAACTTATTAGAAGTTGTGACAGAGCTCAAGTAGCAACATCCTCCCAACTTGATTTGTGCGTGTGGGCAGTTTCAAGAAAAATTGACAGTTGACAAAAATGGTATTCATGTTAATGGAATAACTTTGAATGTTACAGCTCAGTAACGGACAGCATTCAAACTGAGTAGGAGGGTTAGAAAACGACCTCTTTATCTAATCAGACTTAATATGTGATAAATACTGCATCAAGTAACAAGTAATGCACGACTGTAGCGTTGGTAGAATTTACATGTTTGTAAATAATTCCACTGAATTCAGTGAACAGGTTGTATGTCATCACTCTTAGTGCGAATGCATTCTCTCTTACTGGTATTTGAAAAGAGTGTGAGTCAAACGCAGCTGCGATCTGTTGCGGGAATGTGAGTAATCGTGCAGCAGAGCTGCAGGACGGCCTCATGACAATCACAGGGAGGAGAGGAGTGTCACACTTCCTGAAAATAGGAGTGGAATTATCCCTGCTTCTTTTCACCGGCTGACTCATTGTGGGACTATTTCTGTCTCCGAGATGTACCATCCAGCACCCAGGCACCTGTCCCACTCTGTCCCCACCACACTGCGCTCTGCCCAGGCGTCTCTGCAGCACCCGCAGGGCCCTGGAGAGAGCAGCAACCTTAGTCGCATGTTACATTATACTTCGGCCGTGACAAAAATAAATCAAAGATCTTGATGAGCTCTTTTTTTTGTTTGTTTGTTTGTTTGTTTTTTAACTGCACACTCTTGACTGCTTCCAACTGCTCTGCAGTTTTGTCTGTGTGTTTTTGGAAAAATCGTTTATTTATGCCAGAAGGAATTTAATCTGTAGGAATGTTAAAAGGTTTGATCAAGAGGCAAATTTTAAGGCTGCAGTATTTTTATAACCGCAATAATTCAACGACTTTGTGTAGCGTAAAAGGCTCGATCGTAGAGCTGGACTCACCGAGACTTCAGTCCAGCTTCTGCAGCTCCACAATCATTTCTTGGACTTGTGCTTTTTAATGTCACCGCTCTCATAATCGTTCAGTTTGTATCACTACTTCACTACATGGTCTGTAATGTTGCATTGAGCTGTTCATGATAAACAAGCATGCAGGTTTCAGAAAATCTCATCTATGGCAGTAAAACTCAGGTTTATTGCCAAGTAAGTTTCACCCTCGAAGAATTTACTTTGGTTTTCTGGTTAAAAACAAACATTTTTAAGCTGATTTTGTTTTTGTAATTCTGACTAAATGAATCACTATCTGTCCACCTCAAGATATAAGCTTTGTGAGGCTCTACTTAGTTACAGCATCAGCATGGCTAACATCCAAAGGACGCTAATGTTACATTGTAACATTCACCATCCCAGCATGTTAGCATACAAATATTTGTTTATTAGATGAAATTGTAATTTGTCCTAAGATGGATATGAATACTGTACCTAATTTTATGGCAACCCATGACATAGTAGAGGTATTTCTGCCTGGAAACTTCGGAAACTGTTTATTTAGTTTACCCAAATAAAACAGTCATGTCATTTCTCTCTCTCTCTCTCTCTGTGTGTGTGTGTGTGTGTGTGTGTGTGTGTGTGTGTGTGTGGCTTTCGATTTAATTGTTAAATGTATGTAGCAATTGTTTTGTGGCTGATGTCTGCTCTTTCAGCAGTTGGCAAGTCAAAGAGTTGAGGTCTTGACATTTTGTTTCCTGTATAAGTCACTGAAGGATCATTTTTGTCATCAGATGAGACAGAGACAAACTGTTAAATGGTCATTGGGGCCTGACCTTGTTATGCAGTGTCACTTAACTTTGGCAGTCTTTCATTATCAACCTCTGTCAGGATGTTGGCCACTGCTGTACATGTTATAACGCAGGCAATTCTGTAGCGCTATGACTTTGGCCAGCATCCAGACTTCCCCCATGGCTCGATCAGAACAGTGTCCCTCTACTGTCCTCAGGTTACCCCTCACTAATCCCCCCTCTTGTTGATTTTGGTCAATCAATGACACTTGCAGCCCACTTATGTCTGGCCAAGACACGTTTTACGAGCCTTGGAGCGTGTTGAGGACTGCCGCGCTCGACAGCCAAGGCTCATGCTTCGATCTCTGCCAGTTAAAGCAACACAATGAATATGTGACTGTCTCTCAGCTCATCATCTGCAGTAGCTCCCTGGCATTGCTCACTGGCTCCCAGAAGCTGCATTAAAATCACACCCAAACAAAAGCACAGATGACACATTTTCTGTGGTACTTGATATGTATCATATGTTTGTGCACAAATCTGATACTCAAGTTGTCTGCACTAAATTTGATTTGCTCAGGGAATATCAGCTTGATGTTCTGGTCTCTAATGCTGACAATCCCCTTAGAAAGTGATAAGCTAACAAAGTATCTCGATGTTATAAGTGATAAGCAACACACTGAGAACGAAATTGTCTGCTGAATGATTCAGGGCCTTAAAATAGGGGAAAGAAACCGCGATGGGGGAGGGTGCAGGAACGGGAGAGTACATGGAGTCCTGCTCGCATCGTTCAGGACAGCTGATTGACTGTTAAGCTCTCCATCCAAGGCCAAAATACAAATAATGTTGACTGAGAAGCAGCTTCAGGGCTTCACACTGGGACATTGACGCCAGACTTTAAAACAGGAAGTGTTTAGTAGCCATATTTGCACTTCTGCAGCTTCCACCATTTTACGAAACCTTGTGAACCTGAATGGCGTGTGCTATGCTCCTCGTGCTCATACGGTATTGTTGCTATCACAAGAGGCAGACTCAGTTGGTCCAAACTTGGACTTATGTGAGTGCATGTGGTCACTCAAGAGTCTGGGCTGTGGTTGGTTGCTTAGTTGAACTAATGGTTCAAGGTTTTTAGCAATTCATCAACCCTAAGCCTATTTATTGGGAAAAAAGTACATTTTAAATAACAAAATCTATCATGATAGTGTATATCAATTAGGTAATGGTGGTTAATATACAGCCTTGCTCTGGTTGGTTATCATCTTGAATGTTCCTTGCTTCGCATCAGCCTCTTTGCTCATGACCAGCATTGATCCAGAAGTCTAAAGGTGTAAATCCCATAGCAGCTGGCTCTGGCTATTAGTCTCACACTGATCCCATCTTGGAACAGGAACTGTAGACATACATAATTATCCCAAATCACACTGTGCACCGCTTTGTGGTCCTCCATCTCAGGACCACATTGGCAGTTATAATTAAGCAGAGGTCTTTGAGCCCTTTGAACACGGTGAGTGATGATTGTCTATTGAACTGTGTATGTATGCTTGTGGCGCGGCAAAGAGGAAGTCCCCTGTTCTAAATGAAATTGTCATGAGGCCGTAGTAACGCTTATCTGCTGTGTGATGGCGAGCAGTGCATTGTCTATTTACTCGAATGTGCTCTGACAGTGTGATCACTTGCAAACTATAAAAACTCTGTTTTTATAACCTGGAACAAACATGACAGCACCAATGAATCTGCAATGGCAGTAAGTACATCATTCTATTCAAAGCCATTCTGTCTGCTCAGCAGTCTTGCTTTAAATGTTCTATACAACTGTCCACTATATGTCAGTCTCAAATAGGCCACGTCGTAGTGTCAGCGTAAATCAGGGATATTCTGAGCTTCTGTTCCGCTCTGTGACTGCTGGTTACAGATATCTGGCTAGATTACGCTGCAAATTCATTCCACTTCACATATTACTTTGGGGAAAAAATTAAAAACATCTCATATACTATCATAGGCTTTGCAGTTCACCAAATCATTGTTGGGCCCCATTAACATTAAATGGCTCCACTTAGCCAAACCACGTCCTGAATCTGTTATATGTAACAGCATAATAGCCTCCTGTTGTGCATTGGTTTTGATGATGAAGACTGGGGTCTTATAAATTTTACATCAAGGTCTGTCTTGGTTTAAAGCATCTTTACAGTGATTGACTTTTTTAAAAGTCTGTCTAATCACACGTTCTTACTTAATCCACCCTCACAGATCTCCTGGCAGGGCCGTCCATCCATGATGAGGAGCCTCTGGTGCGTCTGCAGCTCCAGCAGCCGGAGGAAGCCCTTTTCTCCTGCACATGCGACACAACAGAGGAGCGCTCCAGCCAGAGCTCCTCCAATGACACCCCGGCTCCAGAGAGGGCCATGTGTCAGCCCTGCAAAAGCCCATCAGCTTTAAGCACTGACAGTGAAGAGGAAGAGCTAGCCTCTGCCTCCGAGCAGCCAGAGCAGGAAGAGATAGCGGCTTCCACTGAGGGAGAAGAAGAACGGGAGGGGGCAGCTTCCCAGGACAAGGTAGTGGAGGAACCAAAGGGAGAGGAAGTGATCTCTGAGGAAGGACTTTTAGACCATCAAAGTGTAGAGGAAGAAAAGGAAACACGGGAGGCGGCATCAACTGAACAGGAAGAGGAGGAAAAAGCTGAGGAAGGAGAGGATGAAACAGTGGAGGGGTTATTTCATGAAAAAGAGGAAGCGACTGAAACTGAGGTGGAAGGTGCAGAAGAGGCAGAACCTGCAGCTGAGGAGTCAGTCGAAAGACCCGACAGTAAGGAAATACAGGAGGAGGCTGAGGTGGAAGAGAGTGTGGGAACGGTCCTGAGGCAGGACGTGGAGAAGGATGTCTCCATTGTTGGCGATGCAGCCGCAGAGGAGGCCGCAGTGGCTGAATCAGAACCTGAGCAGGTCTCTGCGGCTGACTCTGAACCTGAGGAAGCAGAGCCAGAAGTCACAATTAAACTTGAGGCTGGAGCTGAAGTGACGTCAGAGCCTGAGATTGAAGTGGTTTCAGAGCCTGAACAGAAACCTGAGCTGATTGCCAAAGTTGAGCCAGAACCTGCTGTGGAGGAAGTGACCCCAGAACACGCTGAGGAAGTGGCTTCAGTGGATGGTCCAGTGGAAACCACAGGGGAGGAGGTGACTTCAGGGAAGTCTGACAGCACAGGTATGTAATAATGTCAGACCATCTGACTTTTTAAAAGGTAGACCTGCATCACTTAGGTAGGTAAGTTATTCACTGACACAACAGGCCAATAAAAGGATGGATCCTTTCAATCTACTGCTACTAACTGGTGTCTGAATACTGAAAGTTGCCATAGAAGACTTTCCCTTTTCTTCCTCTGAGACCTACTTCTTTTATTAAAACAGGGCTTGTGATCAGATCAATTTGCAAAATAACTACTGGCACTTCTTAGTATTTCATTTTATGTGTTTCAGTTTATGTGCAATCATATATTGGAATATCTATTTATCCATATATTTAATTTTTATTTTGGATTTGGTGTGATGTAAAAAGCTTCTTTTGTGATCACTTTTTAGAGTAACATGCTCAGTGTCTCCATCTGGGACGTGTTGGAGGAAAGGGATTAATATGTCGGAAAATATACTTGTTCATCCTCTTGCCAAGAGTTAGATGAGCAGGTTGATGTCTCTTAAACTACATGCATGAGCCGGTTAGCTTAGCTTATTTTGGTGGAAAAGGGGGTAATCAGAATTGCTGGCCTTCATACAGATGTAAAAATATTTCCTGCTTTGATCTCAGGTTTTGTGGCTCTAAATCTCACCAAAAACCACAATGGGGTTTTTCTGCTTCGTTTGCAATGAAACAACAGATTTAAATGCCATATTAATTAGTTGACTCAAGAGGCGGGAGTCTTGGTAACTGTTTCCCTGCTTCCAGATCATATGCTAAACCGAACAGTTCCTGCTGTAGCCTCATACTGTACAGACAGGACACAACAATCTGGATCAAGGCATGCATTTTGAGAAATTAGTGGCCTATCAAAAGTTATGTGTGAAAATTTGAACCTCATTTCACTGGATGCTTTCAGCTAATGTGGGTCATGAAATGACAGCAAACATCTCTATCCTGCATTCCTGTCCTTCTTTCTCTTTCACATGGCCAACCAATATGACACTGTGTGCAGCTAAAGAGAAATTAGCAACAATCTCTTGTTACAGGAATAGGCAGACAGAAATAGCAGAGGAAAGAAATAGACCAGATAAATGGACAACAGCATGATCTAACAGTTGGGCCTGTTCTCAGCCCAGCTGGCCCCGTCACTCACAACTAAAGTCATTCACCTGAAGGATCACATTCATTTTCAAACTATGTCCACAGAGTTCTCAACTTTGGTTGTAGTTCATTCACTGGTTGTTCATGTATACCATAGAAATATGTTGTAGTCCATTCTTTTTCAGATAAAGCATTGATAATTTCCTGCAGCTGCACATAAATGCATGCCAGGGCCTTTGATATTAACTGCTGACTAAGCATTTGATCCTATGGTCAGGAGAAAAGGGGGGCGAGGCAGCAGGTTGGACGCTGCGGGATCGCTCCCATATTGAGGACACATTGCGACTGGCTTCTGCCGAACCGTCAGCAGAGTTCTCAGGTGAGACCCTGATTCATATTATCTTAAAACCTCTACATCTGATCTAAACCACAAACATGCAGGATGCTCTAACAGTTCCAAACATGTATGCACATATAAAAACACATCCTGCTGCTGAAAAAGTGGGCCGACAGTGATTTCAGTTCTCTCCTTCCCATCCTTTCACATCTATTTAGAATTACCCAAAGTTCTGGACTGAATGGAAAAGAAAAACAGATGTTTCTGAATGTGAACAAATGGAAGTTTGAGACAATTTTAGGAGATTTTCTCCCGAAACTATTTTGGAAAATTGCTTCATGATGTCTGAGTCTGAAGGGCTTTATATATATATATGTGTGTGTGTGTGTGTGTGTCCTGTGTGCGTGTCCGTGCAGACACGTCTCAAGGCAGGTGATTAATCAGTACAAAAGTGTAACTCTGTCCTCAGAATGAAAGCCCTCTCTGTTCTGTAAAACCAGATTCATTTGAGGGAGGCCAAAAGTGCTGCAGCAGAGCCAGTCTCTTAATCACCTCAGCTCAATTGAATAAACTTACTATGGCCAAGACATCACATTCTACCAAAGCAATTGTTGTAATCAGTAATGTGGGCAAGAATATTAGTAATACTCTGGGCCAAAATGTCTTCTTAACATTATCTCCCACTTATTACATCCCAGTTCCTCTCTCTCTCTCTCTCTCTCTCTAGCTGCTATGAAGAAGCTGTTGAACATCTATCACACGGCCATTAAACCAATGGAGCAAGCCTACAAGTACAATGAGCTCAGGCAGCATGAAGTCACAGGTAACAGGCTCTGGCTGAAGATTAAATGGCATTTACAGTGCACTGCGGTTTGTTGGCAAATCGCAAATGATTTATAGATCAACAGCACCAGCTCACGTCTGTTTATGACTTTGACTGTGGTTCAGCTCATGTACTGTAAAGTAAACACCGACATGAAGTGAAAGTACAAAAATCTGAAATTCAAATGCTCCGCTGTGAGCAGCATATTGCTGTGAGCGTGTGAGTCAGATGCCACAAATTGGCATCAAGACAAATAAAACAAGACATGCAGGAACTGCAGCTTTGTATTTAGTCAGCAAATATAATTAACTTCTCCTGCATCCTTATAAATCAGTTATCAGTTGTGTTGCAATCCGTAACCATGGAAATCTATGAACAACACATCATATCTGCTCACCTGCATGCTTTTATTAGTCAGCCACTAATATGCCAGGTAGGAATTAAGTAAAAATGAAGTAAAAAAAAAAAAAAAGAGCTATGACTTGACATTATCCAAACCAGGCACATTGAGAAACACAATAAGGCCACTGTCTGCGGAAAATTGAAGGGAACGTTGTGTGGGCCAGACACCCGACAACCTTGTTCCAGCACTTAAGGGCAGAAAAGTATCATTTTAAGTCACTTTGCAGGATGGAGCAGCATGTATGCGACTCTGGGACTCCTTGTGGTGCTGGATGGAAGGACACGTTCACAATCGGGCCATTTAGAGGCAGTCATTTCAACAGCATTTATGAAAACAAAATGGTCCTATTCCCATTCAGCAGTAAATCTCCTCAGTTATTTCACAGCAGCGAGACGCTGTGAAATGAAGCATGAACTTGGTGCTACTGATTGACATGTTCAACACAGACTTTGGTTATTTTTCGTACACAAATGATGATTTTAACCACAAAATAGTTATAGCGCAGAACAATAATTCCAGTTTGTTTCATAAGAATGAGGAGAAGCGTGAAAAAAGTGCAAAACACACACAAAAAACAAACGTCAGGTGCAAAGAATCTAAAGGAAACTTGTGTCGCAGCTCATGACAGAAATACCTTCTCTTTTTCTCTTTACCTGTTCCTTTTCTCTCAAACCTTGTCTCTCTCTCTCTCTCACACAATCGACACAGATGGCGAGATCACCTCCAAGCCCATGGTTTTGTTTTTGGGCCCCTGGAGCGTCGGCAAATCTTCGATGATCAACTACCTGCTGGGTCTTCATGGCACCTCCCAGGAATTCTACACAGGTTTGGACAGAAATAACTAACCAACAGACCCGGCTAATTATAAATGTAAAGCCCCAGTGCTGTGACGAATAAAAGTTGCTTTCACCATATTTTCACCACAAGACCAAGACAAGACCCTACACAGACAGGAGGTCACATGGGCAGCCACAGTAAAATAAAAAGTGATGTATTTTCCTTTATTTTGACAAGTCAGTTATTTTACAGAGATAATCTTTGAGCACACTGATAGAAAGCAGTAAGTCGCTGCTTCTTGCTCTTATTTTGTGCTATACCATTGAAATATTTTTCTACCATGAGTGTTAAAATCAGAAATGTCAACAAAGTTCCAGTTACAAAGTATTATCTATCTAGAGTTGCCCAAGATTGGCCATCATAAGTTAATGATCCCAAAGACAGAGAAAAGACTGTGGGAACTGCAACGGCTGTAGTTTGGAACAATGGGTTATTTTCTTTCTAATTAATTCAACATTTTATTTAAGTGAAAGAACTTTCTCTCTTTCTCTGGTCTTCAGAGTTACACAATGTCACTTTAAAATCTGACTGAAAATGATACAAAAGAACATGTAAGAGACACTCGAGTCAACAGAGATAATAAGAGCTACTTATTAAAGTACTCTTTTTATTTACATGTTCGACACCTAATCATAAGATGAATTGATTTATTGATAATGATTAAACATTAGCTTAAATTCAGTCCTCGAGCAAATATGAAGGTGTTATTTTGTATTTGTATTACGTATTAGCTTATGAAGCATTAATTTTAAAAGGTAAAGTATCACATACGTATATAGTACAATGACATCAACAGATAGGCTAAACCATCAGACAGATCATTTCAGATCAGTTATTGCCTCTTCATCCTCCCACCAGGAGCTGAGCCCACCACCTCTGAGTACACCGTTATCATGCACGGTGAGAAGTTCCGCTCCATAGAGGGCATCGTCATGGCAGCAGACAGCTCACGGTCCTTCTCCCCCCTGGAGAAGTTCGGCCAAGGCTTCCTGGAGAGGCTGCTGGGCGTCGAGATGCCCCACAAGCTGCTGGAGAGGGTCACGTTCGTCGACACGCCTGGCATCATTGAGAACCGCAAACAGCAGGAAAGGGGTGATGATTACTGAAGAAAACATTTTCATATCACAGGAGCACATATTAACATCACAATCCTTATCGTGTTCCATTGTCATGATGAAAAACGTCACCTATCGGGATGAAAAGGCCTCTGAGAAACAGCATCTGTGGCCTTTTGATCCCCCCCCCTTCATAAAATGAATGAAATCAGCTGGGGGGGATTCAATAAACCCAATAAAACATCAGGCTTACACACACATCTACGTGGCTGTGGTCAAGATCTGCAACATCAAACAAGCATCAGTGCCATCTGACAGCGATTACCACTCCTTACACACACATACACAAACAGGAAGGTGCACTGCCAGGCAGTCTACCCACAATCACTTATGAACTGACACACAAACAAACACAAACCACAACCATAATAAGTAACACATCAATTATTTAAGTTGCACAGTGTTTTGGGTTTATTTACAATGTGTTTTTAACAGACTTCTTCACCACTAAGAGTTATTGAGAGGATGCTGCCTCATAAAAAAAATGCAGAGGTCATGTTTAACAAAATTTGTATATCACAGTTTGAATGTAAGATTTTTGCACTTTAGCTGAAGAAAAATGGTCACTTCTAAGTCATTTCCTTGTATGTATGATTTTAGTGTAAGCCTATAGAGCTCTGGGCTGAATCTTATTTAATTTCATTCTCCCACTGTATAATAAAACCGTCCAATGAACCCACAAACCTGAGCTTCTCATGAAAGCACCCTTTTAATACTTGTGCTTAATTTTGTGTCTTGAGTTCAAAGATTGAAACTCCTTGTCGCCCCTCAGGCTACCCTTACAACGAAGTCTGCCAGTGGTTCATCGATCGAGCAGACCTGATCTTCCTGGTGTTCGACCCCACTAAGCTGGACGTTGGCGGGGAGCTGGAGATGCTCTTCAATCAGATGAAGGGCCGTGAGTCCCAGATCCGCCTCATCCTCAACAAGGCTGACAGTCTCACCAACCAGGACCTGATGAGGGTCTATGGGGCCCTGTTCTGGAGCATGGCACCATTGATCAATGTCACAGAGCCCCCACGGGTTTATGTGAGCTCCTTCTGGCCGTTAGACTACGCTACAGACACCGGCCGGGAGCTCTTCATGAAGGAGGAGACCTCGCTGCTGGAGGACCTCAACCAGGTACAACTTCCTGACTTCATCTGTTTACATTTCCTGGATTAATAATACCCAAAAGTAGATTTTGGAATTGCTTTATTAAACAATAGGTAGATTTATCCTGACCACAGTTGTAAGAGTTCGGATTGACAGGAAACTATGAATTTTTGAAAACCAAAAATCTGAACAGTAAAGCTCACCCGTGACAGTGCACATCTACATTGTCATTTATCTTTGTGTACGTATTTAGCTGATGTTTATATTTCAGTGTTTTTCACCTCTCCACATTTTCAAAATTCTCGTGTCTTTCTCCTCTCCCCTCTGTTCCCCCGTGTTCCTCTCTTTCTCCCCTGCAGGTGATTGAGAACCAGTTTGAAAATAAGATTGCTTTTATCCGCCAGCACGGCATCCGGGTACGTATCCATGCCCTGCTGGTGGACCGCTACCTCCAGACCTACTATGACAAGCTGGGCTGGTTTAGCGATTCTCATGAGGTGTTCCAGGATATTGTCAATGATCCTGACAAGTACTACATCTTCAAGTCCATTCTGGCCAAGACCAACGTCAGCAAGTTCGACCTGCCTAACAAGGAGGCCTACCAGGATTTCTTTGGTGTCAACCCCGTTTCCAGCTTCAAGCAGCTCTCCTCCCACTGCAGCTGGAGTGGTGGATGTCTGATGGAGAAAATAGAGAGAGCCATCTCACACGAGCTCCCAGCTCTGCTTAGCAGCATCAGCAAGGCCTCGAGCACACCTGCCCCACAGAAGGCTGCACCAACAAGCCCACCACCTCTCCCTGGTACCTGCGAAGGTCCTGCGTGTGAAGAGAAACCAAAGAATCGTTGGAGGCGGCAGTGAGATGGAGGCGAAGGGTGCAGGAGGGGTAACAGAAGAGGCAGATGGCAGCAGCAGTACCCACGGGGTTTCCTGAAGGATTCCCCACTGCTGCGTTATTCAGGACTGGATGTCGGGAGACTGAGCACAGAGAGAGAACGAGGGAGGACGAGACATACCAAGCAGACCTGAGTCACACAGTATTTAACAATACTTCTTACTGGTTGTATTATCCATAAAATGTACCAGATGTCTGGCTTTTACTCTATTTCATAATACAGACAGAAAAATATGAGGTGTAACAATTATATGAGATCGGTCTTATGTAGGTCAACACACTATTACTGTCAGTATTTATCAGCCACTCCTCTCATATCCAACTGGTTTTCTGTGACCTTAAATTAACTCTGTTACATTATCCTATTCATGTGAGTCAAAACAAGCAATGAGAAGTGTATAACATGTATGTATGACGATGGTTTGGAGAGAATACAGTCAACTGCCTGTCTGAAGTTGTTGCCACATAACAGTATTTCTTCATAAGATCTTGTGTTAAGACAGTGAAATCTGAGACTTCCCATGTTTTCAAATTTTTTTACACCATGTACTCAAATTTGTTTCATCACACAAACATTTTAGCAGAGCTGCTGCTCATATGTCTCCTGTCCTGTTTGCGAAAGCTGGAGATTCTTTCACATCTGCTGTGCTTTGTTTTTCCAGTTAAATCAGAGTAGTATTATGTCAGGGTACATATTTATATTGGTGGGACAATAGAATAGACAGAATGATAATGTCATGGTGTTTTATTTATCATGTTTAGTAACTTTATTGTACTGCACTACTGTATACATTTTTTTTTTTTTTGGTATGGTACCATTGTAAGTTCAGGATAAAAACAAGTTTTATTTGACCATTTATCGACACTATCCTGGGACTGAATTGACTGAAAATGCCATAATCTAATGGTAAACTGCTGCCCATTAAAGTTTGTATTTGTGGCCTTTTGAGCCTTTGAACTCTGAGCTAGTTTTACCTCAACATGGCTGCGTACCACATGGGCATTTTCTTTAAAATGTAATCTTTTCCTGATTATTTTAGGTCTGTTTGTAATTGTCTTTCCTTCTTTTGTGTGTTTTCTTTGGAGTAAACAACAGGGGGAAAAAAAACCCATCTTCAAGCTTCTTTCCTTGGTTTGATTACAATGGCATTACGTGCAAAATCTGTTCCACTGAAACAATATATCATTCATATCATTTCTAGCTGCTTCAGGTCAGTGACACATAGGCTTGTGAATAAAACATTTCTTGCAAATTTTTTCACACAGAAGGAAGTCATATGGATTAGAAACCTTGTTAAATGTGTAACATCTGGAAGAGCACGCATGCACCCAGAGGCACATTAACTAAAATAAAAATATTTCTTTGATAGCTGGTAGTTAAAAATGTTTGTGCAGAGACAGAAAACAGCCACCAGGAGGCGCCTCCATTCAATGTGTTAGACTCATGCATCACATTAGAGAGACTGATAGAGTGAGAGAAGCTCTATTTCTCTTTATCAGCTGCTAAACCTTCATATTGATTTGGCAATTAGTTAACAGGGTTGTGACTACCTGAATTGCCCCCCAAATCTCAGATTTGAATATAGTTAATCAAAGTGACAGTTCAGGTAGAGGCGCCATATCTCTGTTTCAGTAACAATGAATAAAATCTTGAGATCACTAATAGCATGGACATCGTTCCAAAGTAATTGCTCTTAAAATAGTTTTATCCATTTCAAGGCATGCAATGAAAAGATACATTTTTCTCATTTACCTATCCGTGAAACCTCATTTGGCCTATACAGTAACATCAATCATTTAAATGTTTCTGCTGTGTCAATGGGAGGCCGCAAAAGGCAAATTAATGGGCTTTATAGCAATCAGGGTAGTCTGTCGCTTGTACTCATAACAAATGCAAATAGTGTGATGGGCTTATTTATCCAATAAACAGGGTTATTTGTTTGAGCTATCAAAATATTTTAGACTATCACCAGGAAATCTAGTGGTAAAGGCAGGAGCTGGCACAACAGGCAACACGAGAATGAAAAGTCTACAGGCCGTCAGCAGGTGCTGGTGTGAGATTATACGGGACCAGAGCGACATGTTTTGGGCCAAATGCTGCTGTCGCATAGTAACACTGGCTAACAATACACTAATGTTGAAAGGGCATAACATAAACCAAAGAACTGGAGGAATAACTGTTATTATGGACATGAAGGTTGGTACCACGCTTTGTGTGAGCAGTCTTAGACTATGGACCATCTCATGTTTTGGTCTTATTGTGGCACAAGAGTGAACAATCAGCGGATCACCACAGCTGTCAGGAAACAAATGTTATTTCAGCCTGGATGGAAATCATGGAACGACTGACCATGGCTCAAAGATGGTTAATACTGCACATAGGTGTTTTGTTTTTGTTTTTAAAAAGAAAAAGGCCACAGCAAAGGAGTTGTTACGTGTCATTATATACTTTATGGCGGTGCATTTCCTAAATATCTACAATTCAACCTGCAGCTGACCCTCAGTTTCAGCAACAAGGCAATTTCCCCACAGCAGCAAATAAAATATCACACAGGCACACGGCATCAATGCACCTGTGCACATGCAGTAAATATTTTATGTGTAAATATGTCTTTGAGCTCATATTCAGCGTATAATCTGTGTTTACTTCGCTGACAGGCAGCACTCCCAGCTTTTAGTGTTAACACAGACTTATCAGTGCGGCTTTATCAACTCTGCAAACAGCCCTCTCTTGTAAGCTCTTCAACATAAGCACACACACGTACACACACACGCACACACACTTGAACAATACACAAAAGGTTGCCTGGTTTATTGGATTCAAAGTTGAAACATTATTGCTTCTTCAAAGAAGCAGGACGCATAAACACGTGCGCGCACACAGTGACACACACATTCTGGCACACACTCTGAATCAGCATCAGCACTATAACCTCGTGTTATCTCATTTATCTTCTTCCTAATTACCTGCTGTTCACAATCTTTCCACTTCACTATCTGCAGCTAGAAAACACAGCGTGGTCCAACACTAATGGAGCACACACAACCTTGGACGCTTGATATCTAAGAGTTTTGTGTTTCCTCTGCAGTGTTTATCAGGAGTATTGTGTCACGAGTCATAACAACAGTAAACCACCCATCTTTCTTCACCCTAGTTTTTGTTTTTTCTGGTAAACCTGACCTTGAGGACAAACTGACATCTTTAATGGTTTTAGTCTTTGTAACCATTTGGATGGTGGAATATGGTTTTGAGCCACACTTTTGTGTGCCTTTCTCCTACAATAGCACACATGTACGTACAGGATGTGCATCCTCTCTCTAGACGATATTAACTGCTAATCATATTGTGATTTAAACATCAATACATCTTAATAAAAGCAAAAAGTAAAAAAAAAAAAAAAAAAAAAAAAAAAGGTCTCTGGCAATATTTTTCTCAACATGAACACCTCACCTGCCTCATTGAGGTGTAAATAGAAAAGTTAAACTGTGATAAAAGGGATGTTTATTGTCATAATTCAGAGGGGGTATATTTGATGTGCTATTTTTTCTGTTATTCAAAACTATATTTTAAGGCTTCATGACTGTGATGCCAAATGTGATAACTCAGCCTAAATTTAGCTGAGACAGGTTCCAAAGAACCAAGTCTACTCTTATCTGTCTGTAGTTAGTCAGCTTTAACTAACAACCAAACCTTTTGCAACATCTTGTGATGTTCAATTACGTTAAGTAGTAAAATGTGACATTTCATATGTCATGATATTTTTCCATTTCATATCAACTATTGACTGTCAAGTTACATAGACACAACCAGGAAGTCACCGCCGGCCTTCAAATTAAAGGCCCTTGACGTCTCTCATAGTTTAACTTCACAGCTGAGTTACTTTAGTGTGTCAGAGTTAACGTTGGTTTGTAAAATCTCTGGTTATGTTTGATGTATACCACATATAGTATGGAAATGACATTATTACATCTCGACCAACATTGGCCAACCATTAACAAGCTGAAAGCTAAAACTGAATAATAATCAGAGTTGATCAACTCTGATTGTTTTAATGGATATTATGATGGTTTATTCATTATTGCTGCTGTCCACATTGTGCTCTTAAGACACAGAAAAGGTAAATAAAAAGCCTGTAAGCTTGAGGGAATTTTTTTGTTTTTTAAAACAGAAACTTTATACTTTGAATGGAGCGAGTTCTTTGACCAACTAAAGTTTTTCCCTCACCAGCAACCAATGTGTCATTGCCTCAGCTGACATATTTTTCCCACCGGCCTTCCTGAAAAGGGCCAGAGCGGAAACTGTGTGCGGTGAAAGTGCGTCGAGCCTGACGGGCCGGTCCCGCCAACCCGCACCGCCACAACAGCTGGGGGAGGATTTCCTACCAAGGCACCGCGAAGACGGTGGCGGCCGAGGGGGTGGAGATGTTGCGCCCTCCTGGATAAGGCTGGCAAAAAAAAAAAATCTCCCTTTGCGGGTCTGTTTTTACTCGGCCCCGCAACTCCGGCGGGGAGGCTCACCGGGGGGAGGGGGGAAACCAGCGGCGGACGGAAGAGGACGCACCGCACTGTTGTGTTTGTCGGACACATGCATGCCAGAGAAAAGTAGAGCTATCCAGAGCTGAGGACCCGGCCGGGAGAAGGAGACACTGCAGCCTGGTGTGTGTGTGTGTGTGTCTGTGGGGGGAGCTCTTCACAATCCCACGGATGACATATCCAGAGCCGGGAGGGGGGGTTTCCTTCATTGCTCTGGGGATTTTCTACTTCTTTACTCTTGGGGG
Organism: Echeneis naucrates; assembly: GCF_900963305.1. NCBI lineage: Eukaryota > Metazoa > Chordata > Actinopteri > Carangiformes > Echeneidae > Echeneis > Echeneis naucrates. The sequence continues at coordinate 11,910,430 of NC_042511.1, forward strand.
AACGCGAGGGGAGGAAATCAAGCCTCAGTTCCAAATAAGCAGAGACTGCTAACTGGGACTCCTCTCCAAACGCAGGAAATACGGCCTGGGAACAAAAAAAAAAAGAAAAGAAAAGTTTGGGATCTTTTGGAAGCAAGAAGGGGGCCTATCGCTGACGTTTCTGCACGCGCTTTACGACTTGATTTTTAAGTATTACCTTTTTTAACGTTATAAACGCTCGTGCTGTTGCACAGAATCGGCTGAGGAGAAGCATCCAAACGTTGCACTCCGTTGTTGTTGTTATTGCAAGAGGTTTTTTTTTTTTCCTGATCATCACTATTTATAGACCAGCCTGTTTCGACCGAGCTGTTCCTCATAGCTGTATGTTTTGCCAACTGCGCGCAACAAGTTGCAGACACTCCCAGCAGAGGCAAACCTACGCTAATTTTGGGCCGCTGGTTGGTATTTTCTGCGCTTCTCTTTTCGGATTAGGAGTCTTTGAATAGCACTCAGCACTCCCCGACCCCCTCTTTGGAAGGCAGAGGCGGAATAAAGGCTGGAGATCCGGAGAGGGAGTTCAGGAAAGGACGGGGCTGGATCCGTGGGAATAGGCCTGCCTGTCAGGCCTCTTATGATCCGATTCTCGGACCGGACAGGGCTCCGAAATAACTCAGCCTGGAATATTTGCAAAGGCCTGCTGGAATTGAGATGGAAGGGGGAATGTATGAGAGGAAGAAATGCAAACCATGAGGACACCGAGCAACACACGAGAAGGGCTGGAACAGAAGTTTAGGTCTCCTAAATCTACTTTTTTTCTTCTTAAATAATAATTACCAGTTTGGCCAAAATTGAAGGTTGGTTTAGTATGTTATGTAAAAGTGTTTAAAGTAAATGCTAAACGAGACCGTTTGTTTTTACCAGAGAGGGCTGATTATCACAGTTTTGGAGTTTTCTTTTTCACATAGTTTAGATGCTTTAAAATGACACATGGTGTCCGCACATTTTAATTCTAGCACTTCTAGCCGCTCATAAAGACTTCAGGCGTGTGTTTTTGTGCGGAGGGGAGGACCGGTGGATTGTCCATTTGTCGTGCATGTTGTGAAGATAAGCGGGACGGTGTAACGTGTGCAGCCACTTGCTGTGCACAGGCTGTGTCTGTACCAGCCCACACACCGAAGCTGTGGACCTGAAGGCTGTTTTCTCACACTAACACACCTATTTCGGAATGAAAAGGAATCTGGGATTTTCTCCTCACGCCGCCTGACTTTGTAATGTCAGTTCCAGTTAAATATTACGCACATCCAGAGGAGGTCACTTCCAGTCATGTAACGTCTGGACAGACTTGATGAAGGTATAACCCCCCCCCCCCCCCTCCCAACCTCCCCCCTCTCCCCCCCCGCCCCAATCCCCTCCAGTTGCATCACTAACCGGTCCTTTCCGAGAAGGATGTTCGGTTCGGGAGGCAGAAAGAGTGATGACATTGTTTTTACTGCAGCTGGAGAGCAAGCCGGGCTCAAACCCAGAGCCTCTTTGGAGAAGGATTCGTGTAATGTGAGTACTGACGCAAACCCGGGCTCGGATAATGAACTGCTCAAGAAAGTGGGACGGCGCGTCTGCTGCGAGTGAGCGTGCAGGCTGCTGTGTGCGTAGCAAAGACGTCTGTGGCGAGCTCAGTATTCATGCAGCGTGATTCCTCCAACACACACCTTTGCTCTCTCTGTCACTCTCTCCCTCCCTCTTCGTGCCACATGTGCACGCACGGCGCGCCCACGCACCGCGTGTCGTTTGCCTGAGCGCCATCAGAGGATAGAACGCTATTTAACCCCCCCACCACCACCACCACCTCCCGCCCCCCCCCCCTTACCACCACCCCCCTTACCACCCCCTTCCCACCCCTACGTTACAGAGTAACACCAGTCAACATGGCCACCGTGCAACATCACCGGCAGCATCTCATGCACGGCACGGAAGTGAGCTGCGACTCCAGCGGGGACGGCGCCGTCACCGTGCGGATAACCAACAGCGCACCACACGTGCATCAGCATGAGGCGCTGAGGGCTGCCAGCAGTGGAGGAGGGGGAGGCTGTGGGGCTGGTAGCAAAGTTAACCCCAACCTCCACAAATACAGCATCTCTTCCAGCTGCAGCTCTGCGGACTCCAGACCTGCCGTGACCTCCGCCTCCAGGGTGCACAGGAAGGCGCCCCCCTTGTTTGAACGCTCTGCTGCACAATGCTGGGACCCCAAGTTCGATTCTCCCATCCTGGAAGAGGCGTGCCAAGAGAGGTGCTTTCCTCAGACTCAGCGGCGCTTCCGTTATGTCCTGTTCTACCTTGCAGTGGCAGCTGTACTCTGGGGGGTGTACTTTGGGGTCAATGGTGCACGCTGCGACCCCGTGACCTTTTTTGCCCCCACTGTGTCCTTTCTGATCCTTCTAGTGCTCCTGTTTTTGTTCACATTCACCCAGGCCTACACAAGACTGTACAACCAAACCACCCTGCTCCTGATAGCGGTCACCTTCGCCATCACCCTAGCTCCACAGATTCAGACTGCTGGTTATACAGAGCTGGAGCGGGCTGGTGGCGGGAATGCCACCGATCTCTTCTCACGCAGAGAAGCACGGCATCCTACCAGTTGCATCTCCCCTGTGGGAACTTTTTCTCTCTGCATGGAGGTTTTGTTGTTGTTATACAGCGTTCTCCATGTACGGTTATATGCTTCAGTTATGCTGGGGCTCCTCTATTCTATATTATTTGAGGCATTAGGATGGCTGCCAATGTTTCAAAGGACTTATGACCCTAATGAATGGGGAACAGGGTTAGGGGCTCCAGCTTCTGGAGACACACTGCGCTGGCTGTGCCCGGCCAAAGCTCTGCTTCACTTGTGCGCTCATGTAATTGGCATCCACCTGTTCATCATGTCAGAGGTGCGTTCTCGCAGCACATTTCTCAAAGTGGGCCAGGCTATCATGCATGGCAAAGACTTAGAAGTGGAGAAGGCCTTGAAGGAACGCATGATCCACTCGGTCATGCCACGTCGAGTCGCAGACGAGCTGATGAAGCAGGGTGATGACGAGGGCGGCGGTGAAAACTCTGGCAAGCGTTACTCGTCCGGTGCTTGCTCTGCGTCAGCTCTCTCAGTTGGTGGAGGTAGTGGTGGAGCTTCACAAGCCCAAAGCGCCACAAGCCCCAAAAGTCACCCTCACAACAACCACAAACGCAAGAAGACTTCCATTCCCCGCGGACAGATAATATTTAGGCCTTTCAACATGAAACGCATGGAACCTGTCAGCATCCTCTTTGCGGACATTGTGGGTTTCACCAAAATGTCTGCCAATAAGTCAGCGCCAGCCTTGGTGGGCCTCCTTAATGACCTGTTTGGGCGCTTTGATCGGCTCTGTGAACTGACGTGTTGTGAGAAGATCAGCACTCTGGGAGACTGCTATTATTGTGTAGCAGGATGTCCTGAGCCGAGACCGGATCACGCCTATTGCTGTGTAGAAATGGGTCTGGGCATGATCCAGGCCATCGAGCAGTTTTGCCAGGAGACATGTGAGACTGTCAGCATGCGTGTTGGTGTCCATACGGGCACCGTCCTGTGCGGGATCCTGGGAATGAAACGCTTCAAGTTCGACGTGTGGTCAAACGATGTCAATCTGGCTAACTTGATGGAGCAGCTGGGTGTGGCGGGTAAGGTCCACCTGTCAGAAGCCACCGCCCGTTTCCTGGATGACCGCTACCAGAGGGAGGATGGTCAAGTGGAAGAGAGAGCTGGGCCGAGCGTGGTGGAGAAACTCAAGGGTAAGTGGCCATTTATTTCTGACTTCTGTATGAATTTTCTTTAGCTGGACTTTCAAAGTCCCTGCACTGATATTGAAAAAGTGTAATGCATCTATAAAAAGAGAATCACTTGTCTTTAACACAGATTACACCTCTTAATAATTTTATTTCTAAACATGCATTTGCCCCCATGTTTCTCTTCATAGCTAAGCGTGGTTGTGATAAGTTGCTCTCTTGACAACATTAAACTTGTCGTAAAATGCTTAAGAGTTCAGCAAAAGCTAAATATAGATGGGAAGACAGAAATGGAGTTCAATCAATTCATAAATGTGCAGGATAAATGCCTACATTTTCTGAACATGGTCATTGGGGTTGAGTGGGGTCATTGCATGCCTAGACAGCACTAAAATATGTTATCTGACCAGTTAGTCCTGTTGAAACAGTCACCCAACCAAAGCAGATCAGACTCCACGATCAAGAGATTAGAGCACCGGGAAAAGAGACGCATCTCGGTTTATTTCAGCGGGATGTCTGTCAACATACAGCTGATAATGGATAACTAGCCATTCATTCCCTGTGATCGTCTTTTAAAAGAGCACAAACCAATTGAAGTAATGTGAGTTATAAATGTATATAGTAGTCAGTACATGCCTTTAATGCCCATTTTGCTCGAGGATGTACGCAGCACAGTGTAAAGGAACACAATTTCCTTAACATATTAGTAATTTTGTACATTTCTGATTATAATTATATATTATTTATATATATATATTTTTTTACCACATTTAAGTATGTTATTGTAGTGAAGCACACTGCCGATTTGTTTTAGAGTTCCACATTTTAATGAGAGTGGGCTTTGAGATTAGAACCTTTAATCCCTGAACACAGCAAATGGGTATTAAAGCCTAGCTACAGACAAATGTTGCATAGTAATACTATAAATGGATAGTTACAGCACAAAGATAATGTAATTAAGTATTCATTGCACTGCTGCACTGCTCGTACTGCAGTTTCCAACTGTTATGGACACATCAGACTGATGTATTTGATGATTTGAGTAGTTCAGCTTAAGCGGAACAAGGTCAGTTTTTCTGCACAGATCAGGTCTTCACCCAGATTTAACACAGTTTTGAGCCACATAAAAATCACTGTAGTCCATTTCAACGTGTATAACCTCTATTGGTTGGTTCCAATTGCTGACTGACTGTGTTTGTGGCTTGTTGTGGTGGTTGGCCCGAATATTGAAGCTAGAGATTTCAGCTGGTAAGAGGAGGGCTGGCCGGCTTTAGTGTTCTGAGGCAGGTATTGTACTGGATTCCACTGGATTAAACAGTTGATCACCATGCTGTGCCCAACTCTTGTAGGGTAGCAATAGTAATGGGATGGTGCAGAGACGAGACAGATACCAGACGCAGCCCGCTAAAATATGTGGAAAGAAATTTGACTTGGCTGTCTGCAACCTGTCCGTGATCTGTGGATCTCGCTCTTTGCTAAGTGGAAAAATGGGAGTTTGTTACACAGACTAACTAACACAGTCCTCTGTACTTGGCACGTACTCAAAAGACATAAATAGCAAGATCTTGCATTTAGAAAGACTCTGAGGTCAGATACAAAAGTGTTGATACCTAAAGCTGAAAAAATGCGACGATTTTCGTGCTTCTTCTGGGTGATAGATTCTTTTCATTACACACACTCTCTCTCTCTCTCTCTCTCTCTCTCTCTCTCTCTCTCTCTCTCTCTCACATCACACACACACTTTCTCAGTCTGTCTCAATACTTTGTGAAAAAGCAGCATCAATAGAGCTAATCTCTTCAGCAGGGAACTCCTTGTGGACCGTCTAATCTTAGGTCTCATGCGAACAGACACTGTCTGTTCTGTTGTCAGGCCTTATGTCAGACTATATTCACACTTGGCTCTGAACGGTGCCATCACTCTCTATTTCCAGACTATGGGGCAGTGACAGAGTGAAATATTGACATGCAGCTTTTATTAGGGAGAGAAATGTGGGAAATAGCACAGGTGCACAGCTTCATGTTGACAGAAAGAAATAATCTGAGCAGTTAACTTAGTTTATTACAGGTTTTTGGAGATAAATTGACATTCTTGCTTTGAATGAAATTACCGTGTCAGCTCTGCTTGAGAGAAACAAACTATCAGAATCAACTGATCAATGATCGAACTTGTGTTTTGCAAAGGAAACAGATTTTTCACAGTACCAGGAAACCTTGTGTTTTTCTTTTTAAGACGTCGTTGTCAACTCCATTGTCTGTGAAGTTTGTAAGTTACAGTCTGCACGTAGCCTATCCCATCAACTGCCTATCAGGTCACTTCTCTTCTCCCTTTCATTTCAAACTCCCAAACAGCACTCAGGACCTGGACAACTGATTAATAAACTGATTGATAAACTGAATAATTGAATGCATTTGAAATTCTTCTCATTTTTAATTTATCTCTCCTCCCTTCCCACTGTCTGTCCTTTCTCTCTTTCCCAGTCACATTCCATATCGCTCCCTCGCCCAGTCCTTATCCCCACTGTGTTATCACATTCGTTGCCCCAGACTCTCACCTGTCAGCCAGACCAGTGCATGTGGTCTGTTGTGTAACGCTGTTTTAGCGCTGTCTGTCTGTCCTTAGTTGAAGCTTTGCTCTCGATCCCCCAGCAGGCTCAACGATTCACCTCAGATAACACACTTTCTGAACACCCAGCTCTCCTTTACACAGGAATTGAGCAAACTAAGCTTTGTTTGACCATGAGCGTTGCCAGCTAGTGAGATGCTGTAGCTTTCAAGTAGTTGTGCCAGAAATGTACACTTTGGTGATACATATAATGGATTGTGTGGTATGACAATCTCCCCAACACAGTGCAGCACACGGAAGGGATAAGTTATATCTCTGTTGGCAAAAGCATTAATTCTGCAGGTATGCAAGGAGGCGTTTAAATATGAGACAAAATAAATATTTTCAAGGCTCGCAGTGCTACAGATGTCGATGAGGGGCATTTGGAAAAAAAAAAACAAAAAACGAAAGGGGACTAAATCTTCCAAACTATTACTGTTATTACTGCACTTAGATTAAGTTTATCTGTTTATCTGAAGACACAGGCACTGGTCCTTACCAGCAACAATAGACATGTAGATGATAGCAGGCATTACTAAGAAGTCATGACAGATGTAAATTGACACAATTAAATTCTTATTGCGGTTGTTGCTTCTGTTATTGCTAGGCAACCTGGACATGTTTGCATGCCATACTCAGGTAATTTCATTAATTTGCAATTTATTTTCAGTGTCTGGCTTTTCTAACCGACTTCTTGTTTATATGCAGCACTTTTAAGAAACACTCAGGGAACAGAATAAATGTACCACGCTGTTCACACACCACGGATATCGTAGGCAGCTACCTGTTAAAAGTGAGAGAATTTTCTGTGGCAGTCCAGCAACAGCTGCCCTTTTCACTGAAGGTGCTGTTAGTTTTGTTGTTTGAATGGACAGCAATAGTCATGCTCCCCAGCACCTTCAGGCAAAGCGCTGTTGGCGACAAATTACAGCCAGTGAGAACGAAACACACAGTGTGAGGGCCAGCTGAGGGTTGAAAATGTTTTGCTTTTTTGTGTATCCCAAACTGCTCTCACCTATAATCTTCTCTTTTTCTTCGAGCGCTTGTTTATCGCTGACATTAATTTTGGAAGAAAATAACAACAATCTCATCAGGGAGTCCTCCTACTGAAAAAGCTTTTAATATGTGACCCACTAGCCTGTCAACCATTTTCTGTAATCTGAGGACTTTGAAAATCATTTGGTGTTTACATGGCATTAGTCGACAAAGCTAAATGTGTTCCATGAAGTCATTAAGAGTTCACTAATAGGTCGACAAATGCACAGTCATTACTGGATCACTCTGATACATGTCTTTCAACAAGTCACATTCACTCCCTTAGACCACTCACTTTATCCTCCAGTGTTATTTCTTTGGTTGTCACACTCTTTTGCTGCCTTCACCTCCCACATCTTTGTGAACTTTTCATCAGAAGACATCAGGAGTTTTCCCTCCTCATTGGTCAGATGATGGTTTTGGCTCTTCACCTTTTTTCACAGCAATCACTGGATTTTCCTGTGCTGCCTTCACTTGTGTCACTGGTTGCTCCCAGTCCCCCTGCCGATTCTCATTTGTTTCTAGCATAGAGGCACAATTGTATTTCACTGCAGGTGGTGCAGGTGGTGACAGCAGTTTTCTGATCATGATGTCATGTCTGTATCTTCCATGTTGATGCCTTTTTGAATCCCATCGTTTGCTGCTGCTGTTTTTTTTTTTTTTTTTTTTTTTTTTTTTAAAGAAACATCTGCAGACTCAAGGTTTAGATCCTGAGCTGTTCTCATGGTGTGGTCTCAAGGCACTTTGTGTGTACATGTTTGTGTGTGGTGCATGTCTGCATGCATCACGCATTCCAGTGCAGTTTGTTGCGTTAAGAAGTCCATGGCCTCAGGCTGCCTAATCTGTGCTAAATCACACGTGTCACCTAAATATGCAGCAGCAAATGGCAGATCCTTAATCATAACCAGACCAATCTCAGTGGATCATGCCCTTTGTTCTCTAGATTTGTTGTCTGTTTTCCTGTGAAGGTGTTTGTAACAGTTTTTTCAAACCTCAGTGACGTGGCTCATTTTGCTGTATTTATTTTTTTATTACAGCAAAATGTGCTTTGGTATTGAAATGTCAGTAGTGTAATTGGTTTGCAAATCCCTTTCTGCTGACTAAGGACAGGGAAAATCTTCTTTTCTTCTGCCATGGAGCTCTGTAGATTGACAGAACGTATCAGTAGTTCATTGACGCTGATCTAAACACCATGTTTCATTGAAATACATTAATGAGTTTTTGTGAAAATCAGACTTCAAAGAACTAGCTCAGTAGAGGAATTTATCCGATGGCAATGTTCTCCTTTTTCTCTCATGTCATGTGCAATGTCTACAATTTGTATTTACTTATTTATTTATGTTTTTGAGAAAGTTTGCTATCTGTTTCCTTTTCAGCACTGCTCTGCTTTATATTGTCCATATCAGGCCCTTTTCACAGATATTTGACACGCCACAGAAGGAAAAGCACTGGTTTATATAAAAAAATTAATGATGACTGAGTTCCATTTAGCTGCTTCAGGGTCCTGGCATGGTTCATGCTGACTCACTGTCACACTGTCATGGCTTTCTAGGACACTTAAAAAGAAGAAATCCAGTGTTAATTTATTACACCTTTGCTTTTCCTATTAGGACAACTCTAAAATTTCCACTGGATCTTCCACTGGATTGATTAACTGATGAGCAGAACATTCTTTCTTCATAAAATGAATAATCATTTAAGATTATTTTTTGACCAACATAGTCCCCCATCCATTCATCCATCCATCCATCTTCTACTGCTTTTCCGTTTCTGGGTCGTGGGAACATTTATATTAATTGTTGCAACTGTTGCATAAAAGCAATATCACATATTGCTTAAGTAACAAAAATAAACAGTGTCCTTGCACACTGTGAAGCTCATGTCAAGCTCGGTCCTCCTGGGCATTCAGTAAATAGGGCCCTATAAAATCCACGATCATGAATGAATGAATGAATGAATGAACTTGAGCGTAGTGGTTGCAGTTGGTTAATTGGTGACTTGATGTAAATGCATGTGGTGACCTGAGCAGCATGGTGGTGTAGTGGCTAACGCTGACACGAATGGGCTACAGCAAAGAACAGTGGACTGGACCAGACCAGAGACCGGACCCATGCAGAGAGTAGAAACTAGACCAGATCAGACCACACTAGACGAGACGAGAGACTGGGCCCCTCCTCAGGATCCACTTTTTTCGGAATCAAAAGGAACGTATATGTCGGGAAAATTCTCAGAGGGGGTCACTAATAATGCACGCCCCCCACCAGTGAAGCGGCCGTCTGAGTGCCAAGTCAAACGAGAGTCACTCATTGAGCTCAACACAAAGAGGTCGACTATCATGTACTTCAATGGAGCTGTCAGTAATTGGTGGAAAACCAAAGAGCATGGTGATAGAAGAAATTAAAAAGTTGATATTTCCACCAAAGTTGTGGGACGTGCATTTCATTGTTTTATTGTTATGTTTTTGCTTAAATGTGTGGAAGCATTAAAGTTAGCAGTTATAACTGAAGAAAAGAAAACTTAAAGCACTGTCTCAGGGTTAATTTGTGCAAAATGCTAAAAACCGTAAAAACCAAAAACAAACAAACAAACAAAAAAAAACTAATATGGGAAAAATTAAAACGGAATTTGGGAAAAAATAAAACGGATTTAATAGGTCAAAAACCAAAATGAGGACATGGCTGGTTGAATCTCTCATTCCTTCATTATTATAGTTTCCTCCTTGTTTTTGTGCATGCTTATGTTATAGAACCGGATCTGTGGTGACGTCAGGATGTCCCACATACAAAATGGAGGCAGTTTTATTTTTTAAAATCAATTTTGGTACATTTTAAATCGATTCTGAATCGTAGTAAATGAGAATTGCGATTCTTCTATGATTGTTTTTGTTTTGTTTTTTTTTGGCCCACCCCTAGTTACGTTTTGATTCATGCTGCATTTCTCTGTACACTCTGTGTAATGTGTGTTTGATGCTCTACTTGAAGTTGAGAAGAGACGGTTGTCCTGATGTGCGATAACAAAAAGAAGAATGCTGTCAAGTAGCATCCGAGTTGAACATGTGCAACTACAGAGAGAGAAGATGGAGGCTGAGATTTATTTCTAAAGGGAAAAAGAGAGTGGCTCATACATTCTGAATGTTATAGTGGGTAGTGATCTTACCCCAAGTATTTGGGTGCTATACACACATATAATATGTGAGGAGTGAAAGCCCTTTTCTCTCTTCCAATATTGTATTAGGTATTCTATTATCATTAATGTTGTGTGTTTGTTCCACAGACTAAAAGGATGATGTAGAACTGACTAAATCATAATTAGCTAGCAAAAGCAGCATAATATAAGAGGACGCCAAAAGCTCTGATAATTGGGGCTTTTGGCTTTTACAATCCAGTTGCTCTCTCTTTGTTTGATCTTTAAATTGCGTGGAAAAACACTTTGTCACACTTCTTCATCTCCCTCCCTTAATGAATCTGTAGTAATGTTTGTCACTCTGTCTCCCACACAGCCATCTAATCAACTTTCTTTCATTAATCCATAACACATATTTCATGTCATTCCTATTGCTCAAGAATGTGTTGAGTCAACTGTGTATGTGTGTGTGTGTTCAGTGCTGATAAGCATGCCCAGCCCTGTCCTAGTCTGATCGGAGATGTGTAGCGTGTAGACACACACACACACACACTCTTAACGAGACTTTACAGGAAGTTTTCTGTTCATGCAATGCACTGTGCTATTTCTGGTACAGCTCTGAGTTTATTTCTGTAATTAACTGAATTCCAAACCGCGGAGTCATGTGCTCATATTATTTTAATCGCTTTACAGGTCTGTCCAGGTGCGTGTGCGTTTGTGTGCGAGAGCCCGAAGGTTGGTCCAATGGGCCGATTATTTACAGTGTTACCTGTATTTAACAGACACTGTTATCGCAGTATTACCACGTAATGAGGAATGCGACCTTTTACAACTAGATTCACCCACTACCTGGTCTCAGTTGTTGACGCACACACACAAACAACCATTATCATGCGCATACACACTTATGTAGCACAAAGAGGCCCCCATGCCCAGGGTTCAAACTGAGTGACAACAGTGCCGACCACCTTACCACTGCACCGCCCCTGTTGCTAACAAAATGTGTGTTGTGAAAACACCCATAAAATATTTGATCACGGAATGATACAACACAAATGAAAATTCAATGTTCATACCAGTGTTGGCTTTTCTGGCAAAATGCATTTCGATTCATAGCAGCCCGCTCAGCTTCACAGTCAGTGTAGAGAGAGAGGGATAACATTCATCAAGGCATTGGGACCGGTTTTAGCTGCGGAACCTGTGGCTCTGGGGTAAGCAGCCGCTTGGCAACCAAAAGTGGATCTTTTTTTAAAGTTCTGTTGTGCTATTGCATGTTATTTTGGGATGGTTTTTGCGATGTTGAGTCGTACATTAGCATTAGCATTACCACTTATAAAACTCTGGAAAATCCTGATATTTCACTTCCTGTGAACAAAGGCCTAACTGTCACGCCTGCCAAACTGTTACTAATTGACCTACTCACACAGAATGCATAACTCCCAACATAGCAGAGGTCAAAAAATGTAATGTGTTTTTGTGCTTGTGTGTGTGTCTGCATGTCTCCAACTTGGCTTGAGGCTTTCTGTAAACTTTCAATTTGAGTTTGTAGTCATAGGACCACACATATATCTGTGGCACATTGTTTTCCCTTTATTCCATAGGTCTGTGCGTCTGTATATGTGTTTAACATAACATCAAGATTTTAAATTCCACTTTTGTGACAGCTGGTTGCGTTAGTCTGGTAGCAGAACTTGTTTGTCTCTCTGGACGTTGTGTTAATTTTTGACAATAGTGGAGAAGGCCTGTCTACACAATGTGTGTGTAATTTGATCAGGAGTCACAATCTGCAGTGAGGGGAGTTGTCTGTTTACCAAAGGATCTTTCTTTCTAGGTGTACCCACTTTTCCTGCCTTACATCCGACAGTAATTGTAGTGGATTTAGTTAGAGATGGAGAGCAGTATATGACTGCTTAAAATAGATGCTGTCATTCCATTGTGTGCTGGTCTGTTGAGTTGAAGCTTGTGGAGAAACCAGCACGTCTACCTGTACTTTGGTGGATTCCTCTATCAAAGCGTTGCAATTGAATGTTGATGGGAAGATGTGAGACTCGAAGTAACCACAAAATATCATAAAATAAAAAGAAAAACCCAAACAGGTAATTTTCTGACAATAAAGTTTTAGATGTGCTTCATCAATATCTGATTTACCTTAAAAACAAAAAAAAAAACTAAACATGCACTGTCCCTCAAAACTGGTATCAGTCAAGTTCTACCATAAAAAGCATGCAATGCTCTGTTCCCTGGTGGTCTGAGGAAAGAAAGATTTGTGTGACATTAGAGGGAAGAAGAGAGAAGGTCAGGAAAGGGAGAAGAGGGGAGAAGAAAGAACCGTTTCCCAAGGATTTCCCACAGTCCAGCTGAGGGTAGTGGGGGAGGTGTGTGTGTGCATCTGTGTGCGACGAAGGGCATCATGAATATGTGCCATACAACAGAATGAATCATGAATCAATGAATCCCATGCAACTACTGCGTTGCTCAAATGAAGCTTTGGAGATTTTGCACATTCATCTTTCACCGGAAAGATGAAAGATTCACAGGGAAAATTTTTTATTGGGCAATAAGGCCTTATAAGGAGAATAAACATCTGTCAACCGGCTGCATGTGTGCATTTTAATATCATATACTGTTAACCAGCCAGTTCGTGTAGAGTTAATATGTGGCCAAGTGTGTGAACATGCATAAAACGAAGTGAAATGCCCGTCGTCATCAGTGTCCCCTTTGCAGCAGGACCAAGGTTGGTTTTCCTGCTCAAGGACTGTCCTCCGGCGCTGAGCGACAGAGTCAATGGTAGAATCACAGAGCCTCATATGTCTTGTTAACAGCTGTGGGCGTGTTTGTAGTGTGTTTTTCATTAGTGACACAGTCACACTTGAGTGCGTCACTGCTTCTGTCAAACCATGTCACACACACCTACACACAAACACACACACACACACAAAATATTGTAGGAGTTACAGAGAAAAGAGATAGTGGATTTTATAAAGAACATATGTATTCTCTGACCTTTTCTACTTTATGAGATGAATGAGCAGCATGAGGACGGAGAGCTGGCCCAAATCCAAACCAACTTTTTGTTTTTTGGTTTAGGTTCCCCTCTCGTTTCTGAATCCTGGCTCCTGGCTGTCATGTAATCTTGAGCACAAGAACCCTGAACAAACAGCTCTACTTTCAGATTAACAGCTTTACAGCTATAAATCAGTAAATGGTGTGGTGCTCATCGTGTCTCTTGGAGTTGGTGTCAGTTAGAACCAGGTCTGGATACCCTGAGAGGGAGAGAGCAAGAACTCCCCAAGCCGAAATGATGGCATAAAAGAGGGGAGGGGGAAGGGATGGATGGGAGGGAGGAATGGGAGGGTATGTGAAGGAGGATCGTGTGAGAGCCTCATCCCTCGGTTCCATCGGCGTGTCCAAATATGGAGGCATGGGCTATTGCATGAGGCCAGCAGTCAAGACCCACCACCGACCAGGGAGAAACCCAGAGGGTGGGGGGCGGAGGAGCGGTGGAAGAAAGGGAGAGGATGATGGCTGAAAGATGAGAGGACCAGACAGCAGAGACAACAAAGAGTAGCTAGACATGGTCGTAGTGAGAGGTAGCAAGAGATATGAGTAGCCAAGGTTGAACGCGAAGGTTAGAGATAGAGATGAGTAAAGTTGAACAGTTGGAAAGCCAAGTTTGCAAAAAGGGAAAACAAGATGAAGCGTATTTTTAGTGCTGAAGTTTTCTGCACTGTTCCACGCAGCGTGATGAAAGTGAAGAATGGGAGAAAAGGTTAGATGGAACTCTAAGAGAAGAGGGGAAGATCAGCACCTAGCATGTCTGCTTTCTCCTTCTCCTCAACAGCTTCGGCTCCGAGCTCAACTGCTGCTTTGATGGCTAATTGGTATGAATAAATGTCGAAGCGTCTCTCTTTGTCTCCCTCTGTCTCTCACACTGACGCACGTTCACTTTTCTGTGTGTGGGACCAGAGGGGAGCTGGTGACCTTTGGGTCACTGGGGATGGTTTTGATCATGTGGTTGGAAGCCACCATAAGGTCGAAGGTCATTTGTCAGGAAGTGCAGAGCCTGGTTTCGGACAGCCCTCTGGGGATTATCTGAAATGTCAGCTCTCAGTCTAAAACGTTCATGCAGACCCTCAGCAGAGGGACTGCTGATCAGGGCAGTGTGTCTTATATAACCTGGTTACACCAAACATACTAGCTGTAAGAAAGTTTTTAACAAAGGTGAAGCCACTGAAACAGCCAATTAATGCCTTTTTACAGCTCCAGACAAGCTCGTTTTTCTGTTTGGAGGGTCATCACATCACCCACATGATTTGTAGAACTTATTTTATGGCATCAGCTCACAGGCCTGAGCCCAGTGTAGCCGTGCTGTTTCTGCTTTGCACGTCAGGTTTACAGTGTTTTGGTCTTGAAATGGGCTAGAGTCAGCAGGTTCACTCAGGTGTTGTGTTTACATCAAAGGGTTAGCACACTTATAGATAAATAGTGCTTAGCAAATAAATAACTGTCAGCTGCAGAATCATTTGACCTGGGAGGGCAAGCCAGTTGTGTCATTTTCCATTGCAGATGTGCCATGAAAGGCTGCAACTAACAGCAATTTCCTCTGTCAAGTCATAGTTGTTTTTTTTTTTCTTCTTTTTTTTGTCAGCCCCCCAAAATATTCTTTTACAGTGGTTGTGATAAACACCGCAAATACTTGAATATCAGAAGCAGGTGGCAGCAAACCTTTGACATTTTTTCAAAAGAAATGACTTGAATGTTTATGTTAGTTCATTCATTGACCTGTCATTTCATCACTAGTGCTCTGTGTTCTGTGTGTCAGCGTTAGGAAGGTTGAAGTGTGTCAGTCATACATTCATCATCTGAAAGAGCGAGTGTGTACTTGTGTGTCCACAGTGCGCACAGCCTTAGGACGTGCATGTGGAATTTGACAGTTCAGCTATGCTTCCTATTCCCTGCTCTGTCCATTCATTCATCCGTCCATTCATTGATTCATGTGTTCACACTTGTAGTCCTCTGAAAGTGACCATGCAGTGTGTCTGTACAGATGCATATAGAGGGAATAATTTAATACTGGAAGCGATCACATTGCAGGATGAGTCATGGACATAGTAAATGGCAGGTTTGGGTGTGCGTGCGTGCTGCTGTCCTTTCAGATACATCATTCATCCAATATTTTTCATGCAGACAGATGCTTCATGTTTCTGGGGTCTTGTTTGTAAAGACCGTTGGGTGAATGTGGGTCGTAAATAAACTCACACACGACCACGGTACTCAGATTTTCAGATTATTTTATTTATATTAGTTTGCACATGCAACTTGGCAAATAATTCACACAGATAGCAAAAAGTTTGATGAGTATTAATATGGTGTATCTTTTTTACGTGCCATTCGCAGTCACCAAATTTCAGCCCAGTTGATAGTTATGGGAGAGTGGATTTATTTATTTATTTTTTTTTGGGGGGACATAGTTCACTAGCATACATTAAATGAGAGAGGAGAAATCTGCTGGAATGAAATGACATCCTGCAGTCTCATTTTTTTCCCAGGGTACTTTTAAATGCCAATAGTAGCGTTCATACCATACTAAATTGAACCCACATCTTTGTGATGCTGTGATGAACTCATTTGGTTTGACTTTGACAACACGCATCAGCCAAGTTTTGTTTGCTCCCAGCCAGGGTTTAACACAAGCTTTTACTTTTGCTCTTTCTTTTAGAAGATGTGACTGAATGCATCTTCATTTGACATATTGTAATTTGTTAAGTTGGTGTTGTTCGTTAAGGTAATTATACATAATTTTATGTAGTTCTGTGGTTTAGCAGTTATCTGTGTCTAACTACAGGTGCAGACGGTTTGCTGAATTGCATCAAACTTAGACTCTATCTGGTGTAACGACTTCATGAATACAGCAGAGGCATGTCGGTGTTATTGTTGTTGTTGTAGTAAATGCACTTGGACGAACCCTCCCTCCTCCGGCCAGCTGGTCTAAATCAATAAAAACCATTGAGCTACATTGAAACGTTGAGTGCTGGTGTCAGTTTCTTTCAAGGAGTGCTGCTTTTACAGAGCCTGGAGAAGATCAATACACAAACACAAACACATGCATAGTCACACACTCACGCCTGCTAAAGTGTGTTCTAATGACTTCTGCTGCAAAGACTAATTTGTAAAGTATTAGCTTTGTTGTGCCTTCGAGCTTGGATAAACATACACAAGTTGCATGCGGCTGTTTGTCTAGAAATAAGTTGACTAGTTAGTTAATATGTTTGCACTCAAGCATATCCACATGAACCTACTATGCACTCTTATATTGGAAGAATAAATTCCTTTACCATCCCTTAGTCAGGCATTTCAATGCCCTCACAATTCAAGACCTGTTTCAGCATTTCCAGTAGGCTGTTGATAAAGTTAGAAAGATGAAATGGAAGTAGACAAGGAATGTGGATTATGTGAGGCATGTTACACTCAGTGACCTTCAAAGTACTCTCCGTCTCTTCCTCCCCCTTGCCGTCTCTACGTCGTTTGCCACTTTGCTTTCGCAGTCTCCTCTAGCCGTTTCTCTGACTCATTAGCGTTTGCTTCTCATGTTGAGCACATGCTAAAGTAAAGTAAAAAAAAAAATAAATAAAATAAAAAAAAAGCAAATACCTCTACATCTGTCGCTATAAATCTTTCAGGCCCTGATTGACACCAAACATATGAAAAAAAAATAAATAAATAAAAATTAAATGGAGACATCCAATCCAATCTCAGCCAACTGCAAACTTAGAACAAGGCCACTTCCAAAGTCTGTGATTTATCCATTAGACATTTATGAAGGTCAGTAACTAGACACAGACCTGTCAGTGGGCTGTGTCTGTTGGACTGTGGGAGATTTTACTTTTGATATGCAGCTACTAGATCCCTCACATTTTGATGTTGCAGTTGGAAAATCACAGGTGTAAATAATAAAATGAATGATGGCTTAATTCCATTTAGCTGCTTCAGTTAAAGGTCCCGCTATTGTTCATGCTGGTTTACTGCAGCAGTGCTATGACTATCTGAGATACTTAAATTGAATAGAGGCATTTGAGCTCAAGACCTAGCTTCCAAGACAAACTTAGTAGGAAGCAAAATATTTTCTTTACTTATGTAATAAAAATGATAATTTACTGACCTTATAGTTAAAGATAATTTTGGGTATTCGTGACCAATTCAGCATAGCATAGTTTTCTTTGAGCCAACCTCCAGGAATGAGGGTGACTAGTTAACAGTAATAAATAAAATAGAACTAAAGAGAATGAGAAAGAAACCGATGAGCCTTCATGATTCACTTCAAAACTCTATGTTTCACTTGTCAGACAGAAGGCCCTGCTAACTGACAGAGCACTTACCTCTTCTCTTGGAGCTAATGGACAGCGAAGAATAGGAACGAACCTTTGCGTGACAGTGTATGTTTCTGTGTTTGCATGTGTGTTGGGTTCGACATCTCATAAACGGCCTTTGTCACTTGTTTGGCAATGAGCTCAGCCTGTGAGTTAGGACTGTTGCTGCCCTCGAGGCTCAGGACATCTGCCAAGTCTACATTGTCTCAGAGCCTGCAACGAAAACACACAGAGCCTCCAGACGCCCAGGATAAGTTCGTTGTTAGTTACGTATTCATGGCTAATTTTCTTACAGAAACAAGGAAGCTGGGAAAAAAATTGTGGTGAAACTCAAATTCTGTTCATTGGTTCCACAGTAGCTTAGTTACCCTGCTGCACCTCCAAACCTCCAGTGTGTATCCTGGGTTTAGTTGAAGTAGTTAATCTGATTGATTTGTTTTACACTAACATGCTAAAAAGTGAAAATGTATAGATAAAGGAGGAAAAGGAGCAACCCCTGTATCTATACAAACATACAGTATAAACACACCTACAGACTGACACACGTGCTTAATCAAACCAGTCACAATTTCAGAGGCTCACACAACATTGCATACACCGATCAGCCATGACATTATGACCCCTGACAAGTGAAGAGAATAAGTTTTTATTGTGTGGTTACCATGTCACCTGTCAGTGGATGGGCTATGTAAGGCATCCAGTGGACATTTTGTCCTGATGTGTTGGAAGCAGGAAAAGCTGGAATAAGTGAAAAGGAACTACAGTCAGAATATCTCAGAATTCTTCAGGAAAATCGCACACAACAGTGAGCGAGGCCTGGATTGGTTTATCTTGAAAACTCACCTGTGCAAAACAATCTGTGCCCTTGGAGCAGGGATACCAAATGAAGGACTTTCCTTTTCTGAGTATAGATGAACCTAATAATGAAATGTAAGACGAGAAATCATTTTGAAGCAGGGAGACGATGCAGACTGTTTACGTCCTGGGGTCGCCGCTCCAGTCATCACTGTGCTAAAAAGGTTGCCATCTTTAGCTGTTTGAACAAAGAGGTCAGCTAGCCAGGTTACTGTGTGTTTGGTCAGGCTGATACCAGCTGGATATGGGCCAACCCTCTGATCTGCTGTTTGTGTATTTCCATGTTGGCCCTGCACTGGTGTGAACATGGCCTGAGCCCTGTGCTGATTTGCAAACATTGTTGGTGTAACACTCGGTATTGCATTACTGCCTGCAGTGACTGATGATTGGCAGATGATGGCTTGTCTGCAAATCCTTTCACCTTTTTAGTTTCTTTTATAATTTTAAAACTGATTATTGCCCATCACTCAGAATTTTATTTTGATATTTATTCTGACCTGCACCCAAAATAGAGGGAAGTCATTTTATAGAATTTACAGAATTATCGTTTCACTGCTAAATTTGATGGAATGCGAAGATGCAACATGGAGGATTCTTCCCGTCAGACGATATGCTGCTCCGTGAAAGTTTGGCTTTAATAATTTGCTCATTACTTTGTGGTAAACCTCTTTGTGCCAAAGATTTGATTCTCAGTGTAACCATAATGACTGAAGGGTTTTAGGAACATCTCATTATTTATTTTTATGCGCTTGGAAAGAAATCATGTGTGGCAGCTTCTGTACCACTGATGGCTCTTGTGCTTTTGAGTTGAACCATGAAAATTGTGAAAGTTTTGGTTGTTTATTTAAACAGAGTGGATTTTTTCGTTTTTGCCTGTCTTAGGACTGAGGACCTACCTGATCTCAGGGAGGAAGGTGGAACATCAGGATATACAGCATGGCTGTCCTCAGGTGGGACTGCCATGTGGAGATTTTTCGTCCTGTCCTCAAGCCCATACGCCAGACCTCATCCCTGGAGGAATGCAGGCTGCAGAGCCCCTGCTGCCCCACCAACCATCAGACAGGAGTGGGGTAAGCGAATGACTGTTGCCATAGGAACTTCTCTCTGTGTTGCTAACAACAAATGAAAGGAATAATTTTTGGTAGAAATATTTACAACATTAAGAATGTTTTTGTTGAAACATCTGTGCAGCTGTTCTGATTCTTCTTTTTTTCATCCAGTAGATGAAAGCTGACATTGTCAAATATCAGGGAGTGTGTAACCTTTCACACTACTCTCAAGTGTGGCTGATGCACTCAGCTCTGACTCCAAATATGCTCTCATTCATTTCTGTGGGATTTAAGTTATGAGAAAGTTAAGGATGTCAGAGACTACACCATAAAATGTCAGTCATACAGTATATACACTAGCACTCAAAAGTTTGGACACACTTTCCTATTCATTTGAATGAGAAAGTGTGTCCAAACTTTTGACTGGTAGTGTACATTTAGGATGATGTATTTCAGTACGCCTTCTGCCTTTTCTCTCTCTAGCCGCCCTGTGTGTCCCGTACTGCAGCCTTGTCAATGGGAGCAGAGCAGAGTGAAGATGTTGCTGTGTTGAATGGGTGCCAGGAAGAACAAAAAAGTAGTAGTGCAAAGGTACAAAAGACATGCCGTTTTCATCTCAGTGATTCGACAATCCCTGCCCTTTTGTATGCATTACTTCGCTTCTCTATCCTGGGAATCGTGTTCCTCTCACATTGTCATTTTTTCACCTTCTCCTCCTCCAGTTCATCCCGGGCCACTGCCCCAGGGCAGTCAACGGGCTCCTGAGTCCCCCAATGGAGGATCCAGTTCGGGCCAGCCAGTGCTCCCTGAGCGACATGCTCCACGAGAAAGAGAAGAAGACCAGCACTAGCACAGGCACTGGCACCAGTCTAGGTATGACTGGTGGCACAGGGACAGCCGGTCCAGGTATGGACCATTCTGCCCTCATCCAGCTGCGTGCCAAGAACTTCAGAGAAAAGAGTGACGCCCACTTTGTGGAAGTTATCAGGGAGGACAGGTGAGCAAAGAGGTTAAAATTAGAATATATGCCACACAATGGCACTCAAGGGTGATAGACAGTCTATTATTAGGGTGGTAGGATGAGTATGTAGGAATAGATCCATTTGGTAAGCATCATTTATTGGAATAATGAAAAAACTTTCGACAAACGATGTGTATCTGTCCACTAAACCATTTTTCTAAACTACCTCTCACGGCCAGGGTGTAGGACAGGAGCTCATCCCAACATGCACTGGGAGATTTATTGCCAGTCTTTTCAGGGGATAACAGACATCATTAAACAGATCCATTTGTCATAAAGTGTCTAAATCTGTTTTGTAGCAGGAAACGCGCAAAAACACAAGAGTCCCCTCAGGAGGAAGAAGGATCCATTCTGTTAAATATCACCCTCTATGCAATAATATCGTATAATCTTTCAACGATGAAAGAGCATATGCGCTGGAAATCTTGATGCATTGTGATAGAAATTGTGTGTTTTTATGGTACTGTTAATTTCCACATATGAGCTTATGCTTGTCCTTGTTTTTTTTCTCTGGTTCAGTCTGATGAAGGATTATTTTTTCAAGCCACCCATCAACAAGATCAGCCTCAATTTCCTAGAGAGAACTCTTGAAAAGGCCTATCGCAGCAGCTACAAAGAGGAGGTACACCCACACACCTATACATATACACTTTTAAGAGCTTTGCTTTGACTTGACTTTTTTTTACCACCATCACTGTCACCCCACAATAAGAGGGTCACGGGTTCGGTTCCTGGCCTGGGGCCATCAGAGTTTGCATGTTCCTCCCACCATCCAAAGACATCATGTTTGGGTTAACTGGTGACTCTAAACTGTCTGTAGGTCTGAGTGTGAGCGGTTGTTGGTCTCTGTCTGTCTCTGTGTGTTGGCCCTGTGATGGACTGCTGACCTGTCCAGGGTGTACCCCGCCCTTGCCCATAGTAAGCTGGGATTGACTCCACCATCCCCTGCGACCCAGACACCTGTCACTGTGAAAGTCTGTTCACTGTGATCCTCAGTGCTAAGCTTAAAACAAAACTATGTCCGTTAAAATGTTGTAACTTTTGAGTGATTTCCTCACTTGATCATAACAAGCCCCAAACAGATTTCCCATCTGAGGGTCTTGGCCTGTGTTTTTTGTGTGTTTGTATTTTGTTTGGGAATGAAGGGAGCGGGATCGTTTCAGCTTGTTCCTTGCGTCCCAAAATTCATGCCACATTAGTGCCATGCTCTCACACACCCGGGACCAGTTCCAGTTGGCCCACACTGACCTTACAGCCTTGTGGCCCCCTGCTGTTATACTAATGTTACTACAGAGACCAAAAACTTTGTGTTGGCTGTCGTTCACAAGGTGGACAGGGTGGCTTTAGTTCAATTTGACACAACACCTACTTTTTATCTCAGGCATCATTAGACATTTATAGTGAAGTAAGGAAAGTTTATTTGCATAGAAACTCAGATAAAATTAAAAAAGAGAAAACTGTAAAATGAGCAATATAGATATGTAGCCTCAGACTAAAACTGAGCTCAGAGATGTTCCTCTCTCTTTGATTTACTAGCAATTAATGAGGCTTGGTGACTATTCACAGTCACAGAGAAAGCAACGTAATGTAAAATAGCCTCACCAAAAAGTGGAAGAAACACATGGAATTTGGAAGATACAGTGAGAAAGATGATGAGAATGATGATCTAAACAGACACATGAATATTGAGAAAGTATTAATTCATAAGCAACACAAGGTGTGAGCAGGATTTCCGGGAGATTTGAGCCGCTGTGTTTTCCCCACCAGGTGATAAACTTGGCTCAGGTGCAGACATTTGCAAGCTCCACCTTCAACTCCTTCCTGGATGTTCTCCTCAGCTGTTTTGTCTTCCTGGCCCTGACCCTGGCCTGTTTCCTTCCACCTCTCGTGAGCCCAGCCAACATTGGCCCTCCAGCTCCTGCTGCCCTGGCCCTGGCTCCTTTGGCTGGTCTGTTGGAGCTGGCCTCTCTGGTGCTGTCCATACGGTAAGGAGGGTCAGGCAGCTTACGTAGAAATGGACTTTGTATCCATGGGTGTGCTATCGCATGTGGGAGTGCACACACATCTTTTGGAGTGGGAAGATTTAAAACAGTATGAGTTTTTAAGGCCCAAAACACATATTTGTCTAACATATCTATTGTGTCAAACTTTTACCATTTTCTAAGAGAAAATGTCTGGGGACCTGGACTGATGTCCACAGATTATTATTATTTTTTTCCTGGCAAGATGAAAAAGCCTGCCATTTAGGTTGCTGTTGGCTGTGGCATCAGCACTGCCAACGGCACTTATTCTTAGGCCCCAAAATGTATCTGCCATTGGGGGCCGACGAAAGTGTTTGTATCCTATCGGCTGCTGCCATGTTTTGTGGGAATAAAAGCCTGTACCTTTTGGACCTTAGTGGCACAGTATGGAAAACCACCGATTGACCATTCTGCAGCACTACAACTCCCCACTGAAACCACAATTATTTTATGTGTTGCTTGGCTCCTACACTACAATGGATTAAGTTTCTTTGTCAGCTACAAGGCCTGGTACTAGGCATAGTCCAAAACCTGGAAAACCAACTTCTACTTGGTGTTTGCAGTATTCAAGTGTGATAAATTAGTTTTATTTATTTAGTGGTGTGTTTTCAGGGGTGTGGATGTGTCTCAGTGGAGATTATTAAAAATATGAATTCATTTTCACTTGTTATCACTGCTAAATAGGCAATAAATCTTCATCTTCTTCTTCTTCTTAGTTATTGTGAAAGTATGTTGTTTTGTTTGCTGTGTTAACTTTTGTTGATTATTCATCTCCTCTCTCTTTAGCATGGCCTTTTGTTTAGAAGAAGTGATGAACTGTACCCGCTCTCTGATCTTGGTGGTCTCTGGGTGGATTCCCCGTCATGTGATAGGGGCCGTTCTGGTTTCCCTCCCTGCCATCTCTGTCTTATCCCACCTTACCTGCAGCATCCACCTACCCCTGCAGGTAAGCATGTGCACTGGAAAATGGCCCTGATGATCACTTTCTTAAAAATCTGCTGGGATGTGCACATAATTCTAAACAAATCTAGATTATTTAAATTTTTTGCATTTCAGAGATTGAATATAAAAGTATAACTGTCCTTATGAAAAACATTGCTGCTTCCAGCATTCTTCTATTACAGTGGAAAAATACCTACAAATCTTGAAATTGATTGAACTCCTGCTCCTACTTGCAGCACTTCCCCTGCTGTTACAAGAGCCACTTCTAATTGTAGCAGTGGTAGTGCTTGTGATTTCCAAGCCATAATAGTTTGCCCTCACTGATATCTCTAAGCTGAAGTAAGCAGAGAGGAGTCAGGAGGTTTGAAACCATGCCCATAGTGGTGTGAAGCCAGAGATCCTCACAAACCAGCAGAGCCATTAGCTGGCATTAGCACTGATAGGAACTGTAGTAGGAAAACAGCTAGCAGGCTTCAGGAGGTTCTGACTGTGGACATTGGCACCAGATATGTTGACATTTCTTCTACTCTAAGTCCTGCATGCGAGAAGATTGAGAGCAGCCATACTTTGCAGCATTTTCGTGCTGTTTAGAGTCAAGGCCATTTCCAGCTCCATATAAGTTTGACTCTAGCTTTCCAGCTTTGAGCCAACGGCTGCTTGCAAGATGTGTGGTGTTTTGATATCTTTTTTTTTTTTAAGGATTTTCAACACCCCATTTCTCTCCCACTCTGCTCTGGTTATCCTTCACTGTCTGCATCTTTTTGGGGCTTATAGATCAAAGTGGCAGTCTCATGGAGAGTTGTTAATTAGACATGCAGTTTTCTGGAATTAAATGCCTTTGAAGATATTAAGACCCAATAACAGAAGGAGAGAGTGAGGACATGTGTAGGGATGAAAGTGAAAAAGATTTCATCCTGTCAATGTAATGTTTAAAACCTGTGAATGGTACCATGTTAGTGCTGCTGCCGCTACGTGTGCTTGCATGCAGTTGATTCATGCACATGCTGGATCAGCATGTTTCACATTCAACTCTCTATGGACCTTAAAGGGTATTTCCCAAATTTGATTTTAAAAAGCCATGGGTGTTGTTTTGGAATGTAATATGCTCCTGGTTTTACAGTTGGTTTATATTTGGTGTGACATTTACACTTTAAAAATGCCAATATTGCATGAGACAATCGGCAGTGCAAGGAAATATTCTATTCCCAGATAAGTTATATCTCCAGCTAATTACATATTTTCATCTCGCTTGTAATCTGGGCTATTATCTGCAATGAAATAAAAAGAAAGATCTCTTCACAAAAAAGCATAAAGTAAACAAGTAAAGCAGTGTAAGGCTACATTGATTGAAGCTGTTTTTCTCTTGGTGTCGTTGCAAAGCCATTTGAACAACCAGCTTTTTCCTCTAGGTGACCATGTTCCTGTGCTGTGCCACCATTCTGGCCATCATCCAGTATTGTAACTTCTGTCAGTTGAGTTTTTGGATGCGCTCGGTGTTGGCCACTGCCACAGGGGTTGCTCTGCTGCTGATGCTGTACAGCCCGTTGCACAGGTACAGCTGAACACTTGTGATTTGTACATACATGGAGCTACCAAATGCCAATCAGACATCAACAGTCACACAAGCGGGAACAACGCACGCGCTGCCGTGTGTGCATACACAAAGTATCTACAATCAAAGCAGTCAAAAGTAGTGTTTTATATCCCACATGTGGTTGAAAGAGGAATTAAAACCACGACTTGAAAACATATTTTTCATATATTATACTATGGATAATGCTCATCCTCTACTGTCTGTAATACGCAGTGGTTTGTGTTGTAAATGTTAATTTCATGAATACATTGAAACGTGAATTAATTGTACATTGTAATTTACACACTCGGTTTATTAACATGCCAGGAAATGTAAGCAGAATTGTATTGCAGGTGTGTATTGTATGAATTTGTGTGTGTCTGTGTATATATGACCCGGCTCTCCCCTGACTGACACCACTCTTGTTGCTTTCAGCTCCACTAATAACAGCTTGCCAGTTCATGGGTGAGTGTCTCCGTGGAAACAGAAGGATTTGATGGATGAATGACATTTAAAGGGTCAACGTGGGAATTGTCTCTGTTTTATATTGTTCATAACTACAGCTCTGTCCGGCTTTCCTGCTCTTTGTTCCTCTATCCTCCTCTCTCTCTCTTCCTGTGTGTCTCCTGTGTGCACCAGTAGTAAAGCTGCTAAATGTCACTAGTGGCGAAAATGACTCATACAGCCTGTGTTGGCTTGAATGTTGTATTAGAGCCAAAAATTGATTAAATACTCCTGAAGATGGAAATGACACTGCTGAAAACTCGCTTTCTTCATCTGTGTTTCAATTGGCAGCTCCTTCTCAAGGCGTACAGAATTCAATATCTGTCATCAGACGCAGTCATTTGCTTATACTTAGCAATTTGTTTTTGTTGTTGGGTCAAAGGAATTCAGAAGCCAAATTGAGACAGCCAATTTTTTTTCAAATTCAGTGATGGATCAGCAAGGCCCCAGCTTCACTGCAGAGACTTTATGACGCAGTTTCACTGAGAGGAAATTCAGTATCAATATTTATTGGTTTGTCAGACAAAACTCTGGTTTTTTAGGGTTCTTTCTGTCCCGTGCACATAGAGCATTTCTTCACGACAAACTGGAAACATTTATCTCCCAACCTTATGTCTTTTAAACATGATTTTTTTTTTTTTTTTGGGGGGGGGGGGTGATTTTTACACGTTTCCCATTTGTGTTTCAGTGTCCTCTGTTTTTTTTCTCTTCATCAGGCTGAACATTTCCACATCAGGTGATGGTGTTTCTGAATTGGGCCCTGACCCTCCCCCACGGCCTCTTGACCTTTTGGTTCCAGAGGCTGTCTTGGCTTTCTTCCTTCTTCTTCTCCTGGTCTGGTTCCTCAACCGTGAGTTTGAGGTCAGCTATCGCCTCCATTACCATGGCAACGTTGAGGCTGACAAACATCGCTCCAAAATCCAGACGATGAGAGACCAGGCTGAGTGGTTACTGGGCAACATCATCCCCATTCATGTTGCTGACCAGCTCAAGGTTTCTATTGCTATTTAAACAAATATATACAACTTTAAACTATTGTGGTTATAATAGAAACAGCTCATTTTTTAATTCCAAAGACAACATTTTCAAGGATTTCCAAATATGATATGATATGATGATGATATGATAAAAGAGAATAAAGATATGAATCCTAATCATTTTTGTCTTTGCTTCCTCAGGTGACACAAAGCTACTCCAAGAACCATGACAATGTGGGTGTGATCTTTGCCAGTATTGTAAACTTCAGTGAATTCTATGAAGAGAGCTATGAGGGTGGAAAAGAGTGTTACCGTGTCCTCAATGAGCTAATAGGAGACTTTGATGAGCTCCTTCGCAAACATGAATTCAAAAGCGTAGAAAAGATCAAGACAATTGGTGCCACCTATATGGCAGCGTCAGGGCTGAATGTGCGACAGCTGGCTGAGAATGATGACGACTCTCCACATGCTCACCTGAGGGCACTCTTCAACTTTGCTTTGGAAATGATGGGTGTCCTTGATGATTTCAACAAGAACATGCTAGGTTTTGGTTTCAAGCTCCGTATTGGATTCAACCATGGCTCCCTGACGGCAGGGGTGATTGGCACTACTAAGCTGCTCTATGACATTTGGGGAGACACAGTCAACATTGCCAGCCGCATGGACTCCACTGGTGTGGAATGTCGGGTGCAGGTGAGCGAGGAGAGCCACACTGTGCTTAGTGCCATGGGTTTAGAGTTTGACTACAGAGGTACAGTGAATGTCAAGGGAAAAGGTCAAATGAGGACCTTTCTGTATCCCAAAAGTGGGGAAAGTGTAAATCAAGATCACATGGAGCAACCCATCGGAGTTGGACCCTCATCTTTGGCGTTGCCGGCCAATAAGACTTCAGGACCTGTTGCCCAGGTAGCAGCTCTGCCTTCTTCTTCTTATTTCTCTTCTTCTACACTTCCTTCCCCTTCTTTTAGCAAACTCTCTCCTGAACCTCAAAGCACTGTAAGACCCTCTGAAGCAGGGCCTGAGCCAGTCCCAGCTAAGTCCATAGAAGGGAGGGAGGAAGGATATAGGGACGCTCAACACCTCCACAAGCTGTCCCCTTCCATAGACATTCACACCCTTCCCTCCTCTGAAGGAGGCCCAGAAACTAGTGATGTACAAGGGGTCTCCCAGGTGCAGCCTGCTCCTCTCGCACGTCAAGAGGAGGAGGATGAAGAGCAGGAGGCCAATGAGCTAACACAACTCAACGAGGAATTTTATGCCCGTCTCTGATCCCTCTTTCCCTTTTCCCTGTCTTCTGTCCCCCCCCGTGGCCCCAAGCTGCTCTGCCTCTTCAGGACTGATTGCAGGTGGGGGAAAGATGCCCCCTCCGTTAGACAAATGTCTGCAGCACAGATGAAGAAAAGGGCATTGGTCACTCCCAACACAAACCAAGAAAATGTAACTCACGTCCTTCGTGGGAAAGTTGCCTGAATGCTGGAGTGGGTTGGACCTGTGTTGAGCACAGCAGTTCAAATGTAGAACAGGCTGAAAGACGCTAAGAAAGAAAAGAAGATTTGTTAATTTTTTTTTCTTATAAATTTTTGTTATTAAGTGCCTTCAGGACTAGAACAGTGAATGAACAAATATGAATACTGAACAAAGTTTTAGCAATCTTAGACTATGGAACATGCTGTGGTTTCTTACTCCATGCTCTTATTTTCAATGCAAGTTTTTCCTTAAAAAAACATTATTGTTGTGCCATATCATTTGTTTTCACTTGATCAAAGTCTTGACCTTACTTAAGGGAAAATCATTTTAGATATATAAGTGCCAGTGCAGCATGATGGGCTGAGCAGGGAACTAATGGAAGAATGAGGGAATCACAGGAAGCAGTGTTAATTTATGTATTCTGCTTTGACATGAGGGCTTAATACATTATTCATTTGTGCTGGAGCCTCTGTAAAAGGGGACATGCTACAAAGCAGGCTACATAGAGTTTAGTTTTTGTTGCAGCTAAGTGCACATTTTAAGCACGGGTCTTGCACAGTGTTTTCTCGACCACTTGTATTTGGTAGTTATTACCGTGTGAAAGCTTATAAGAGTTTAAACAGTTCTTGTCTTTCACAAAAAGTGCAATCAAAAGCACAAATCAAATCAGAAAAAGGGAATATAGATTTGGAAGAAAGGGTAGTTCCAAAAAAGCAAGGAAGGCACTTTAAATATACTTTAAGTGATACTCTACATTTGAGTAAGAAACACTCACCCCATCTAGACACAAAAAGTGGCTGTAAAAATGTAGGTTTGTCTTAAAAACACACTTGGGAATGGTGATCAGCTTTAGCTGATGGTGGTTGAATTGAATTGTAAAGAAACTTTTCAAATAAGTTCTGCACTACCATCCAATTTTCTGCTGTCGTACATGTATTGCAACCAGAGTATATCTTCACGCTGTCGGTCAGCTTTTTCATTGGTTCAGAACCACTCTGTGGGAACTTACTCACAGGGTAAATTCAAACTGTTATGCTGTATATAAAAAAGCAAACATAAGAGGAAACAGTTAGAGTTTAGAAAGTACTTCTCTCTTTTTGTTGTTGTCAAAAATACCACAAAGACCAAAATTTAATATGTGTGTAAATGGATTTTTCAATACTTTGACTTTTCATACTCAGCCAGAAGCCTTATAGTGATGACAGGAAATAAGAGGGGTGGGGGGGTGTCACCTAGTTGGGTAGTGGTATAAAATTACACAAGTTACTGTCAGATATTCAGACAGTACTTGAGTACTTCAGTAGGAACAAACGTCTTGGTCATTTTTGGAATATAAAAATACAGACTGTTTCTTTACACCTACAGTGGGGTGAGAGTTTGATACCCAAACATGTTTGGCAGGAGTAGCACTTGAAGTGGGACTGTGAGGGACAATCACTGTGTAGTTCTTGAGAATTGACAAGGTGGTTCACATTGTTGTTGGTTAAAGTGTTAAAGTACAGATCATCTACAGCGTCTACATGACTGTGTATGAAACCTCAAGCTCATGTTCAGTGACGTTCCATTCGTTGCCTTCATCAATAGAATAAAAAAACAAAACAACACAAATGAAAACTTTGGTCAGTCCATCACAATAGGTTTATTTAGTAGTTCAGTATTGTCTGCCTTTAGCTGTGTGATTTGCTGTTGAAGGGGTAGGACTTTTAACTTGGATCCTGTCACGGCCTCTTCACCGAGGGGAGCCTCTACTGTATCAATATACTTAAATTGTGCCACTTTAATTGAGTGATCTATAGGTGCAGTGCAACCTAAACTAGCTGATTGTTTTTGTGGTGCCTACAAGTATGACTGTATTTTTTGAGTACTTTGGTTTTCGGAAAGTAATTTTTTTATTATGCTGTTGTCATAATGAGAATAGATTATGATTGTATGTTTGAAAAAAATTTTGGTTGTGCTGATTTTTGGCGAATTCCATCTGTTTTTTTTTTTTGTTTTTGTTGGTGGGGTGGTGGTTGTTACTTTCTAGTTTTTTTTTTTTCAGTCTGTCATTTACCAGCTGCCTGGAATAATGTGGTGTTCCCATCGAATGCCAGGCACCTCTGTAGTCTGCTTCCTTTTTACTAACCTCAAACTTCTGAAAGCACTTGTTTTCTCCCTTGTTTTTTTTTGAGTGTGTGCATGTGTATGTGTGTGAGTAAGACATTTTAACTCCCACATCAATAACACATAAGCGATTACTGTTGGATGATCGGGAAATCAGTCAACTACATGGCCACTATTTAACTATGATTTATCTATCACTGTGTTATCCATGGAGGAATTACATGCACAAAGTTGATATGGAGAAAACAGATTTGTAAGATAACTAGACATTTCATTCCCACATCTTATAAGACAGGTCAGCCTTTGGTCTAAAGAATCTTGTCCTGAGAAACCATCGCCATACACAGACAAATAGACGTCATAAGAAAAGTAGGAACCTTCTCTAATTACGTAGCTGTCGCCATTTGTAGTTAGAGCTGTTGCATAGAAAATATCTCAAAATTCACACAACCAGTGCCTTTTGAATATGCGAAGTGAGATTATTTTTATCAAATAATCGTGATTACCCTAGTGGTTTTTAAGTACCCTGAAAATCCAAAGAAGTTTCTCTAGGAGCTGTTGCCGCACAACACAAAAATAATACCTTTCAGTTGCTAAAATATTAGAATATTTTCTAATATCATGTAATATTGTAATTCATACTGTCAACATGCTCATTTTTGCCAAACCTAATGAACCTTAGAACTTAAGCAAGTTAAACTATTGGGTATTAATTATGAAGGAAGGCTCTTGTTTTTTTTTTTTTTTTTTTTTTTTCCCTCCTTTGTCATTGTAGCTATCCATATCCAAAAATATCCAGCTAGTAAGTTTAGGCTCTGGGACTACACAGGTTGATGGGCACACCACCTTTCCGATAGTGCACATTTGTACACACATATAAATAAAATATGAAAGTGAACACTGCTGGCTCTGTCATCTGTGATGCAGTTGGGGGAGAGGCAAGTGTGATTTTGTTTTGCCTGGGAATGAATGAATGATCCTCTTCTTTGCTTTAGCCAATAGTTTGCCCCATACTCATACTGTCTTCTTTTCATTTAATGTGTGTCATTCTCTTTACATGTATGTTGAACATTAAACATGAACTGCCAACATGCAGGATTCCTCAAATCCTAAGCTTTTCTCTTTTACATAGTTATCTGGATTTCACCCCTCTCTGACAGTGTATTGACAGCTGAAGGGTTTGTTATCTCGGAAGAGGGAAAGACATGTCCCTCAGAGTCGCCTAAGGGGAAGTTGAGTGTATTCAGTCATCCTATTTTGTTGAAGTGTGATTTTTGTTCAGTGATAGAAAAATAAGGGAGAGGCATAAAGGAATTGAGTGTTGAGTGTTAGCACTTGCTAAAAACATCACAGCAAAATGGTATTGACTCACTCATTTAAATGGTGACAGCTCAACATGTTTTCATCATAAATCTTATAGTAAATTCAACCCGTATGTGTTTTTAATTACACTGGGACAAAAATTAGAGTTGTTTTGATTTTAAAGCTTTTGTGTATTTGTTTTTGGTTTATGAATGAGATGTATTATGTATGTTTTGTGCACATTAACCATGTATCATTTATCAACACATGATCGTAATCTGTACACATTTGCACAAAGCACTCAGTGTTTGTACATATGCAGTTATTTTATGTCACATATGATTTTTTATACATGTGCATGTGTCAGATTTTGCCAGAAAAACAATGAAAAGAGACATATTATCAAATTGATTCAACGTGTGTCTATTTGAGTAAGTGTGAGTTAAGATTTTATTATTCTTTATGTCAGTATGAGAGAAATAAATCTCAGCAAAGAAATTAGTCGAGTGGATTGTGAAGAATAAAGGAAGGATGTGTTTATGTCAAACCAATAGACAGATACACATTGTTAGGATTAAACCAATGTTTGGCTTAACAATATCGATAGTGCTCCACTACTGTCATTACTGGAGGTCCAGCCAGTTAATGTCCAACATGTGACTTATACAGTGAGTATCTTCACCTCATTTCATTGAATACTCTCTGCCATAACCTTTATAAGTGAATAATACACTTTGCACATCTGTGGCAATTCACATTTAGTAGCTGAGTAGCAAAAAAATGTAATTAAATGTCTCAAAATTAATACAGATCTTCGAACTGTGATCCAAAGTGGTGACGCATGAGGCCACCTGTAATAATGTGCTGGTGCTCCCATCCAATACCAGCTACCAGTGCTTCCTCCTCTTGTCTGTGTCCTTACTCTTAGATGCACTTGTTTTTCCCCTTGCTCACGCTCATTCAATTTTTTGTGAAATATATATATTTTTTTTTCAGCTAACCGGCAAGATCTCACATGCTCAACTTTACATTTTTGATTTCTAAAATAATATTGCAGTTTGGGGTATTTTAAAATTTGATAATTTCTATCTACAATTTTACAACAAAGATATGTTCCGCTTCTGCTATTATCTACTATTAAAGTGAGAAAATGGATCAAATTTGACATCTCACATTATGAGTAACCTGTAAAAAAACCTTGTTGTTTCTTACATACAGGCTGATCCACAATGACACATTCAATTTGACAATAGTTAACACTAAGTTGAGTCGAAATGTTGACACATAGCAGACCAATTGGACTGTGTGTCTCTATGGCGGAGCAGCAGCGCCCCCAGCGGCGGGCCGTGGCGGTGTTTTCACGTAGGGCGTGATAGCGCGGCCCCTCCCCCTCCACAGCCGATCTGGAAAAGAAAAAAAACTTTTTTGTATCGAAGGAATCAACAGCCGCCATCTTGTCGTGGCTCGAAATTAGGATTTCGGTTCAACACTGGTTTTTACGTAGAAATCGAGCATCCTTACCGCGATATGAAAGCGTCCTTCCCACGAAAACGAAGTCTTAACACCGCCTCGGAGACATTTTGTGAGAAAAAACGAGGATCGGCTCGGTGGTCGTCGGGCAGAAAAGCTCCGTAGATCTGATTTCCCCTTCAGAGTGCGGCGATTCAGCCCCTGTCGCCGTCCGAGAGCATTATTGTTTACCGTGGGCAAGCGGAGACGCGGCCGTGACTTTCGAAGTGATTTGCAAAAATACGGCATTTTTATGCAATTGTGCATTTTTGTGGAGCTTCGCGCGATTTTTGCATGAAGAAATTTGACGTCACGCAAAATGGGCACTTTGAACATCTAGAAATTAGGACTTTCGCCCCGGACTGCAGCAATCCGCCCGATTTTACTGGATTGGCATTTTGAAGTTGGGTTTTTACATGGGGAATATTTTATTCTGGGTTATTTAACGATAATAATGTGGGTGTTGGGTGTTGGATTATCATGGGGTGAATGGCGGTGGCGAAGCGGGGCGCTATTGCATCTCTTTTGAAAGACACCGACTCTCGCAGCGAGAAGTAGCTAACGCTAACGCTTAGCTGGTAGCAGCCAATTAGCTAGCTATTAGCCAGTTAGTTAACGTTAGCAGGCTGTCAGCTTGCTAATGTGCTAACCGGGAAGGCTCGCGTTGACTGAGCAACTTCCCTGTCACAAGATAATCACAATTATCATCTGAAGCAACCGGCCGGTCGAGATAACAACTATGGCTGAAAACCTGCTTGACGTCGGACCTCCCAACTCCAAGCGGCCGAAGCTGAATTCACCTGCCCTGTCAGCGTCAGATGGACAAGGTAAAGGCCTCATCACTGTCTGCACATGTAAGCGATGTCATCCAGATAATACACCTCACCCCCTCCGCCCACCATCCCCGGGACGTGGGCCCGCTTGCCCCCTGACCGGCCCTGCAGCACGGGCTGAGGCTATCAGCTCTCAGGTGTTTGTCAGTGGTGGTTGCTGTCATTTTCCTTTTTTATTAATATATTTTAGTGCATTTGCTGCAGTGTTGTGGTTTTGTTCGGTGTCCAGCGGCTAATTGCCAGGACCTAGCCTGCACCCTGTCTTAAGAACCGTCCTGCAACTAACTACCTCCATGAGTCACCTACAGCAAAACCAGCAAATTGTGCTGCAAACTCTAGTTTAGCCTTCGTGACCACACAGATCTAGCAGCACGACTGTAATCAGTTTCAGCAAGAGGCAAAACATTCATACAGACACACACACACACACACACAGGGAGGATCAATGTGTGTGTATGCAGGGTACCTATACTACCTAATATACCTAATACCTAATAAATTGACTTGAAAATATTAATTTTAAATCTTCAGAAGAGATGTAGATGCAGTACAGTATTATGGCTATCTGATACTGCTTTAATACCAAGTAATGGTGAAGACTTGGTTGTACAAAGATTCAAATTCTTCACATAATATTGTTAAGCTGCCTACAAAGAACCCCCGTCCTGAAGTCAGATGCTACTTCAATTCATTGCACATTGTGCATCGGACATCTGCATCTAATGTAGCTAATCAAATTTCCAGGCTGCTCTGTTAAATTAGTTCCATTCATTAGACAAGAGATTACATTTTATTAAAGTATTCTGTATTTAAGTCAGTTGAGTGTGTTGACGAGGTCTTAGTTGTCAGCAGCAGGAAAGACAGTGGTTGCCAGCACACAATGTTTGACAGTAGTGCTTCATTCAGTGTAAAATTATTTAACAGAAACACTCTCTGTAATGGATATTGCCACAGTAACTCTTAGTAAGCATATAAACCCACACACTAGTCTGCATACACTGTACTTGTACATTTAAATGTGTTATTTGCTTAGTTTCCTGCATTTGTGCGAAATTTTGCAAGATTGCAAAATTAATACACTTGCACACCTGGGGAACTGTCTGTGAATAAATCAATCTTAGATATTAACACTATAACATGCTGTGATTTCATACCACATAAAGCCTGTAGGTTCATTTTGAATAAGCGTTGAATAACATAATGGAAATAAAACAACTGAAAGATTGTTACTGGTGGACACATTACATACGTCTCGCACTCTTGGAAGCCGCTTGTGTGGGGAAAAATATTTTATAACTTTCTGGGCTTGTCTTTATCCACAACTGATGTGATATTCTGTGACAAGTGTTTCTTGGCTCCTAAACTGATGACTCTGATAGATTACTGAGTCAAAAAGGTCGTTTCTGTGACAGTGAAAAATGTAACATCAGTCCTGTAGGCCAAATTGTCTTTCCCGGATAGTTGTCCTAACCATTCACAGTCATACATTACACATTTAAGATGATTAGATGAACACTTATACTTTCTAAATTACGACAGCTTATAATGCAACAATGTTAACCCATTTTTGATATTAAGCCATATGTACACCACAGATACCTTTAGCTTTTATTGGGTCATTGTTTGGTTTGGTGGCATGAAAATTTATTGCATGGTTGTACATGGTCTCAAAACCTGTAAATGACAGTTTTCACTGCGGGGGTGGCATTGGAAACCTATTTTACAACATCAGACAACCAAGTTATCAAATGGTTAGTGACAAGACATCTATCAAGTAAAGTTGGTGAACATTAAAAGAGCATTTAAAGACCAGCATTAGTACAGGTACGTTTACAGCCAGAGTAGTCACGTAGTAACACATTCACTTATAAACTTTATCGAAACTAATATATGTTGGGTGTATGTTGGTCAGCTGATTTTGGAAATCTTGAGGCTCCTATTGTTTAAAACACTGGTTCTCAAATAGGGGTGCTTAAGGGCACTCCAGGGGGTACATGAGATTTTTAAAAAAATAGCAATCAATTCAAAAGCCTTTGAAAATGGTTTAGGGTTTTTTAGCTGAGTACCCCCTAACCGTTAGGGGGCACGCTGCTGAAAAAAATTATTTACAGGGGTACTTCACAGAAAAAAGGTTGAGAACCACTGGTTTAAAAAATAGTCATAGAGCTTTAACAACTCTGCAACATGAGCTGCTATTCACTCAGCCTGCTGTGAGCGCTTGAAGGTGGAGTCAGGAAATGTAATGGGACCCTCATTATTTAAACCTGTTTTCTGACAGGTGAAAATGTTTCATATTTGGGCCACTTATTTGCATTTCTGAATCATATAGCCAAGCAAATGGATTTCTTGACTATCAAATGTATCAAGGCGCGTGTTCCTGGAATTGAAATTTAGCTGCAAGAGAAATGGTGGACAGCCTTTAAATGAAAACAGCCGTCAGGACAACAATGACTACCAAAAGCCATCACACATGGCAAAGGGACCACATGGCTCCGGTGATCAATCATGAAACCTGCCCTGCCTCCTTTTTATAGTTTTTGCCTGTTGCAAATGGGACTTAACAGACCCGTCGGGACAGCTCTGGGCAACACTATTATTAGCCGTAAATTACTGCAGATAAAGAGTTGACTTTCGCTCTTTGATGACTGCTATGCCCGGGGCTTTGTGAGCAGCACCTCTCTGCTGTGACATCTGGCCTTTTGCCTCTTGCAGTCGTGCCTGGCTTGAATTATATTTTCTATTTAGAGGTGTAACGTGGGCCATTTTGTGGGGGATGCCTTGAATATTTATTTATGTGTAGGATAAAACATGTATGCTTGCAGTGTTTTTATGTAGTCAAGTTTTTTCCCTTTGCTTGAGGAGGTTCTATTTATTGTTGTGGCAGAGAGCAAGCACGTGCCCCCCGGTTGTCTATTCAGGCCATCTGTCAGCCTGCAGGGTGCCACAACTCCCTGGTCCAATGAAAGTGGCTTTGCGAATTGGTTTTTATTAAGATGTCTCGACATTTTGATGACTCTTTTGAACTTGAAACAATGGCTGGTGTTTAAAAAAAACAAAACAAAACAAAAACACCCCACACAACCAGAGTCTTGTTTTGACAACATTTAAATACTAGTTTGTGAAAGACTGGTGGTAAGACTTTAACTTATACACCTAAATGCTCTGTTGGCTGTTTGACTAGCGTGTCTGTGTACACTGCTTTTGTCTTTAGTCAAAGTCTGCTAAAACTCAGCTAATTAATATTTGAAACATGACTTTCTGAGATAGTAGTTCAGTCTCATTCACAGTCATATCAGCGAGATCCGACACAACAACTGAAATGTTCACCAACAAATGTAAAAATGGTGTCTTTAATGCCCAGCAGGCCGACAATAAACTTATGATACAGCCGCTAATGGAGCCACTTATACTTCCCCCTGTGGGCAACCAGAGAAAAAATGATGGGGGAGCCGACTGGGGAGAGGGAGGTGGGTGTGTCACCCTATTTACACTCTCCTTATATAAAGTAGTTATGACAGCGTCTCCTCTTTTCATTTAATTGGTAATTTTTGGGATTGTATTGTTTTTTATCAGGGCCTCCCATCCCTTTTTAATTTTTATCCTCAAAGTTTTAGCTTCTATCAACTGGTGTTGCTACTTTTGTTAATTGCACCTGCATTTGTGGGTGTGGTGTAGATTTAATGATGGGTACAAGATTTTCAGAGAATCAATAACTTTTGGGAAGTTTAATTTTCGAAAGTCACATTTGTTGTTCTCAGCAGCATCTAGAAATAACACAATGATGTGAAATTTTAGGTTATTTTCATTTGCAGTCTTTGATCAAGGACTTGTGCTAATCAGTTGACGGGGGGACTTATTTTATCCATCGTGTGTCTTCTTTTTGACTTCATAATGAAGGAAGCATTTAACCTGGTGAAGATGAAAATCAAGAAAAAAATTGTAAGACGTTTAGGTGGAAATACATCAATCTGCTGTCCTGAGCACAAGGGGGTGGGAGAAAAATTTAATCTGAGGAAACAAGATTGAAAATTTAATGTCAAGAGAGATAATAGGTATTAATGATGCATTACTGGTTTTTGTATAAGGGAATTATGTCGAATTACTATGTGGCGGTGTGAAAAGGGTTACAAACATCCAATGAATTATCACCTGGATGTGCTGCTCAGCTTTATACAGCATTTCAGAGTTTCAGCTCCCAGTTAACGGTATAGGCAGAGACTTCACTACATTGGTTCACATTCACCACTGTCAGTGTCTTCAGTCAAGGCCAGCAGCTGTTTTTGTGAAAAAGCATTAGGAACTCATTTAACACTAACTGTTCATCAGCAAACTCCAAACAGAGAGAGATCATTAGCTTGTGAATTCACTGGAGCATTTTGTTTCTAAAAAGCCAGATGTTTCTTGATGTGTAGCTGGTAGAGACCCAAACTGTAGCTCAAACAGAGTCAGTCTTTTACTCACTTGATAGTCAGCAGCATAACCTTAAATTAATGTAAATGCTGCTCCATAACAACTGGATGTGTAAATAATCATCCACTGGCTACATCAACCTGAAAAGAGATAACATGGAGTGTTTCGTACATTGATTTATTTGGTCTAGACCACCACAGCATCAACAGTGATGGCCACATTTAGGGATGATTTATGATTGCTCTGCTTTGTCCACTGCTTTTTGCCCAGGGCGCACACACAAGCAGGTGGCTGCAGCAGACAACCTGCCTGTATTAAAATATTTTCAGGTGCTTGGTGTGCAGCGTCCCAGCCTCTTTTGCTCAACTGCAGGCCACTGTTAAGAAAACTGTGGAAAGTGTTACGAAGCTAAAACTACACCTGCCTGTATTTTTTATAACTGATTATCTTGGATAGCAATGAGTCTTAAAATGTGGCAGATTGTAGTAAACTGAGCTACTGGCTGAGACAAACCAGGCCCCCCTCCCTCTAGCAGTTGTAGAGGGACTGACCTCCGTTCTTTTACTCTCAATAACTATTTTGATGTGGGAAGTAGTATTTATTTTGCTGACATTTTTAGTTTGTTTCTAGTTAAATATCAGTGTCTTCAGTGACTGAACTGCTGTTGCTGTATAAACAGGATAAAGTCAAACTGAAAGTGTGAGTCAGTATTGATCCCTAAAAAACTATGCAAGTTTAAAACTAAATTAAAATTATGGATGAAGTAAATATGACAAGCCTTGTTTAACCAGTTTATTTAGTGAATATTTGTCATTTTTATTGTCAGAACAAACACCAGTACCCACCATCCTTTGCAATTGTTATAGAGATGTGGGCTGTTGCTCCTGGAGATGGTTGCACAGCTGACTTTTGAAAGTCATCAAGAAGTTTGAAAAATGGCACCTGCTATTTGACCAAAGAATGGCAATCATCTTATTTCAGTGATAGTGCTTAGGTTTTGCTGATTTGTCATGGAATAGACCACCAAAACTGCATGTGCTGCAGCTTCTGATTGGAGACTTGAGTCTCCTCTCTGCAAATCTAGCTGCTACTGACAGCATCTAAAGCATTTTTGCAAAATCAGTAAATTATAGTAATCGTCTTCAAGTGAGGTGTTCAGGGGAAATTGTACTAAGATCAATCTGTAAATAGTAGCTACTAGGGGTGGGTATCTTTTACTATCTCGCGATTTGATTCGAGTCTGACTTTTCGGGCTACAATTCCATTCAAAATCGATTTTCGATTCAAAATAATTTGGTTCATAATGATTTCTGCTTCAAGCTATTGGTATGCAAAGGGTCCTTATGATCTACTCCAGTCTGCTTTGCAAGACAGAATGACAAATGACATTGAAGTGTCTTTTTCATTTCAAACATTTATCCATGCTTCGATGCAATTATTGCCTAAAAGCAATCACATATTTCTTAGGTGTCTCTTAAAAAAAAAATTGTGCATTTAAACATGGGTTCATCATTTTGCAAAGCTGGCGCACTGAAGCTCATGTCAAGCTCGGTTTTCCCGGGCAAAGAGGTAAAGAGGGACCTATAAAATCCGCGATCACGAAAAAAACAGAATTCATTATAAACACGGAATAAAAGAACTTTAAAATCTACATTTTCCATAAAAAAAATTCCTGGAATAAAAAGGAACATATCTGTTGGAACAAATGCTCAGAGGGCCTCCCTACCCATGAATGAATAAATAAATAAACAAATGAATGAACGAATTTGGTGACTTGAGCCCAGTGAGGGCACCTGAACTTGTATAGGCTGATTGATGTAAATGTACCTGGTGACCTGAGCCGCACGGTGATGAAGTGGTTAATGCTGCTGCCCCACAATAAGAAGGGATGTGGTTTGATTCCCAGTGGTGGCACTTGAACTCGTTGGGCCCAACAGACTAGACCAGACTAGGACAAACCATAGACCAGAGATGGGACTTCCTCAGAGACCGGACCCCAGGAGACAGTCACGGGCCCAACTCATTCAAAGAGCTGCAGGAAAACACGGGAGCAGCAATCCCTGACCGGAGGCAGCCCACAGAGAAACAGGGGAGTCAAAGGACCCCTCTATTCTCATTTTGTTTAAGAATAGAGTGGGAAGGGCAAAGTATTAGTGGTTTCATTGAGTTCAGAGCTACAATGACTGGCTTGAATCTTATTTCTTTTCATGGTTCATGTTGGACTGATTCAACATGAACCATCTTTCATCTTTTGTGACCACTCTTCTTGTTAGACCTGACACTTTAAACTAACCCTAAATACCACTTTTCTTCCAAGAGATAAAACAAAATATCCACAATTTATATAACTTGATGATGTACATATGTTTTTAGGCAAAATCCAATCATTCAGTGGTGTAGTATGTGATGCTGAGATACAAGGTGTGTTGATTGAGTTCCAAATCAATCATGCAATTAATAATGGCCAAAAACGTTGAACCTTAAATGCTGCCAATAGCTTCTGGTATATTCCATTTCTTAATATATAATAGATTAAGGTGTATTCTCCAAAGTATTCTCCAAAAATGACTAATTATTTCACTTGCAAAGCAGCTAGAAAAGCATGAAAAAAATTTGGGGTTTTGTCTTTAAAAACAAATACAGTACATATCCACTACTAATATCAATTTCAGTGATTGTCAGTGCATGTCATTAATCATATGTTGTAAACGTATAGAGTATGTATATGGCTAATGGCGCAGATGTAATGGGATAAATGGGCAATGGGAAGGCAGAGCTAAATGCAGAGGATAGTTTACTAAGTCTTTCTCTTGCTGTTATAGTACTGACCAGTAAGTGAAAAGCTGCCAGAAGCTATACTGCCTAAGGCCAGACTCTCAGCCATTAGGCAAGATGACAGACAGCCCCAGTCTGAACCCCTGCTGGGGTTGCTTTTGTGGGTATTTATAGCCACCAACTCCCAGACAGGAGCCACAGGGGATATTACAGGAAAAAGTCAAGTGCATTGTGGCAATTGGTCAGTTAAAGGAGGATAATTAATTAAAAGAGCATAACAAGGATGGATTCATAGGAAGTAAATTTTAGTGGAGGAAGTGGGGGGGCTGCCAGAGAAGAAGAGTGGTAACTCAATTTCCACCTCCCCTCCCCCAACTTTTGTGATGGGGGCTTCCTGGACTACATGTGGCATTACCTAACCAAAACATTGCTTTGCATTGTTGGCCTCCAGCCAAGGAGCCTGGGGGTGGGGGGGGCAAGGTTGAACTGTGCACGCGTGTGTGTCCATCCATCCATCCATTCATTCAGAAATGAATGTAGCGCCTGAGCACATGTGGTTGAAGTGAATGCTGCTGCTCTTTGAAGCGTCCATAGAGGGGGCTGAGAGGAGTGACTGAAGAAATGACGGATGGTTCATTTAGCCTTAAAGAAGCTTCCACCACATGGAGCACCTGCTGATTCCAGGCACTGATAGGGGGCTAGCACGGCAAATCTAGAAGGCTGTGTTTACTCAATGTGTAGGCCTAGTGCCCATGTTAAAGGCAGGATCCTGGCTAAACCTCAAAATATACATCCAGGGTTAGGGTTTGGCTGCCGCAGATCGGAGGTTGAAATACTCACTCCACCCCCAACCCCTGTCTGGCTTTTGTTGTCTAATGTGTACTAATATCATAACACTATCAGGTTAAATGACTTGGGAGTAGTCGCAGGACTTACCAGATCCAGGTCCTTTTGGCACTATTTACAGGACACACAGATGGACATGCTAATATAAACTTTGTCTGTGCCATTCATCACTGTAAATAAACCTTAGAAGCCCGCCACATGTCCAGCACAGCGGTGTTAAGCTGCAAACAATTTGGTGGTACCTTCTGCTGCTGTTGCCCCTGCCCTCCATCTTCCTGGAGCATTAAGACTGTAATTATATGTTAAGTGATGGACTTCAATTAATTAGGTTATATTTTAGTTAAAGTAACCTTAACATTCCTACCTCTGCTGCTCAGATTCAGACCAAAACCAGCTCAGTGTTTTGGTTCATGCCATGCTTCAGAAATTTTTGGGATGGTAAATATGAGCAAGGAAGTCCGGTTTGAGAAACAGGGTCCATAAGGTCCAAGGGTTTATCTCATGCTTGAACATAATCACTTTATATTTAGCTGAACAGTTTAGCTAATGAGCACCTGCAGCTTTCTGGACAAGTATTGAGCCAACTTCTACCTTTTGCTTCAGTTCTTTTCGAGTTATGATTTAAAACTGAATGTAAGCCTAAAATCATAGCTTAGTCTTTGTCTTTAGAAGTGTGTTCGGTTGTTTTTGTCAAGTAATGTTGCAGTTAGGGTTAGGATCAGAAGTGGTAGTCTTGTTTCCCAGCATCCAACTTTTTAATATTTCCTAGCCCATACATTGGGAAATTTGCGCAATGCATGACAACCTTTATTTATTTATTTATTTATTTATTTTGGGCAGCAGCAAACTTGAAGTTTTTACTTTGGCAGAAAGTACTCAAGTGTGGTCTTGTTGGCCAACTCTGATATTGTCATACAATGATGTAACCCCACTCTGCTGCTACACAGAGCAGACATTTTCAGATTATAACAGTTTCTAAAATAAATGGTGTGTTACAGCTTTTTTTTTATTTTTTTTTTTTTTTGGTTTGGTACCACTGCTACAATCAAAGCAAACAAAATTTATGTTGACTAAAGATGATGAAAAACAGACATGCACATGCTATGTAATTGGTTTGTGTCTTAGCACCAGTATTTGAGGAAAATCTTTTACTAAGATAAATTTGTTAGTTTATTTACTGGATGTCCATGCTAATAAATTTGAGTAAATAGCTATGTTTATGTGGACACTAGCAATCGGATTAAAACCTGACCAGAATAAAATGCGTCATGCAAACACGCCAATCAGAAGATTCCGACCCGATCATGCTTGTTTGATTAAAATTTCCTTCCAATCGAGATTGATGGGTTATGCCAATTGTTGATCCGATTGGCGTGCATGTTAACACTTATTCCGAAGTTTGGGTAGAAATGATCTTAACAGCATATGTCTGTTACGCCAGCCGTATGTCGACATAATGTATTTCTGCCTTAACTACAGCTAGGATAGTGGG
Source organism: Echeneis naucrates (assembly GCF_900963305.1). Classification (NCBI taxonomy): domain Eukaryota; kingdom Metazoa; phylum Chordata; class Actinopteri; order Carangiformes; family Echeneidae; genus Echeneis; species Echeneis naucrates. The sequence goes on from NC_042511.1 coordinate 11,954,007, forward strand.
AGTTACACACAACTGGTCTATATCGGGCACAAATATGTTACTAAAAATATTAAAAGAACTTAAAATTGTTGAAGCAGAAACAAAAGTACCCCCCTGAAGAACACGGTACAGATAAAAAAAAATGTTTTAAAATCTATTTCAAAATGAGATACGAAGCGGTGTTTGTTTACATCTGAAGTAGCTTCTTCTTCAACTACTGTTTCCTAAATGTTAGACAATTCTGTGCATGTCAAAATCATTTATTTTGTTCAAACGTTAGATGCACGTAAACACACATCATGATTGGATTAGAAAGTGGCATTCTTGAATGAGGGCAGCTCTATTGCAACACACTTATCTATCTGTTCTCGCTGTCTTAATCACTTAATCTCAAACAAATCATTGCTCCCGAGGCACCCAGCATTATGCTCACACCTCTGGATGGTGTGACACAAATATTCCTCTGTCACCTAGTATGAACCCTGAGTCCTGTTGGATCCTCTCTGTTGTCACACTTTGTCTGTCAGCCACGAGCAATGATCTTAGTATCACACTGCATCTTGCTTCCCTCCTGTGCTTCAGGGACAAGGCCACAGCACAGACAGCAGGTTGTTTCTTTAATAGCCCATAACTGGGAGTGATTTTGAACATTAGGGATCAAAAGAAGGGGCAGCTGAGACACAAAATGATTTTTTTTATTTGATTTGACACCAACATTTGTGTTGCAGTGTTTACTTGGCATTAAATACTTCATGTACAGTTTTTTTGATAGACCACTATCTCTGGGAAGTCAATTTACCTCATTTTTCAACATGTCATCTTTTGAAAATCACCAAGAAATGTATCCAAAATGTAATTAAATAACCTTTCCTTTCTCATCTTCTCCCCTAGATTTGGGATCACTATCATGGGATGATCTGGAGAATGACCTTCCAGATGAATTGATCCGTAATGGTGGAGAGCTAAGCCTGATGGGTGGGATGCCTTCAAATGGTGGAACAGCACCTGGACCTGGTGGGCCAGGCGGCGCCCCTGCAAGCCTTAGTGGCGCTGGTGCTCCTGTTGTCCCAGATGCAGCCGCCAAGCACAAGCAACTCTCAGAGCTCCTTCGAGCTGGTAGTACCTCTAGTATCACCGGTGTGGGGCTGAACTCAGCGAGCCCTCAGCCAGGTGGTATGGGGCCTCAGCTGGGCACGCCATTGGGCAAAAGCTCCCTTGGCCAAGGTTCCCCGAACAACCACCCGTCCCCGCAGTCCCAAAAAGCAGGAACTCCAACTGGAATAGCAGGACAGAACAACAATAATAATACTGCAATGGGCTTGAACACAGCAGGCTTCAACCAGGCCATGATTAACAATAACCAAGGCCATGCTGGGCTGCTGACACAGGGAGGGCAGCCCCAACCTGGGCAGGTGATGAATGGTGGTCTGGGACCTGGAACTGGGAGGGGCCGGGGAGCTGGCGTAGCGGGTATGCAATATCAAGGACAGACAATGCAAGGAGCAGCACCGGGACCTGGAGGAGCAGGAAGTGCTTTGGCAGAGACACTCACCCAGGGAGGGCAGCAGATGGGAGCTCATGCCACCCTCAGTGCAGCCCAACAAGCAGGCAGCATGAACAAGGTGAGTCACAGCCTCACTTTTCAATAAAAACTAAACTGATAATCTCAGTTTAGCGTTTGAGCACAAACATTATAGAATTAGCCTATATTGAGGCGAAAAGAAAATGTCCTGCATCTTTTATTCCTATAGTTATGTTATTGGATGTTTGATTTGGAGCTTGGGTAGAAACATTGAGCACAAATGAATGCAAGCTAGTTTGAAATGTGCAGACTCCCGACAGACAAACTAAATTAGCTGGTAGATGATAATGCGTTTTTGTGCTGTGGTGCTGGTGCTCTGACCCCCCTGTCTTCCTGTGAAGCTTGATAGATCCAGGCTAACATTTTAACCAATCAAAAGCATCTTGTTCATTATTATCTGTATAACCAGCGTTTGTTCAAATTTTGAACTTAAATTTTGGACTTAGAAGTATAAAATATGCCAGCAGCATGTGAACTTGCTTTGTGTGCACTTATGATGGGGAAACAAGAAGTTGTTTTAATACAATGTATATGGTGTCATGGCTGACATTTCTTTGTTGACTGCAGTGACAGCAGAAATTAAATTAAAGCACCCTGTGGAGTTTCCACTGCAAGCAAAATGATATTGTGTTATTAAATTCACACAAAATGCAAAAGTAGGTTTTACTTTTTTTTTTTTTTTTTTTACTGCAGTATTATTTACATATTCTCTTCTCCATCTATGCATTTATGATGCATTATCACCATATGGTTGATATTCATTAATTTCTTTTCATTAAGCATCACTCATCATCACCATTCCTGGTCGGAGTTTTGGTGGTCCTTGTCACTGCTACCTCTATGGTGCTGGTCTGTCGAGCCTGTAAAAAGACATTCCTGATAGCTGCTGGTCTTCCCTCTATCATTTGCTTTCTGACTGTAACACCCCTCATGCTTTATCTCAAATCATTTGGTACCTTAACTATGGCAACAAACCAAAACCTTTAACCAAAACATTTTTTTTTTTCCTTCATAAAAACTTGACTGAAGCTTCCCACACACTTCCAAGTTACTCCCATTTTTGCATTTGCCGTGTGGGCATCTGTATCTGTACATCTGCCTTTTGCTCTGTTGGTTCAGCAGCACAGTCTGTTCTCCCGCTCTGCTCATTTTCAGCGCTTTGATGTGTTAATGAAGCCAAATGAAACGTACACTCCCACACTTGGCAGCTCCACTCTTGCTTTTGGCAAGGAGCTGGTATTGACACGACTGTCATCTGCGCAGTCATTGTTAAGATTAATCATGGGACTCTGAAGTAGTTGTGTCTGTATGAGAGAGAGTTCATAATGTCACTGGCTGCCTAAACATGAGCTTGCCACCACTGTGGTTTCACAGGAAATCGGTAGGAAGCCATCTCTTTTACTGGCTATGTGTCAGAGCCAAGACGCTAAAGCAGTATGTAACCACAACACGGGCAGATACTATGAGCCACTGAGAAGAGACTTGGAGAGCTAGTGAATCTGTGTCTGTGTTGAGATTCATTCTTGAATGTAGAATGTACACATGCCTTAACCACATGAAAGATGAAGAAGTGATGTTTAAATATGATTGAGGGACAGGCCCGTGTCTGTGCTGTAAACTGAGGCAATTTTTTTAAGCTCATGTCACCAGCAGCTCGACAGGAGAAAACCACGACGCTCAGTGTGTGGCTTCCTCTATTATGCTTTAATCGTAGGTTATAAATCTCACTCTGGGTGCTTGTGTTGGTGACTCCTTCCTGCCTAATGCCTCTTTGTTATTGCATATGCACAAATTCTCCCCTCGCTCGCTCTGTCTTATTGGTTGGCTGCTATAGTAAAAAGGCATATATAATAAACCTCTATCAGTGGGAATGACATAAGGCGGGTGCACTGAGGAAGGAGGGGGGAGGGCTGCTCAGCTGAATAGTGTGGCCTGGCAGCACAGCATTGAGATGATAGGTGGCAACAGTCCTGTCTGCTGATGTGTGGTGTGTGTTAGGGAGCAGTGGGCTGAATGGGGAGGCGGGAGCAGAGGGGGTGCATGTTTGTGTATGTGTGTCTGCCTGCTCAGCTGTGTTGAAAGGCTGCCAATGTCTGGTCGTCTCAGCTGGGTCTTTTTTTATCTGGTCTTTTGGAACGGTGTCAACAGCCTGAGGGGATACAGCCTGGTCTGGCATGGCTGAGTCTGGTCTGGTCTCTCAGCAGCTCACTGGATGAGAGAGCAGCAAGTCAATCAGTGTGTAAAGCATGACAGTAATGGGGCTTTAATCTCCTTGGCACCGCACATCTTATGCATCTGTATGCAGTTGTGGTTCATGATGAGGGCGGGGTCTATAATCCTCCTGTGGTATACACTTAATTGTGATTTTATTAGATATACATTATAATGTTCAGTTTTTCCTGAAACAATTTTACAGATATGTTGTTAAACTTACGGTGCACGTTGCTCAGATATTTTACATTTTTTTCCGGAAAGAGAAATTTTATGAAAATGACCAAATGTGCTAGTGAATCAAATAATTAAATTAAATTCAAATATTTATCAATCAACTCTTGCAATGTAATATTGCCTGAAGCCTGTTCGAGCAGGTGATATGAAACTTTTGCAGCAATATCTGAACACAACACTACTTATTAAAGGGAGAGTTATCTGAGCAAAAGTAAAAAAAAATAAAAAAAAATATCCCAGTAGATGGATCAGATTGGGGTTTCTTATCATCTCACTGGACAGTACAGTTAGAATTACTGTCATGATATAATAATAATTTTTACAATATTAATATTGATTTAACCGTTTTAATGCTTCATAAATTTAATTGATCTTCAATGCAATAAACAGTTTTAATTTAGTTTAAAGAGAATTACTTGAGCACCTCACATGGTATGATTATTTCATCACAACACAGTTGCACTAAAAGTCACTAAACAGCAGGGTGAAATTGCCATTATTTCCTGATATGTTTTCTTCCAGTGGGGAGACCCCTGAGTGCAGAGTGTTCATTTATGGGCCTTAATTAGCTGAAAACTTAATTTGTTCTAAAACCCAACAGGATCTTGAGAATACAGCTGCCAAGTTGTACTTAATTACCTGCCGGAATGGTACAGAATTTATCTGGCAGCTCCCTCAGTCACTTGGTGGTGTTGTGTTAGAAATGTTCGTAAATGTGTCGTCTCTTGTGTTTCCACTGGTGGCAAACTGCCTGATAGTAGAAGAGGGGAGGAGGTGTAGTAGCAGGAGAAAGGTTGGAAATGTTTCAGTAATCGAGGGGTGAACAAGTCCTTCTTGCCAATAGCTGGTGTCATGCTGAGCTGTTTCTGTGCCAGAGCGCCATTCTGCTGGTTAAGGCCAAACCAGCGCTGTCAGCCTGGCACAGCGATGCTCGTGCATGTATTGGCAGAGGTTGTCTTGTAAAGACAAATTGGCATTGAATTGGAGGCAGAAGTTTTCTTGGCCCATTGGTTCTGTTTTGACAGATGTAGGAAAAAAAAGAAGACACCAGACAATCACAGCCTATCAAACGTCTGGACTTCTCAAAACATTAACCAGACTCATTGTTTATGGAAACAGTTTTTAGTTGATGGCACCACTTAATTTTTAGATGATAGCTGATAGCATTAGAGATAGATGGTAGCTGTAGGAGTGTGTATAGCTCTTGTGGACAGTGTATTGTTATTTTTCTCAATCAATACTTGGCCTTGAACAAATAATCAAATATCAGTTAAACATTTGGAATATCAGAAATGGTTTTATTGGCAGATATGAAACATACTAGGAATTTGAATACAGTGTTTCTATATTGGACAACAGAAAGACCCTCCCCCCCTCAAAAATAAATAAATAAAAAAGCACGCGTACACACACACACACACACTGAAAATATAAATATTTGTAGTGGAATATGGTACAATAGTGCAGTAGTGTGCAAATGTTCATGAGGTTGTCAGTTGGCTTATGGGGAGATCTGGGAGACAGCCTGGGGGAAGAAACTGTTTTTAAATCTGGTGGTTTTGGAAAACAGAGCTCTGTAGCACCTACCACAGGGAAGCAGTCCAAACTGTTCGTGTGAGGGGTCTGCAGCGACAGTACTTGCCCGGTTCCTGACTCTTGACCTGGAAAAGTCCTGGATGGGTGGATGGATGGCCCCAATGATCCTCTCTGTAGACATTATAGTCTGTTGTAGTCTGTTCCTGTCTGGTTTGGTGGCTGATCCACACCAGACAGTGATGGATGTGCAGAGAACAGACTGGATGATGGGAGTATAGAAGATGATCAACAGCTCCCAAGGCAGGTTGAACTTACTCAGCTGGGGCAGAAAGTACAGCTTCTGCTGGGCCTTCTTCCAGACAAAAGTCTGGGGAAGGTCCAGTTCAGGTACTGGGAGAACTTGAATGAGTCCTAACTAGAACCTGTTCTGTTGAGGATTGTTTGGGGGGTATGTGGGTTCCTCCTAAAATCCACTGTCACAGTTTTAAGCAGATTTAGCTCCAGACTACCAGTTGGTCCACCTTTTGGCTGTAGGCAGACTCGTGAAATGAGTGGCTCCTTATCAGACCTCAGCAGAGCTTGATGATGAGCCGATCGTTTGAATCAGGTGTGTTGGGGCAGGAAATATCTAAAACATGCAGGACAGTAGCTCTCCAGGACTGGAGTGAGAGACCTCTGGTGTAGAGGGAGAAGAGCAGCGGGGAAAGTCCACCTACGGGATTCGTGTGTATGTCCCTGGGGAGTCAAGGTGTTGGAGGATGAAGTGCAGTCTCCTGTTGACTGCATCATCCACTGACCTGTTTGCCAAACTGCTGGGAGTCCAGCTGTGGTCCTGTGATGTCCTTCAGATGATTCAGTACCAGTCTCTTAAAGGATTTCATGACTACAGTCGTGAGGGCGACTAGTAGAATAGTCATTCAACCCTGTGATGGTGGATATCTTGGGGACCAGGATGATGGTGGAGCGTTTGAGGCAGGAGGGAACCTCACACAGCTCCAGAGATCTGTTGAAGATCTGTGTGAAGATCAGGGCCAGGTGGTGAGCGAAGGTTCTCAGGCAATAAGGGGACACAGTGTCGGGCCCTGGGGCCTTCCTGATCCTCTGCCTCTGAAAGAGCCGGCACACATGCTCAGTGGTAGGGGGCTGACAGAGGGGCAGGGGGCTCAAGTACAGCATAGCTGTTGGGTGTTGTGAATGGGGTATGTGATGGGTGTGAAAACCATCAGTAGAAGCTGTTCAGTTCTTCTGCCAGTTGTTTGTTCCCTACAGGGTGGGCGGATGGGTTCCTGCAGTTGGTCATGTCCTACAGGCCTCTACACAATGAAGCAGGGTCACTGGCTGAGAATTTTCTCTTCAGCTTCTCAGAGTAGCTCCTCTTAGCTGCTCCAATTTCCCTCGTCAGTGTGTCCTGGCCTGATTGAACAGGGCACTGTCCCCACTTCTGTAGGCCCCCCTCCTTGCCCTGGTGCACTTTCTGCAGTTTGGTGTTTAACCATGCTTTGTTGTTGTTGTATACGCAGAAGGTTTTGGTCTGCACACACAAGTCCTCATAGAAAGTGATGTACGATGTCACAGTGTCAGTCAGTTTGTTGAGATCCATTGCTTCAAAGACACGACAATCAGTGCAGTCAAAGCAGGCCTGTAACTCCAGCTTTCATTCAGCAGTCAACTCCACACTGTCCTCACTACAGGCTATGAAGTTTTTAACTTCTGCCGTTAGATTGGGATCAGCTGGACCATGCAGTGGTCGGAGAGCGCCAAGCACAGGTAACAGAGTGGTAGGAATCCTTCAGAGCAGTGTAGCAGTGGTCCAGATTGTTAGCTTCCCTGGTACTTAGGGAGTTCTTGGCTGAGGCTTGCTCTGGATGTTTTTCTCCACGTCTTTTACCTGGTCAGCCAGGTGTTCTAATGCCTCCGTTATACAGGCCGGAGGTGGAAATGTAGACACAAATGTAGACACTGACCAAGATCAGAGGAGAACTCCTCCGAAGAATAAAACGGTTTACAGTTTATGAAAAGGAACTCCAAGTGAGGGCTGCATGATCTCCTCCATCTCCTGACAACTCTGTAAAAAGCTGCTGTTTCTGACCAAAATGCCCAAAAAACTTTTGGGGTTTGTGCAAATTGGTGGAAAATGAAGCGGAGATGAGTCTCTCATATTTAAGAGTTTGTCTCTTCTGCAGCTGCGATGATTAAAAAAAAAAAAAAAAAAGATCCTCCATAGAGAAACACTGGGGCGGCCATCTACGGTGCCATCTTTGAGTCATTTGAGCAGATATTCATGGCTGTGGCTCTGACATCTGACAGACTGTGTAAACTTCACAGCTTTTTTTTTTTTTTTCCTTTCATGAAACCACCAAGACAAACTGTCTGCTATTGCTGTGAAATATTGCGCTCTCTCTCTCTCTCTCTCTCTCACTCACTCACTCACACAACACTATTGTCTGCTATGCTGACAAATGAAGGAGGCATGGCCTGTTTATTTTGACAGTCAGAAATGAAACAATTATGAATGTTTTTTGTCGGCCAGAAAAAGAAATTCAAAACATATTTGCTTTAAACGTATTCATACGTTTAATTGATAATTCAGGTTCCTCATGGGTTTTACTGTGTGTGTGTGTGTGTGATGCTAATACTGCTGTATTATTATGCTAACTTTTTTTAATCAATTTTGTTTTTGTTTTGTTTTTCCAGATGAGCCTTGGGAGCAATGGGAGTCCGTTTGGAGGTCAGCCCTACGGTCAGGGTGCCTCAGGGCCAGGCCAGCAGCTAAACACTCAACAGCAACTCCAGAACAAGGCTACCCTTGCCAACAGTTTGCCACCTTTCCCCAGTGAGCTCAAAGCGGCTGCGGTCAATAGCGTGCCAAACATGGTTAGTGCTTGTTACACACACTCAGACATTACTATTTGGATAAGAACAAGGTACTCCCTGCATGTTTAGATGAATGAATTTCATGAAGTCCTTTTTTAGTGTCTCCTTAAGGGACTTTTTAGCCTTTATTAGTGACCAAAAAAAATAATAATTAGTTATATATTCTAGAAATTGAAACTATTAAGCTTCTTTTTATTATAATTTACAAATGTGTATCCACATTTTAATCTGATATTTGCTACCTGATCAGTGCAAAACTATTGCTTATATTTTGTTATTTGTAATGATTGATTGATTGTGCAATGATTCATCATAATTACAAATTGAAAAACTGTGTAATCAGATGACCGATCGACTCTGTTGGTTTCACTTTTTCTGCAGCAGCTCCAGCAGCAGTCCCAGCAGCAGGCACCAATGCTTCCCCTGGCTGGCAGTGGAGGTGTGGCAGTGTCTTCAGCGGGCCCCACAGCCGACCCAGAGAAACGCAAGCTGATCCAGCAGCAGCTTGTCCTGCTGCTTCATGCACACAAGTGCCAGCGGCGGGAGCAGGCCAATGGGGAGGTGAGGGCCTGCGCCTTGCCTCACTGCCGCACCATGAAGAACGTCCTCAACCACATGACCCACTGCCAGGCTGGCAAGTCCTGCCAGGGTGAGTTGGACTATTTGAAACATTAGATTTGTGACCCTTTGCTTAGGACTCCTTGAAGTGACTTTTAAGTCACAACACATTGGAAGCTGTTTAAATCATACATCGCAGAGATTTTTCCAATTTAATGTGAAATCAAAGCAGTGTGTGTAAACTATTGATATTAAATTTCACTAATCTAAGTTAGTTGCAGTAGACAGGCAAATAATTTTTTCTGCAGTTCTCTAAAGGTGTATATCAGTAACAAAAAAAAATATAAGGATTAGAACAACGTGTGATTGCTGTGTTAAGCTTCCGTGGGCCACGAAACTTCATGTCTGCTGATTGGCTTCTGAGGCGCGCATTTCACAAATGAACACATTCAAGCACCTCTCCTTTGCCGCATATGCACCGTTTTCTTTTCAAGGCAGTAGAAAAACTCGATAATGTAATATTTGCACATCCTCAAAACAACTTTGACAATAATATTGTATGCAATATATATCGCCCACCTCCACTGTCATGGACAAATTGCTCTCAGCAGCAAATACATGTACCCATAGTGCTGAATAATATGAGCTATGATCAGCTCTCTTTATGCAACTACACTGGAGGGAGCAGTCAACGCACTCAGGCCACTGTCATCAGTTGAGACCATGGGTTAAAACCACTTAAAAAAAATTAACAATCATCGTTTTTTACTGTATAAAATTAACTGTTTGTTTAAAAACTGATATCTGTTTGGTGTTTTATGAAGAAGTTCATTGTTGAGGATTCCTTGTGTATGTACAGTAGATTTAGAGCACGTTATCAGACAAAGTTTGATTAAACTGTGATCACAAATTTGGAAACTAAACAATCACATGCCTTTTCTTATCTTTTTGGATACAACCTGGGTGGATTTTACACCTATGCTATAGAAAAACTGTAAAAATAGGACCAAAAATGGAAAGACGTACATTGAAATATGCATCTGCATTGATGGGGATTCACTTAATGGATCAGTCAAATGTCCAGCGGGTGTTAAGTGTGGGCAATTAATGAATTAATGTCAACAACTGAGTGTAATGTTTGCAATACAGGAAAGCCACTGTAATGCTATAATATTCACCTTTCAGCCAGGGATTACCACTCTTTTCTAGGTAAAACTGCACATTGATTACATTTTATTTTGTACAGTCACGTGATTAGGAATAAATCATCTCACATTTGTGCATTAATCCTTGGCTGCAGCACAGGCAGAGTAATAAGTGGACTTGTAGGAACTAGTTTAAGTTTTAACTTTAGTATTTCGAAAAAAGTGAATTTAGCCTCATCATATAGCATCGCTGACAACAGACTTCTAAAAACAGCATCAACCAGACATAGCTACACTGATTGCAAATACAAGTTTTACTTGAGGCAGGTTCCGTTAAAGCCTATTAATTATGCATCCTTGCTTCCTATTATCTCTTGCCTTACATCCCTCTCAGGTCTCCATGGGGTCAGTCAGTAGCCTGTCCAGGGCCAAGCATATGCTTCCTTTCACTCCTTGTTGGTCACACCACATGTCTGCTTAATTAAGAATCAAGCAGGAATTTGCATCCAATCAAAAACACAACTCCCTCCTACCCTCCTACCCGTCTGTCCGCTTAGCCCGGGTCTACTGCTCCTCCTACCAACAACTTCACTATTTAGATATTCTCAAGTTTCCGTCTCCTCTAAATGCCCCGCTGCTCCTCTTCATGTTTAACCCCATTGAGCTTTAATTTTTTGTTTTGTTATCATTGCCATGATAACAAAACAAAAACAAACAAACAAAAAAAAAAAACTTTTCTCAAGCTACTCTCATTGAAGTTTCACTCAAGTGTCTTTTTCTTTTCAATTATAGTGAGAGAAATAGTCCCAGTTTTGTAATTAATTATTGATTTAGATGGTGTGATATCAACTGTCATCCATGTCAGTCATTTTTAGTAGCACTCTATTGAAAGCATGCACGAATGTTGTAATCCACACTGTGTTGTAGTGTAGTGAAACTGTTGTGTATCTTAAATTGTGAGTGTATGTCTGGATAGTGATAATGTAGTTGTATGAAATGGGACACAAAGTGACTGCAAGTTTATTTTGTTAGGTTTTGCAGCTGGTCATCCTATTTAACACCAAAAACACTTTCACACAAATGACTTATGTGTTTTGTTTTGTTTTTTTTTTTGGTTTGTTGGTTTTTTTCTGGGTAGATAAAGATCGCCTGCCCCGTCTACAGTTGTTCCTGTAGCAGCATTAGCTTCACTGGCAATTTAGTCTGTGAGTGCACCAACTTTTATTCTGTTCTGGAACTAATAAGTAACAAACAACAGGCAAACAAAAAGAATCAATCTCTGTATTCTGAGGAATTTTGCTGAAAGCCTTTTTGGTCCCAGGAGCTACAGTGCAGGTTGCTCAACAGTAATATGCCATAAATGCCCCTCTTTTTCTGTGAACATAATCACTTTTTTTTTTTTATCTCAGTATTACGAAAACCTCAGTACTATGTAGCCTTTACGGTCAGATGATTGTGAAGTTCTAAAATTGCAGTTAATAGTAAAACCATTTAATAGCACCTTCCCTAGCTGAGTGTGAAGGAATCTGTGTCACTGTTCCCTGCTTGCCAGCTCATTTCCTCTCCCTGTGGATCTCCACTTCCCATTGGCACTGATTACAGATGTAGTTCTCCAGCACATAGTTATCATCTATAAGATTTTAGATTAATCTGAAGTCTGTTGGCTTAGATCATGTTCACCTGAGAGACCCTTGAGTCTCTGTACTGTTTGGTTTGGCTTTGAAGCTAATTTGGAGGCTTTTTCTAGACTGCTCACTGAATCCCATAAAGCCACCAGTGTGATAACACTGGTATGTGGGTGGCTTTGCCAGGGGTACTGGTGTTGTCACAAAAATGATAGGATTTAATTGTATTTATTTGTACATAGCCCATGGAGCTTGAGGTGATGTAATAATCGTAATTGAACAGCAGAAATAAAGAGCTAGGACGGAAACAAAATGCTGTATACATTTTGTGGACACATCTGAGATTCAGAAGACAAATAAGGACCTTTACTGGACTTAATGTAATAACCATAATTTTGTGACTGGCTGTCTCTTTTGATACTCTGTGGTATGGAAAAATTTTCAGCATAAAGATTGTCGCCCTGTCGATCACTGTTGCCCTCTCTGTCTGCTTTTCTCTGCAGTGGCTCACTGTGCATCGTCCAGACAGATCATCTCCCACTGGAAAAATTGCACACGACACGATTGTCCTGTCTGTCTGCCGCTGAAGAACGCCAGCGACAAGCGCACCCAGCAGCGTAAGTATGAACAGTGGCCTCTGTCCCACTCTCACTTAACCATTGACAAGTTATACATCTTTAACCACACACCAAACACAAGGCTGAATTAATTCCATTGACTGTGTTGAATGAGGAAGACATCTCGAAATGGGTTCATTTTACAAAGGCCTCAATCTTTACCTCAGTCATGAAAGGGTCTTATGTTGGTATATTGAGCTGTGATGGTCCGCAGTGACAGCTTTAGACCAGCTTGTCACAGTCAAAGACGCTTGTGTGTAAAATGTGTTTATATTTTGCCATTCAGGCCAGTCAAGCATTTTTTTCCCGGCTTGTGCTCCTCCACAATGACTAAAAGTACTGAATGAGTAAGAGTGTGTTCCTGCTGGTCTTGTAATTTGACACACAGTAGGGATAGGAGTGTGTTGGAAAGAAAGAGAGAGAGAGAGAGAGTGGAAACAGAGAGCGTGTGCTGAGAAGTCCAGCTGAGTTGCTGGCTCTTGGGCTGTGTACCGCTACTCCCCAACAGAACAGAGCAGAGCTGAGTTTGACGCAGTCTGCCTCATACCAAAACTTCACTTCTTCTGTTCTTCTTCTTTGTTTTTCGCTCTTTCCATGTAACTGTTGTCATGGGCTCACAGTCTCATTTACTTTATGTACTGCCATCTCTTTTGAGACATCTCTAGATAATTTGAATTATGCCCTGGATTATTTATATTTGTTACTTTCTCTGCTGTTCTGTTGTGTTTTTTTCCCCCTTTAATTCTCCACTCAGCTCAGCATCTTTCATCACTTAGAGCATTCCAGTTTTGGTCTGTCCCTGTTTGGCTTGCATGTTAAAGAACATGATGCCGGGGCTTGTGTATCTCCTGCCAATGCAAACAGAGTGAAGCATTACTTTGTTCTGCCTCCTCTGAGTTTTGTCTTTGTACTTTGTTTTTAGCCCAACCAAAGCCTGGACCCTGAAAAATATGCGAATGCTCTGTCCCATGAAGGGATTTATGCATTTATTCAGTTCATGGCTTTTTTTTTAAGTATTTAGCCTTACATTAATGTTCTCACTGTATAATGCTGCCTTGTTATGCCTTCATCTTGCCATAGGTCATAGTGTCCAAATGCTTGTGCATTTAGTGTTACCTTTTTAAGTAGTTAAGATCCTTGAAATATTCTCAGCGGATCTCTTCTGGTGAAAACATGTCAGACACTCTAATGTATTGATCTTGGCACACAGCATTAGCATTTTCATAATATTTAACACACTTGTACAGCTTGTTCAGTGATTGAGTAAGCAATTTGGTCAAGATTGGAAGTTGCTATCAGTAATACTGTGATTGTATGTATGTGTGACAAAACTGTGTTTCTTCCCAGCCATGCTGAGCTCTCCCAACACAGGCCTCCAGAACCCCATGTCTTCAGTTGGTGTGGGCCAGCCCAGTGCTCCCACCATCAATACCTCAGCCCCCATAGACCCCAGCTCAATGCAGAGAGCTTACGCAGCGCTTGGGCTGCCTTACAGCAGCCAGGCCACTGGCCAGGCTCAGGCCCAGCAGGCCACAGGCCCAGGGCAGACAGCAGGAGCGCAGAACGCACAGGCCCAGCAACAACAGCTTTCTCAACAGATGAGACCCATCAATGCACTTGGTAAAGCAAGCTTGGATTTTCTTCAATTTGAGCCCTGTTAACCTTCTATCACTCTTGTGTATCTTTGCATTTATAAATGCACAGAAATAGAATAATCTGAAAAAGGACTGAGATGTTATAAAGAGAAAAAAATATATAAAATGGACAGTTTACGTGTTGTTTTGCTGTGTAGAGTGAATTTGAGTTTTAGATATGGCAGCCATCCAAAGCCACAATATATGTAACAAGCTTGATTTTGAAGTTGGGCTGCGCTGTTTGCTCATTATGTTCTGTATTTACAGGTAACCAGATGGCACTTGGAAGTGCGGCGCTGGGTGTGACCACTTCAGAACAGACAAACCTGCACACAGACTCACTTCCCAACTCACTCAACACTAACAAGTCAGTCCTAGCCAATACACACTGACATGACTTTGCCTGTTTTTCACATGATATTTAAAAACATTGAAATTGTGTGTGGCTTCTCACCTTCTTTTTTTCCTCCTGTCCCATTTTCAGCCAGCTGCTGTCAGATGGGTCAGCTGTGGGATCAATGGGCAACCTGCCCACAGCAGCACCCGTCTCTGCTACAGGCACCAGGAAAGCCTGGCATGAGCATGTGACTCAGGACCTGCGCAATCACCTCGTACACAAACTGTAAGTACAGATACCGTCTAGATGAAACGGTTGAAGATGGTCATTCTCATGATGTGTTATCTCCGTTTGGCTCTCTTATTTTTTTCAAGATTAAAGTTACAAGCAGGCTAAATTGCCAGTGTTACTCACTTCTGCCAACTCTTGTCTGTGACAGAGTACAAGCCATATTCCCTACCCCCGACCCGGCAGCTTTAAAGGACAGAAGAATGGAGAACCTGGTGGCCTACGCCAGAAAGGTGGAGGGAGACATGTATGAGTCAGCTAACAGCCGGGTAGGTCATATGAACAAGTCCTCAACTGCGGCATAACCTTGTATTGGTCATGTTACTGTAGTCAGACTAAAAACCTTTATAATACCCACAAAATCCTCAATTTGCCTTTTAAATGTTATTTATATTTTCTCCCTCTGTCACCTCTCACTTTGATCGCTATAGGATGAGTACTATCACTTCCTGGCCGAGAAAATCTATAAAATCCAAAAGGAACTGGAGGAGAAAAGACGCTCAAGGCTACAGAAGCAGATCATCAACCAGGCCCCAATGGCTGCTCAGGGGACCCAGCAGCCTAACCTCGCCCAGCCCAACGCCTTGGGCCCAAGGCCACAGAGTAAGTACGGAATTTCAGGCAGTTTTTTTTTACTTTTAATGTTGTGGTTATTTATGTATATAACTTACTGTGTTTTGCGTTTTCTAGATGGACCTGTTTCACTACCCAACATGCCAAATCAGATCATGAATCGAATGCAGGTTTCACAAGGTATGTGTCCCCTGTTGCAGGTTACAGGTGATCATATCAGACTCAGATGACAACAGAAAGTAGCACACAGAAACATGAACAAAAAATTACAAATTACACAGAAGGAAATATGCTAAGCTAAAAAAAAGGCAAATGTCACCATGCTTGTGCATGTGTAAAATTGCACCTGTCTGGGTAAATGTGTCATTGTTCAGCAGCAACTTGACTTTGTATGTTCCTTATGCTTGTCCATGTTAACCCATTGTGCATGACTCCTCTGTCCAGGAATCAACCAATTCAACCACATGGCTCTGCCCAACGCCCAGATCTCCCAGGCACCCATGGGGGCCCGAGCTGCCTCCCCCATGAACCATCCTCAACAAATGAACATGAGCTCTGTCCCAGCGGTGAGTGGGGCAGGGGGCAGTGGGACATGCAAATCAGTGCATACGAGCACACAAAAAAATGTATTTATATAGCACTTTTCATGCATATGAAAATGCAACCCAAAGTGCTTCACAGAATAGAATAACAAACAATAAAACCCTATAAAATGTACAACAATAAAAAACTAGAAAATTCCAAGAAATTTTGAAGTGCCACGGGTCGGCGTCCCCTCGCCCGTCGTCCCCTCGCCCGGACGAGCAACCCACGTACCGTCATGCCGTCGAAAGCCTTCCTGCTGAAATTTCCGTTCGGAGAACCGATTGAGATTGATTCAATGAGCGTGTCTGTATATCTGTCTCTTTGTGTGTTTGTGTATATGTGTGAGTGCATCTGTATATTTGTCCCTGATTGCGTCTGTGTATATGTGTGAGTGCATCTGTAAATCTGTCGGTGTGTGTGTCTGTGTATATGTGTGACTGCGTCCGTACATCTGTCTCTGTGTGTATGTCTGTGTATATGTGTGAGCGTGTGTCTATATCTCTCTATTTCTGTCTGTGTATATGTGTGAGTGCGTGTCTCTTTGTGTGTCTGTGTATATGTGTGAGTGCGTCTGTATATCTGTCTCTGTGTATGTCTGTGTACATGTGTGAGCGTGTGTCTATATCTCTCTATTTCTGTCTGTGTATATGTGTGAGCGTGTGTCTATATCTCTCTATTTCTGTCTGTGTATATGTGTGATTGTGTCTGTGTATATGTGTGAGTGCGTGTCTCGTTGTGTGTCTGTGTATATGTGTGAGTGCGTCTGTATATCTGTCTCTGTGTATGTCTGTGTACATGTGTGAGCGTGTCTCTATATCTCTCTATTTCTGTCTGTGTATATGTGTGATTGTGTCTGTGTATATGTGTGAGTGCGTGTCTCGTTGTGTGTCTGTGTATATGTGTGAGTGCGTCTGTATATCTGTCTCTCTGTATGTCTGTGTACATGTGTGAGTGTGTGTCTATATCTCTCTATTTCTGTCTGTGTATATGTGTGATTGTGTCTGTGTATATGTGTGAGTGCGTGTCTCGTTGTGTGTCTGTGTATGTGTGACTGCGTCTGTACATCTGTCTCTGTGTGTATCTCTCTATTTCTGTCTGTGTATATGTGTGATTGTGTCTCTGTACATGTGTGAGTGCGTGTCTCTGTGTGTGTCTGTTTATATGTGTGAGTGCTCAAGGTCAGAGGTCAAGGTCTTCTGAGCCGTTTAAACTTTGAACGGCGTTTCTGTGACAAAGTATGACGAAGCAGCGAGTCTCCAAAGTGGGGTGGGTTTGATCCACAGCAACAGCTGCACACAGACCTGTGCTGAGGGACCTGCGGTTGCCACGGTGATTTGAGAATTCAGTCTGGTCAGAGCTCAGACTCCCTCCAAAACTCTCCGAAAATTGGCTTTTGACCACCTCCCGAACTACTTCGAATTGCGAGCAAACCGTAGCTCCGGTCCGAAAATCGAAAACACCGTGAGAGACAGAAGAGTCTGGGGATTCCAGTAGTCTTTATTTGATTTGAAAAGTCCTTAAAATGAGCGTGTAGGGACAGTGCGAAGTCAGAGTGAAATTGTTTTTAGTGAAACCTTGATTTGCATTGCAGTCAATTGGGGCAAAAGCAGGTGTTGCTGGCGCTCTGAGCGCTCCTGTGTACATTTGGTGAGGAGTAGAGCTCTCAAACTTAGATTTTCTGAATCCCAAAACCTGTGTCTACGTTTTGCCAAAAAATCATTTGTCTCCCTTTCACGGTTTGGCCGTGAGCTCGAGTTAAACATGAAAATGTCGGTTACTTTTTCACAGTGCTCTCACTCTACTTAACGAGCGGCTCCACTCTAACTTTGAGGAAAAAGTGATTCGGACTGCTCCTTTGAGAGGTCGTAGTTCGAAAACCGTACCATTTAGGAGACAAAGGTCTGATATTCTGGAAAGAGCATAAGATTTCCTTCGTTTTAAAGTTAGAATGACATTTCTAGGTGCACGTATGACTGAGCTACGCGACTGAGAAAGTAGGTGAAATTTTGAGGCGATTTTTCGTCGGCTCCCATGCATTCTCTATGGAAAATTTCGGCTGGTTTTTTGGGAATAACTTTGGGAAAAATGGGAATATCGACTACCCAGAACTTAGCACACTTGTCCCGATCGAGCCGCACGTTTTGATATATATATTGTTGGGCTCCGTCCAGTGGTACGACCCGCATTAGCTGCCGAAAATGTGACGGAATAATAATAATAAGTATGGACAATATTAAGTAGTGCCTCGTGCTTACTTCTACACAGTAGAAGTAAGTGGCCTCTGTGCTTATAGCCCGTGGCACTAAATTAAATCCCATCCCTCCCACCGTCACGTTTAGACCAGACACCCCCCCCACACACACACACACACACACGCACGCACACACACACACATGCCCACACTCTCACACACAGTAAAAAGACTGGTGACATGGCATGGCAGCACAAGCACATTCATAGACCCACACACAAGTAACACAAGAAAGCTCTAAGCTCTAAAAATGTTTTGACTGGTTAGGTTAGGAGAGTTTGGTGAAGTTTTAAGATGAACAATGCACGAAATATAGAAATGACCAGAAAGCAAAAGACCGGCTGTTGGCTGAAACTTACACCAATACTGAACAAATTACTCCATTGTGCTGCAGCACAGTGCTTTATCAGCCAAGCTGTTATTGGCTTTGCAGGTCTTTTGGTCTGTTTTAGTTGCGCCATACACACACACACACACACACACACACACACACACACACACACACACACACTCTCATTCTGCCTAGTAACTGCATTATTTTGGCAATCAGTCTGTGAAAATACTGTCAATCTGGTTGTAGTAACATCTTGTTTTTCTGCCTTGTAGTTGGGCATGTCTCCCTCCAGGATGCCTCAGGCCCAAGGAATAATGACCGGACACGGTGGCGGCAACATGGTAGGCCAGACTGCCAGCCAGGGACAGTTTTTGGCTCAGACACAGTTCCCTCCAGGAACTGCTGCAGTTGCTGCAACAGGCACGATGAACGTCTCCGTGGGCCCTGGCATGGGTCAACCACAGGCCCAAGCTGCCATCACCCAGGTAAGACACCATTGGCCCGTGGGATTTGGTAATGCCACCCCTTTTAGAGAGGCTTCAAAGTTAACTTAATTCCAACTAGCAGCTGCCGAACTAAACTCAAGCCACTTTAACCGATCATACTACACACTAATTGCTCTTAAATTGTTCTTGTGCCAATCACAATCAGTGCCCTCTGAACTCCAAATTTTGTGTGGTGATGTGCTTGTCTGTTTGACATTTCGACGGTATGTTTGTCTACTTCTCTTGTGTGTGTTTGTCTGTGTGTGCATATACGTATCTGTCTGCCCGCCCTTTGTGTGTGTCCTTCTCTCCAGCAGCAGCAGCAGAGCGCTAACCTCCCCATGAATGCACTTGGTCCCTCACTGGGCCCTCAGCTAGCCTCCTCCCAAACCCCTTTGCACTCCACGCCTCCACCTGCTGCCTCCGCCTCCACGGCTGGGGCGGCCACTAACCTGCCGCACCCCCAGCCCTCCAGCCGCAGCTCTACCCCTACCCTCCCTGGCCCTGCCCAGGCCCAGGGTGCCACCCCGCCCTGCCCCACCCAGCCCCAACCCCAGGCGGAGCTCCCCGCACCAGCACAGACGCAGCCCCCGCCTCAACCCCCTACCACGCCGGTGAGACTGAGACCCTCAGCATGCCCTCCACTCTGAAACCACCCTCCCTTCCCGTCCAGACTCCCATCCTTCTGACTGCCATGTACCAACCTGCCCCATCCACATCCACCTCTCTGTCTCATAACTGCATCCTCACCATTCTCTGTAGCATCCATCACGATGGGAATGTTACTCCTTTGAAATGAGTATGGGAGGTGTTCATTCAGCTGCATGCAAAAAAGGAGCCGAGCTGCTGCATATATCTCATACACCTATTTCACTCTCTCCCGCCCTCATCTGTTTCAGTTGTCTCAGCCAGGAGCAAGTCTGGATAACCGGGTGCCCACTCCTGCCTCAGCTGCCAGCGCCGACATGCACTCGCAGCATGTTGGAGCGGACCTGCCTGTACAAGAGGTCAAAACAGAGACGCACCACGACCAAAAGGAGTTTGAGGCCGCTGGCGGCAAAACTGAGCCCAAGATGGAGGTGGGTAGGGGTTCCCTGGACAAATTGAATCAAATTTGATCACCTGTAAAATAAAGCTTGAACTGTTTAGTTTTTATGTCGCTGTTCACACCTATTTTAAAATGTGCCTCCACATGCACCATTTGTAATTGGATCTCACTTCTCTACATGCAAATACACAGGTTTACAGTGTTTTCGGCTAATCCAACTGACGGGTGTGTTGCCAATGTGCTTATATGTATGTGAGCGGGATAGCAAGTGAAAGAATGGTACAGAGGGATTGAGTGAGTGCTGTGTGGTCCTATTGTACAGCCCTCTGCAATTAAATGCATCCTTTTGAAATAGTAACATATTTTTAGTATTTAGCAAAATTTTGGTGGGAAAATTTGACAGTGACAGAGGAGGTTTTTTTTTGATGTGGCCAGGACACATTCGCATTCACACTGCGCAAAGAATAAAACGTTTTGGGGCCCACACTGTCTGAATTTGGTTTGAGTGATATATTTCCAACACAAATCACAGAAGCACACAAATAACCTCTCCCATATTAAAGTTAAAAAGATTTGAGACAAATAACATTGGAAATCAAATACCTATGATTGTCATAGTGATGACAAATCACTGGCTTGTTCATCTGTAGACTGAAGACGACTTTGCTTCGACGCTGGTGAAGAAGGAAGAGCCAGAGGAAAAGCCGGAGCCAATGGAGGTGGAAGAGAAAAAGCCGGAGATGAAGGCAGAACCCAAAGAAGAGGAAGAGGGTGCAGCCAACAGCACAACCTCCTCATCCCCCTCTCAGTCAAGGAGGAAAAGTGAGTCAGAAGCCAAAGAATGAATAAAACCAAGACAGTCAAATGTTATGAGTCCGGCACTGACGAGCCTTCTTTGGTCAACATTTTACAAAAATAATGAATTGCATCTGCAACTGCTGGTAGAATATCCTCTGCAAATCATGAGGCACACTTGAAAGCAAGCTTAAGTGACGATTCAGTTACATGTGATTTGGGGACAAATAATGCTGACATATGAAAACAATCAAAACTCTTGCTGCATTATTGAGTGAGTTCTGCTGAATTACTTGAAGACTTCCACAAGAGAAGGTATGCACAGCTCATAGGAGCACTAAATAAGCTTTCTAACATTCTAAAATGAATGAAAAGAGTCAACAAGCCAAATATTTTGCACTTTCTTGAGGAAAAGTCTTGAACTGCACTGTTTCTCTCCTCCCTTAATTTTTAATTTTTAATTTATTACTCTAACACTTTCCTTCATCTGTTCCTTGCTTCTGTCTCTAGTCTTTAAACCAGAGGAGTTGCGCCAGGCTCTGATGCCAACTTTGGAGTCTCTCTACAGGCAGGACCCAGAGTCGCTTCCCTTCAGACAGCCAGTAGACCCCATGCTTCTCGGTATCCCGGTAAGTGGAACATATGCACTTGCCACATGTTGAATCCCTTTAATTCAGCTGCGGTGTTTCAGGTATTTGGTCAGTAACACAAAGATGTTTTTATACTTCTTACTCTCTCAAGGACTACTTCGACATTGTCAAGAACCCGATCGATCTCTCCACAATAAAACGTAAACTTGACACAGGCCAGTACCAAGAGCCATGGCAATATGTTGACGATGTCTGGCTGATGTTCAACAATGCCTGGCTCTACAACCGTAAGACTTCCCGTGTCTACAAGTACTGCTCCAAGCTGGCTGAGGTGTTTGAGTCGGAGATCGACCCTGTCATGCAGGGGCTGGGCTATTGCTGCGGGAGGAAGGTGAGATCGAAGGAGCAGATCACATGGATTTGGGAAAGGCTGAATGGATTAGGAAAGATTGAAAAATATGTCAGCCAGCCATAGCTGTTATTGGCAGCCACGTTACCAAAAATTCTAGCACTAACTTCTATTTTCATTCTTGGATTTAGTTTGGTCAAACACCGACAGTGTGAGTCAGTAGTACAAACAGGAGTTTGGAACATTTTGGTGCTTTTTTTTTATTATTATTATTATTATTATTATTATTATTATTGCTCAGCACTAGCTCAGAGGAGAAGCAACCTGTCCAGGATGTACCCCACTCTCGCCCAATGGGAGCTGGAATTTGCTCAAGTACCCGCCACGACCTGGCAATATGGTTTCCAGGTCGTGGTTGAGGATGAATGAACTAACTCAGAAGAGACAAATATAGTTGCTGAACTTTAAAAGAATAACTGTCAGATCAATAGATTTTCTTACTCTTGAAGGAGTTAGAGAAAGATTGTTCTGAACACCTTTTGTCATCTCATTTGTTTTGGCAGTATGAGTTTTCTCCTCAAACCCTATGTTGTTATGGTAAGCAGCTCTGCACCATCCCTACTGGAGGCACATACTACAGTTACCAGAACAGGTACTTGTGTGTGCGCGTGT
Source organism: Echeneis naucrates (assembly GCF_900963305.1). NCBI lineage: Eukaryota > Metazoa > Chordata > Actinopteri > Carangiformes > Echeneidae > Echeneis > Echeneis naucrates. The sequence goes on from NC_042511.1 coordinate 11,976,312, forward strand.
GCATGGAGGTGTGTGCGTGCCTGTGTTTAGATGAAGAGACTCTTTTTTGTCTTGATGTACATTATTGCACTCAACTCACAAACTTTGATTTCAATGGAGCATCTTGTACATGTCACACATACACAGTTGCTTATTAGGTGTTTTGATGGACAATAAATGCAGTAATTTCAAGTGTATTACCAATCCCCTGCAGCCTGGGATCTATTCCTGTGTCACTGTAGAGGGAGCACTGGTCCAGGCTGTACTGTCATCCTTGAAGCTGCAGATTTAATGGCTCTGTCTCCTGGTCCTGGCATGCCATAAGAGAACTAAATGGGATTCGCTCACAACATTTAGTAACCGCTAGGTTCCAACAGAGCCTCCCATTCCCATAAAGGGAAACACTGAAGATCCAAAAGCGTCAGACACTGAAAGCAGCAAAGTGGAGTGTTTATTGTTTTTCCCTCCACCTCTGTCAAGGGACTGTATGAATTCAGGATGGGTGCCCCCCCCCCCCCCCTTGTGCGACAGACAAAATATAACGGTTTGCTGTAAGCCACAAACAGCGTTTCCCATAATTGCCTTTTCCCCTCAGTGGAAAGCCTGCAGATAACTATTTACACAATGTTCCCTTGCACCCCCTGCTGTATCAATTGTGTATCTGCAGCCCTCCTATTTTTACACTTCAGTTGGACACTTTAAGAGCAGAGTAGCGCAACAGAAGTGAACCAGCACAACTTCAGACAGCATAAGGATCCTGCAGCACAGTTACTCTCAGTGGGAGCTCAGGGATTCTGTTCTCTACTAGAAAACATCAAAGACAAGTTTTGTCTGCGTAGTAGTATTTCTCTCACATCAGCAATACAACAAACACTAAACATTGAGGGGGGGGGAGGCTCTCCATTTAAATGTTGACCGTCTCCTTTCAGGTATCATTTCTGTGAGAAGTGCTTCAATGAGATCCAGGGTGAGAGTGTGACGTTAGGGGATGATCCTGCACAGCCACAGACGTAAGTGAAGCTGAGATGGTGGAATTGCCATCTTACGGTTATATATGTTTCTCTTGTTTCATAGTTTTTTTTTTTTTTATGAGTCAAGCCACAAGCTTTATTGTTAAGGGTTAGTTTCCATGATCAAACAAAGTACTTGTCCATCAGAGTTTCTAATAAATATCGTCAGAAATATAGTTGTACGTTGTTGTTAATCTGTAATGTCCAACTTCATACTGACCTTAATAATTTTACCTAATGAATTTTAATTTCATGTCCATTAATGCACATTTATCCTATTTCATAAAACAGAGTGCCAGTAGTCTTAAATGCTTATTATTAAGGCAAGATTGTAACTGCCCTAGGCAGCAGTTCAACTGCCAGTTTGTTGCTATGATTCAGACAGCCATGGAAAACGTATGCAGCTGAGAAATGAAAAACTCTTCTAGTTTGGTCTATTTTTTACTGACTGTCCCCTTTTGGTTTTCCCAACACTTCCCGAATGCTTAGGATGATCTCAAAAGACCAATTTGAACGGAAGAAGAATGATGTCCTCGACCCTGAACCGTAAGTAGAAACAACCCCACCACCCCAGACTACAACCCTGTAATGAGTAGTTGAAGTTAGTTTCATGTGTGTTGAATAATCCCTTAATTTATGTGTCCTCCTTTTGTGCTCCAATCACATCTTTAAAAGTTATTTTCTGCCACCCACATCTGGCTTTGCTTTTGTGCATTTGGTGCACAGTCTGCATTTTTTCTTTCTGGAGTTCTCTGATCAATCACTTTGGTTTCAATGGAGCCTTAGGGCAACTCAGCTACGCCACCTGCTGAGTGGAACTCAAACTGTGTGTGTCCAAAGAGTTTTTCCAGCACCTTAATACTTTGAAATGGTGTAATTGCTTTCTTATTGCCAATTTAATTTATGTTAGAAAAGATGCAGAAACATATCTTATCTTAAACATATCTGCTATCTTTATCTCCCACAAAGGCACACTTGCATTTACTGGTTTGCAACTGCATAACAACTGGAAGAATACTGAACTTGAATGGAGCTGTTTGTGTCTGGCTGTTTCAGTGATTAAGATATCAACATTCATACAAATGATGGCTGTTAGTGACACGATTTGTCTAGTTTCAATAACTGCAATAATGTGATTTGAATTGGTGCTGTAGGCGCAGGGAAAAACAGTAGTCTGATGGTGCAGCTAACTTTTGAGTACTGATTAATTTTGTATTTTCAACATTTGGTGAATCCCATGTGTGTAACAAATTATGCCCCCCCACCCCTCCCAGGTTTGTTGAATGTAAAGATTGTGGCCGGAAAATGCACCAAATATGCGTCTTACACTACGAAGTCATTTGGCCATCGGGGTGAGCTGTCAAACTCAACTTTTTGCATGTTAATGTGTATTTAAATGTGGTCATTGTTTTTGACAAATTTAACTTGTCTCTCTCTTTCCAGATTTATTTGCGACAACTGTTTAAAGAAAAGTGGAAAAACACGAAAGGAAAACAAGTTCTCTGCAAAAAGTTAGTGAAATCAACCAAAAGCAGTTTATTACAATACAAGACAAAAAAACCTTGTAGAACCATCCTCACATTTGACATTTATAGATTTTCCAAACAGTTTATGCAACACCTGAATGGGTTAAGGGGATAATTGTTGCATTTGCAAAAATAAAGTTTATCTCCCTGCACAAAACTTCTGACCTGTATGCCACAGTTTTTCACACAACTCATCCATAGTGTTACAAGTCATTAGTTCTAATATTTTTATCTTGTTCAACTTTATGCCCACTGGAAGTTATTTTAGACATGTTTTCTTAGACATCTATAATATGGATTGTTTTTTCTTTTTGTCCTGAAAAGTGAGTGATATTTCTCCTGCGCTTCTTCACTGTAGGGCTGCAGTCGACACGATTGGGAATGTACATAGAGGACCGTGTGAATAAATACTTGAAGCGACAGAACCACCCAGAGGCTGGAGAGGTGTTTGTGCGAGTGGTGGCGAGCTCCGACAAAACGGTGGATGTTAAACCAGGCATGAAAGCCAGGTGAGAGCATCAGTGACTTCTGGAGGTCCAGAGGGTTGGCTGATTATGTTTGTGTTTGCTGTCTTTTGGGATGCTCCCATCAGCTTTTTTGTGGCCAATCACTAATTCCCAATCCCTGGATTCAGTATTTGCTGATGCCCATTACTGACCACAGGTTGTGTATGGGGATGGGAATTCTCCATTTAAACTGTTGGATATAATTGTCAACAGCAATGGATGGATGAGATAGCAAGTTTGACTGTCTTTTCGGATAGTTTGAAAAACTGCTGGATTGGAGAACTTGTTTGCTGCAAGCAAAGTTCTGCGATATGGTGTGGTTGTTGCCACTTTTTAGGGGGAAAAAAATCAGCCAACGAAGAACAAGAATTTGATTTTTTTTTTTTTTTTTAATATTCCTCAATTAGACAATAAAATGAATGAGCCCATGATGTTGTAGACAACAGAATGTCCGTCTCATCTTCTTTAATGTCATGCACTCATGTTTGACCTATTTATTGTCTGTCATACAAAGCACAGTGCCCTCTATGAAGCTTTTAAGACTAGTCAGATTGATTGTAGAACCTCATGTTTGACAAAATGGAGGGTTTTCTTTGGGAGTGGAGAAGTTATTCACCTTCTTCTCACTCAAGATCACAATCTGCAATACTTGTCCTATCCTTACAGGGACGAGGCTCTTGTCCAAGAATCTCTTATCTTTAGGTGGACTGATTTATAGTTTCTCTTTTATTGACTCAAGGGCAAATGGCTTGAATTGTCCCATTATGTTTTTGAGGGTCTCTAAAATCAGCGACACATCTTGTGACTCTTGTTTGCTGGAAGCCTTCAAAGTCATAATAAAGCGGGGGGGAAAAGCATTTTATGCTGTTATTATACACTTTTATGAATTGCACTATGCACCTATATTTTGTATTACACTTTTCAAGGAATGCATCATTAAAAAAATCTCCAGTATCACACAGTCCACATATTTGTGTTGTGTTCAGAGCATCCCTTTTTGAACCTTAGATTGCCCATTTTTCTTGTTGTTTTTATTAGTTTGTCTTAATTTCTGGCTGAAAAAAAGCAATGGGTATTGGGTAGATCAAAAGATCTTATGTGTTCGCGCATATTAATACTTGGTGTTTTATTGTGACAGGTTTGTGGACACGGGTGAAATGCCCGAGGCCTTTCCCTACAGAACCAAAGCACTTTTCGCCTTTGAGGAGATTGATGGTGTAGATGTTTGCTTCTTTGGCATGCATGTCCAAGAGTATGGTTCCGAGTGCCCATTCCCCAACACTAGGTCTGTACACATTCTTAATCCATGTTGCATATGACTGTAGAGAAATTGAATTTTAGCTCATCTGTTTTCCCTTTCTGTTCCTATACAGACGGGTCTACATATCATACCTTGACAGTATTCACTTCTTCAGACCTCGGATTCTACGAACAGCAGTATACCATGAGATCCTCATTGGCTATCTAGAATATGTCAAGAAACTCGGGTAAGCCCTAGACCTTTCACCTCTTGAAAGCTTATAACTGAGGTTTGGGAATCCAGACCTTGGCAAACACATAATCTAGATTTCTTTAGTCACACTTGGTGTTGACACTTGATTCCTGTGCAGGTATGCTCAGGGCCACATCTGGGCATGCCCTCCCAGTGAAGGAGATGACTACATCTTCCACTGCCATCCTCCTGATCAGAAAATCCCCAAGCCAAAGAGGCTCCAGGAGTGGTATAGGAAGATGCTGGACAAGGCCTTTGCAGAGCGGATCCTTCATGACTATAAGGTAAGAGGGGTAAAAATTCCTCTTAAATAGACCAAAAAAAAAAAAAAAAACTAAAAAAAAACAAGCTAAGGCTTGCTTGTTTTCTTGCTGTAGGCTGTAAATCAAAAGTCTGGCTTTGGTTTTGAATGGCTGTCTGGTTAAATCTCTGTTGAAATTCTGTGTAGCTAAATGTAATTCACTACAAACCCAACATGAAAAAGCTCAACATACTACTGAATTACTGAAAACACAGTAAATGCTTTTTAAAATGTTTTTTTCCCCCTCTTTCTCTCAGGACATCTTTAAACAGGCAACTGAGGACCGGCTGACAAGTGCCAATGAGCTGCCGTACTTTGAAGGAGACTTTTGGCCCAATGTTCTGGAGGAGAGCATCAAAGAACTGGAGCAGGAAGAGGAGGAGAGAAAGAAAGAGGAGAACACGGCTGCCTCTGAAACTCCTGAGGTGGGAAGATTTGTCACTTGCAACCTGTTTTTAATGACATTGTGTTACAGCAGATTTACAACTCCATTATTTAGTCATGTATTAATGTCTGTTAGCTGTTTTGACAGCTAGAGCACAAAGCTTCTTTTAAAGTCCTGTCTGAATCATCAATATGATGATGAAAACGTAATAATTTAATATGTTTGTGTTTTCTCAGGGTACGCCAGGTGACAGTAAAAATGCAAAGAAGAAAAATAACAAGAAGACCAATAAAAACAAGAGCAGCGTGAGCCGAGCCAATAAAAAGAAGCCTGGGATGCCTAATGTTGCCAATGATTTGTCCCAGAAGTTATATGCCACCATGGAGAAGCACAAAGAGGTCAGACTTGTTTCTTTTGTTTTCATATTCAGAACTTGTAATACCAACAGCTGTTAACAATGGGTATTTTTGGATTAAATTGTGAGAAACGGTCCATTGTTTATAAATATATAGTTGGTTCCTCATGGTAGTTTCACACTAGATACGTTTGTTTAAAAGCAAATCTTTGAATATCTTTAAATGCCTGTACCAATTTTGTTTATGCTCTTCTGATGTGCTCTCTGTCTGCTGAAGGTGTTCTTTGTCATCCATCTCCATTCTGGTCCCATGGTCAACACCCTGCCGCCTATCGTTGACCCTGACCCCTTGCTCTCCTGTGACCTGATGGATGGTCGTGATGCCTTCCTGACTCTGGCCAGGGACAAGCACTGGGAGTTCAGCTCCCTCAGGAGGTGCAAGTGGAGCACCATGTGCATGCTGGTTGAGTTGCACAACCAGGGACAGGACCGCTTTGTCTACACTTGTAACGAGTGCAAGCATCATGTGGAGACACGTTGGCACTGCACAGTGTGTGAGGTAAGTTACTGCAACTACTGCGTTTTTACAACGAAAATTTTCCATCTTTGTGAAAGTATTTAGTTTTTAAATAAAGAGACAAGGACAAACACAAACAGGAATATGGAATGAAATTGATGGATTACTTCAGAGCTCATGATATCTGAAACTTACTCCTGTGAATGAGTGTAACCTGTTCTCTCTGTTTTGTCAGGACTTTGATCTTTGCATCAATTGTTACAACACGAAGGGCCACGAACACCAGATGGTTAAGTGGGGCCTCGGCCTGGACGACGACAGCAACAGCCAGAGTGGAGAGGCCTCCAAGAGCCCACAGGAGAGCCGACGCTTAAGTATCCAACGCTGCATCCAGTCATTGGTCCATGCTTGTCAGTGTCGCAATGCCAACTGCTCCTTGCCATCCTGCCAGAAGATGAAGCGTGTGGTTCAACACACCAAGGGCTGCAAGCGCAAAACCAATGGTGGTTGCCCAGTATGCAAGCAGCTTATTGCTTTATGCTGTTACCATGCAAAGCACTGTCAGGAAAACAAGTGTCCTGTCCCCTTCTGCCTGAACATCAAGCACAAGCTTCGCCAGCAGCAGCTGCAGCACAGGCTCCAGCAGGCCCAGCTGATGAGGAGAAGAATGGCCACCATGCAAGGCAGAACCATGCCGCTGCCGTCTCCACCAGCCTCAGCTGCCCCCAGTACTCCCACATCTCACGCTCAGCCCAACACTCCCCAGACACCACAGCAGCCTCTCTCCAACCAGCCGCAGACCCCCAACTCAGCAGGCGTCATGTCTCCCAATGCCTTCCCCAATGCGCCACGCAATGGCCAGCCTCAAGCACAGGTGTCCCAGGGCAAGCCTGGCCCCCAGGCCTCTCCTCTACACCAGCAGCAGTCTCCCCTCCCTCAGCCACCCCAGCCACCTCAACACCCCCCCCTGGCTGCAGTCAAGATGGCTCGACATATCGAAATGATGGCACAGGCCCAGCAGAATCAGAACTACAGGGTCAACATGAATGGCATGCCCATGAACCCACAGCAGCCCCAGCAGCGCATGACAGGTCCAATGCAGCCACCCATGCAAATGGTTCCAGGGCCTCGTGGACCACAGGTCATGCAACCTGGCATGGCCCCAGGACAGTGGCCTGGAGCTGCAGGGCCCATGCCGGCAGCTCAGAATCAACAACCAGGCCTTGTCCCAGGCCAGAACCCACAGCAGGCTATGACTATTCAGAGAGCCATGATACCTCCCGGGCAGCAACCTCAGGGCCAGAGGATGCTAATACCACAACAGCCTGGTTCTCGGCCACAAACACCACAGCGACCTGGTGCAATAGCCCCCAATGCCCTGCAAGACCTTTTACGTACCCTCAAATCTCCCAGCTCTCCCCAGCAGCAGCAGCAAGTTCTCAACATCCTCAAATCAAACCCCCAGCTCATGGCTGCTTTTATCAAACAGCGAACAGCCAAATATCACGCCAACCAACCGCAGCAACAACAGCAGCAAGCAGGTCAGCAGCAGCAGCCTGGTATGCCAGCAATGCAGACCATGGCTATGCCAGGAGGGGCAGTTCAGAGGCCAGGGATGCCTCCGCAGCAGCCCCAGCAGCCACCTGCGCAGGGCATGGCAGCATTAGGCGCTCAAGGGCAGCTGCTGAACGCAGCACACAACACCAACCCCCAGATTCAGGAACTCTACCGTCGGCAGCTCTTAAGACAGCAGCAACAACAGCAGCAGCAGCAGCAGCAACAACAGCAGCAGCAGCAGCAACAACAACAGCAGCAGCAGCAGCAGCAACAACAACAACAACAACAGCAACAGCAGCAGCAGCAGCAGCAGGGAGTGATGCCTCAGGCACACCCGGGCCAGTTCCCTGCACAGACGCAGGGTACGGCAGCTACATACTCCCAACTGCGCATGCAGCAGCAGCAAATTGCCATGCAGGCAGGTGGAGGAGCAGCTGGGGGACCTATGGGTCAACTCCCACCTATGGCTCAGATGGCCCAGCCCGGCATGGGGATGGACTCCACCCAGAACCTGCTGCATCAGCGAATGCTTCAGCAGCAACTTCCCCAGCAGCAGCAGCAGCAGCAACTTCCCCAGCAACAGCAGGCCGTCCTCAAGCAGCAGATGGGCTCCCCTGCCCAGCCAAGCCCAATGAGCCCACAGACCCATTTACTGGCTGGCCAGCCCCAGGGTGGTGCCCACCTCCCGGGGCAGCCTGCATTAGGCAATGCCCTCAGCAACCAAGTCCGTTCACCCGCACCCGTCCAGTCCCCCTGCCCACCTTCGCAGCAGCAGCCACAGCCGCCACATTCCAGTCCCTCGCCGCAAGTCCAGAACCAGCCCCAGCCGTCGCCGCAGCATCCGCCTCCACCACACTCGGGTTCCCCCCACCCGGTGCTCGGGGGCCCGCTTCAGTCCTTGGAACAGGGACATTTGGGGACACCAGAGCAGAGTGCCATGCTACCGCAGCTTAACACACCCAACAGAGGGGGGCTGAACAGTGACTTAGGGATGGTGGGAGATGCTACAGGGGATACTCTGGAGAAGTTTGTAGAGGGATTGTAGCATTTCTGCTGAGGGAAAAAAAAAAGGAAGAAAGAAACTAAATCTCTCTCCCAGGGACCCATCCTCCCACTCCTTCCTCTGTTTCCCCTCAGACTCTTTATGGCGTTAGAGGGCTTTGTTTGTTCTTTCTAAGATTGAGAATGGTTTTTTTTGTACTGACATGTAAAAAGTTTCAGTTGTTAAAAAAAAAAAAAAAATAAAAAAAAATTGGTCGAGGCAAAAAAGAAAACAAAACAAAAAAAAAAGAAAAAGCCAACACTTCTAGGGAATATAATTGTTTCCTAATCCCAACTGGAAGTCCATTTCTTCCTTTGGATGTTGAGGGATTTGCAAGTTGCTTCTTAAATGAAATTTAAATCACAAAGAATATATTTTTTGGTTGAGACCAAATGTGTTCAATACTCAGTTTGTTTTTGGTATGGTAAATGACTTTTGTTTTGTTTGTTTTTGTTTTGTTTTTTCCTTTTCTTTCTTTCTTTCTTTTTTTTTTTTTTAAGAAAAAAACCTACAATTGCATTATACAAATCACATCTTTTTATTTTGTACCTTTGGAAAAAAAAAAAAAACTTTAAACATTTTTGTGTTGAAAATGTAAAAATAATTTGTCTGGAAATCAGGCCAGGTTTTTGTTCTCTTCTCAAACTGTCATTCCTGGCAATTGTAATCTAGTGTTGTACCATTACTCCAAGATGATGTGTTCAGGGACAGAGACTGCACCCTCCCTCTTTGTGTGTATGAAGAGCACTCAGTTTTATTAAAATAGGACATGGACTTCGCCAGGTTATGTATACACGGGCATGTTTGCAGGCACACATGAAGACACTGACACAAACCCTCATAGTCACTAAGAAACACAGCTCCGATTGGTTTTACCAAGACAGACAACAAGGACTACAACCTACATCTCAGTGGCCTGGAATTTGGAAATCTGTCTTGCAGGTGTAGAAAATTGTTGCTTTGACATTAAAAAGAACTTTTAATTCTTTTTTGTCATGCAAATGTTGTAAAGTGTAAAGAGAGTATGAGAAAGAGACCAGCCCCCTAAGCTGAGGTGGAATGATCACCGGTTGTTCATAGGCCACATCTTGGATGACGCCCCATCCTCTACATTTTACACTAAATTGTGTGTAATCTAGAGATGAAGGGCACATTTGAGATTCACCCCGAGTAAAACTAAATGTTCTATCAACCCTCGTTCCTCTCTCACAAAAACTTGAATTAGGGGGATTTACTTTTTCTCCTATTGTAAATCAAGTTATGAAGCAAAATACTATAAATATTAAGGAAGAGAGAATGAAATCACCATATAAACTGGTAAAAAGACTCATTTCTTACTTATATACCATATTGTTAAATAAACTGTGTGCAACAGAAGAACTCCAGTACTCTGTTGACTAAATAATGAGGCATCACTCCTCCTGTTGGTTTGTGTTCATTTGTTTCAACTTGGCAGTGTTTCGTCATCTGATCACCATGAAAGTGGTGAGAAATATTAGTGGTGGAAGAAAGGAAGATGTTTCTTAATCATAACTTTTATTTCTAATGAAATCATTTCTCTTGGAATTACTGTGCACATCTGTTCTCCTGAAATTTCACTGGCGGTGACACACTTTTGGGATAATTCATGTTTCTTTCATTGAAGCTATTTCAGAAACAATGAAAATGATGCTTTAGAAGGTTTTAAGTTGCAAGGATGTGACGAAAGATGCGTGACTTGTCTGTTCCCTTACCTTCACTAGACTAGAGTTCTGCCTGAGTCTCAAGTCAAACAAGTGACTCCACTTCTCAAAAATAATATAGTTTCAACATATCAAGGGAAAAAAGACATTCACAACATGTGGGTTGTTTTTTTTTTTTTTTTTTTATAGATCAGGAAAATGGGATGAAAGTATTGCGTCTTTCATGATCACTGTTTGAACTCTTAAGACGATAGACAAAATCATGCAAGATGGGGGACGTTAGAGTGTTTGAATCCTGGCTGTGAGTTTTCATGGCATTTCATAGCAGAACTTGTCAAAACGTGAGAGACTCTTGAAAATGAAAGATTGCACTCACATAGATCATGTGCCTGTCTTTAATTTAACATCAGAATTAGGGCCTCTAGTTTACACTGAAGAAATTCACTAGAGCAACAACATGACTAAAAAAGTTTGACAGCAAGTATGAAGATGATATCCAGAGGATCACATCACAAGCAATAACTAATCAGAACAATACATTAAAAATAAGTGTATTCAGCAGTGTGTTTTCTGGAGGAAAGTACGTTTTATCTGAGTAAGACTTTGATCTTTAACATCTAATGTACTATGCCATATCCTTTTCCTACTTACTTCATTGTCTCAGGGCTGTAAGTAAGAAAACGCCCTGAGCCTGATTTTTTTTTTTTCCGGGGTGTGCAATAGTAAACTGTTTAATTCTTATTCTAAATACAAAATAGGAAATAAATAGTCAAAAGGCTGGTCATATCTGCCCCTGGCTTCATAAATTCAGCCTCCCATCATCTCCAACAGTGACCTCAATGGAAAAAAAAAAACGCCGGCTTGGATGCTTCGTTCACTAAATATCGGAACCGAGAATTCTTAATTACAACTCGGAAATTTCCGACTTCCACTATCATAGCGTTCACACAACAAGTCAACTCGGAGGACGAAAAATAAGTTTGGCATGTTGCCATCGTTTGCTGGACGCTAAAATATGTGCAGCAGCCATTTATGTTTATTTTGAAAACAGTAATTCCCCAGTTGTACAACTTAAAGCATTTCTTTTCCAATGTTATGAATGCAGCATTACCTGCTGCTAGATCTCAACCAGGTTCTCCCAGACCACACCCCCTACTTCTGATTGGCTGAGGTGGACAGCACACACGACTTCACTACGTGAGTTCAGAAATGCCTTCAGTTAAAGCGGCCCTACAACAAACGGTCTGTGGGGGGATCCGGTCCAGTCCAGAGGTGTCCAGCTCCGGTCCTGGAGGGACACTGTCCTGCAGGTTTTAGATGTTTCCTGCTCCAACACACCTGATTCAAATGATCAGCTCGTCATCAAGCTCTGCTGAAGTCTGATCAGGAGTCACTCATTGGAATCAGGAAACATCCAGGACCAGATTTGGAGACCTCTGGTCCGGTCTCTCGTCTGTACAAAACATATTTTATATGGACACAATAAACACAGTCTCAAACGGGAGGTCTGTGGAGGGTGCGGTCTCTGCTGGCTGTGCTGTGTGTTACCGTGTGTTGCTGTCTCTTCTATTCACCTTGATTAATAGACTGTCCTGTGTGCTCCATGTCTAGTTTTTCCTCTGCCTCCTTTTATGATTGTATTTCTTGTCATAGATTCAGGATGACGGAAAAAATGGAGGCGAGAATTAGTGAGTTAGAGTCACGGCTCCGCACTTTAGCTAGCTCAGCTTATGCTAGTGTAGCTAGCTATGAAGCTAATTCTCATTCACCTTAGCTTGGCTTGTTGACGTTGGTAACCATGGTAACTATCAGTCCGGCCTAAGAGGAGAGGCGGAGTAGGTGAACACATGGACCGGCTTTATTCAGCTCTTTTCTTCCTTCAACATCACAACACAGGACTTTTATCAGATTTATCACACTGAATATAAAGCTTACAGCGGATACAGCTGACATTACTTCACACCATTCATCGGAGAGAGGGACAAACACACAACACAACATGGCCACCTGCTTATTACGTCACACATTACCCAGAAGCCCACCTGCTTAAAGGGGAATGCTCAGGTCACACTGCGCAGCGGCCATTGGACAAGTGAACGAGAGACTCAGGACAGAAGATCCGGAGTCGGATCCCTTAAAGTGGAGCTGTGAGGACATTAACCAGCTGTGCCACAAGTATCAACATACATTTCAATATAGTTCCCCATTGCTGAGCATATTTTGTGTTTGTAAACCTTTCATCATCTAATCTCTACAAAAACGAGTTGTGTGTCTGTCGTGTTGGGAAGTAAAGCACACTGCAGTGTAGGCAGCAGGTCTCTGTATGTCTGTTTAGTTAGTGATGCATGTTAGTGAATTTCACTCAGGATAAATAAAGTACCGTATTTTGCGGCCCATGAGGCTTAATATCAACGAACGGGTATATTTTCATACATAAGGCGCATGAAAAAACATGAAGCACAGTACGTACCGGCATTACAAAACGTGGCGGAGGTCAGCGTACTGCTTACTGTTCTCTGATACGTTGAAACAACTTTGTATCCCAACATTTGATTATAACTGGATTATGATATGGATTTGAAAATTGGGTTTACGTTAAAAACCTCACGTTGGCTTGACTTCTAATTATAGTAAGGTAACATTGACTAAATGTTGGATGATGGATATCTAACGTCTGACATTGCAACTCATATTCAACCAAGGACCAACGTTAATACAACATCCCTGTGCCAGCTGGGAAGCACTAAACATTTTGACAGATTTTTGAGCGCAGAGTACATAAAATTGGTTCGAGGTCAGGAAGCACAACAAGAATTCATACATTAAGTTGTCGGCGTTATCTCCCCAAATTTAGAAGAAGTAGTCCACAAAGTACTCCACAAAACAAAACACAAAAGGACCGGGACATTACTATTTGTTAATGTCTCTGTGTGTGCGTGTGCGTGTGCGCAAAAAGACATGTATTCAGCTGTGTCTGATGAGGAGTTGGACCGGGTTGTCAGTGATGTCCACAGAAGACATCCAAACTCTGGATACAAGCTAATGCGTGTTCCAGCTAATACGGCCACGATGTATAATGAAGAATGAGCCGATCGTTATGGAGAAATAATCCAGGTAGGATGAGGATTATACATCGTGGCCATATTCTTACTTGGAACACACACAATTAAAAATAAAAACGATGAACAGTAATGTTAGACTAGAGCAAAATCAGCAAGTAACGAGTGTATCAATAGAAATGTAGTGGAGTAAAAAGTACAATATTTGTCCTTCAAATGTAGAGAAGAGAAAGTAAAAGTATCCCTCAAAAATAATACTCGAGTAAAGTACAGATTCTCAAAAACTCTACTTAAGTAGAGCACTCAAGTAAATGTACTTCATGACTGTCCACCCTGCTGATTGGTTAGTGATGTTTGGTTGAGAGGGGAAGCTGCGTTACTCTCATTTTACTGATAGGCGAACTGAACCGACTGCTCAAACAGGACAATATCCTGCATCAACAGGTTTGTTTTTTTAATAGCAGTTCAGCGACACTGGCCGGAGATCCGACACGGTGCCCGAGTACTTAAAACCCTGTATTATCCACATTTACTACTTAATTTAGGCATGTAGCTACATGCCCAAATTTTCGTGCAAGCGCAGTCACGTGAACTGAAAACCAACAAGTAATTGGCTCATTTACTGTCACATGACCGGAAGCTCGGAATGAAGCGGTTAAGTGCAAGTCGTTTTGAAATGAAAACAAACCCCACAGCACCTCCGTCCGTTTCCTTCGTCAAATAATTCATGCAAAAATGTTTCGTTTTAAAAGAAAAACGTCCCCACTGGGAGAGACATATGAGTGACCGATCATGAAGTGGAAACTGAAGAGCTAATTCATTAAAACCTGGGTGAGTCTTGGGATTTAGCATGTGTAGCTGCAGCTAGCTAGCTGGCTAACTCTATTTTCTGATATTACATATTACACACATTCATAAAAACATATATCTGTAAGTTTGTACAGCGCTGCAGTAATACAGTAAATTTCCATCACATGTAATGACTGAGCTCGTGATACTGTCCCTCTGTAGGACCCTGAACCCGAGTTTGCACATCACCTGGTCCAAACTATCCATTTGACTGTGGCATTGGGACTTTAATGTGGGCGAAAGTCTCCTCATGGATGACTCCGACCAGGATTTTGTTGATCTAGGCTCAAAGCTGCTGAAACGAGTTCGGAGGAAACCACTTGAGCCCAGGCCGCTCAGGAAAGCGGAGCCCCAGCCCTCCAGCCAGGCGAGTGAACGCGACAAGAGAAGGAGACATGACAAAAATAATAAAGACTCGGCTGGGCCCAAGTGCTCCGGGAGCCAGTCTGTCTGCGCCGGAGCAGGTGAGCAGACGGCCAGCCGAGGGGCTGGACGTGGGGCAGGAGATGCCGGGTCGTCGTCTTTGCTCTCAGCGACAGGACCCAGAGCCGACATAAGTATGTCGGCCAAAGACAAAGTCCTCCACAGGATGCAGCAGTTTAAGAGAGCCAGCCCTCAGAGGATGATGCACGGAGACCGGAGCCAGCCTGCCAGCCAGGAGCAGGACTGTGCAGCTATTTCTCAGCAGCAAAGACAAGGTGAGGTGACATGATGCTTTGACACAGTAAGGAGCAGGGAAGGATATCAAGTTTCCTTTCCTGCTATTAAAAAAAAGTCTCATTTAGTGAGTTTATTTTTCCATCTCTCCCTTTCTCCTGTTGCATCTTTTCTTAAATATCCTCAGGGTTTCATTCTTTTCTAATCTCTGTTTCAAATGCAGCTCAATGCCACAAACAGGATCCAAAACAAGCCACTTTTTGTAATAACTAGTTAGAATATTTCCGTTGTAATGGTGGTAAAGGCGTTTCATATTTGTGGGAACAGCCAAGCTATTCTCTAAGGGAAGATGTTGGAAATTGTCAATATTTTCTTAAAGTGGTGGTATTTTGATTTTGTGAGAAGTTCATGACCAGTCATAAAGACCAAGCAGATAAGCACATCTCTTAAGATAACAATAATTATAAGTTTTCTTAGCAGTGTCACAAAAAGCTTTACTTAAAAAAAAAATAATAATAACAATTAAAAGCATACACATGATAGTTTTCTGATTTGTGTTTTGAAGAGTGCTAAAACCAGCATTGAGACCCAGGTATAACTAATGCAATGCAAATAGTGGGTTATTTAAGAAGTATTTAATGTAATTTAGTGTCAGGACATTAAATGCTTTGTATGTGAGAAGAAGACATTTTTAATCTATTTTAAATAGGCAATAATGCAATTATCTTGGCATAGAAGAGCAACGTTTTGAATGATGCTTCCTGTAAATCAGTCAGAAACTGGAATGATATTTGGCAATTTTTTTAACACATTAAAACAGAACTCCAATATTTCTGGCAGATTGCTTAATGTTTTTGTAGAAAAAGGCCAACTTACTGGGAATGAGGGTAGGGGAGGTGTTTTTTTGTTTTTTTGTTTTTTTTTTTTATAAACCAAATGTTATGACCTCAGTCTTATCATCAGGGAATTTTAAAATGTGATCATTTCGAAGAATTATTGTATTGTATATTGTGTAACTGTAACACATTTTCTAAAGTTAAGGCTGTGATATATTTACACATAATGAGTGTGGTCTCACTTGTCATGAAAAATCCACCAAGTATTAATACCTGCCTCTTGAGCTCTGTGGAGCATCTTTTAGTGTTTATGTTCTCTGACCACAAATGAACTGTTTTTGGCTTTTGTACTTGGCCCATGCTCCCCAATGTGTGCAGATCCTCCAGAGCCCTGCAGCTCTGGTCTGCACATGGACAGTGATGAGGCGCTGGCCCTGCAGCTGCAGCAGGAGCTGGACAGGGAGGCAGCAGAGGGTGAGATGGTTGACCTCGAGGATGGAGGTTATTTCTTCTGTCAGATCTGCCACAGAGACCTCTCACACATGAGCCCACAGGGGCGAACACAGCATCTCAACAGGTCTGGACATATTGTCACTGCGTGACTGATACCCTCAATAAGAGACATCTGTACCACAGAATTCCCTTTTTCTGGGCAAGTGGTGGACACTGAGAGTAATGGTGTCTCATCCCTTTTGTAGGTGTTTAGATAAGAGTGAGGGGAGCGCCCCAGCCCCTCCTCCTCCTCCTGGTGTCCCCGACTGTCCTATCTGTGGCAAGAAGTTCAAGTCCCAGAAGAGTCGCTCTGCCCACCTGAAGCGCTGTTCATCAGACATGGGTGTCTCTCCGGCTGTGTTGCTGCAGGTTGTGCAGAGACAGGCTGAAGAGACCCAGAATGCCCCTTCTGCTAACACACTGTGAGTCAGGCTCAGTACTTAAGTCAACCATAATACACCTCTGAGCTTTCAGTTTCAATAGTTCACTCTCCTGTTCCATAAGCATTTTTCAGAATTTGGCAGTTGAGTCAGACTGAAAAACAAAGAGAAATTTTAAAGGATAACCTTGTTGTACATAACTTGAAAATATAAGTAGAAAAAAAAGAATCAAACCTTTTTTTATATCCTTTTTATTTTTCTCATTCAGTGCACAGGCTGGAGGCACTAAAAGGAAAGCCCCCCCCAAACCAGGCCAGCCAGCAAGGAAGAGGTCCAAGAAGAAGACTGATGCCCTGGATGAAGACACCATGGTGGCTCTGGCTCTATCCTCTTCCCTGCTGGAACAGGACAGAGAGTTAAAGAGAGAATTACCAACTGAGATTTCTGTCGCTCAGATTTCCATGATTCCAACACTGAAGTGGAGACCAGATGCAGGTACGGTAACTTCTTTACTACATCATATGTCAACTGAAAATGGATTTATAGTACGCCATTAAATGATTACAGTTGCATTCCCCTCAGAATTTCACTTTTTATAAACTTATTTGAACTAACTAAATTCCTTCATTCATTCAATGTCCAAACCTTTGAACCCTTTGAAAAATTTTTATTACCCATAGTTGAATGCGAATTATTTTGAAAGCCCTTGACTTTGCTTTATCCTCCTTTCTTCAACTGACAATTTCTTCATGTTCATGTTGAGAAGGGATCAAACTAAATAAAAAAAAAACTGGTTGGATTTTAACGCAAGGACAATTTTACATTTCATTCATTGGGGAGCTCTTGTGGGGGTGACACTATCACTCACTGTAATAAAGCTCAACTGCAGGCTTCAAATACATCAAGCAGACAGATTCCCAGCATTAATTGTGGAAAATAATGGAAAATAAATGAGGTGTGTGTGTGTGTATACACACACACACACATATATATATATATATATATATATATATATAGTGGTCTTAAGGTTTTGTATGCAATTTTTGTATATGATGATATGAAGATTGTACTTGACATACTCAAGTGACACACAGATACAGCTTTTGTCAGATGTCAATGGATTTTCATGAAAAGTCTTCAGAAACATGAACTAAGTCCATTTGTCTTGGTTTGGCCTTAAAAAAGGTTTCCCCTGAACACTGACTCCTCTTCTTGGTGCAGGTAAGGGGCGTGGAAAGAAGAAAAAGAACAATATCTCTCGTCCTCCTCCACTCCTCCTTGTCCAGGATGCTCAGGCAGCGTTGATGAGGCTACAGGAACGTGTGTCTGCTCTCCTCCTAAGCAGCCGGCCTCCATCTCCTCCAACCCCAACCCGCTCCCCCAGCAGCCTGTGTGACTGGAGTGGTTCTGCCCCCCTCTGGCAGAAAAGCACACTGCTAGACGACTCCACCTGTCCGTCTGACTACTACACTCCAGAGCTCAGAGAGTTCATCACGCCTTGGGAATCAGCAATGGTGAGAGAGAGACCACAAACATGGCTGCATAAGGTGCTTTGTTATGTTTGTCAATAGGGAATGGAGTCACACTGAACACTGGTAGTTGCTACTTGCCCTAGCAGTAAATTTGGGCAGGTTAACATTGAGCGTCTGAAACTGTAAAAGGGAGTGCTGTGTTTTGTTATGTATGAGTAACATCTGACAGTTGAACCTGCTCCCAGCTCTGAATCTGGGGTTTACGATGTTGGTGAATTTACTAATGTATTAAAATTCAGACTTCAGACTTTAAAACAAACCTTTTTTTGTTCATAAACAAAAAATGCTAGTGGCCTATAAGAATTTAAATTAAGTGGTGCATTGATTTGAGACTGTGAAGCCAGCTGCACTGAATTAAAATCCTCTTTTATAAATTAAAATTTATAAAAGAGGATTCTTTTTCCCCCGAAAGAAATATCAGAGTAGACTTCCATCCACCTACATGATACTGAACTCAACACTGTATTTTTAGATTTAGTTTCACACATTTGAGTGTGTCTCTCCACACAGACTGCAGATCAGGAGATAGAATGGGTCATCTTCTAATTAGGGGTCTGAGGAAAGAAAGGCGCATCATAGATGAAGTCCACTTAACAAATTACATCAAATACCAATCAAAACACTTCATACACACATCTGTATAAAAGAGAAGATTTAACACAATGTCCTGAAAAACACTTTCACCTTGTAGTGTTACACTGTGCTTGTTTGTTTTCTGCACAAATAAGATCCATCACAACAAAAAATGACCTTATATCCTGCATGGACTCTGCTACCATAAAAATACTGTAGATTCCAATAAATACCACAATGTGATGGAGTGGGTATTAATCAATACACAAAACAAATGGACCTGTTCCCTATACATCCATGTACAGAATAGGATGGCTTCAGAAATAGAAAAAAAAAACTGTGCTATGCTCTGCACAGCTTTTCTCATTTGGCCTCACCCATATGACACTAAAAATTTTTTTGCTCCAGTAACAGTCTGGTGCAGATAGTATATGTGCAAGAGAAAATATTGGGTCATGAACTTTCCTCCTCCACAAAAAGCTGGATTATTCAGTGGACACTAGTTTCTTTCTTTGTAAATTTACCAGAATATAGCAAACTCCTGTCTAATTAATAGTGATGTCATGTTTGATTAAGTTTTCAACGTAAATAACAATTGTTTTAAAATAAGTAAATGTGTTCAAAATCAGCTATGAAGTTTAACTTAAAGGAAACAGGCCATGAAATCTGATGATGTGTTGATTGATTTTTATGAATTTTGCATCAAAGCACTGGAAAATAATCCAGTTTATTCCACAGTAGCTGCTGGAAGAGTTAGAAAACTGTAAACTCTTGTGCTTTCCATTTGTAGATTTCCTGTGCATGTCTTGCTTTTTAATTTGTGTGTATTCATGATACATGATCTTCACATTTAGACTAGCACACCCTCCTCCAATGCCACAAACAAGCCAGAGTCTTCTCCCCAGCCTGTGAGTGAAGGAACAGAGGACACAGAGCCCACTTCTTCAAGGCTGCCATCTTCCTCTCAGCCTGCACCATCCACCCCAGAGACAGGGCAGGTCTCAGTGGGTAGTCGGACCCTGCAGAACCTGATGGAGCTGGCTGAAGACGGCATCACCCTCACACAGCACGGATACACCTCGACAGGCCCTGACAAAAGTAACACAGACATACACATTACCCAACTCTACTCTGAAACTGTTCACCTTCACAGTGCAGCTTTATCTAACTAGAAAATTCTGTGCTTTTTAACCTTTTGTGATTAAATTACATTTGAATTCATCATAATAGTGAATACATTTCCTGAATACTGATTGGTATAGGCAGAAGAAAATTTTATGAAATTTTAAATTCAATTTAACAGTTAAACGTGTTATTGCTGTGAGCTTTAGATGTTTTACCATAAATTCTGTCCTTAAATTGTGGTTGTAAACCTGCAGGTATGCATATAGTTCTTCCCTTTAGTGTGCTCACAGTAATGAATGTGGGGGTTTGTTCTGAATATTTAGTACGGAAGCGTACTGCTGTAAAAGAAAAAAAATATCAGTTATAACCATTTCATGAGGAAACGGAGAAGGAATATGGCGGATTTACACCATTTGATCAAGTTCTACTTCATGCTTGGGTTGAGACATGGCGAGATTCTACTGTGATTGTGCACGGTTGATGATGATGATGTGATAAGTATGCTTATACTATGAAGGTTTTTAAAAAGCATGAGGCTGGACAGAAGGAAGACTTGAGTCTGACCCTCTGGAGGTATATTGTTCTAACAAAGTATCATGTTAGAACATAATAAATTTGTATATTGTAATAATGTGAAAATATTGCATTATAAGGTGATACGTTTTTTTATCTTGTAATAATGTGAAAGTATCACATGATAATGTATTACGTAAGCACTATGCTTCCGTAATTTAGCAATCACCAAAGAATTAAAACACCTCAGTTAGCTATGTTCAGCAATGCCTTCCAGCAGGAATTATGTTTTTGAACTGTACAGCTTATGTTTACATGTATTTAATTTTTATCACAGTTCATTGGTTTCAACAAACATTGTTCAGTAAGTCAAGTGGTTAAGTGGTTCTAAGTTTTGGTCCTGGTTGTCTCTGTTCTTACAGACAAGCAGAGTAGTGCTAGAGTATCCACAAACCTTCAACTGAGCGGCTTTGTCCCGGAGGAGTTCGAGGAGCAAGCTGAACTGTGCACCAGCGGCTTCTTACCAGAAGCAGCACATCCACTCTCAGAGGACACCCAAAGGAAAAGTGATCAGCCAAGACCAAATAAAGAACAAAGCAGAGCCCATTCAGTATGGATGCCATTTACTCACTTCTAAGTGTATAGTTCAAGTTTTATAGTTTGCATTTGGTCGCATAGAAGATCCTTCTTTTTAAAGCTTTGTCTGACTTGAAGAACTAGTGTTACTTGTCTGACATGTGTAATGTGTGCTGACATTTTATTCTGCAGTGTACTGATCCCAGTGTTTCCTGCTGGTATTTTTCTCTGTAGGTCGCTGTTTCTAGACTGGCTTCAGACCTGAGCAGCATGGTGAACAACCCTCAGCTCAGTGACCTGCAGCTCCAGGTGGACAGTGGAGACATCTACTTTGCTCATTCCTTCATGGTGTATGCTCGCTGCCCTCTGCTGGCAGAAATGGTAAATAAATTCACAGTTTGTGCAGTAAGCATCAGCGCAGATGGAGACATATTTGGAGATATATTGTTACGTAGAAGTCTAGTATTCAGGTCGATTGTCATTAGTGGCTTTTAAATACTAACGCTATTACAAGAGACAGAGACAAAAAACGTATTAAAGGGACGGACAGGCTTAAATCTGTGTTTTCCACAGGGCTGGACAGTGATGTGCGGTCCCAAGTTCAAAATGCAAGTTCAGTCTGATAATTCAGGGGGGGAAGTTTTTACTTGTTCTGCTTTTCAATGGAAAATTCTCACCCCAACCTCTTCTCTTCTGCTCCTCACTCAGGTCCATGAAAGTGGTTTTGGGGTGCAGGAGGAAGGCTTGCCTGCAGCACAGAGGGTGGTAATGAGTGACGTCCCCGGAGAGGCGGTGCTCTCTCTGCTGCAGTACCTCTACACAGCCCACTGCTCTGTCCCAGCCTCGCTGCGGCCTCATGTGCTGGAGCTGGCATCCAGGTTAGTGCAGATGTTCAAGTGCACATTTGTACATATTTTCCTAAAGGTCACTGTGCAGTGTCTCTGTGACCTTCCTCGCTTCCATTATTGACGTTTTTATAGTGAGTCCTCTCTTTTCTTCTTGCATTTCCTTAAGGTTTGACTTGCAGGAGCTACAGCAGGTTTGTGAGCTCCACCAGAAGGAGGCAGGCTACTTGGACCAGGACACGAATGTCAATGATAAAACAGACCAGGCATTAATGGACGTCCTCCGCTCCATGTGGAATGAAGACAATGAGGAAGAGTGGGGGATGGATGCAGATGGAGGAATGGACGAAGAAAGACCATTTGAAGGATATCGTCAAATCAGTGATGTAACATCTGGCAAGAGAGAGACTGATGAGGAACAAGTGAATGAGGCAGAGCTGGAGGAGATCTACGAGTTTGCCGCCACACAGAGAAAGAGGAATGAGGAGGAGAAAGTCAGTGTGGAGCAGGAAGAGGAGGTTGTTGAAGGAGAAGAATTGTTTGCAGAACTGTCTGAAAGAAGCTGCACTGAGAACGCCCAGAATCTGAACCCTCAGTTAGAGTCAGATGCCAGCTATGGCCACCTCTTTTCAGACTCTTGGGGAGTCTTTGGGGAAGAAAGCCCACCTTCACCCTCAACTGCTGACCAACTGAAGGCACACAGCTCTCAATCCCAGAAATCCCAGTCTTCTCAGAAGCCTTCTTGTGAAGTGTCCGCCAGAACTTTGCTTCTGTCTTCACCAAGTGTAGTGGACAACCTTTCCCTCAGCCCCCCACCCAGTACATCCAACCTGCCGACTGCAGGACTGTCCCCTTGGCAGATGGATGAAGGTAGTCGTGGAGACAGGGAGACAAATGCCAGTAAACTGCCTGAAGACTGTCGGTTTTTGAAGCGAGAAAGCCAAGATCCTCATAGTGTTTGTGTTCCTGTTTCTGCCAAATCACCCAGAAAGAAGGAACCTGAGCTCATAGTTTTGTCCGATTCAAGTGAAGAGATGGAGGTAGAAGTTGCTGTTCTTAGTTCCCGCAGTCCTTCACCAAGCTCTCCTTTTTCTGTCCCGAACCAGCAACCTTACACCTGCATCAAACAGCAATCCATCCCAGAACCATCTAAATCCACCATGGAGACTAAAGTGTCCAGTAGTTTAGAGTCTAGGCCCCGTGAGCCATCTGCTGATTCAGATCAAAGTCATCCAGTTTCTGGTTGCGGTCAGAGTTTAGCAGACTGCTCTCTAGAAGTTTCTTGGCTGATTCCATCCACACCAGTGCAGACCACAAAAGTCACCACCACCAGCTCCACCCAGACCAGACGCAGCATGTGCAGGACACAGCTCTTCCCAAAAGGTGATATGTCCTCATCCTCTTCTCCTGCTCTATCACCAATCAACAGACTACAGACCTCCATCAGTTCAAGCAGTGTCTCTGCACTTGTTGGTCCATCAGAGGACATGCTGAAACTGGATGAAAAAGGTACCTGTAACTACAGGTTGGAGCTCAAATTTTCCCCCAAGAGAACTAATAATTATGATGGAAGTAGGAGTAAAGATGGGTTTTTATTACCGCTGCATCAATGTAACTTGACTCACCGTCAACCCCTTCAAGCTTCCCTAAAGCAGGATTCAGCCCCCCACATCCATCCCAGACCCTATAGCAGCACTCCTCTGCATACAGAGCTCCGCCTGCCCCATGTCCCTCTTGCTGCTTCCCCACTTCACAGCAACCATGATGAGCATAGGGTGACCAGTAAAGGAAGAGACGAGGCCCCATCTGAAAGCCCTGAGAAGGGAGAGTTAGCGAGTTTTCGTTTCTCCTCCTTGTCCGACACTTCCAATCCACCTTCTTCTTCGTCCGAAAGTCTTCACAGATCACAGCGGCACAGCAAGTCCTCCAATGACAGTCAACTTTCAGTAGAGTACAGCAATCATTTACATACAAGGGCTGAGCTCAAGAGGAAGAGAATAAGAGATGATGAAGAAAGAGGGTTAGATTGTGAGAAGAAATACGCATGTGATGAAGAAAAACAGGAAAAGGTAGGAGAAGAAAGCGGAGGGGCTGAGGCTGCAGAGTCCAGTGTGCAGCAGAGCTTCATGGATGAGCCTCCCATAGCTTTTAGTGACTCATGGAACGACTGCATTGAGGCCAACCCTGGGTGCTTCAGTCTGAGGCTGGAGGACAGCCACGAGCGCAGCCAAGTGCAGAGTGAAACAGCCAGGTCATCGTCCTCTGCGGACCATCAACCTCCTCCATCTAGTCATTTCATCCAGCCTTCAAGCTGCAATGGCAACGCAACAAACTCTTCTCCATTTAAAATTCACAGCACACACCCATCCAGCAGTGAACATGTTCATACTGGACCAGCACCAGAGCCACAACCCAACAGCCTCCTGGACTCCAAAATATGGGACAGCTGGGATGAGGATGATGGTGAGGCGCTTCCTCTCTCACACAGGGTGAAGCCTCCGTCTCAGCTCAAAACCCCAGGTATGAGCACACTGGATCTGTAAAACACCTGAAATTAGTTTTGAAAAAAGCTCGGAAATCATGTTTTTTGGTCCCACACATGCAGACTGGACCACTGAATATGGCTGTAAACATAAAAAAAAAAAATCATCATAACCAGTATGAGTGAAAACAAAATCAGTAAATTCAACTATTTTAAACTATCTGTTCAACAACTGCATGATTTATTTTTACATTCCTGCTCATTCTCTCATCAGTAATGTCACACAATAAAAACCGTCGCTCCTTGGTGCCAATCACTCCCATGCCTCACTTCTCCGACATGGACACACCAGAGCTGAAGAACAAACTCAACAGGTCAGTCAGTTCACAGCCATTGCAAAGAGAAACCGGTTGTTTGTTTGTTTATTCATTCTAATCAAAGCAAATAAACAGAGGAGTCTGTTTGATTGCCTCCCCTGGTGTCACTGTTGTCTTAGTCTGACACTCCTCGCTATCCCAACGTGTTTCCCTCCAGCCCATCTGTTTGTTCACCTTACTTTCTCCGGTGCAGGTTTGGTGTTCGGCCTTTACCGAAGCGCCAGATGATCCTCAAACTGAAGGAGATCCACCAGTACACCCACCAGCTGGTCAGCAGCTCGGACTCTGAAGATGAGGCTCTCTCTACAGGGCGCACTGCTCAGTCAAAGCCCCCTACCAGCACTACAGCCGGTGATGGGCCAGTCTCATGTGCCCAGACAGTGAAGTTTAAAGAGCCCACAGCACCAACTGCCATCTCCCCTTTGAAGCACACGGGCGAGGAGGGAGAGCTGCTGTCTGCCTCACAGGGCTCCAATACATCTTCAACTGCTGCCAGTGAAGAATCAGAGAGGTAGCATGGGTCGTCTCTTTAATTAGAACACATTTGTTTTGCTGCTCAGTAACTTTTCTTCATTAGTGTTCTGTTGACTAAGATTTTTCATCTTTAAAAAACACCATGACACAATATTTTGACGATCACCAGAAATTCTTTCATACATCTGCACAGCATCAATGAATATTTTTTGGGTAGTTTCTTTATATGCATTTACTTGTTTAATTGTGACTAACCAGTGAGAGAAATCAGTCCAGCTAGAGTGTAGCAGAAGGGCCTCTGGGTTAATTATGGATAATTATAGATACATTTTTTATTTTTATATATATATATATATATATGTGACCTAAGTATCGAATATTTGTACTTGAAATCATGTCTCACTTTGCCTCTTCTTCTTAAGAGTTATTTGCTTATTGTCATTGCAACATTTTTTGGAAACAAATTGGGAAAATTACCATTACAGACTTGATGGGGATTATTGTATGTTGTCACATAAGCATGGTACTTTAACATTAGCTTTCATCACTCTACTTAGTGAACCTAACCACATCCTTCTCTCTCATCAGGTCCAACCCTGAGCTGTGCCTCTCCTCCAATGAAGACTCAGACAGTGATGGTGGCATCTCTGCCTCTCAGGCTGCCAATCGCCTTCAGGATCGCCTCCTGGCTGTGCGCTCCTTCATCCTGTCTGATTCCAGGCTGTATACTCAGATCCTCCAGTACCAGCCTGTGGTCCTCTCCCAGCTACAAGAGCGGCTTAAGGCAGCCGGAATCCGCCTGGGCGCCGCCAAACTGGTGGACTACTTGGACTCTCAGTGCATCACCTTCACTACAGCCAAGCCAGGCCACCCTGTCTACAGCCACAGACGGGGCAAGAGAACAGGCAGGGGGGCAAAGGCAGCAGGTGAAAGAGGAGTGGGCAAGAGAAAAACTGTTACAACCATGATTTAAAACTTAATCACTGCAAAATTGCAGGATCAATTTCAGTATTTAAAATGTTAGACAACTCAGGGAAGGAGGAGGCCATCAAGTTTCAAAAAACTATTGTAATTCTTCCTGTAATGTTGGCACGCAGCTAGTTCCTCAGAAATTGACTTCAGCTTTTACAGCTATGATTAAAATTATGAAAATCTTTTATTTATTTTAGGTTTCAAATATTGAACTGCGACTGTGAGAATAAAAATAAGGTCAATGTTGATGGTTTCTCTCAATCACAAGCCAGGGTACAGTAATGAATCCTCACCATCTGTTCGTAGGACGATGTGCAAGATGGAAACAAGGAGTGAAATGTGGAGAAATTATTCTACACAGAAGTTTTTTGAAAAACATTTTACTTTTGTAGCTTTTCATCAGATTTTTATCCAAAGATCAGCCAGGATTCGCATAAAGCTGAGCACACGTCAGAAAGGAGGTGCATTCTTTAACAAGAAATATCTAACAACTTCTATTCAATACGTCATTCAAGTAGACAGAGACGGGTCCTTTGCAGCAGCACAACATCAAGTCAGCGCTGTGTTCACAGTCAGGTCAATGTTGTATCAGGGGCAGGTTAGGGGTGTGTGCCCAGTTGTTTTGTTTTTGTTTTTTTTTTTCTTCTTCTACAGCAGCGTGAAGCACAAGGCGTCAATTCACTTTCCAAATTATGCATGACCCTCTCGCACTGCAGATCCAAGAGACGGACTCTGCTTCTCCCCCCTCCTGCGATGCCTACACTGAGCATCAACATGGTGCTTCCTGTCCCAGCTCTAGGCCTCAGTCAGTCATGACAGGTTTGCAATGTTGGCCAGGAAGCGCTGAGCCCACCACTCCTCCAGGTCTATGGGCACAAAGTCTGCACAGAAAAAGAACACAAAGGCAGGCAGACTTAAAATGTGTAGAAGAAGAATATTTTATTGTCACTGTACACACACACACACACACACACACACACACACACACACAGAAGTCAATGCATACATAATGAATTTGCATTTACACTCAGATCTCTTTTGTAGGATTGACCAAATCAGATTTGTTTTCAGGAGAACAAAAGGACCATGATCTGTGCAGATGAAAAAAAATTAAAACCTGTAGGTGAAAGTGAAAAATGGAGATTATATAGGAAGCATTAACGTCCAAAGCTGTCCAGTGAAATAACACATTCAGTGCATTCAGGAAGTGTTCATGCCCATTTACCTTTTCACGCCTTTTGCTAAAATGCCCCATGACGTCAGAACCCAAAATAATGTTAAACATCTCCAATTGTACTAAAAAAACTAATTTCATGTCAAATATTGAGACTGATGCTTTTTACAAACTACATGCTAACATGTCTACAAGTTAACTTTTTATATTGGCATGGTTGCATGCCAACATTTAGCACTAAACACAAAACGGGCGCTGATTATCCGCCATGTCCTGTGACATGGTTAATTTTTGACATGAACAACCAAAACTCATTTGAAGTGGAAGAAAGTAGATTATACATAATTTGTAATTCAGACTATTCATAAAAAGGTGACAACCCAGATCCTCTCATAAATGTATTTATCAGAGAGATTAAAGATCAAAGAGATTGCCACAGAAGGCACTGGAAATAGAGGAGACATGCTATGGTCAGCTGTTCATCTAGACACACCAAAGAAGAGTTAAAAATTAAAGAAAACTCTTACAACAGTTGCCCTCTGTCTACAGATAAAATCTGAGCCAGAAACCACTTGGTGTGTGATCCATGTGGAGAGATGAGAGTAGCCGTTCAGCTTTTCTGTGGTGTTGAAATAACCAGCAGGATTACAGGTTCAAAGTCCAGGGGGTGATGGAGCAGGAAGTGGGTTATCTCTGAGGCTGCTTTAAAACTGGCTACTGAGAGTAGATCTAATGATCGTCGTTCCACTTTGTTGTGAAATCATAAAATGCAGTGATGGGCTGCAGGTACTCACTCTTCATCGCAGCACTGGGGGTCTTCTCAGTGTACTGAACGGGCCCCTGGCTGTGAGTTGCCTCTCCACCATGCCCATCCCCCAGCTTCTGCTCCACCTCCTGCCACGCTGCACACAAACAACATACTGTCAATCTTCAGTGCATCAAAGGATTTTGATAAAACAGAATTAAATGGCATTTGTCCATTTTTTTTTTTTTTTTTTTTTTTTTAACGATTCTAAATTCAAACATCAGCAACATAAAAAATAAAGCCTCCGGTGCTTCAGAGCAGCTTCTGCAGGGTCCACTGAGGATAGTATTGGTTGCATGGACTGGTCTGTGATGTATTTAACACTACTATATAACCAACAGTTAGTAGAGTTTGTACAAATAATATTAAACGTCAAATATAAAGAACAAACAGAAAACATAGTTTGTGTGCATGACGGAGGGAAAATGCCTCATGAACACCTCTTTAAGGTGACGTGGGCAGTCAGCCCCATCAGGTTCCCTGCCTGAAAACGGCTCGACAGGCTGTGACACAAGTTTCCTATTTCAGTGTGACAGGTGAAGAAAGGTGAGGTGCTTTCCTCCGGCTGAACTTCACTGTCACAGAGGAGCAGGCCTTACTGGCAGCAGCCCAACACTAACACATCTACTGGTTCATACCCACTCGGCTCAACAAATCATTTACACCCGGGCATGAAGTATTGGCCAGCACTGATGCATGCTGGGTAAACACCAAGACCAGCTTAATATTGCACAGTCATAGTTTTTAATCATTGTTAGGTTTTACAGACTCAGTGGCAGGTTGGTTGAATTCTTGCAGCGGTGCCACCTTAAGTCTGGCTTGTGCAGCTGCTGTTGAAAATGTGTTTGTTTACACCGCCTCAGGGAAATATGTGGCATTAAACATGTACTCTGACTGACATTGTCATTTTAAAGTTGCTGTTACACAGCAGAAGCTAGAGAGAAATGAACAGATCAGTAGATAACTAACGTTTATTTAACAGCTGACTTTTTGGGCTGGGATAGTGTTTTATTATTTTAACAGCAGCTATGAACTAACATAGGCCTAATGCTGCTGCTGATATTTGTAAATAGGCCTGCAACAAACGATACTCATCATAATGCTGCTGGTCTATAATCAGTCTTTTCATCAATTATTCTGAATTGGTGAATGAAAACCTCCATTGTTCATGTCAATTTAATTGCTTATATCCTAAGACTAACAAAGGCAAAGACACAGCAGGAGATGATCTTCCAGTCACAGTGTCCCAGTTTTCCTCACAAACTTGCAACCTGGAGAAGATGATCTCCGCTCTCTCCTGGTTCCAGGGTTTCCTCCTTGTTGAGATCCTCACCTTCATACACAAATCTGACGTTCTCTTCGTGTGCAGGAGTGAATCCCTCCGCCGGGCTGTCCGCCTTCTGTGTGCCTCCACCGTGGTGGCGTTTCCCGTTGAGGCGGTTGAACACAATCTTTGGGGGCGGTGAGCTAAAGAGACGAGACAGGATTAATTTCAAAGTCGCTGCCTGAGGAATGAGGCAGCCTGAATCTCAAAGTGAAGGCAGATATGAAGCAGCAGCCTGTTTAACTCCAGGAAGGTAAGTGGCTGACTGGCAGGGTTGTAAATCTAATTTTTGTTAGATTACACTAACTAATGATGCTTGTGGTGAACACTGCATAGTAACTTTGGGTTGGGCTGCTTATCTAAGCTTAATATGCATCTCAAAGCATTTTTCAGATCTTTCAAATACTTTCCTCAGGTCCTGATAAGCAAATCAAGTTTAGAAAAACTGATCTGCATAGTTTCTCCTCTCTTCATTTTGTGTCTATGTTTCTGGACTTGTGTAGAGGACAACAACACTGGGCTGGGAGGCTTTGTTCACAAGCCAACGCATATTTTTGTTACAAGGCGTTCCGGTTAATTGAGATCTACTGTTCTTAAACGAATGACCTCTTTCTCTGCTGTTGACAATGCATGTCAGTTTTACAGCTTTTTAAAGACTAGACTAGAAAAGGGCATTTTGCAGTGACTTTGACTGCTACAAACAGTAAAAGTAACAGAACAGTAAAGGAAATGTAAAATATTGAAGTTCGTGGGTTTTCGACTTAAGATGGGATGCACCTGAAATACGCTCAATTTATCCTGATACAAATGTTTTGTAAAGCTGTTTAACTTTAAGGTCGGTCTGGAGACTCTGCTTTGTTTCTCACAATTTGTCCACCCCTTTTATATAAGTGGAGGCGGTACAGGACCGGAGCCTTCTCACTCAAGTGTACATTTAAATTGCCGGATCGTCAGCGATTCAGGAGCCGCCACACTCCTGCAGACTGGGGACCCGGACCCCTACAGGCGGGGGCCCAGCAGGGCTGCGGATGTATCCGAGCGAGCTAACACCGAGGCCGGCCGAGAGAGAGCTCCGTGCAGCGGGAGTAGTCGCGTCCGATAATGGACACAGCTTGTTACCTAAGTCCCGGCGAGGTGTTACATGATCGCGCTCACGGCGCACGTGCAGAGTATTTCGGGCCCACGCTGGCCGAACTGCAAAATAAATAAGCAAATAAATGAAAACTCGAAACACGTGAGCTGAGGCAGCGTCTTACTTTGACGTGAGCCAAGACGTGGGCTTCAGCTTCAGGTCGCCGAACTTGCTCTCGATCTGCTGCGTCGGACCTGCAGGACAGACAACAGTTGGTCGGACTCGGCGGTGACGCATTTCACCGACAGCAGCGGCAGAAATCCCAAACTTTCCCCTGCAACACCTGAATGCAACCTGACGTTACATTGCGTCATGATCCGGTCCCCGGGCTCGAACCCAGACCCGGTGCCTCACCTGTCCTCCGTTGTGTAACAAGTTTGCTGGGCCCTCGGGTGATTGTGTACATCATGTGAGCGCCGGTGGTTAACGATCAGCTGTAACTGTTGGCGCTCCGGTCCGCCGCGGCCGAGTCCTGTCGCCGCGGGCCGGGTCAGGTGCTCCGGGGTCGGCCTTGAAGTCCGCAGGAGACGCGCTCCAGGTGGTGACACTCCTCCCGGCCGGCAGGTCAGCTGTGCTCCGGAGAGAGGTGGCGTGTAGGTCATCCAAGGAGAGAGCGGCTGCACATGCCGGGGGTCAGGCATTCATTGGCGGGAGGCTGTGCTTCCTGACGTCCGAGGACAGCGGCGGTCCGGCCGGGACACTCTGAGCTGCTCCCTGCGACACTTCGGCTCCACAACGCGATACAAGGACACTGCACGTTTTACAACGCGTATCAGGACACACACAGCCCATGCTGGGCCGCTGTCATCAGAGTTTCCGGTCTCCTTTTTCAAAATAAAACCCACCCGGTGCCCTAAGCTAAGGCTACGGTTCTTGTAGGAGCTCTGAGTCTGAGCATGAACGCGTTCATATGGTTTCTGATAAAACCACCTAAATCATTATCAACAGTACAATTATCCAGGAGTTTGACTCTAAATAAAAAATGCTATTGAGTAGGTTTTATAGCATAGTAATTTAATATTAGCTCCATCATAATAGACGGTTAAATTAAGTCCGCTTTCCTGTCAAAGCTGCAGGAAAACAGCACGGCTCGACATTATGAAGCTGTTTCCTGAGGTGTGGAGAGCCTCCTGTCAGATATGGGCCCACGGATCTACCTTCACTTTACCTGTCCAGGTGGTGCAGCCATCATGTGACCACTTCGTTTTTTTTGCTACAATGGCACGTTTTCTTTTTATTTTGAAACGTCTGTCCTCTTCCGCTCTCGTTGTTTCTGTTAGTCGGACTACAGCTGGGTTACCCCCCTCCCAGTGACGTCACAACACGCCCCCCCCCCCCAAACGGGTTTTGGAGGAGGAGCCGGAGAGATCACCTTTTACCTACAAAAGCCAAACGAGCAGATGGAACAAAGTGGAAACAAAACTCATCCTCTTCCTTCGGACTTGAACTTCATTTTTCTCTAAAAAAAAAAAAGCCAGACAATTTACCGTTCATGTTTCTCTGAACTGAAAGCAGGCGCAGTGACAGAGCTGACTCGTAACTTCATTTCTTTTTTCCCCAGCTCTGATTGTAACTGTTGCATCATGGGACATTAAGTTTTTTGTTTTTTTTTTTAGCTGCAGACCAACATCTTTGATGCATGATGGTGTTTGTGAGGTGATGTTCACCTGCATGGCCCTTTGTGAGCTACCGAAGATCAGCCAGGACAAGAAGTGACTCAGACAGGCTTATCCAGGGTGCCATCCAACACCCCCCCCCCCCCCCCAGTCTGCACTATCTGGGTCAGTCACCTGAGTCTCCAGGCCAAGAAGCTAATCATCAACAGTCCACCCTGCTCAGTTAACAGCACACTGGTCTGATCTAATGAGAGCTGCTTTGTCCTGGAGATTTTACAGTATCATATATTGAAGTTTTTAAAATCAGCATCTGTTCAGAAGAATACTTCATTTTCTCATCAGCTGACAGTCGGGCCCTTCAGTGTTTCTTCATCTTTTAGAGCCTGAATCGTTTGCATTTCGAATTCCACCTGAAAGTGAAACATCTTAACTTAAACAGAAAACATCCAAGGCAAATAACAATTTCACTTTCAACCGACATATGCAGTATTTTATTCAATTCAAACATTCAACAAAACTTTCATTAATATAGCAAATATTTTTTTAAATTTTTCATTTCATTTTAAAACCAATGATAGTGGACAGTGAAATAAATCTTTGACTTTTCCATATACTTGCAAATTCCAAGACACATTTGAATGATTTTATAATACCCAAGTCTGCTTGGATTAATGTCAGTCCAGGTCAGATGGAGCTGATGTTGATATTTGGGTGAAAGAGCCCTGTTGAGTCTGGAGACTTTTCTAACAGTCAGTTCAACTTGGCAAGCAGGTAAAATGAATAACAACCTGATGCTGCAGCTTACACTGTGTTTGTGCAGCTAAATGCAACAGAGCCAACATTCCTGTTGTTTGTGACACCTGTGCTTTTTCTCCTATTCAACATGTCCTCCATAGGAAAGGCTATTTTCTGTTTTACAGTCTATTTACTGTCCATCATATGTTGTGCAGGAGCTGCTGCCTAGTATAATCAGAGATCAGCCTACGAACTGACTCTCACCAGTCAGTGTCTGATTACACATTTCTTCAGTGCTAATGCAGTTTTAGAGCCTTGAAATTATCATGTACATTCATTCCTTATTCCAATGTATTTCATTGTGTGTTGGCCCTGTGATCTGTCCAGGGCGACCCCACCCTCGCTCAGAGTGAGCTGGGATTGGCTCCAGCACTCCCCACGATCCAGAAACAGATAAGCGGTAGAAGATGAATGAATGAACAAATGAATGTCCTGAGTTAGTAAATACAGTACATTTGATTAAAGTCGGTTATAGACACGCCTCCCCAAAACAAAATGTCTTTATAAATGTAGGTGTTTCAACATGTCCGAAAAACTTCCTCATATTAACATGGCTCAATCAGTCAATCAATAAAACCTGTTCTATGGTCTTATGTTAAAGTATGCCACCCAGTTTGATCTGAAACGTGCATGAAAACAAAAAGGTTGGTATCACGCATGTTCTTACATGTTTGTGAGACGAGTGGGGAAAATCTTCCTTCCAGGTGTGTTTTACCTGGAGTATGTGTGTGTGGGCATATTCTGCTGGGTTCAGGTGGACGTCAGTAGTGA
Organism: Echeneis naucrates; assembly: GCF_900963305.1. NCBI lineage: Eukaryota > Metazoa > Chordata > Actinopteri > Carangiformes > Echeneidae > Echeneis > Echeneis naucrates. The sequence continues at coordinate 12,010,023 of NC_042511.1, forward strand.
GGCTCACAGTCCTCCACTAGGCTGTCTGTGATGTAGTTGACCTGTAGCAACTCCTCGTAATACTCTTTCTCCACTTTTGTGTTGACTGTCCAGGCTACCACGTGGACCCCTCTCTGGGCCCAGTAGTGCACATAGTCCCTGCAGACAAAACAAAAGAACACGGTCATTCTCGGTTAGGCGCAACACCATTTAGACTGACACTATTCATCATGTTTTTAATATTTATTCTCACAATCAAGTGACTCAGAGTTCACTGGTTTGTATTAACGTTTTCCTGTAATACTGAACAAAGCTTAAAAATCTAGGATGTAATGAAACTTAAAATCCATGGAGTAGCACACCAATCTTCTCAAGCTGTCAAACGGAATTATCAGCTTGTTAAAGCACAGGGTGAATAAAATAACGATAGCCTTGTGAGTCTAATTAAGTTTTTTTAAATGTCCATGGAATAAAGATTCCAGTTATACGACTTTGGCCGCTGCAGAAACTCACGGGGAGACAAAGTTCTTTTGTATCAAGAGAGCTGAGATGCCACAGAGTTTCCACAGTATGTGATGGAGTGCCGAGTCAAGCACAATGTCCATTAGTGTCATCCAATGATGTTTCAATGGAGAAGAGAAACGCGGCGCACCATCTCCGAAGCGACTCAGGTGCCATGGCCGATGGGTCAAAGCTGTGACCACCTCTGGGTCACTCTGTCTCATCTGGGCCAGGGAGGAATGTAAACATAGTGCTGGTTATATGTTAGATACATACATAACCTAACTAACAACATAAAATTAGATATATGGGCAAAAATATTTGAATTAATCTCATTCAATTAAGTTATCAATGAGAAAATGTGAGGGAAAGAAAAGAGGGATAAAAGCAATAGGATTTGCTCCAGACAGTTTTCCTTTTTTAATTCTATTCTTTCTTTCTACCATCAGGCTTGGTACATGCAGAGCAAAGCTTCTCACATGAGATTCAAGAGAGAAAACACCTTAATTTTAATGCCAAGTTAGAACAACGGCAAAATATTATTTGAGATTAGAGTCAAATTAAATGAGCACTTAAATACTGCAGGCTAAATGGAAGGAAGTGTGCCGAAAACATTTGATGTACTGAATCTTCAGTACAGTCAGTGGTAATTCTTCTTTAAATGACATCCCCTCTGGCCAAGTTGGTGTTTTTTCTAAATTTTCTTAAATCAACTGCTGTCGGCCAAACTCGTTAGGACGTTCTCTTACCCTGTAGATGACTTTAGGCTCAAACGAGCAGACGATGCTGCTGTTGTAGAGGATGGGATGTTTCCTATACAACTCTTCAAGAGCTGCAGCTGCCTACGATGGGAACAGAAATACATGGTTATTGTAGGTCAGTCAACCGTTTACAGGGTGCCGAACCACTTGGCAGTCGCGAGCAGCTGTGGGCCCTGAACATAATATCACTGCCTGAAACAACAGCCGCCACAGCTCCACATTCCTTATCAACACAGCAAAGGGGGTCTCATTTCACGTGAAATGATATAAATAAGCATATTTCCACACATTCTAAGACAGCGGTGTCCAACTCCGATCCTGGAGGGACACTGTCCAGCATGTTTAAGGAAGTTCCTGCTCCAACACACCTGATTCAAATGAGTGACTCCTGCTCAGACTTCAGCAGAGCTTGATGACGAGCTGATCATTTGAATCAGGTGTTTTGGAGCAGGAAACATCTAAAACATGCTGGACAGTGTCCCTTCAGGACCAGAGCTGGACCTCTCTGTTCTAAGAGAATGGCACACAAATTCACAATGAATACCTAGTGACCAAAATATGCTATCATGCAAACAAAACAGCTTCTTTACTTGCCTCAGTATGACAGCAGATCAAATTGTAAGCAAATTGGGTTTTTTTCCCCCACTGATCTGATGACTGTCAAAATTAATAGCAGTTATTGCAGTATTTGGCTGGAAGTACATTACTTATTTCATTAAAACTGATGTGGAAGGTTCAACTTTTGATCTTCAAAGGGATAAAAAAAGGATGAAATTACATTAAAGAAATAAATAAAGAATAAAATAATTAGAATAATTCATTCAATGACCACCTGTTGCAGCAATGCAACATTAAAACCCACCTGCAGAAATATAATGACAACAACGACCCAGTAAACGCCATCTTTGGACCATTTAAATTACATGATCTTAGTTAAGGACTGTTGACTGGCCACCAATCAATTACATCAGCAAACTTTGAATCCGAGTGCACATTATCAAGTCTTGTTGTGGTTGCTGGTCTTGCTAACTGTACCTCATCGGGATGACCTTTGACATCAAAGTAGATAGTGAGTTGCAGCTTGATGCATTCTTCCACTGCCTCCTCCAGGGTCGGGATCTTCTCCCCAACAAATTTCTCCCTGAAAGATACAATCATTACAGCGCGCACAAAAACACATTATGTTAACTATGTAAACTAAGACATTTATATCCATTTTTGTGTAAAGAAGATGATTAAATAGTATTCTTACGAATGCCAACACAGAAAGTTGCAACATTAAGCTTACAACCTGCTTTCTGACTGTCCCGTATTTTTACCTTTATTCGGAATTTAGCAAATTTCCAGGCTGCTATGAACCTGTAGGCCTGGACTTGCGCAACACAATGCAGCCAAAGAAAACACGTGCAAATAGACCGAACAAAGAAAGATTGCAAAAACAAAATCAATTTGACAACACATGGACAGCAAAACACACTGACACTATATCAGCCCAAAAAAATCAAATTAAATTAAAACATCCAGCATCTGCTGTAAATAAATAAATAACAGTGTGGACATTTGCCTGCATGCTTGGATGTAGATCCCAGAGTACACTGTTTCATACCTGAGTCGATGTTTAGCAGATGCATCCAGTTTACGCAAATCAGAAAACCTCATCTGACTCAGTGGTCCTGTCCCGTTGGTGGTCCGGTCAACAGTCTCGTCGTGCATCAGTATTGGGACGCCATCTGCCGAGAACTCAAGGTCCAACTCCACACCGGTTGCCCCATTTTTACTGGCCTAGTGAAGAACAAGGGACTTCAAAGCTTAGCATTTAATTTCCACTTTTACTAAGTTATCATACTGCAAGACAAACATTTTTGATATGCTTTTCAACTTTGCCGTCTGACTTTCAAGGTGAATACTGACTCAGAAATTCTTCAAATACAGAAGTGAATCCAAAACAGCAGTTTGATGTATTGTCACTTGCAAGTTTTATAAATCTGCCTTAATTCTACTTCAGGAACTTGATCTGAGATAGATATATATGGCATTCTTTTCTGACATATTTAGGTGTATTTGCATAAAACAACAACAAAGGAATAACCTGAAATGTAAGACATTGAATCAATCATTAATAAGAGAATTATCGTCACATCGTTGGTGAATGGGTCTCTCCAATGAAACCACCATCGCCCTGCTATGAACACTACAGTTGGCCGTGTATTGTCTAGTGTAAAATGGCCTTGAGTGCTTTGAACAGCACTTACAAATGATTATTATCATGATCATTATTATCATCGTCCTCCCACCTCCCGGATGGCTGCTATCGTGTTCTCCGGCGCGTCGTGCCCGCCGCCCCGGTGAGCGACTACCGACACCTTGGCCGACCCCGCCGCTGCATTGGCGGGGTGCAGCACCCGCTGGACTCGGCCGGCCGGTACCTGGGGGAACCGGAACAAGCCCAGGAAGAGGTAGAGGGAGGCGGTGAGGACGGTGGTCCACACGGGACTGCGGGTCCCGAGAAGGACCACCACGAAGACCACCGAGTACAGGGTGACTTCGTCTCCCAGCTGCAGCATCGTCGTCCTCGGACTGTCTTTCTGAATGGACCGATGGTCTTAACATCCGAGGTCTAATCCGCAGAGCTCAGGTTCCAGCTGTTCCGCTGGGGGGGGACAAGCGAAAACAAAACCACACCGACGAGCACTTCCGGGTTAACGTTGGGACTTCCGGTTAGCTAGCTAGCTGTCTCTGGTCTGTCTCTTGGCAAGGTTTGCCTCCACGTCTCTTCTTCCTCCTCATGTCTAGTCGGTGTCCGGTCATGGTGAGCTTCCTCCTTTCTCAGCCTCTCACGTCGACTGCATTGTTGTGCAAGTTGTGACGATAACGATGTGACAGTTTAATTTTAAACCACAGAAGCTAATCGTTAGCTCCGGCTTTGCCAGGATTGAATGACTGCTCTGTCTGCTTCATTTATACTTTGGCAACACTTCCAACGTGTTTATTGTTTGTTGATAAAAAGTTTTTTATCCAGTTGATCTTGTTGTAACGAGGATCGTCAAAATGACTGAACGTCTAACCAACTAACTGGCTTGGCGGACCATTACCTTTTATCCCTGCTTTACCTAGTGCTGTTACTTAGCCTGCCCTCTGCGTGTCTACTGAGGTCAGTGTCAAATCTTTTTGATGCCTTGTTATTCCAGATCCGGTCAGTGCTGCTGCTCCGTGGTTTAACCTCCCATGTCCCCTCCTGCAGTAGAAGATCGAGCCTGCTAGCAGGCCGGATACCTTATGGTGTGCAGCCTCCCCCACAGAGCCGCCATGGACCCCTTATCCCTAAAATCACAGCTCACAGGTACTCAGACTTGTCCACGAAGAAGTACACTATGATTTACACCCTGCCGTACATTAAGCTCCTCCGAGCAGTGTCCAGGCTGAAGCTGCTTCAAACAGCAATCACTGTGGCCATCTTACCCCCGGTGTACGTTCTCTATCTTCTGGGAGATGTCCCTTTCTTCCTTGTCAGCTACACAACAGGCATAGCTGTGTTTGCTGGTGTCATGCTGTACACGGCCAGCCACTTTTTCAGGAAGGTCGTGGGGATGATGTACCTGGACCCATCAGAGACAACGCTCAAGGTGTCTCACCTAACCTTCTGGGGCAAGCGCCATGATATCTATCTTCCTGTAGCAGATGTTATGACCATCGGGGACACGGGGGACGCTGCAAATGAGATAATATTGAAACTGAAGAGATACAGTAGTCCACAGACGTTCTATTTTTCCACTTACTACGGGCGTGTGGTGGACAAATCAGGTTTTGAAAGGGTGTTTGGAAATTTCAAATAATGGGCATTTGTATGGCCAATTATAACAGCAAATGTTTCTGAATTTTAAGATGGCCCTAATGCAACATTTTCATGGAAGACGGATAATGAATGTTTTAAGCTTGTGACTGGAAATTATGAATGCATATTTACTGTTACAAGTATAGTTGTACTCATATTTATATAATTTTTGAGGTTTCGTATGGAACTGCAGTTATGGACTCAGTTTTATGAGTAGCATTGACCAGATGTGATATAAAATTGTAGTTCAACTTTGGAAAGATGGTAATATGTGGGAAACATCTTTTCCCTTTAACTAGTACCAAATTGCTTTGCTCTAACTGGGAACTTCCTTTTGAAATGATCTAGATTTTATGCACAATCATGAGGTTTGCTTTGAGAGCAAAGATGATCATATCGTGTGATATTGCTGACATTGTTACCTGAGCAGGTGATTTACATACTAGGAGAGGAATATTGGGGCTTTGTTGGAACAAACTCTAGGTGCAGAGTTAGACTGAACACTTGAAATGTAAATTTTCCATACTGAACTTTGATCTTTGCTCAAACAGCAGACCCACAGTCCATCCCACTATACACTGTCCCACTACATTATAATACAGCTCTAAAAGCAGCCTTACCACAGCTCCAGAGAAAAATTAACCCTGTTACATGATTCATATCCCGCAGTCTGATCTCAACTAGTCTGTACCAGTTTTCTGTTTGCTGCCTCATACATATCTGATACATCCGACCCTCCCAGCTATCACACGATTGATTCTTTCTTGAATCTTCTCATCAAGTTCTCGTAGCTTCTCTGCTTTAAATTACAATAACTTAGTTTTGACTGCATTGTTAAAACCTGCTTCTTAAAATGACAAATTGGTAATAGAGCCACTGTTATTTGTTAATTGTCAAGGTCAATTTCCTTCAATTGAACAAAAACAAATTAAAATTAACAAAACAGCAAAAATAAAGCTTACAGACAAGTTTTTGGAATTTCAACACCGGACTCCACTGAGTAAGGTATGATTTCCATACAGTTCATCATCAACACACCACACCAACACATTGCAACACAAAATGAACGTCAAGACTGTCACTGAGGTAGAATTTATTGCATGACTGTTGTATAATATTACATCAGATTTAGCTTGTTGTATCTAATAAACATATTGAGTGACTTACATATATGTCCTTTAAGATGCCTTTCTTAGTCCCTGCTATGAGTCACAGATTGCTGCAGTTTGGGTTTCCATAATAAATAAATGCATCAGTGAACTTTTTGGCAAGTTTCACGTTAAACACATTCTATAAATAAATCGCATGCATCATTAGAAGATTAGAAGGCTATCAGCAGTGGCAGAGGCATACAACTGCAGTGTGGTATCATTTGGAGAAAATAAGAAGAGTTCAAAACAGACAAAGAGGTCAATAAACAAAAGGGTTATATGTTTGGCACAAAAAAAAGTAGCTCCGTTCCTGGTTTACCGTGTGCTTCTTTGAGAAGCTATGAGTGTTAGTAAAGAGGACAGAGATTAAACTGCGTCCTGCAATTTTTTTGCCAGATAGGACTTTCGGAAGAACGTGTATCAGAGCTCACAGCAGGTAACAGGCAGTGAACACAGCGAGGGCAGCCACCCAGGCTGCCAGAGCCACCTGACAGGGCGGATGTCTGAGGAGCATCATGGCCAAATGGCACGCATAAGTGGGGTTTCCGTTGGCAGCTGTTAAGAAGGTCGAGGAAGTGATGGATGGGCAGGAAAAAGAAAAGGGAAAGGAATAAAGCAATGTCACCGCACAAAGCAGGAAGAGTGAATGCATCATCATTTCATGGATTTTAACCATATCAGTCTGGCTGCAGTGTATGGTAAGGTATTTTTCTTATTACAGATGATAAGAAGCTGTCAATCACCTGGGATATGACTATATAAGACACAAGGACGAGTCTGTCAAGCTGTTGTCATGGAAGTTTTTAGAATGCGTTCATAGGCACAGTCTGTAATGTGGCATTTGTATATTTGTTCATTTCTCGTTTAAAAAAAAAAAAAAAAAGGTTTTCTCTTACCCATTTTTGCAGCATAGTAGGGGCACTTGTTGATATCACCTCCCTGCATGATCTCTGCATGACTGTGTCCAAAACCTACATCTTGGACTTCCTCTTTGATCATCTTTCCAGTCTCTTCTAACTCAGTGAATACCTGTTTTCAGAATCAAATTAGGTATATGTCATATTTTTTTTAACTTTTCTCCCCCCAAAGCGTCTTGCTGACAAATTTGTGTTGGGTTAGGGTTAGATACACAGCAGTCCTATGATGATTTTTGCTACCAGCAGATTCCCAGTCCAACCTCACTGCTGCCTCACCATCATGTTAAAGCCAAAGGCGCGGTTCGACTCGTCTATAATTCTCTCTTTGGTGTCAGTTTGCAGTTCCAGCTCGTTCATCCTGCTTCGGTAAAGCTGCTTGAAGCTCTTGTGACTGTGGATTCCTTCAAAGTAGTAAAAGTTCAGACCCTCACCCGTTGGGGGAAGTTTCAGGGCTCTTTGGGCCACTTTCTTGAGGATCTGTCCACCTGAGAGGTCACCCATATAGCGGGTGTATGAGTGGGCCACCAGCAGGACTGGGTCCTTCTCTCCGACCTCGTGGATGCGGTCCACATAAGGCTTGGTGCCTGCAGAGAGGCTGATCTGGGAGAGAGACCACAGCGAGCATCATAGGACTCACCAGTTGTGCCATGAAATTAACTAATCTCTCTAGTTTGATCATGTTCCCCACATGATGGAAAGAAACTCAAACCCAATAAAAATAAATGAATATTCAAGTTTGATGAAACACCCATGACCCATAAAGCTAATCGATGCTGAAGACGCTAAAATGTAAAATTTCTATCATTAAGAGTGTGCAGAATCAGCTGTTTGCTGACCTGGCTCTCCCAGTCCTCTCCATAGAAATACTCCAGGTCCCTGGCCAGAGCCTCATGCCTGTGCAGCTCTGTGGGGAAATAGATTGGAGCAATGTGAGGATGATCTTTGTTCTTCTCGATCTCCTCCTCCAGAGCAGAGTAGACGAAGTACAGAGCTGCTGTGCCTCTCTGAAAACAAGCAGAGAGGTACCAGATAATCTTACAGTAACCTGTAAACACACCCATTGCGATTTTTTTTCGCTGCCAAAGTGACTTTCATTATTTGGCTGTTTCAATATTAGTTGCAAATTAACATTAAGAAACATTTACGTTATAAACCTTTTGAATATTTATAGAAATCAATATGTTAATCCAAAACAACCGATAAAAATCAGAATCACCATACAACCATCAAATTAATCCAAAACAAGAGTCTGAGGGGATGCCATCATCAGAGGTTAACCTTATAATGTGCAACAGCATCGACAAACTTCTTGGCACCCAACCTTAAAGAGTTCCCTTTGGATGCGACCTCTGAGGAAATCCTTGACAAACTGGCAGTTCTCTGCTCTGTCATGGGACTCCTTGGTCCCCTCTGCCAACATCTCAGAGAGGTCGGTTGGACTTGGTGGAAGACGGTTGAGGATGGAAAGGAGAACGGATATAAATGCTTGTACCATTCAACTGCAATCGAAATGCTCTTGATGGCAAACCTAACACCAGATAAGTGCCAGTGCTTGACCACACTGCTGATTGTCGTACCTAAGAGCTTCATCATCCACAACAATGCTTGCTCCTCCATTCTTCTCACTGGTGAATTTTGACTCGGACTTCACTTGAGGCTCCATTTTGCTGGTTGTCTCACAGTGCTTCTACCTTGAGTCAGCAGGAAACACAGCTTCTGTTGTAAATGTGCATGGAAGAAGCACATGATGACAGAAATCCAAATTTTTAGTCATACCCGTGTGCCCCAGTGTAACATATTGTATACAAACATGTACACGTGCTGATTATGCTCTTCATTTAGCATAAAACTGAACACACAGCCCAACATTAGATGCATTAGTCATAGTGGCCTGCTACTAACTACAGCTCAACACAAACAAACAGTCACCTCCTACAAATACATCAGAATGTGAACGCATTAAATGTGACATTTAACTCATTAGCAAACTTTATGATATATAAACACCGTATAAAGCTTGTAAAGGTTTTCAAGGTTATCAATTTATTACAAAGACACAGAAGCAGACTTAACATGTATTCTGAAAAGACTTTTCACAGAAATAAATGGAGCCCAGAGCTGACATGCGGACGGTGGACAGTTACAAAACTGCCCTTGCATGTTTTCTTAAGTAAGCCAAAGAAGACAGATCTCTGATCACAGAGCAGACTTATTAAAAAAAAACACACTTCCTAGCCGTGTGGTCAGGGGACACACGCAGTATTTTCGCTTCATGATGAGAAAAGGCTGATAAAAGGTTTGTGTTGTTTACCTTGTTAAATTGTCGCTGTCAATCTGTCTCGGAATGGAAGGGGGCGTGGTCTACACGGTAGCAGACCAATCAGAGGTCTCTGTAGAAGAGGGCCCCTGATTGGCTGGATACCCAAACTGTTGGCCCCATCACATTATGCGTGCTGTTTTGATAGGTCTGATCAGAATATTATTGAAACAGTGTTACATTGTCAAAGCTTTTTCAACCATTTACGGTTAAAAAATAATCCTGCTGGCACCGCTAATGCTAATTCCTGTCACTCTTCTTCAGATCCTCTGTGCTTGAGGGTGTGATGAAATCAAAATCTGTGGTTTTAAATTGGTTGCATAGTCTGCAGCCACACATTCACATCAGCAGACTCTCTGATGTAATATCACATCTGGACCGCCAGGTGTCACTAAACACCAGGTTATGTGCCTTGAACTCATCCAGGGGTCAGGCCACTCGCAGCACAGTGCTTTGGTAGATCAGGCCAGCAATGTGCGTGAGAAAAGAGGCTTTCATAAACGCATTGGTGGCTATTTTACAACCAGATGCATGAATTCTATTTGCATGAATCGATATCTAATCACATTAAACTCTGCAGCACACATCTCCGTTTGTAGCAGCAAAGTTAAACCACCACATTTTTGCTTGTCATTGATTCCTCTGTATCAGGCCACGGACATCACTGAATGGTTAACATGCCACTGTTGTTTACGCTGCTCTTCTCTGTGAATCTATATATCTCCTCAGCCTGAAGTATCCACCAGATAGGGACTGTTACTGTGTGGCTGCAGTCACATCCTGGATAAAGAACATCCTCAGTTCACCTTTGGGTTCCCAGAAGAACACTTAAGAACGTGAACAAAGGAAAAAGGTACTGAATTGGAGTTTTTTCCTCTGCAAAACCTCAGTGTATTGAAAAGGATTCTGGCAGCTCTGAGGGCTTCTTTCATGTGCTGCAGGGCCCTGGAGAGCCCTGCTCCCTTGTAGGAAAGCCCCACTCTACTTGTTGCTGTCTTGCTATAAAGCGTCCAACTTCAGACCCACCTCTGTTTGTTTTTTGTCATTGTTAATAACTGAGACGAGCTTCCTATGATCAACAATATTGCATAGACCTCAGCTCCATTGCTCCCTGAGAGATTTTGCTTTTATATTCAATACAATTTCCTGTGTTTATGAACATTTTGGCTGCTCCGCTCTGACTAATTAGTCATTAACAATATATAGGAAAGCGCGTGCAGGTTTTTCGAAGTGGTGTGTAATACTCTTAAGTATGCCTGACCAATTGTGTTCTCCCAAAGAGGCATTTATCACAGTACAACCTTGATGCTATCATGTTTGGATCACTCCCTATAAGTGCTAAACTAAGGCTACTGCTCCCTGGGGTTTACATGACGCTGCTATGATCAACTGCCCGGCCATACCAGAACCTGGTAATCACACTTCTACCATGTGGGTAGTTTGTTCCGTGACATTGTTTACTACATTCCAGCTTGTTTTTGGCACAATATTTTGGATCTTTATTGCACAAAAGGGAAACCTTCCTGTCTGTAGAGGATTTCCTTTTGTTTTCAATAATGAAAAGGCTCAGGGTAAAATAATCCAAAGCTTGATTCAATTCAGCTCTGCGGTCAAGACTAGTTGGGGATAATCACAACAGTAGTGAGGTGAGCATTTAATATTTTGCGAGGGAGTCCTTGGCATATCTGGCCAGAATTTGTCAAAAAAAGTGTCCCATTTCCTCCTTAATAATAAACTAACAATACATTGTGTTGTCATGGAAACATCCCCTTTCAGCCTTATTTCATCTGCTCTATTTGAAATAACGGCTATGTCCAATATCAACACAGTAAACTTCATATTATCAAAACAATTTTTTATCTTGACAGTTTTTTGAAAACACATATTTGCGCCCTTGCTGAGAACTAGAAGTAAAGATAAATACCATTATTGGTTGTACATGTTAATTGTGTAGCTGAAATCCGTGTGAGGTTCGTTTGGCATAAAGACTGGCGATAAAAATGGACTCTCAAGTTCACCTATAAATAAGTTGTGTTGTTATGTACGTCGTAAACAGCACTTAATTGTGTTGCGGTGAGACGCTGCATTCAGCAGCCACTTTGTACAAATATATCATGCTGTTTTCATGCTTCTGTTTGTGGAAGGCTTATGCAAACAAAATATATATTGAGACATTTAGCTATAGAAGAGCAGTTGGTGGGGTCCTGGCTGTTGCTTCATATGCTGATGACAACAATATCTCGCAGCATTTATTAAAAGCTAAGCAGCGTGTCTCACACAGTTTCTGAAGCCACTGAAGGACATTTCTGCACAGGATGACTGAGATTCTCGTTCAAACGCTCACTCACCCTCCAGGACCATCACCTAGTGTGGGAAGGCATTAAAGTGACTTGTGTATCTAAGTGCAAGGAGCAGATTTGCTTTCTCACCTGCTGTAGGATGCAACAATATCGGTTTGCAACTGATTGGCAGCTACCGGCCATACTTTTCTGATTTGTAGCCACAGAAAGCGAACCGCTTTGTGTCTCGTCTCAGAGCTGGGGGTCTTTGTACCACAAATCCCGGTGGCTGTGGTGGCCTGCAGAGAGTGTGCTTAACCCAGCATCATGTTTATAATTGGAAACATACCTAACTGCATTGGCAGGCAGGAAACAGCCCAGGCCCCTGTGTCTGTGTGGGGCTGTAGGCTAACAAAAAGAGGAAAGTGTACACATGGCTCAAGCATGTGTAATGGCCATGGTGTGGTGTTTGAGCGCTGCGATCACCTCGTTAGAATGTGCAGGTGGATGTGAGGGGCAGGATGGAGAGAACATGAGACAAAGTAATGAGACGAGGGGAAAGGAATAGTCATACTTTTGCTGTACGTTTCAATTAGACATTAGCATCCTACAGACAGAGCTGTGCAGGTTGAGTCATACTGACAGAGCAGTGGGATTTGACTGTTACAGTGCATATTCGTTTCTTTTGAACACATCTGCGAGCTTAGCATAGAACAAAATCTCAGGGTTATTGTTCAATGTTCAATGTCTGAGTCTGGTCCATTTTTTTGTCGCACAAGTTTCTTGTGTTTCTCTAAATAAAAAAAATTATTATTCTTCAAAACCAAAAGTGGTTAGGGTATCACACAGTATGCTCTACTTCGGCTATAACCACTTAGTAGTAGCTTCTTATCTAACTTCACCACACAGATCTACAGTGACTGTGTACAATTTCCTCTTTGTACTGAAAGTACAAAGAGGAAATTGTACACAGGAACGTCAGTACTTTCAGGAAAGTGAAAATGTATATACATTTTTTTACTTTCTTTTGGTCTATTATATTGGCAATACTTTTTTTTTTTAACCCTCAGAAGTTTTTGTTGCCGATATTTTAATCCTGTCCAAAACAGAGTTCCTCAATAGAACCATTACATCCTACTCCCCTCCCACAAGAACAATGCAGGAAGTGTATGAGGTACAGATCTGTCTTCATTATGGTTTGTATTGTTATACTTTTGACCAGGGAGGAAACCATGTGACACCTTGGAGATACACGGACAAACAATATATAATAGCTGACATCATGCAACCTTTTTCATTTGAAGTAGAAATTATCAAATGAAGTCATGATTGTTCTGACAGTGATATACAATTGAACTTATAACTCATGTCACCAAGAATTCATCACTTCACACTCATTTGATACAATCTCATAATTTTTTTTATTCGAAATTTAATAGTTGTTTTCAGATTAGACACTTTAAGGCCTAATAGCCTTTTATTGTTATTTATGCCAAAGAATATTTTAAATATATATATATATATATATATATAGATATATATATATTTTTTTTTACAGTGTACCAATATAAGTATGATTCTGCATGTGTGCTTCCGCTGTTTTTGTTATAAAGAGGATCATTCACTGCTAAGCTGGAGGATATTTACTTTATTCTTCCCCTTACATTCACAGATCCCCTTTAGACTTCATATGTGATCCGCTTTGTCTCCAAGGAAATCTAAAACATATGGGCAAACTTTAAGTCTCATTAGAAACCTTAAATATTAACGATGGGAAATCCTGTTTTGTAAGTGAAAACAGTTACATTTGGTTAAAAGCACTGAAGAAGAGAAATCCAGCTGATTCTTGTTAACACAAAATGCACCACATTCATCACAGGATGCATTCGTTCTTTCTCTTGTATTCACGCCATTCATTTTGTACAAACTGAATTAGGTAAAAGGGTTGGGGTTGATAAAAATCAGGTAAAAACAAAGCAAAAGCTTTAAATGGAACACATCTTCTGCATTTCTGCCAAGAAACAAAAATGGCTGACCATGTCTTCAAAGCAGCCATTTCCAATCTAACAGCTAAAAGGTGAGAAATAAAGCATCACCTTCTTTTACAGGAAAATAAAAGAAAGACTATACAGACAGTGTCTCGTTTGTGAAGGCATGCTCTTGGACGCACTTCATGCCATGTTCAATTACATCAATCGTTTTCATGAAGTGTTACGTCCCACCGCCCTGCGACATTGGCCAAGGCCAGACAAAGCACTCGCTAGTGGTCAGTGTTTGAAAACAAAAAGAGTTAGAGATTTGCGAGTTCACCCAATGTTTTTTCCAGTAATAGAAGTGGGGATGAGCTGTGGGGCAACATGGGGTGAGGCTGGGGGCATCTGACAATAGACAATGGGTGATCTACACGACAACATCCATTGTGCTCTCGGTTTAAATGTCTCCTAGTTTGATTCATGAAGCCCAAATATTCCCTATTTTGAACCAGACCCAATTTTTTTTTTTCTAGAAATAGCAGCGCTTCATTCTTTCACCAGGGAATCCACAACAAAAATGTTCTTTCTTGTATCTGGGCAGTTAGTCAGCACTGAGGAGGTATTTCAAATTGATTTCCTTTAAGGAAATGGAAAATGTGTACAAGGGAAAACGGGAGTTCTCTATTTCTAGTTAGAAATTCCCAAACGACATGTGAGTGAATGTATGTTCAATTTGACCTTATAAGGTTGATGGGCTCTTTAAGATGGGGGGCTGTATGAAACGCATTGCATTAACACCCTCACTGGGGAAACTTCATGGGGATAGATGCACAACGTTTTCACCAGTTTCACATGCTGGGTGTGCTTAACCCAATTGCACAGAATCTTTGTTATACAATTCCCCTCCCTGAAACAACACGTTCAAGCCAGCATACAGGACTGCTTCTCACACCCGACCTATAGAAAAGTGCCTTGTGGGCCATGCTGCACATTTGAATTCTTTGAAAGCGAAGCCTCACCCAGCGGGGGGTTCCTGCTGAAAAAAGGAGTGTGGCTCAGCCTCGGCCTGAGAGACTAATACAGGATGGAGGGAGGAAGATTCCTCTGCTCCCATCATTATATCCGCAGTGTTCCCAGTGAGAACAGCCTGGTTTCTCATTAGACAGGTGTCAGACGGGCATCAGGCAACTGACTGGCTAATTTAATGTGTTTACCTTGGCTGCACTCGACAGACTGACAGTCTCCACCTCACTACTTTGGGGGATTTCCTCACGGTCAATTTCATCGATACTGAACAATGCCACATCACTGGGTGAGGGGAGGAGGTAGGGCGAGGTGGGGTGGTGGGTGCTATCCGGATGCTGGCCGATGTAATCTGGACAGTTATTGTCGCACTGCCCCTTGAGGCTTTAAACGCTTACCTTGAATACAGCACCACGAACAAGAGAGGAAGTCCGTATTTTGAACAGCACATCAACAGCTGGCAGTTTTATAGCCTAATCACACCGTTATCGGCAATGCCATTGTGTACACAAATTCAAAATGCAGTATACAGTCAGTGCACACAGAAAGGAGAAACTTAACTATTTTTAAGGTACCTTAGGAAATAAAGTACAGTGGCAATGCAATCAAATGTAAACAATACCATATCATAAATTTCAAGCAACAGACTCCAGAGAGAACGTCCCCTTTGTAAATCCAGACCAAATCTCAGTTGTTTGCAAAACAGAAACTTCACATTTTATCATTTTATGGCTCAAGTTACCTCAACTCAACTAGACCAACATAAAAAGCAAATTTATTGGTCTTAAACTGCAGAGGTTCTCTTCCCCTGCAGCTGAATAAAGTCAACTCCATCCGATGCAAATACGATTTAAAGCTGCAATCACATCATTTTTTGGTCCGAAAAAATGATCTGTCAGCCCGAATACAATTGAAACACATTTTTTGGAACATTACCTGTTGAAAAGTCTGCAGTAAGCAGATTTGGTGTGGAAAACACACCGGCCTCCAGAGTTCAGTGTGTGGTTAGATTTAGGTAGTAAAAACAGTCAGGGAAAGTATAAAAACACACTGCGTCTGAAATCACTCTGCTTCTACTGTTTTAAAGCGGAACTTAAAGTTGAGCTTCCATGAAAAGACAGTTGATGATTTGTGTGTAGTTTACTTTTTTGTGTAACTTGACCTGAACTGATGTGAAACTCAGTTGTAGGGAGAAATTGTGAGGAGAAAATTTATGGAAAGCGTCAGTTGGACATGTTAAGGTGAGGAGCTGATTTCTGTCTTGAAGAGTTTCTTGAAGGAAGGATGAGAGAAAAAATACTTTGCTAACCTTTGGTGGACAATTGTTCCAGCGCACAACCGTACAAACCACTTCTCTGCGTGACATTGCTGCACTACTGTCTCCTTCCAATTGCTCTGTTAATTTTAGCTTGCTATATGTATTGCAGACAGCGATGTGATTTATTGAAACAAATACAAGATGTTACACACAGGGACAACGCAGAGTCTATTTATCATTTCAAGTTAAAGGGAAACTGCTGAATTCTGATTCTGGTCATGCCTTTGATTTCTTTCTGTCTTTGTTCTATACATTGTACAACCGTAGAGTTGGCTGGAGAACCATTCGTGTGGATACAAGCTGGATTGTTCAAAGTAGCAAAAACTTAGTAGCAAAAAAGTAACGCCACTGCTTTCAGGATTGAAACACAGAATCATATTCAAAATAAAGAAATAACGCTAACATTGTTTGGAGCTTCACCTCCACTGTGAAGTTGCACTGTGCTGGAATTATCTCCATTACGAATCCACTCCAGTTTAGCTGACTTCTGTTTTACCCTGAGTTCACTGGGGCTCGGTCAAGTTTCAGCACAGGCATAGTTTTACAATCTGCTTACTGTTAGTCAGCTGACAGCCTCCGAGAAAAAAAGAAATCTCTGCCAGAAAATAATTCATCAGAAGCATGCATGCAGGCTTTTCCAGAACCGGCTGTTAATGAGACAGCGCGACTGATTGCTGACCAGAGCAAATGGAAAAATCAAATGTCTCATGAGTAAATTAATACCTCATAATTTTTTGAAGACAGCAGCTATATAACACTCACTTTTTCAAAAAAAAAAAAAAAAAAAAAAAAAAGAAATCCCTTTTCCCTTTTTAGTGAGAGAATTGTGTTGACAAATGAGCTCAATGTACATTCATTTCTCAACATCACCTCTACCGAAGTAATGGGGAGGAAGAATCTCAAGGTTATAAAAAGATTATACAACAAAGATGAATGCATGTCCTTCATATCTCTTCATAAGAATGTGCATGAGATGAATCACACTCAGGCTGGCTATAGCTCATTTAAAGTAAGTGTGTTCTCATACAATTGGAATGTTCAGGTGATTAGCCAAACAATAATTTGGCATCCATCATTTTAATTCAAATAGTATAATTTTATTTACACTGCAGCATTTTTTCAGCACCATTTCTGATAATAGGCAACTGCAATTGTACAGTTTGACTGGAGCATTTGGTCTTGGCTCAATAATAAGGTCGTGATTTATGAGATGCATTTGTCATATTTTCATGAACTGATTAGAAATACAGAATAAAATGTTACGCAATAGTCAGTGCATCTTGTAGAAAGCTTGTAGTTGCTAAGTATGCAGAAAATCTTCCAGATAATGCCGTACAATTTTTTTTATATAACCTCCTGATGATATAGCCACTTTTACGGATATACGGATATCACCTCAATAAAGATATAGTTTTGTCTTAAACAAGCTTTTCCTTTAAGCAGGTTGAGAAAATGATGAAATGCTGCGCACAATTTGACCGATTTTTAAGGACTGATAAAATCTTGGCATTTCAATCGAGAACGCAAGGCCCATTTGTTCTGCACAGACTACACCCTGCTATAGCTATCAGCTCCAACCTGCCTTTTATTATTTATGCCGTGGACACACAGGCTATTGCCTGGTATTTCCATCCACACACACAAACATTGTACTCTAGTGTGAGTGCAGGGTACACATGCAATTGTTCTAGCTTTTGTTTTTTTTTTTTTGCATGCAGATAGTTCATTCAGCTAAACAAACATTGCAGCTCTGGAGTTGTGGCTCTACGCTGATGGCTTATATCATACAGGTTATATCTGCAGATGTTGAGCTTGGCACTGTTATTTGGCTTTAGACCGTTGGTTTAGTTTTATTATGCCTGTTTTATTTTTGGGCGAATACTTCTGAATACTTTTTCCAGGTAGCTAAGAGACTGTCATTGTATCCTAAAATACCTCTGCCTCATTCCCTTCGACTCTGTGGCGCTCAGAGCCTCTCCCTTAGGGACCACTAGCTAATAACAGCATACAATCAGTAAGTGCATCACTTTTTTGTCATATTAGGGCATATCGAAAAAAGGGAGAGAGAGCTCTGGAGGGACAGTCAGTTCCTCCTCCAGATTCTCAGGCCTCTGTTGGTCTGTCTCAGTGGTAGAATGGACGGTTCCTGTGTTTGTGCCTGTTCCTGTCTCCTGCTGTCACCCTGAGGCGCGTCGCTATTGTTTCCTCATCTAGCACCGGAGGTCGAGGCTGCTCGCTCACTTGCTCATGCTCTCTGTCGACCTTGCTGCCCAGGCGAGGGAGGGGATCTGGGAGAGAGCAGGAGGTGAGGCTCCAAACTGGGCCGGTCACACCTAAATGAATT
The DNA here is from genome assembly GCF_900963305.1 of Echeneis naucrates. Classification (NCBI taxonomy): domain Eukaryota; kingdom Metazoa; phylum Chordata; class Actinopteri; order Carangiformes; family Echeneidae; genus Echeneis; species Echeneis naucrates. Next base: position 12,028,418 of record NC_042511.1, read on the forward strand.
GGACATAATGTTGGAGAACAGTTGGAGCACTGTTGCTTCTCAGAGTGAACGAGGGCACGGGCGCACAAACACATACACAAACAAACATAAAACTCCTCGCTTGCACATGCACACGTCCACCTTTTGTTATTCAGCTGGGGGATTCCAGGTTTTCTTGTAAACATGGCAGGTAAACAGACTCACTGTCTGGCACAATGAGATCAGAAGCAGCTGACTTTATTCTGCTCTACTCGTCCCTTCTGTGCTGAACTCAAATCTGCTTTGATTCTTTCAGTCACTTTGTATTTGTTCTTTGGCTGTTAACTATGTACATCACTTTTCCTCTTTATTCATCTACATAACATCTCAGCTTTTGAAACACATTATATGATCTTACTGACACTAATGGGCAGAAAGATATTCAGGGGCCAATACAGACTGACTATTGTAACTATTACAATTGCATTTTTTTTAACATCACTTTAAAATAGAGTCAAAAGCAGTTTTGTTATCAACTCTTATGGTTTGGTAATATTAAATTGATGGTGTCCATTTGGCTATATCCTGTACTGTAATATTATGACTTCATCTTCATCTGTTTAAAATCCAGCACTGGCATAAATACAGTTTTTACTCAACTGCTGTGTCTTGGCAGCTCTGCAGGATTCAGACTGACATGTTTATCCAGTCTTCTCCTGCACAGAGAGCGTTAATTAGGTAATTTTCACATGAAATTACTGTGATATTTGTGCTGGCATGCTTTGGATGCCCTCATCATCCTCCCAAAATAAATTCAGCCAGGTTATGATGGATTAGAAATTATTGCTTTTAAATAAATCATTGCACTAACTGTGTTAGTGGAAGTAGTGACGGCCTGTCATTATTAATAATTATTAATAATTAATCTCTGGGCTATATCAACTTGAAAGAAACTTTCAGATTCCCATACAGTGCTATATGTGTTATAAATTAAAATGTGTACTGAACCCATTTTTTTTTTTTTTTTTTTTTGCATCCCTCTTTAAATTCAGATCCACATCTGGAAGCTGCCTGACAAATTTACTGTCTACCTAATTTACTGTCCACTTCTGGGTGGCCACAGAGAATGAAGAGTAGTTGGAACGTTTGAGTTTGGTTTTTTGATGAAGAATAGTTTATGGTTGCTGTCATGGACTGTCCAGAGAAATACATTACCCCCTGTGCTACATATTGATTGCACTTTATGCTATTACGAGGCAAGAGATGCAAAGCAGCATGCTTTTAACGGCGAACACATAGGCTGTAAACAAAAGCTATATTTCGTTGAATAATGGCTCTTTCAATCAAATGAAAAATACCCCATTTAGAATATTGATATTGATCAGCTGTAAGATTAACTGTACAACCAGCATGTTCTACAGTGATGCTGTCATCAAGATCTATAGTAGACCCTTCTGTAAATTGATATACTCGGTTTGAACAAAAATCAATTCATGTGAAGAAAATATGGGCAATGATTCACAGACACTGTGCTGTGTAGTCAATAGTGTGCAATCAACATCTCCAATTAGGCTTGAGAAAGAGTCCCCCCCCCCCCCCCGTTTCAACCTGACGAATGGCTTGGGCAAAATCCTTTAAGAAATGCATTCTCGAGTTTGGTGTGAAAGAACTTGACTAGCCGCCACAGAGTCGTGACCTCAACCTCACTTAACACCTTTGGGAAGAACTAGAATGCCAAAGGCAAGCCAGTTCTTATCACACTACATAAGTGCTGCAATAATGTCTTGTGGCTCAGGTTCAACCAGATTACAAGGTCTTTTCGAAATCGACTTCCCAGATGAGTGGGGCCTGTTTCAGCAGCAGAATAAGGCCTGTAGAGTAGGAGTGAGATGTTTTATGATACCTTATGGGTGTAAGTTTCCACATACTCATGTTTTATACATATATTTATGTTATTATGCTTCTTAAATTACACACCACCCCATCTTCCACCAATCCATCAGTGTCTCCCCTCATGCAAATAGTGGATATAAACATCTATTATCTGGTGCCCGATCTCTCCCACTTTTTGTCCTGTTGTGATATTTGCTCAGCTGGCTCTACATATTTAGGTCCCTGCCGGCCTCGTATGGTACACTGATGGACATCTTATAAAACTTTTCCCTGTCCTCAATCAAAGCATGCATCGTATTTTCTGTCACACTCCAAGCTCAATTCTCCTCACCTCATGGCACTTTTTTCATCTCTATATTCAGCGTGCCTAAATAAACAGCTCAGGCAGCGAGGTCATCGAGCTTCAGGGGAAAAATGAACCCAAGAATGATTAATAACACTTTAAAAGCCGATGAATACTGCAGGGCATGTTTATCTTGTCTATTTTTAATATGAGACCATTAGAAATAGGTTGCGGAGCATCTGTGTTGCATTGTCATGAGCTGCAGGTAGCTCGGGCACTTAAAGCCTCAGATTTGGCTGTGAAATCTGACATTTTGCATTTGAGCTCAAGCGCTTAACTAATGACCGATGCCATCTGGTCCTGATGAGGAAAGGTGACACCAAGAAAGCTCTATGTAAAATTTCAGCTATTTCCCTTTGCGTGGTGTGCAAGTTTGTCCAAACAGAGGCAAAGTGTGCTGATAGATTGCAGTCACGATAAGGTGGTTTGTTTTCACTGTGACATTACCAATCTCCTGTTGCTCTCTAAGCAGCCGTGAGCACTGATACGTCACTTTTCAGATGGGGCCTCCAGTGTTTGAAGGACCTTCCTGTAAGTATAATCTCTTATCAAACACTGAATCATATAATCCTATCAACACCGATGTTCATGCACTTTATAATACAAACGGCCTGCAGCGAAAAAGGGCTGAACACAAGAGGCTAAAATTGGTCTTGATGGAAAATGGGGAAGGAAGATCTAGTATCAAGCTGATCATTGTCACATTGTTTGGCTGAGAACAGCAAAAAACTGGTAATGTTGTCGTCTAAAATAAGGTTTATCACTTAGTCAAACCAACTCAGTCAATGAACATCGAATTACATTTCCCGTGATTCATCCTACCAATACAGTTGTGTTGGCCAAGCCGGACTTTGCTGTCTGTCTTGGAGCTGACACTGAACAGGGCTTTCTCCTGAGGCCCTCCACTGTCCAACAATAAGCCTGGAGCGACCTTCCATCAGGGAGCTCAATCAGGAAGAATCACGAATACAGCTGACAATGAACATTGTACACGAAGACCTATGTAGATCTGCCGTTCACACATTACATACCGTCTAAAGAATGATCCCACTTCCCCTTAGAGCGCGCTGAAATTTTATTTGTAACAGCTTCACCCTCTTAAGTCTTGAAATCTCCTCTTCGGTGTCCACAATGAGCTGACGTACATCTGCTGTTGGTGGATTAGAGCTTTTGTTTGAATAAGTTGGTTTTGCATTAACGGCAGGGTGCAGCACCCCCGGGAGCTCTGGGAACAAAGGATGCTGTGTAGGCAGGCTGCTTTTATGAAACTAACTTTTTGCAGATCATGAAGAGGACAGTTAAGGAGGTGGTCATGATATTTTAGACTTATTGAAACATCAAAATTGAACCTCCTACACTGTGCATGTGATTCCCATGTGTTAGCGCAGCAAGGTATATAAGAAATCTGTACATATTTTTTAAATATCATCATTTATGTTTCAAATCTCATGGTGTTTTCAGAAAATTGGCCATTGGCCATCACTACTTCAGTCCAGTCATGTTTTTGGACGAAGGACCTGAAGTTTTGCAGCAGGACTCAGATGCTCAGGAAGATTAAAACACATCATTTGTCTAGTCAGTCACTTCCCCAAACCTTTTTTATTTTATTATTCCTTGAGACCCATGTGCTTAATTTCTAACCCGACTAACCACACAATCACTTAACCGTTGAGAAGAAAGACAAGAAACAACTTGGAGATTTAACAAAAGAGCCACAGTTTCTCCCACTCTTCACCACTGAGTCTTTTCTTTTTCTTTTTTCTCTCGCCTTTTTAAATACAAAAATCCTTTCACTGCAGCAGATGACAGAGGAGTTATTCCCTTAGCGATAAAAATTTCTTTGCAATCAGCAGTTACAAGTTACACCAGCGACCAAGTGTGAGATGCTGGACACAGTCGCGCTTCAAGCTTCACTGTAGATTTCAAGGCTTGCACATAATCGTGGGGAGAATATATTGGAAAAGGACACATGCTTTCGCTCTCCTTCACATGTGGCACTCGGTGTGCACAGTTTGATGGACGTAACAATGTGAATAAAGAAAAAAGAAGTCAATCCAACGATCACTTTTGTTCAAGCGCCCAAAGTCTTAAATGCTAATATGTGGAGAAAAGGTTACACAAGTTGAAAGGAGTCATTTGGATCAGAAAATATTTTTTTGTAGCTTAAATGTGTACATCAACATCTGTCCAAAGGTTAACATTAACTAACAGCTAACATTGGTCACACCAGGCATAGCAAGGCTAAAAATAAAAGTTACCCTTTTCATTTAGATGCGGAACATTTTGTTTTTATTTCTTTCAAAATAGCATCATCTTAATTTATCTCACAATACTACAATAGAGTTAAATACCTTAAGGGGCGCGAAGGGATGTCTGACAAACATGTCTGGAAACAGCTCCGATGTCACGACTGAGAGTCTCTGAGAAAACTCTTAGCCAACATTTATTCAGCAATTATTCCTTAACTCTCCTCATGTATGCATTTCATATTGAAAAAAACACGTAATGACAACAAGAAACCAACGGAATGTATTTAAACATTTATCCTGTTGTATATAGTACTGATAAAATAATTTGTCTTGTCTTGTGAGCATGTTTATAGGTTTAATTTGGCTTCTTAGACCAATAATCTGAACAGCTCATGTCAGCAGTGCATACTTACTTTGGCAGAGCAACATCGCGTGGCGTCTGTGGGTAAGAATTTAGCTTCTTGTGTACTTTACTGTGTTTTTAGTGCCCATTTTCAATTTATTCTCTATTCACTTGATTTCTGGTTGCACATTCATTGTGCGGTGAGTCTTGAATGCATACAGCCTCTGCACAATTTGCTCAGTTTTTCAGGCTTTGTTAAATGTGCTCTGTCAGAATTTGCCAGGCCAGATGGCAGAGGCAATTTGGTTCAGCTCATTTCAAAGTGAATAACTACAGAGATAGCTAATCAAGACTAATGACTTTTTAACACACCAGTTTTTTTTTTTTCTCCTGAGGTGACTGCTCCCTCCTCAGTCAGCAGATAATATGTGGCGCGAACGGTCATGCTCTGTTGACAGAGCTGTCGACAGAGACACCAGGGCCCAGGCAGATAGCCAGCATATGGTTAAATGCCCTGTCATGCCGGTTGCTGATGTGCTTAACACATACATGCATGCATACATGTATACACACAGCTACCCCCTGGCCAACTTTGCAGTGGCTTCTTGAGAACTCTTATCTTTGGGGCGAGGACAGCAGAACCCATTAATCACTGTGTAATTGGCCTGGGAAGCAGTGATGGACAAAACAAGCAGGACAGCTCAGAGTTCTGTAGTCAGAGAGGACTGGACGTAGATGTGGTGTGAAGCAAAGGAGCTGCCGCGGAGAATAAAAAACAACCAAGCATCTGTACAGCACCTTCATGCCGACTTTCTGTTGTTTTAGGCACCACTGTTGAAACCTATGCGGTTCCATGACTGTCACTCAATTTATAAAAACGTAAAGTTTTTTTTTTGTTTGTTTGTTAGTTTGTTTAATCAGTCCTTTGCATTGCATTTTCAAATTTTTAGGCTCTGGTAAAATATAAAATGTATTCTCTACATGCACATTTTTACTCAGAGTGAACAAATAATTATTTTGTGTCTCCATGACACTTTCAAGGTTCCATCAAATTGTACCAACTTTGGTATCTCTTTAATTTTCTTAATAAGCAGGTGAAAATGTTCACTTAAAATATGAAATTATTATAAATTCATTTCTAATGAAATAAATAAAATCATTATAAATTATGAAAATTTGTTTTAGGATTTAATTTCATGATTAGGTTTGCATCATAATGCATAAATAATATGAAAATGTGCAAACATTATACCTGCTAAAGATGAGCAAGTCATCATTGGTAACCAGATCTACAATTTGAAATAAAAAAATAAAAATAAAAGGGGCACCATAAAGGTCCCATATTTTATACTTTTTCTGTGGATTACACTGGCAACATGATAATTGACGCTTTTGACAGTCATGCCAACACAAAAGACTGAAAAGTTTCAGCAATACGATATACTTTCATTGTTTCCATAGACGTGACTGATTTATGATTATATTCAACAGGGAGAAGACGCTACAGTGAGCTTTGTTTTAGATATAGGACAGATTGCTTACTAGACTCACACATGCATCCAGATCTCTGTCTTGTAGATGTTCACCTGACTTTGATGCATCTCTTGATTTCAAAAGGTATATTTCTCTTCCAAAGGTTGTACCGTCATAATGAATATAGCAGCTGTGACACCAAAATCTTATTTTTCATTCAGAATTTTACAACTCCATTCGCTGTGAAAGATGGCCCTTCTCTGAATTTGTGTGGCGGCAGTGGTCTACATTGAAGGCGACATCTGTTTACCTACAATGGCAGCTTGTCCCTGGTGTTATGGATCTGCCAGCTGTTTTAAAGGAGCTATCAGGCCAAGACTGAATGGGGTTGAAGGGTTGGGGAAAGCACCAGCGGTCTTTATTTTGTTTTAGTGGTCTCCTGTGGCCCTCTGAAATCCCCTTTAGACCAGCTTTACCCCGCCTGCATACTCCCTCCCCTTATGTCTATTCAATATCTGAGAGATTGTCTGATAGTTCTTCTGTTTATGTCCTGTTTTCCCCAAAAAGTACTTTGTTGTAAAACCTGCATTGTTAAAGGCAATTTATAAATACATTTGAGTTGAGCCAGGTTTTGTTCACATACACGTAGGCAATGTGAGACAAATCAGGTAGTCTGATACACCAGATGTTACCTGCAGATCTACACCTGCGGTGAATTTTGAGATGATGCATTGTTCACTATGGTACATTGTTAAAAGGAACCTCGGCCATTTCAGAGTTTCACAGAGACAGGGTTGCGGGCACATTTTATTAAGAACAGTGTGTACTGTAATTTACGGATGGGCAACCAACCATCATTAATTTCCATTAGCTTTTATTAGTTAGCTGGTCACTGTGAGCCGTGTTCAAATTACTTTTGTATAATGCTGGATTTGCATCATTTAGCCCTGACCCAGGACCTCCATACGATGACCTTTAAGTCAAACCTAAGTCGAAAACAGGGTCTTCATATTCAAAATAAAAAAAAAGGGACATCCAACAGGTATGGAGGCCTTGGAAGTCAGGGTCGATGGCTGTGCCGATAAGGCGTTTAGAGGACGGTTTCTGTTTTTTGCTCTCTCCTTTAACCGTGACCACAGTTGCTGTTTGACATTAACCTTGTTTTCCATAGTTACTGCACCATGACGGTGACGGTCCTGACCTTTATGGAGTTATTTTAACCCGAACTATGACCCTTCTCCAAACCTGGCCAAGTTGTTTTTGAGTTTAAATGCAAAAATGCTTAACCCAGCAGTTTCATATTTCACAGAGCACTTTAAAAGTCCAGGTTCAACACAAACCCCCTTAATTTAAAGGAGTCAACAAATGCACCACTTTACACCACTTCAGCCATAACAGAAGGAACAAGCAATATTGTTCTTCATCAACTGGCAATAAATCAAAAAAGAGTAAAAAGGGGTTTTTCATGAAAACTTGTAGAAAAACAAAACAAAACATTGACATTGAAATGCCCTGAGTCTTCCACAACTACTTGTGTCTACAGAAATCCTGCTGGGTCACAGACCTTTTTATTCCCTAAATTCAAACATTCATCATCTAAAGCTCTCCCCAGCTCTTTCCCAGTGCACCCAGATGTTTAACAGGGGAATAGTGTGTAGGCTTGGAGTTGTAGCAGGATACTGAGAGACCACCACACTTTTGTCCATGTTCACATCTATTATATGTCTCCTCGTGTGTCCCCGAGGGAGGGATTTTGCAGGGGAAATCCAAACTATGCCACCCAAGGTAGTTCCACCACCTCCGACCCCAGTGACATCCCTCTCTGGCTGTCAAATCCTCTGACCTCTCCGCAGGAGGGAGTCATGGCTCAGTTCATTTTCACTGTAGCATTTTATTCTACTTTCCCACCCATAGTGAGCACTTTGAGTTATCAGTCCGCTACAGTGTGCTCTAAGATTACACTATGCATTTGTGAATCTATATTGGTATGCCTGTGTGTATGCTCTAAGTGTCTCTCTGCGCATTTCATATTTTTGAATGGGTCAACAATTGTCAACTGATATTTCTCATGAGAAGAGGCTTTTCTGTGTTATGAATCAAGTTTGACAATCAGGGCCAGGCGCTGTTGTATTTCACTCTGTGTCAGTTCATATCTACAATATAAAGCTGTCAAGCCATCAGTCAGGAATAATTTTCTCCTGACTGATGGCTGGGGAAAATATCTATCCTTATTTATAGCTGCTTTTGGATGCCATGTAAGGAAGGGCCTCTACAATGCTGCTTTAAAGTCAAAAGTTAGTATTTAACCTTCTATGGCGATACTCTGTGGCTGGAGGGCAGTTATGTATCATGGTGGTGTTAGTCCACCAACAGATCTGCTGTCTGCCTGCTACCATGCAAAACCTGTCTACAGCTTTTCTAAGATAAAATGAGGCACTATGTTATCTGTGGATGACTCATATACAACATTAACAACGGCTATTTATTTGTCCATTGAACCAAATTTGGACTTTTGCCATCGGTAACTGATGAAGATTGTTGCCATTAAGGTCTCATGTGAGTTTGTGTCCAGGTACATGGAGTGCTAGCCATTATCTATCTATGTGTATTCCTTTCTTTGACCTTAGCCAATATGCATTTACTACCAAACTTAATGACAATATAAGCTCAGATTTATGCATGCCTTCCACACCAAACTGTGTGCTGTCTCCACAATCAGGCGCACAAAACCAATAGATTACACTTTCCGTACTTGGACACGAACCGATATGAGAGCACGATGGGGGCAGTGATGATAAATGCAACACAATATGGAACACCCAGTTGTTAAACTTGTATGGAGATCATGTCACATTAGCACACACACCTGGAAGCTCCCCTTCACAGTGCACATATCGGCCCTAGAGCAGCTGTAACAGATGGGGGTTGAGAGTGTTGTTGATGAGGGAGTGTCAGTATTTCCCACCCATGTCTTTGGGGGGATTTGAGCAGGTGAACTTTACACTTACATGAATGCCTCCGCTTTCCTGCTTGTATTAATTCATACCGAAAGTCATACCAGAGGAATACAGCCAACGGATCTGCAGCATTAACATAACATTAACATTAACATTTGCATGATTATGGTTCAAGCTCACAGAGGAAGAGGTGATGAAGATATTTCTGAAATCTCGCCAAACTCGCAGCCTAACCATGCCTCCAGCCATGAGAATTCCTCTCCATCCACAAAGAAGAAGGCTCAGTGCTGAATTACATTTACTGGACTTTGATATGACGTGATTAAATAACTGTTGTGTTTTAGTTTCCTGCAGTTTATCTCCAGTGGGACTTTGCGAAATGTGCTTTTGCATTCGCATTTGGTGTTTGTGTCCAACTCGTGGGTCCACACACTGTATTTAACATCACACCTACAAAATGAGGCCATATGAGACAGAAACTTATGAAACACATATGAGGATTTCACTGTGCCCTTTCCCCAAGTAGAGGAAGGTCACGATCTGAACCCCATAGTGGGTATGAGAAAAAATTTACCCTCCTGAGGGTCAGCCAGGAAAGTCCAGTCTAATATAATCTAATGTCCAACTCCAATAACCACAGTGGAAGGAAAATGTTGGGCGCGTTTGTTTGTCCTCTGCTTTTGGCCAGAACCTTGAAAAATATGCAGGAGGGGCCAAGCTTGTTGTTACCTTGCTCAGATTATGACTTTAACAGGAACTGACATTTTTTGTAATACTATGATCCATTTCTCTTGGCTTGAAGTCAAATCTAACTCAAGTCCAAACCACTAAAATCTCAAAAAAAGCAATGAATCTGGAGATTTTTGGAGAGGAATCTGAATTTCATCTAATATACATAATGTTAACGCTTGAAACACTAATATTTTCCCCGTTCTACTTTTAATTAAAATTAGTTTGATTTAATGCTGTCTAGTGTAAAACATTGAACCAATTACCCCTTTTTTAAAAATACCATTCCAAGAAACTTCTTGGAAGTGTTCAAAGAAATCTCAGCAGATGGTGAATCACTGAGAAAAATGGCAAACAGAGATGAAACAGAGAGAAAGCAGCAACTTTAGTCTGTTTTTTCAGACTTGAGGAGTGAATTTTGCTTGGTTTTGGAGAAATGTTGTTGGATTTGCCCGAACTCGGCTCTCTCTGCTTCATCAGCCTTAAAGGCTCGTCTCCTACCCAGTAAAAAATCCTAAGTCCTATATCCACTCTGCAGTGACATACGTGGGCAGTTTGATCAAAATAAAACTTATCTAATTTCTTTTCTTAACAATTTTATAACATTTATTGAAAATAAAGCATTCAGATCATTTCAGTGAAAGTGGCAATACTGTAACATGAAAATTACAGTGACATGTAGCTGTCGTTCTGCATTGAAAAGCTTAAACAAGTACAAAAATGTTTTCACCAAATTTTGCTTGAAGGATTAAAAGGAGAAAAATGCCCCCCAATACTAATAATATAAAATATTATACTCCTATTATTGGATACCTTTAAGAGATATTTTGGTATTTGGTGACGGTGGAGCTAAGTTAAATGGTTAAATATGATGGCATATGTTTACATATCGTGTGCTTCTCTGTTTTTGCTCCATGTTGGGTAGAGAGGCATGGTAGAAATATCAATTATTCTCCTTTTTTTGAAGAGGAACTCTTTAAAACAAAACTCTTTAACATTCACATACTGTTAGAATTTTCTTATGTGGAAGTGCCAAGTCCTGTTGGGCGCACCTCCGAAGGATAGATCCTGTAATTGTTTGCCACCTTTTACAGTGGAAACAGAGCGGCACAGTAGTGACTGCCTGGAGGGCACGTCGGCCTTGCAAAAGGAAATAGCTGGGAAGTCAACTCTCCACTAAGTTAATGATGCTTGTCTGTTGAATGCCAACAGAGGCGTCTGATAACCAGGCAACAAAGACACAGTCTGCATAGTCCTGCATCACAGTGGAATGACTCATTGACAGAGGATCATTACCATCCTTTTGTATGTGTTGCTCTCAAAATGAGCCATGAATGATGACGTCCCGATTTTTCTCTCTCTGGCCTTTTTTGAGAAAATGCTAATAAACAAGGATGTATTACATCCTTTTCTTTTCTATGGAACAGTTGAGATTTATCGCTGATAATTGATGATATTTTCTCTCTTTCTTGCCGTCTCCCCCCTCCTCAGCTCTGTCTTGTCTATTGTTCAAACATCAGGGATGTCCCCGCATGGAAACAGTGATCAACCTGTTTCCAATAGTATTACCCAAGACCCCTCCTCTGCAAAGTTCAGGAAACACTCGGCGTGATGGATCTGCGGACATTCCCAAACCTCCTGAAGCTGTTTGCATTAATTCCTATGGATTTAATAGAGAAGAAGTGTCTTGTGGGAAATGTGGTTTCTGCGAAGCTGTTGTTTCTTTTGCTTTTTTTTTTTTTTTTTTCAACAATGACCCTCGTCTGTCTTTTTGAGTCTTTGTTTGTTGAAGCTGATTGTTGACTGTGTGTTTAGGCCTGCAGTCAGAGGTGAGCAGGGGGTAACCAGGGCCTGCCTGGTGTGTGGAGGGGTCACCCCACAGTCAGAGAGATGAGGGATATGTTGCTAAAGTGATCACAGAGTGCTTGATGGCTCGACAGCTGTGGCTATGAAAGCCCAACATTTCGACTTTATTTACCTATTAGTCAGCAGCCTTGTATATTTCACAAGAAAAAAATGTATTTAGGAACATTTTAGAGAATTGGAGGCATCCAGAAGGAGAGCTGCCACTCGTCTCCTAATCTTACCATCTTCATGTAAAATTAGGACATACAAATGAAAGTTTGTGTGCTGTTAAGATTATTAATCATAGTGGAATAATCACTAACTTTACATTACATCATTAACTTTTATTGTCACTTGATGATACTTTTTGTATATGGAGCATTTTAGCAGATTTATGTTTTGAGAATCTAACCTTAATTGCTACGTGTGTTTGTGTCAGAATCCACTCAGCACGCCATCCATATCAGATGGCTGACAACATGTTACTGCGTGTTTCTTACATCCTGAGCAGGAAACATCCTCGTATCGTCCACATCCTTTCCTTTCATATAGCAACTTTTTTTTTCTTTTAAAAAAACCCCAGAGGAATTAAATTCAGGCTTGTAACTTGTCCCACTGAAATACCTCACCCACCGCACACACACAACCCAGCGTGGTTTCGCAGCCAACGTGTTTCCAATTAACTCCCATTCTGGCAGGCCTGGTATTAAGTTGTTCAAAGATGTACAATTAAGAGTCTCAAATCATGCCGGATTCCTCACAAACCCACAGGTCCAAATCACCCGAGCAATTTGTTGTCCAACCTGGTTATGCTCTTTGTCTCAAGTGATTTGACTTGAAGGCCACTGTGTGCTGGGGGAGGCAGCGTTTTCATGTGGTTACTGTTTGATGAAGGAACATTAGCATGAGGAAAATATCCCTCCACATCATAGGTGTTTTGTTGAACATCACACTTCACTGCAAATTGAGAATCAGGATAAGTTTGTGTATCACTATATCAAAACAAACAGTTCAATACACTCATTACTTCAATGTAGAGCTAAAAAAAAAATAAAACTGGATTTTTTTGCATCTTTCATGGAAAGAGCCCTCTAAAAGGAGCATTCTGCACTTATTTGTGGAGCAACGCAACATTTCATTTTAGCTATTAATCAGTTTAGTTGTATTTCTGTATATTGATATGGACGTTTTATTGATTAGTTTACTTTGCACTGATGTGTTTTTTACTGTTAGACTTTACATGCTTCATTACTTAGAAGCTGGAGCAATGCCATGTTGTTGTGTAGCTCAAAATTTTATAGGGGAAGTTTAAGAGACAGGCTAAATTTCTTAGCAAAATATCACTGAAAGAGATTAATGGGCGCCAGGAGAGTCAACAAAAATACTCTACCCTCTCTCACAACTGACCAGCCATATTTTACCATCTCAGCCTCATGAAAGTAACACATAAAAACACAGGGAACGTGATGGGAGACAGTTGGGAGACAGGGCCAAGTGAAATATATAAATATACATCAAAATCAATGCTATATTTTAGCAGGTAAGTCTGCGTGAAAATAACATTTTTACAAGTCCTGACATGTATGTAGAGTTTAATCAGGCCTGTGTGATACAACAAGCATGTAGTGTGCACTACACTCAAAGATGCTTTGCAGTCTGCATGTAAGGTCCATTTGTGTCAACATTTACTGTGCTCCTTCATCTGTTGATGCGTGTCTTCATCAGTCTGTCCTTTTATTGTTCTCAGCTGAATCGGTGCATGTCTGATTCTGTCTCTAATCGGCCCCCTGGTTTTACTTTATTCGTCACAGGTGGCTCGTAACATTTTATCTAGTTTTATTAAGAATATTGCACACGTTAACCTGTCACCTCTTTAGGCTGATTTTTTTTTTCTCGTAAAAGTCTCCAAATTCCTGATCTAAATTGGATCAGTGCATTGTGTAACTATAAAATACCTATTAATAAACATTCTACACATTTGTCAGCCACCTCCATCAAGGCCGGGTCTCAGCTGAGTAAGCACAGTGTAGAAATCCCATAATCTGTTCTGAATGTGTCCATAAGGCCCAAACATACAACTCTGACCCTCTAAACTGTTTGGTCCACAGCCAAACCACGTCTCATGTTTCATTTATGTATCTCCGCAGAGGTCAGAGGTGAGAGCTGTACCATGAAATTAATCTGCTTTACATTGTTCCACTGTATTAAGACTGACAGCTTTATAAAGCTACGCGGGCTCCTTGGTGCTGGGGTCCAGAAGTGAACTAGCACAGATGAATACATCTGAAATCTCAGGTGTTAAAATATCACACATGGATGTTAATTAGCTTTACATGTGTCTGTCCTTGTTACTGCTTTACTGGAAAAAGATTTGCTGAATAGGTTTCAATTTGACAGTGGATTGGTGACTTATTCATTAAGTCTCAAAGTGACTCTTCAAACACAGTCCCAGACTGCTTCAACGGCCATGCTTCTCTGTTACAACCTGCAGACTAAAAGCTCCAAAGTTTTACTTCCCTTCGCGGAAATAGAGCTTGTGTGGTCTGGTAGCTTAGCTTGTTCGAAGTGTGGTACTGCCAGGTTTTAATCCCTTCAAAGAAAGCAGTTCCATGTGACAGTTCGGTTTCATAGTCATTGGATATGCACGTTGCACATGCGCATTGTGCCACGCATACAGGACGCATGCGCTTCGTTGTCCCCCAAAACCCGAGAAGATGACAATGGTGGTTAGGAGTAATTGAGGCAGGATCGGCTAAATCATCCTGAAGGTAGGTCATTCAACGTTTTTCTGGCATAGAAGCGGTGAAACGAGTCCGCTCCTTTCACTTCCCTCATGATGCTGCGGCCACAGAAACATGAGCGTCTGGTTCAGTTGTAAGCTAGAAAGCTAACGTTATGCTAGCAAGGTTCAGAGTCAGTAACACAGCGTATGCTCCAACGTAGTGGCTTAGTGCTTAGTGCCCCCCATCAGAATGTGGCGGTTTGATTCCCGGCGTAGCCGGTGTAGACAGCCGAACATGTGTAATTGGTGATGTGTGTTTCTGCAGCACGATGGCGTGCTTAGTGATGTCTCCAACATGGACGACCAAAGAGGTTGTTTGTTTCCACGCTCTCATACAACAACCTGCTCTCCCATCAGCTGATTCAGTCCACAGGAGCTTCCGACACAGCAGGCCCACCACGCCGGTGTCGTCCCGCCAAACACCACCATCCTATCTGGACTTCAAATTTGAATTCATTTTTACATAAATTCATCCATCTTATCCGTTTCATGGTCATAGAAGCCAATCGCTGCCCACACTGGGCGAGGGACAACACGCAGAGACAGATAGAGAACAGCAACCACTCACACTGATACTCAGACCTACGGACAACCAGTAGGTAACCTAAACATGTCTTCGGACGGTGGGAGGAAACCCATGCAGGCACAGGGGGAACATGCAAACCCAGCACAGAAAGGCCCCAGGCCGGGAATTGAACCCATAAGCTTCTTGCTGTGAGGCAACAGTGCTCTGCACTATTTGCTCTAACTCTGAGAAAAGTCTGTCCACGTTGTGTCTGTGAATTCTGCTGTATTAAAAAATTTGCTTCAAATGTTTTAAATAACTAAAGTTTAGACCGCAAATAAAGACAAACACATTTTTATTTCAAATGACTTTATTAAAGGCCTTGAGTATCATGGCTAAAATACTGCCTCTTGGTTTACAAACAGTGAAAATAGACAGGGTAATACTCTAATACAGTTCATGTATATGAGGAAAGAAGCTGCCTCAAAAGAAATAGGGTCATTTCACATTGCTTTGGGGTCCAAAGACGAACGCGGGTTCTCACTAAACACGAAAGCAACAAGTGTCGAGTAAACGTGAACCTGAATGTGTCTTGCCATGTAAAATCGTCTGGTCTGAAATATTCGCTGTCACACGCCTTTCCCGTCAAAGCTTTGGGAACAAACATGTATGATGGTAAAGTTCTGCTGATACAGCTAATCATAGTAGATGTTTTATGGGGGAGAGTGGCACTAACATAAATGGGACAACAGTATTACAGAAATTCCCTTTCAGTCCGTCTAGCACAGCTAATTACTTTGTGTTAAAAAGGCATCTGACATCACATCACATAAATCATTGGGAAATAAACACTGCTAACAGTTGCTAAACACATTTCCCATTAATTTAATAGAGCCACTTTTTAATCTGATAACTTTTTTACTGCTAATGAACAAATTCTCGCATTATGTATTAAATAGGTTGAACTTTACAAAAGTAACTACACAGTCTTATTGGTAAACAAGTTAGTCTGATAACATAAAATGAATGTCCATTAACTTCTATTAAATTAATGGGAAATAAATTAAACTTCCAGGATTATTGCACTACAAGCTGTAAATTGATCATTTTATCACCTGAAACCAATCAGTCGGCACAAAGACAGAATACAATAAACCAAACACAAAACAAACAACCTTAGCAATTACTGCAACCACCTGGACTTTCATTACAATGTTAGGGGAAGAAAAACAGGCTCCAATTTTGCAGCGTGGCAGCAGTTGAGTGAAATTGAATGGCAGCCTGAGGGATGCTGGGAAGGTTCAGATTGAAAGCACATGTTTGTCACTTGGCTCTCCTTTTTTTTTCTTTTTTCTTTTTTTCTATTGACACATCATATGTCAAGTGTTCAACAGGGGCAAATAGGGGGTTCAGCTGAATATGTTCCTGACTTGTGCAATGACAGGGGTTTTTGTTTTCAATAACTGTGTCTCCAGTTCTTCTATTTTTACTTTTGGAAAGCCACAAAACAGGTCCGTGTTGAATCAGCCAACATTTATCGTATTTGGCATATTTTTGCATTCAAAGTATAACAAAATAAAAAATTAAAAAGGAAGAAAATTAAGAAAACCAGATAGTGTTTTATTAATTTGGAATTTGTTGCATATTGTGTATAATAGGCTTTTATACAGGATAAATATTGCATGAAAGCTTGCATGAAATTTAATACTGTTTTTCTTAGCAATTCATGGGAGCCTTCTTTTAGTAGCTACTGACTACTGTTCTACTGCTGTACACTGCATTAGAAAATTATTTAGTAAAATGTATACACACAATATAAAAATAAAACCATTGCATATAAAAGACACATCTGATAATAAAGTGGCTCAAATACATATAAAAAAGGATTATCAAAAACTTTCTTTTTGCCACCGTGAATATTCCCTTTGCAACATTTATCATTCAGCTTCATGTTCGATGTGACAGTTTATTAGCTTTTCATTCCTACCAAGGACAGGTGTTGGTATGAAAATACTGCTGTTACATTTCTCTATTGTCATGAGACCATGCATTTACTCAGCCTCTTTGAAAAGGTATAAGAAACTATTCTGAATCATAATCCTCTCTTGCTAAAAAAATAAATGAAATAGAAAGCTATGCTATTTTAGTTTCACAGGTTTCTTCATGTTTCACGTTTAACTGAATTTATTTATTTTTTTGGCTGATATGTTCAATCAGCGAAAAAGCTGCATGACTGTTGGATTCCACCTCTTCATCCTCTGTATCAATACAGTATGGCCTTTGCATATCATCCACTTTCCATTTCACTTTCACTTTTCACATCAGACTCCAACAACAGATCTTTAAGTATTTTTTGACCGGTATAACAGTAACTGTGTGTCATATAGGACATAGAAGTCGCAGCATCCCGTCTGAAATCTTGCATAACATAAACAATGAGATACAATTATGTTGAAGGGTCTGACCCATTATAATGAATATATAGCACCATAAGATCAGTGCGTGTCTCTTCAACAGCTTCTCTGTTTTGTTCCTGCAGCAAGCTGAAAGACAATGTAAGACCTGTAGTAGCATGGCCTGCCCTGATTGGTTAACCCCACTGACCAGCCTCAATGTCTGTCCCATAACCCCCTCACCTTTGGAGTAATGCCACATTCACCATAATCTCGTTTATATTTATTCCTATGAAGATAAGGGTGAGCGAAATCTACTTACGTTAATAATTCAAGGTAAGTAGAATTCACTCTTCAAATCCTTTAATGCTTGGATACGTTTAAATTCCGTTTTGTCACTGTCGTGAATTCCTGATATGCTTTTAGACCAGCCAAGGCCATGAATGCAGGATTACCCAGAAAAGCTTGTGTATGAGACAGAAAGGTTTTGTTTCCTTATAGCTGTGTGAAGTAATAAAGAAAACTATGTACAGACAGATATCCAGAGTTAGTTCATGTGACGTGCATTCAAACATACACACACATTCTCTTTCATGCCTCTTGCGCAGCAAACTCTTTATACGCACACCTGACATCTGCATGCATCCCTTCACTCAAAGGTGATTTTGGTGCTGACGCAGAGGGTCTTGGGATGGCTATGAGGACGTCCGCAGGGATCGGTGGTGGGGCTGGGGATGACATGGTTTGGCAGTGAAGTGCTGGCTCTGCGAGCAGTCCAGAAAGGTGAGCAGATAAATACAGCGTGCGTTCATGCATCCTTAGCAGTGACTGGGAGGTATAGAGATTCGACACAGGCCTCATGGCTCACATGTCTTCCTTGTGTTTAGTTTTTCTTGCTATTGCGTCTTCTGGTTTTCTTCACCCTGGAGAGAGATTTAGAGGATACGTATTTATGAGACTGAAAACAGCTACACATACGAAAGAGGCACAGATTGTTGAAATATGCTGCTATAAACTAAAAATCCAGACCAACGATTCACTGATGCGCTGCAGTTTGTAACAATTTATTTTAGAACTTGCTAATGTCTGGTGAAGCTTACAACAAAAGGTCAATGGTTGAAGGTGAAGATTTATCTGATGACCCTCCGTAGGTGGGGAGCCGCTGCTCTACCTAATAGCGCTCCACCTTAACTAACTACAGCAGTAAAAGGCTGCTTATGCATTGAATCATCAGGATTGTCAGTCTAGTCTAATATCTGCAAAGTGTTTTTTATGAACAATTCTTGTTATAATTTTTGCAAGGACATTTTGCTTCTACCACTTTTGTACTTTTTCTTGAATGAAGGACTTGACTGTCATGAGCAAGTGATCTGAATTCCTTTGACTTACACATAAATATGATGCTTGCCACCCGAGAAAAAAAGTGCTGAGGAACCAGGCGTCAAAGGTGATTCCTTTCAGAAAGTAATAGGAAAAACCATACTTTTTTTTTTTCCTCTAACTGAGAATATGAATAACAGGGCACTGCTTAATAGACTGTATGTGGTTCTCAGCAGCGCTGTCATGGACACATTAAGAGCCCTCAGGTGTTGGCAAACAGTCCTGTATTGGTGAACATCATAGCATGTTAAAGTAATTCATGTGTAACTATAAACCACGAAAACAGTGATGCAGCCAGGCCCCCCAAAAATGTCTTTCCATCTACAAACCCATCTAGAGTTCACAAAAGTCAAAAACTAAACCAACTGCACTATTAATCATAATCTCATAATGTTATATATAAAACCTCAAATGTGATGAATGCCCCACTTCCTTCATACAGTGACACAGATACAGTAGATGTCAGTGATCCCTTTTCTGACCGACCCTGTCACGGAGAAATTAGGTTGATGCATATTTAAACTGGAACAGTTGAAAAAATGATAGGAAACAAAACATTGTGACTAGATCAGATTTTTTCTAAATGTACAGAGGAAATGTTCCATTTTGGATTAGACAAGGAGTAAATACACTGATACTTTATCAGAATAATCTTGACAGACGACATGTTTGTTTTCCCTCCAAAAACCTGACCTCCCAGTAAAATACGCAGCTGAGGTGACTACAGCCTTATTCAACGTCTTTGTGGTTATGTTTACGCTCTCACGGCACTTTGGTTGGGTTTCGTTTAAAATGGAAAAGGTTCACACAGACTCATATTTATTTATCATAAAGCAAGACCGTGATCCTTCCTGAAGCTTGACCTGGAGCTCTGACCGTCATTCTCCCTCCATACAGCACAACTCCTTCTTGGTCACTCTGCGGCTGTTAATAAATCAGGGTCATTCATTCAAAAATGCCTCTGAGTATAATCAAGCCAGAGATTCCGACAGATGTACTTGCTGTTGTAGCTTATTTGTGTTTTAACATTATTTCTAAGAGACAGTGTTGGTCTGGGAGACTGTTTGCTGCTGTGCCACATGCCATCCTTAATGATCTATGACAACTCCCGTGATAACACTACATTTCTTTTAAAAACACCGTGTATCCACGCAGATCCCTTACTAACACAATAAACAATAACTCGTAACTCCTCAGAATCCTCTATTTTGTTTGTTTTCACATTGTGCACTTTAAGTGTTTATGGTGTGTTAAGAAGTAGCCTGGCGATAATCAGCACCAGACATGTTGGACATTTTTTTTATGAGGATCCGCACACATTTTAACCACGCTGCTCATTAAAAACTGAATGAGCTGCTGTTGCACTTTTTTCTGTCAAAACTCTGTGGCCACAGTGCTGCTCTCCAACCAGGACGACTCTGTCTCCGATGTGCAATAAATGAGCATTATAACGTGAAAAATACTTTGTACATGCTATGTTAAAACACTTATGAAGGTGTAGGGTGAAAATGATGAAAGGCGGGTTCATCGGGAGTCCTTGCTTTGTGTCTCAGACACATGCTTACATAAAGCGGGAAGCAGAAGCAGAAACACCAGAGGCAGATTTTTTACTCCTCTCACTAGATGCTAATTATGTCACAGATAATAACTCAGCTGCTAACATCAACTGACTGTGCCACTGATTTCAGAGAGGAGTTGTCAGCGGCAAACTGAGAAATGGACACTTTTCAACAGTGGTTTATTAGTTCTTTGGAAGCTGTAAACTGTGAAGAGGGCTGTGTGTCATTTCGGTGTCTGTCAGTGTGTCTGAGCAGGGAGAGTGAGCAGGTTTCTCTTACTTGTTAATGGCGTTCTTTAAATACTGCTGCAGCCACTTGGTCTCTGGGTTGATGCAAACTTCCCGGTTGCTCTTCAGCTTGGCGCTGCGGGAGAAATGAAAGGAATAAGATGCCATATTTCCCATTTTGCATGCACATGGACGTTTGCTTCTATAATTTCGACACTTCACAAGGAGGGCGGCAGAAATAAAGAAAAAAGTATTTCAGTCTGCTCTAAACTGTATAAATCAGCTTTGAGGACATGTCCTGCACTGGAGGACATTATCATGGGCTTCATTAGAACCTGGACATCTTTCATGGTGCACTTATTACAGCAAAACACCAGACTGTAACAGGACTGCAAGGACTGTAGGAAAATTAACAAATTAACAAAAGAACAAAAAACTGTGTATGCAATATTTTAGTGAACAGTGCATTTAATAAGGGTAATTTGTATTTAATAAACCCAAAGATACGAACCACTGAGATGGTCTTTTAAACCTAAAGGCACCAGGCATTTATTATGATCTTAATCACTTCGAAGTACATAATGCTGAACAAATAATGGTGCCGTGGGTTAAGTGCAATGTACCTGTATATCATTAATTCATTCATAAATCACAATAATGTCACTATTTGTTTATATTTTTGCGAGAGACCATTTCAACAAAAGATCATCTTAACCTCAGATAACCCAAAACATCATTCGACACATCCCAGTCAAAACCAGAGGATTACTGTGTCTAACAAGCCGTCAACTTCATGTCAAAAGTAAATATATATATATATATCACACAGTGCTGACAGATTGTACCTCCTAACCAAAAAAGGGTCATAGCTCATCATTTGGTGGTGAGTATGATAAGATTAAATAAAAAAAAAATGTTGAAATTAGTCAATGCATTAGGAAATTTGGATTTGTTTTATGAAGGCTCAGCTCAGCAACACCCCAGCTAAGCTCTAAAAACCTCAGCACATCCTACAACATATCCAAGCTGAAAAGCGAAGGATTAAGTGCACATAACAGGCTGTCACCCTGCGGTTTGTGGTGAAAAATCACAGCTCTCTGTTTCCACTCAGGGACAGCTGGGAGGGTGGCTCACAACGCAGATCTCTCCACACTGTAGGCCTTGTAAAGCTGTCTCTGTGCAGCACGCAGAAAGCCTTAACACATAGTTTCATGCTGACTTTGTATCTGGCAAAAGATTTTGGTCGATGTGGTTTGTTTTAAGAAATCCTCAATGGCCCAGTTTTACAGGGATGCTGGCTGTAATGAAGGGCTACATCTTTCATCTCATATAAAAAGGTGCATTTTCAGTCATTTTTGCAGCTCTCTGTTCCTGCCATGTGTAGATTAAGAACCCTATAAGAAAGCAAAAGCTCTATAATTGTCACAAAAAAGTTTTTACTTCTTTTAAGGTGGTAAGGTTGTGCTAGGATTTTTATATTTTTATGTTGCTGACTTAAATATAGATACAACAAGAATTTTTTTTTTCTAGTTCAAGGATGTCAGATTGATTTTATGCCTGGATTTACAGCTCTCTGGTCACTAAGTGTGTGTTCTTGTGAGAAATGTCTGAGCTGTTGATAGAAAACTCAGCCAAATATTTAGAAGAGGGTTTGCCCTGTTATCAGAGACTGGTCCGTACGGGGGAACTGGGTGGGGGTCTTTCAAGCATGTGGGTCTCACACCTTGGTGGCAAAAGGTCGTGCATGAGAGTTAACAGCTCAGAGGTGTAGCGCCTCACTGCTCCTCTTACTCCTCCTTCCATTTCTCTGTCGCACGACTCTGCAAATTAAACACATTCCTCTCCACCACAAACTGCTGCCTGATTCAATTTGTACCCCCGCCTTCTCCTCCACCTGTGCTACCCCTCTAATGTGCCACCTCCCTTATTTCTCGCCCCCTTTTAGATGCACGCACAAGCAAATGAGCAAATGGCTCCTAAACTTAAAAGAGGAGTTCAGGAGCATCAATCTAAACATCAGCCCTAAAGCCCTCAAACTAACAAGTGAGTCAGGAGGCCAAACAGCTCAGTAACTGGATCTGTGTTTGCTTTCTCTCCGGGGATGTCCCCTTCTTCCCATCCTCTTTTATTTTACTAGGGATGGTCAGCTCATCCGCTCAGGAGCCCTCTGCTGTTTTGATGTGTCTCCCTTCATCCTGTTTATCTGTCTGCTTGTCTGGATGGCCAACTGAGAGACTAAACCCTAATTGACTTGGCTGGAATTCGAGGGCTGGAGTTCCACAAGCAGCAGGTAGTAATTACTTCACAGCAAGTTAATACCAACAGCATGCTGGGATAGGTTGGGTGGTTGTGTGTGTGAGTGTGCGAATGGGGGGTCGGATGAGGGCACGCGGTGGGACACAGGCAGTGGGGGAGAAAGGAGGTTCGGGAGGAAAGCAGCTATAGTGTTACTGGCTATCTTTCATCTGTCTCAATAGAGCTACAGGAGCAGCGCTCTGCAGGTGACTTCTTGACTCCTCTGGCAATTTTCTGTCCGAAAGTCCGAAAGAGGTTTGTGGCCTGGCTGCGGCACAATGTGTCCTCTCTGACCTTTCACCATTCAGTCACTCTCTCTAACAGTGACCAGCTCCCCCCTCCTCCTTTCTTCAGCAGAAGCCCCGCGGACTTTAACCTTTTGGCTGTGAGGCTTCTGCCGGCCCAATTTCTATAGTGGACAAATGAACGAAGCTCTTTAGTTAATGCGTTCCAGGCCACTGACATTATATTCAATGTTTCTCGGGCACTTTGAAAGGAAATAAAAAAAAAAAGTAAATGAGGAACACAAGGGGTCAGCAGAAATACAAAGGTAATCACTTTGACCTTTAATTATTGCTTCCTTCGCGAAACATTAATTGCCCCCTTGAGTTCTGGCCGTCACTGCTTTCCTCTTTCTGAGTGGATCATGTCGTTTTAAAGTCAGGCCTCTCATTCAGGAAATAATGGAAGGATATTAACACCATACGTCACACTTCCATCTCTAATCAAAGCAGTATTTAAATAATGATTGCATTTAAGCTTTTGTGTGGTTTCATTTGTCAAATGACAGTGAGAGATGAAAAAGATTACATGAAAAAAAGACAGAAAGAACAAATAGCTCACATAATGAAAGACCCAGCATGTAACTTAAAGTCTGAAAGTTTATCTTCTCAAAAACCACACAAAATGCACCTATAGACAGTCAAAGGTGGTCAAAATGGATGGGCCAAAAGAAACACTATCAGCTTATCATGTAGATGTGATAGTCAGTCAACAATGAAAATGTGTTCTTTTTCCAAGGCACAACTGAAATGAAATAAAATACAGAATAATATGTTAAGACCTTCGGATTACTGCTATTTGTCACGCTGATGTGTTTGGGTGGACCTGTTTATACGTTTCTTTTTCTCGTTATTACTTCTTGTTATCGTTGGTCATTGTTGCATTATTATGTAAATGAATGAACCAACACTTTTTTACCATATGCAGAAATGTTTTTGTTCCCCTTTAATTAATATTGAATGTTTCTATAACTTGTGGATTTCTGTTGCAAATATGCATTAGTTGATACAGAGCCAGCACATGCACTTCTGAAGATTCCCTGAGCTGAAATGCTGTTCAGTTTGTTTCTCTTTATGTGACTTAAAGGCTTCTGGAAATCACACTCACTCTTAGCTAAGCAAACATACTGAGATCAAATGGATTCTCCTTGTACCATTGCAAGAAATAAAAATGTCTAGGATCACATAAATGGGGCTCCTGATGGAGAGACAAGATAGCAACTAATTTCCACCCTGTTCCTATGAGCAGTATGGCCCCAACAAAGATGAACAAAATAGTTAAAGCGATCATCAACATTTTCCTCAGGCAATCTGGTTCTTGAACTAAATCACTGCAGTAATTTCATAAATTGACTTACATGACTTGGAAGGGGCAGTTGGGTGTGTGGAGGAACTTGAGTTCTTTGATGGAGCGCTGAGGAACCGTGTTGAGGGTGGAACGGCACCAACACCGCTCAACCAGACTGATGGGCTTTGCTGCAAACACACAAGCAAAGTGACAAATGAGCTGTAATGTGAGATAAAAATTGGCTTAAGAAAAACAACAACAACATAACAGCTGCGTTGTTTGAACTGAATCAGATGATGCAGTTCAATAGCCTGGTTTTTTTACAATTTAAAAGCACATTTAAGATCCAAGGGAGGATTAAAATATATATCTTCAACATTAAAATCACACAAATTAGCTGTGACTCCATTTCAGTTGCAATTAAATGCATCGCTGCTCTCAGATAGCAAATTAAAAAGATGTTTAATCTACTGTAACGAGTCTTGAAAAGCATGGGAATGTATGAGTTTACCTGCTACAGCTCTGAACAATGTATTCATTAAAAAGAGATTAGTCCTCTCTGACCACTCACTCACATGCACACACATGCAGAATTTAGCTTTTCACTCCAAGAGCATTCAGCCGCTCCACTCTTGGGGAGAAGGGCCCTCAACATTCAGTTTCCAATATTCTTCTCTTTTATGAACGAGCACTTTGTGGGTCAGATGGCATCAACAGCCTCTGTGGAAATCACCTTGAATACATTCTTCAAATGATTACAAATCTCCCCTGTGCCGCCGTGGAGGTCTGTGTGCGCCCACAGGGCTGCAGATGCACACGAATAACTCTAAATAGAGGCAATTACAAATCAATTGTAGTTTAGAGCTTATTTGGCCTCTAAAAGAAAAAAAAAAGAAAACAGTAATTTCCAAGGATATAGTTAAAGAGCTGAAAATGTCAGTGCAAAGATGAAAGGCAACACCCTGCAGGAAAACTTTAAAGGAATTATGAAATCAGCCAAATTGTCTCCACTTAAATATTAATACACTGACTAGAAAAGATAAATGGAAATTAAAGCTGTAATGAGTTTCACAAATTTATGAAAACTGACCAATCAGATTTTGATTTTCATTTTAGAGACATTTAAAAAAAATAGCTTCTTACGTGCCTATAAACACCCAAAGCAACTAAATCAAGAGCTGTAAATATGACTTAAAGACAAACATATTCCTTTTTCCACTGATATACATGTTTATAATGCAACACCAAATGTTCTGCCACAAATGGCTAAATCCTCAGTAATATCAGACTAATGATTCACACCCATTCGGACTCTTTTCTCATGCTAACTAAGGGATCATTATGCAGCATGCAGCAGCACCGAGGCCACAAGTGAGCATCCACTGCTATCACCGCTGCAGTGTTTATCTCTAATTAGAGTCTAATGAAAAGAAAGCAAAGAAAAACGACAAATACACACATTTAAACCAAAGTCTTTAATGTGCAATCAGGGGTCTTACTGAGGCGAAAAAAACAAGCTTAACATAAGGCAAGCCCGATTTGTCCCCGACCAACGTGAACACAAGGGAGATTAGTACTGGGTCAAAACTGCACTCCATACACATGCTTTCAGTTCAAAATACTAAATGTAGCAAAAAATGAAAAATGTAATTCATTAGTGTTAAAATAATGTTGCCAAAATATTACATATATATATAAAAAAACTCCAGTTGGGATGTGAATATCATCTTTTAACAGCAATCATCCAAAATCCAAAGTAAAAGAAACCCAGAATAAATAAAACCCCACGCTTGATAAGTCAGACTCTTTCCAGTTTTTCTGTTCTTTAAAAATGCATTCAAAGACTAATTAATCCAGAAATCGAGAAATTTAATATCCATCTAAGGCAACAATTTTACAAAGTGAGGAATGCTATCAATCAAAAGTCTACTCTTCACTCACTGTTTGGAAATGGAAAATAATCGGCAGTGACAAAACAGAATAAAAGTGCTACAATTAACTCCAGCAGCCCTACACTTCTGTATTTTAGTCTGCAACAATTCAAAATTGTGAACAAACAAATTATCAGTGTGAAGGAATAAAAGGAGACAAAGTCAAGACTAATGGCAAATCAAAACTGAAATGAAAACGTGGAATGGAGGTTCTGACTTGAATCTCTGTTATTAGTGAAGACATGACAAAGCTCTTAAAAAGCCAGTTTCAAGGATCCGAGCATCTGAACTGCACAAAGCAACACAATCCTTTCCTCAATTTACTAGTAGAACATCTAGTAATAATAAATAAATAAAGAAAAATAATCCAAATAATGATCTGCGTGTTGATCCACTCCTGGACTCACCATAGGTGGTTGGTGCCTGTGTGGCCACAGCCAGTAGAGCTATCAGTGCCAGCAGTTTGACATCCATGGTGGTGAGCGAACGGGCTACAGGAGGACTGCTCGCTCTCTCTCTCTCTCTCTCTCTCTCTCTCGCTCTGCTACAATCCAGGGCACAACTGTGACGGCCAGCTATGGTCTGCACTGTGTTAAATCTTCAGATGGGAGAGAGGGAAAGGGAGAGGGAGGAGGGAGGGGAGAGGGAGTTCCACTTTCTCAGGAGGGAGGGGGGTCCCAGCATGAGAGGACAGGAGGTGAGGAGGGGAGCGGAGGGGAGAGGGGAGGAGGCAGCAGCAGCAACGAGTCAGTAGAGACTTCCTCGATTGTAAATGTGTTGGCTGGGAGTCAAGGAGAAAGTCTGAGGGGAATTCTTTCTCTTGCTCTTCATCTCTCTCTCTTTCCCGCTGTTCGCTTTTCTCACTTCTGTCTTAGTTTTCCCTTTTGTTGCTCTATTTTTGTCTCTTTCAATCCCATTTCATCCTCTTTGTCACCTTTTCCTCCTTTTTTATTCTTCTGCGCATTCTTGTAGTCTGCCTCTTCTGCCACACACACAGTGTGCAGCTTCCACCATGTCCCGCCTTTTACTCGCAGATTTAGAACTAGATCGCTCTGTTGTTGCACTAATATTGTTATATATGTCAGATGAGTGTTGTGTTTTGTTTAATGGGACACATCACCCCCCCCCCACCACCACCACCACCACCCTCCCTGCACCTCTGTCTCTTTTTCTCACTTGCGGTCTCTTTGTCATCTGTATTGGCTCCCATCACAAATGCTTGCTTCATGTCTTCATCTGGCTGGTCCGGACATTTATTGCGTGCTCTGTGATGAAACCATTGAAGGGCTGCTGAGACTTCACCATTGTTCTCTCAATAGGAGAAAAGAAACACTGTGGTGAATAAAAATGGGAATAATGGCCGATCCTAATGTCATTTTGACAGATATCTGCGGCCTGTCAGGTCCTTTCTGTTGGTGAATGATGATTTTAAAAGAAGCTGGACGAAATGAAAGTTAAACAATGGGCTGTCAAGTTCCCCAATGTATTATATAATTACGTCTTCACAGTGTCATGAAAATGTTTCAAATCAATTTCAAATGAAAGTGGAGGGGAAAAAAACAACATTTACAGGAGACTGTAAATGAAGAACTCCATTCAGAACTTTATTGTTGTATAGGCATATTTTCACTGCAATCACCAAATCAATGATGATGAATCCGTTGACATATTTATTAGTGTAGTTCTAACTAGCAACAGACAATAGTTGTTATAACAGTTGAATATTTTTAGAGAACAAGCAGCACATAAATGTTTTAGAAATAACTTTCTCTGGCGCAAAATAACATTTGTATGAAATTTCAATTTGAATATTTTTAAATTCTTCCATGTGATCTACATTTTTCCAAACTTTTTTGACAGATTTCCTCTCCGTTGAGGCTGAGCTGCATATTTTTTAGCTGATCTGTCAGTTTACATGGCATCATATTCTGAGTAATCAATAAAGCCCAAGAGTTTTTGTCCACTAAAACAGCTCTTCAAAGCGTGAAATGCATTTACAATAAATGTAACCTGTGCGTTTACTGAAAATGTCGGGGTCATTTTGTTTTGTTGTATTTCCTACCAGAGTGGAAGTTGTAACATATGAGAGGGAAAGAAAGATCTAAACTGTCACGTGTTTCCTGAATATTTATCGTCTCACTGTTGATCTGATGGGGAAAGTCCAACTACATCTGAGGAGAGACGGTGAGAAACAGTATGACGAGACACGTGTGTGTGTGTGCGTAGTTGTGGCTGGGCGGTTAGTGTAGCATATACATGTGTGAACATGTCTTTACATGTATTGATGTCTTCAAAACATGCGAACAATTACGCCTGTTTTTGTCTGCTTATTTGCGTTCTGCTGCATTGACCCCAGCAGCTGGTAAACTGAAACTGGCCTTCATGCCAGAACTTGACGCCCCCACTGTTGGTGATGAATCTCCCACCCCCGACACATCCACCCACCCTCCCTCCTTCCCTCACCTGCAGCCCCCAGCCACCCCTACCAGTAATAAACCGTACAGTGCTAAAGGCCGCCTGTCAGTTCATACACTGGGCCCCCCCCCTACAGTTTACAGGCCCGTTCCTTGGCAGCGTGCTGAGAGAGAACATGCAGGTCAGAGTCCTGTTGTGGGCTGTAAACCCGGGAGGGTGTCTGCTCCGAGCCAGAGAGCCATCCAGCATAACGGCTATTACAGCGGGGAGGTGAAACTGTACCAAAGGGCCACAACCATCTCAAGATCTTGCAGGAATTCACTTTGTTCTTTTTAGCCAAACAAGGTATTTTTGTTGCTTTATGACCCAAACAGATTAAAATTCAGTTAACAGTTTATGGTCAAGATTAACAGCTTGGGGCACCCCGTGGCTTGTTTGGAAGAGTGTGTACTGATAGGGCTTAGACCTAAATGCAACAGCTAAGGTCTGAATCACCTCTGCTGCAAATCATCCCGTCTATCTCACCTAACTTTCCCATCTCTCCTTCACCATAGCTATAATACAGACATATAAATCAAAAAGAAGTCTTTGTTGGTCTCTATGAGTTGGCTTTTTATTCATTAATTCATCTTCAACAGCTTATCTGTTTCCCGGTTGTGGGCAACGCCAATCCCAGCTCACTCTGGGCGAGGGCGGGGTCACCCTGGACAGGTCAGCAGTCCATCACAGGGCCAACACACCGAGACAGACAGAGACCAACAACCACTCACACACTCTCCCACACAGGCATGAGAACATGCAAACTCCACACAGAAAGGCCCCAGGCCCGGGAACCAAACCCGTGACCTTCTTGTTGTGAGGCAAAAGTGCTAACCACTACGCCTCTGTGTTGCCCTTGACTTTTCATAATAATATAAATGACATAATGTATATTTTTTGACTCACCTTTGTGATTTCTAACCTTGCAGACAGTCTTGTTTTGAGCGCCTCAGAGATTTATGTTAAATCAAATAATGGAGGGATGTTTTTAACGCATACTGCATTGAAAATTTAATTTAAAAAAAACATCACTGCTTTAAAAAAAAAAAAAAAAAAACTTTCTGGATTCAGCTTTAAGTGCAGAGCGCAGGGTTAATGTGTGATAGGGTGTGAGCTTTTGAATCCAGGCTTGTGTTGGGAGCATGTGGGCAAAACCAACCCTTTAATCTAATAATGTGTGCATTAGAGCTCAGCCTTTAAAAAACAATCACCGTATTAGAATTTTTTAAGCGTCACTGGGAACCAGATGTAGGTTCACAGGGTTAATTTGGTTTGATTTGCATACATCACAGTTAAAGCTCAATCTTGCTTTGAGCTCCTCCAACATACAGCAGTTGCATCCCATCCATGATGGGATGTTTGACAGCATTATAAACCTCTGTTATATTTCATGTATACACTTGAGTTTATGTTTGCTCAATTAAACTTCAAATTCCCAAGCTACCTAAAGCTTTGTCAATCTTATCATCAGCACAGGAGGTTTATATTTGCTGACACCAAAAAACAAATATCTCGATGCGTATAGATTGTGAAAAGTTTTAGCTGCTCCTGCTCTACCAGGCCACAGAAGCACTGCTGTGATGTAGGCAGTGAATGCATCTGGCATATTTACCGCATACCTGTGGGACAACGCTGCCACTTGTATCGCACACATTGGGGTCAGAAGTCGATGTTACTTGTTCCTGTATTGGGTTACAGGCGGCAGAGCTGCCGGGTCTTTGTTGTGGACCGGTCTGGATAGACGAGTTTGGACAAATGACTTCCATGATGAGGGATATGATGGAGAGCAGACGAGTGTTTCCTCTGCATCAGGCTCACACATGCAATGCCTGCCACACCATCCTATCGGAATTAAGCAATTGCCTAAATAAGGATTGTTTGGTTGAATAATAGCGCTTGTCTCTTGAAAAAACTAGACTGAATGTGTGAGGATGTGGTTAAGAAGGAACTAATGTGTTTTTTTAAAGAGAGAAGAGTCTAAATGTTTTTTTTTTTCTCTGTTTTCCTGCCATGCTGCCATTTGTAATTAATTTTCAGGCTAAGAGTATCAGAAGAGAGCATTAACATGCAATAGAAAATTCCCCATGAAGAGCATAATATACATACACTCTGTCCACTTCAATAATAATCTTTCATCAACAGGTGTGCCATGGCACTTAAACCAAACGCACACAAACACATTATGAATGGCCTTCCATGTAAAAATGAACCCAAATAAACACAGGCTAATCTTCTCAGTAATCTCCCATGTGACAGCAGATCCCCGCTTTCCTGTTGGGATCTATGTATGGTTATTGCTTTGTGGTCCGGAGTTAATTGCGTTTGTCCAGCAGTTTGAGTCTGGTGCTGAGTTTTATTTTATGGTGGCCGAGCAGATGAAAGGTTTCCCTCCACTGGTCTTAGATAAACAGTAGTTCACAATCACTGCCGGTCCTGGATGAGAGGCTCGAAATGTGCAGTGTAAACACACATTAATCAGCATGTGGAAAAATTCTCAAGAGCATCAAATGTATCAGCTGCTCAGCCATAACAGCAGAATGGTTGAGTTAAAACGGTTCTTATTTTTAACAAATAGTCCAGATAGGGGGGATACTGGCTTTAAAAAAAAAAAAAAAAAAAAACAATCAAAGAACCTCCAAAAACTTATAATGGAGACATGCTAAATTAAATGGCATGCAGCCAAAACATTTTCATTAAAGACTTCAATCAGTAATGAACCAAATATTGTCTCCAGTGGCCAAGGGGATTTTGTGTTTATTTTTTAAAGGTCAAAAATGCTGCAGCTCACCAGAGGACATTGCAAACTAGTTACAACTGGTTACAAAGAAGTGTTAAGTGTGAAAGTGGAAAAATGTCATTGAACAGATTAACACACTCTTAGGGTCAGTAGTAATGAGCCATGTTAACCGCTGACAATACTGACACCGCCATGCCAGAGATGTTGCAGGCAACACCATGCAACAGTTTTAATGAGAAACGCTCAAATAATAGCACATTATTATGTGAGGATTGAGTGAGGAGCATTATGTGAGGGCAACAGTCTAGTACCGGTCCTGAAGAGACAATGATTAAAGACCGACCAGGTCTTGGCTCAGCCAAACAAGGAAAAAGTTGCTCATTAAGTCAGCCTCTTCACCATTTTAATCCTGAACTTCCCATTCACATATACAGCACATACAGTCAGAAAGCTATGGATGCCAGCAGGGAGTGATGATAAAGGCATTTCCATTTGAATGAGTGTCTGGTCTTGAGGTAGCAACGTCCTGAATGTGTTTGAAGTTTTCAGCTCTCCTTGGCTGTCAGTTATGGGAGAAAGGCCTCTCAATGACTAATCCAGTTTACTTTGTGCTCGTGAGCGGAGGAGAGAATCTGGCATGACACCAAATGCCACTCTATAGATTCTTTTCTGAACAAAGGCCAAAAAAAAAAATGGCTTCCCCTCCTCTTCTCTCCTCCTCCTCGCTCTCATTTCCTGCTTGACAAGCACACTGAGTATGTCTCGTCTTTCATATATTTGTCAAGAGCTTGGTTTGTGTCTGACCCCGTTGCCATGGTTTCATCCCCTGTATGGGACAGGACATGTGTTTACTGTATATATTGTGTGATGCTAAGAAAAGACAGGGCGGTCTGGAGTGGTGGTGCCCTTTGGTGCCATATTCAAGTGTGAGAGTTTGAGTGTTTTAAATGCCTGGCAGTCTGGTCCTCCTGCTCAGGGAAATGCTGAGAGCAGGAGGCCGGATAAAAGGATTGTCATCACAACTCAAACACTAATTGGATGGGATGCACGGTGAATACAGTGACTACAGGCGTGTGGTCACATCAAATGGGTGTGGTTCTGTGAGTCTGTGTGTCTGTTGGCCGCCATTTACAGACCAGGATGAGAAAAAGAACAAGTGCTTTGACAAAGCTGCCCTTAAAAGTTAATTAAATGGCCAGAAGTTCTGAAATATGGGAGAGTAAATCCTCTTGATAATTTTGGAATTCATTCTGTTTATATTTTCTTAATATTATCTATTATTTCACATTATTATGCTGTGGGAGCTCATGATGCAGAGCTGAGGTTCTTGTCAAGTAAACAGCCTGAGGTTGAAGAAAAGTTTGGCCTGAGGCATGAGAAAATATTGACCTCAGCAAAATGATTGCAGTAAAAGAAACAATAACACAATCAACAGTGTAACAACAATAATAATTTAGACAGAAGGATAAATTTGGACACACATTGGAATCATCAATATTTTCACAAATCAGAAATTTGTGCTCCGAGCATGATAGGGCTTTCTCCTTTCATGCCACTGATGGTACCTTATCTGGATGTGACAATTTTCTTGACATCACTTCTTATATATAAGTTAGAAAAGACACATTAATGGTGGCAGCTGTTTCCCTGCACCCTCCTCTTGCCGTCCCATGACGATGTCTGATTGAGGGGTCCTCAATGACAAGTTTAATTTCCATGCGTTCGTCTTAAGCCAGAGCCAATCGAGGCCAAATGGCCTTGGAGTGAAAAGGAAATAAATTGAAAACATCAGGTTACATGGCAGACTTTTAAAAAACATTTTTCTCTGTTGAATTTTCAGAGTTGGCAGATCAATTCCGAATTGGCTTGCACATAGCTTTCAAAGTTCTTGCTTTGAAAGTAACAACTCGGCAAACAGCAGCGTTTTGTTGAGATCGCTGCAGTTTGTCTGCTCTGAAGCAATTCCCTGTGTGAAACCTGGCCAGTCAAACAGGATGGATGCTGTCTTTGTGATGTAGATTACTTATGGCCTTTGAGAGCTTAATGGGATGTGTGCCTGGCACATCAGGAACAAATCTGTTGGCTTTGGCGCGTACCCGCATAACTTTTCTTTAAGCACCCCACACACAGAGGCTGCACACACCCACGTTGTTTCCAGCCGTGGCTTCTCAGAACTTCATGATCGACAAACAAAACGGGCAGAGCAGCGCTGTGGAACGAGGCCAGACGCAGAAGAGATCCTCAGTGTACTGGGATGGAGCTGAAGTCACAGCCCTGGCAGAGTCCTCACTACTAGTACTTTGTGCTTTTGAAGTGTTAGAGCCACAGCAGTTGACAGATTGCTTCTGATTCAACAGCCGACAGAACCTCGTGTTAAACACAGAGCGCCTGTTATGGACAGGTGTTTCACTCCGAACCACCTGCCAAACAAAACATCACTATGGTGAGTTTGTTAAAATTAAGACTGTTGTCGTGGTTTTTAACAAAAGACAATGCTGACTTTGACAAATGCTTCTTTATCCTTCATGTACTCATTTAATAGCTCTGTATGGTTGAATGTATTTCTTTGGTGTAGGCAATGACACGATTAACTGGAGCACATCAAGATGACAACAAAATAGGTTTTCACTACAACTCTGAGTTAAACACAGGTTAGTGATTTTTCCCAAGACTAGCCAGCCCATTAGGGTTTTCTCCTGAATGCAGCGTCGGTTGTGAAAGTACGACCTGAATGTAACCTTTTCCTCGTAGTGAAGCAGCCAACTTAACAAACTCTCCTTTTCTTAAAATATGTGATTTCATAATGGGAGCTTGCATGTACAGCTTCCATCCACAAGTCAGTTATGGACACATAACTTGTAAATAAAACTTGGAGTTACTTGAAGGCTCCTGTATTGGTGGAAGTTAGCAGCCAGCTATCACACCTCCAGCTAGCAGCATCTCCAATAAATGGACAGGAAATGAGCCAAATGTCTGAGTATAATAGCATGTGAACATAATAAAAAAAAAACAAAACGAAACAATATTGGCTTCCGAGTATGACGTAAAGTTTTTGTATGTATTCATGCAAGCTAATTTCAGATCCACTGTCGTGTCAAACATCTCACTCAGATTAATGCCAGACTTCCAGATGAAAAAGATTATGAGATGATCTGGGCATTTTTGAATGGCCCTTTTCATGGTAATTCCTCTTTCGTGACAAGCCATTCCACTTCACACTTTCCCCCCAATTTGGTCATTTTTCATGTCTTCAATCATCACCTCTCCATCGCTTTAAATTTTCTGCTCTTAGCCTCTTCTAATGTTACCAGTCATTTATTCTATCCATCCGCAGACTGCAGCACGGGCTTGTTTTCAGAGCATTAGAGCCTGTTCTCCCCGTCAGCAGAGAAAAGTTGATGGGACCTGGAGCATATCCTGCTAACATATTGTGGAGACAGAAAGATTAAAGTGTGCGGACTCCGGCCAGCCAGACTGTGGTTATCCACACAGAAACACATGCACAGTTACATGAATCCGCAGACGTGTGGCTACATAGAAAAATACACTAGTTGTCTGACAAAGGTATGTGGCTATAAAAATGTATCATCAGACCATGCAGCATGTCCGGCTGCTCTGTTTTCAAAAGATACGGCGCATCATCTGTGCTCATGACATGAAATGTCTCACGATCTGATTCTGTTGCTGTTATGGTGATTGATTTATGGCTGCAAAAACTATCTGCGATGAAGCATAACATAACATTAGCTTTGGGAAGAGCGCTGAAGCTGTTCAGTGTCTGACTGAACCAATGTGTGGGTATATCCTCGGGATTGAGATCAGGGCCTGGTTCACCGAATTTCCACCTGCAACTATAAATGTTCGCTTGTTTGAAATGTGTCTGAGATAATCTGACAAAACAGAGCTTCTCTGGAAACAAGAAACAGTTCTTTCGCCAATGGACATATAAGAAAATGGGAAAATAGCAGCACAAATCATGTTGGAAAACAGGGAAAATACTAAATTGAATATGACCTGAAAGTTCACTGTATTGTATTGTAAGAAAGCACACGCAGATACACACAAAAACACAAAACTGTCGAATCTGTAGAATTTCGGAAAATATCTTGATCACGACTGTACTAAAAATGTGTTATTATCTTAACTACAGCTGCCTGAAGCTCAAGACCAAACTTTGTTTAAACCGGAGAAGGAATCCTCAATGCTCTGCAACATTTGAAACAGCATTTTTCATTTATAACAAGCATTCTTGATTTAAGTAAGGAAATTAGGAATTGTACTCAGCGTTCTTGTAAACATCCCCCTTTTTTAATTGTGCAATTTATGTCAGTTTCATCATAAATATTTTCAGCTTCAGGAATTCAGTTGACTTACATTTCATACTAAAAACTGGCTGCAGCTCAAACCACTTGTGGCCACTCAGCTTTTTGCTCAAGACCCATTAACTGGTATTATGAGTCGCCTCCTTTTAGTTTTGGAAATTTATGACCCGTCTGTGAAAACATGACAGGACTTTCTCTCTGCTCCAACCGGTCCAAGGGATAACAAGAGGATAGGTTTGCCCGCCTACTGAAGTCTCTGAAAGATGGTTCCCAGATGGAAGTGGGGTATAAATCCTCTTGCTAAATGCCGTGCGACAGATCAAAGTCTGCATGCTGCTTTCCTTTGAAACAGTGGCACAGGTTGGTCACAGGTTACCTCCTGATTCCTGTGATGAATGAAAGCGATCCTCTCATGCCCCGCTGAAGGAACTGGGCTGCCAGGGAAAACTGGATTTGCCTTGTCTTCATCACTCGGGTCAGGGAGGTCGCAGACGACACAGTCATAGGCAGTTATCCAGACATCTAATGGGGCAGATGAACATGAAGCAGAAAGCTTCCCCTGTGTTTAGAGCCAGTAACAGAGACGTATGTTTCCAGCGCTCAGACAGAAGCCGTAGTACCAGCCCTGCTAATAATAGCAAGAAGGAAGAGTCTGTGGATGCCCGCAGCTACAGAAAACTCCTCAAATAAGGCTTGCGAAGAAGTTCTGTTTCACAGTGACTGGTCTGAGGCAAATGACAGCCCACGGTGACATCACCCAATGTGGGCTGAAGCCCTGAATCCAAAACAGCCATTACTATGTTGTTTTTTTGAAAACCATGAGTGTTTTGGCTGTCAATCATATCTTAGCCTTTGACAAATGCATAACCTGCATTATGGTCATCTAAATGGGACCGAAATATAAAAAATTAACATCACATTGTATGGAATAAGACTAATGACGGAGACCATAAACTCAGGAAGAAAACTTTTAGTGTGCCAATAAAACAGTTAGGAAGTTGACAGCAGGTGACGTCCCCCTCTGATGGTCATTAAAAGGATGCAGCTCTTCAGCATTCGCTTCAATTTTCAGGCCCAATTTCTCTTTCTATTTTTATGCAGAGAAAATGGTTTCAGCTCTGCGTGCAGCCGGATGTGTAGTGCTGATTGGGTCACTATGACAACAGACTGTGGCACTAGCCATGAGAATTAATGGGTTATAGAGCCACGTTCGGCTGTCACGGAGGCTATTTTTGAAGATGGTGACAACATGAGTGTTTTAGCATGCACCCCATGAAAAGTCTATACCTTCATCACAAACTTACAACCTCAAAAGGTAATGCATGATGTGAACGTGACAAGTTGTCATTTATATTGGCTGCTTACGAAGAAATTGGTATTTATATTCTATGAGTCTGTTTGGCCTCCTTTTTTACTGCTTACTATCTGTCTTTGATGACACATACTAACCACACATAAACCAGCACTGCCATCACAGACGCACCTGCTTTCCTTTTAAATTTATGTTTCCAGACCTTTATATTTCATCCAATCAGAAGAATTAACAACTCCAGAGCTGGTGTGAGCACATGTGATGCTTCTCATTGTGGCTTGTAGTATGTTAAGTATGATGAAAACAGGCGTCCGTAACATGACTGAACATGTATAGAAGACATGGAAGCCTCCTTTAATTTTAGCCAATGGTTATTTTTATCTGGACAGTTTTCAGCAGCAGATGAATATAAATGTGCTATTTATCAGTAGTTGCTCCTCATATATGTTGGAAATTAACTACCAAGAACATGACACTCAATACAACGGTGTGGTTTATTTTGACAAATGAATTCAACAAGAAAAAAATGTCCAGCTAAGGTGAACTGCAGACAACAAGAGAAATGGAGTTGGTAAAAATGACACACGGCAAAAGTTTTTCAGCGTGTTCGTGCCTTTAAAGCTTTATCTTGGGTTACGGTAGAGTTGTGTGCTACTGAGCCGTGAAGAAACACACAAAGAAAAAAAAAAAAAAATCCTTAAGTGTTTTACAGCTCAGCTACCCATAATGATTTTTCCCTCAGAAATCAATGAGAGTAAAAGACTAGAATTACTCTCTGGAGACGAGCAGAGGCTGTTTATATCGATCGCACACTCATCTGTGCAGCCTTTAAGGACCTGATCCTCTTCAGAGTGAAAAAACTGGAGGACAGATATTTGGATGTGAGTACACTGGGCTAAC
This sequence comes from Echeneis naucrates, assembly GCF_900963305.1. Taxonomy (NCBI): domain Eukaryota; kingdom Metazoa; phylum Chordata; class Actinopteri; order Carangiformes; family Echeneidae; genus Echeneis; species Echeneis naucrates. The sequence continues at coordinate 12,066,574 of NC_042511.1, forward strand.
GTGGAGAAATACACAAACACTTAACATAAGACAAAGCACACGCACATAAATTCCATCTTGCTCTCACCGCCATGTGCACTTAACACCCATCTTGAAAGATGCCAGTGGACTGGTCACGGTGTAAGGTCTCAGGGAGTTGTGTTTGAAGTGAGAGTGGGGGGTTTTCTGGTCGGCAGCACACACACGCCTGCTCTGACCTTCGCTGCCAGGCCTGGGGCCGAAGACCCTGCTGAATAGAAGAGCAGATGGTCGAGAGGCGGCTTCAATGGAAACTGAGAAAGAAAAGCTCATGAGGTCGGCCAGGATTGAGGATGAATAAGGATTGGGCAGGTGTGTGTGTGTGTGACTGTGTATATCAGTGAATGTGAGTGTGTGCACATATTTGTTGTTTACTTTCTTCAGCATGTCATACTGCATATCCATGAACAGACGACTGAAGCTTTATAATGCTCCACTGTGTTTGTGCAGCTTGTATGGATTTCCAGAGATGGCTGTATAGCAGGCCACACACACACGCACACGCACACACACACACACACACACACACACACACACACACACACACACACACACACACACACACACACACACATCTCAGCCAGAAGTGTTAGTGAGTGTGCCTGAACTCCCTGCAGGGGAATTCTGAGCAGACATCTGCCTCTATGGTTTTCATCACTTATAAAATTCAAGACAACGGACTTGACTGAATGTCCACACACAGAGCCAACAAACACTTATCTATCAATAATCTGCTGTTGTTACTTTAACAAAAAGTTTTGTGAAATTGTTTTTCTGTGAAACAAGTTAGAAGTTTAGTAAAGAAAATAATTTGCCTCAACGAGAAGTCTCTTAGTCACTTCTGCAATCATGTTTCATGTCAAAAAGGACAGAAGGCAGTTCCCTTGCCCCATCTTTATTTCTCTGCTCTGCAGTTTTTATAAACAGATCCCCAAATTAAGTTTCCATTTTATTTGTAACTTAAAAACCCCAGAGTGCTGAGCTATGCATCAGATGATAAAATGAACCAAAAATAGTGGCAAGTACTGACCTTGGATGTGCCTGTTGAATTTCCGTAACTTTGGCGATACTCAGGGGGATCTTGGGTTCCCACATAATAAAATTAAAAAGCATCAGTGCAGCAAGTTAGTGCTTCATTTTCTTTTTCATGTTTCACAAAGGGAGAGCTGGCTCACAGAGGAGCAGAGAGCACTGACAGTGAGTCAAAAGTCAGAGTAAGTAGCAACAAGGCTGGAAATAGCACAATCACTGAGCTGTAGGCGCAGAGATTTATATCAGAGCCTCTCGCCCTTCAGGTTGATGTAAAGCTTTCAAATTTGTTAAAACCTGCTGTAATGTTAATTTCTTAATGAATTTGGGTCTTTAGCTATGATGTAACAATAATGTAATGTAATAATGTAGGGCTGCCCTTAAATGTACAGATGAACTCTGACCAACAAGCAATGTGTCTTTGTGGACCTTCTCTTCTCCTCCATGTCTGACAACTTGTGGCACAAACAGTCATTTTGTTTGCAAAAATGGACAAAGGGAGTTTCTCAATCCATTAATGGCTAATTATGGGCGTAATTGAAGACGCACTCACTTTTTCAATGAGTGAGATTTGAGAAAAGGAATCATGTACAAGCTTTGATACACAACCACACAAACTTTTATCAAAATTTTATCAAAATGTATAATCATAATTCTTGAGAGTCTTGTGCGTCTGGGCCGTGGTCTTCTTGAAACTATTTAATAGCTCGTGTTTTTAAATTTGGAGTTAAAGAAGATACCGTCACACTTAAGAGCTCAATTTACGGTAACAAAATGCTGATGCAGATGTGGTTTGTCTTCCTCAGAAGATTCTACACCATTTATGGACCATTTGTGTCACCACCGCTTTAGATTAATCACCACATGAAAGTCGGGCTGGAGAAGCTGAAGAAAGGAAGGAAGGAGGTGAGGAGAGGAGACACCTGGTTTGTTTTCCCATCTTTGACAAAATCAACACTCACCGTGTGGGACCAGCCATCTGTTGACAGCTCAAGTCACTCTGATGGAGGCTGAGGTTTCGGCGGGGAGAGGAGGAAGGAGGGTGAACGGCCGGTGGGAGGCGGTCACGATAAGCACATGCATGTCACTCATACATGACCCCATATAAATACATATCCTTATTATAGAGAACGTGATACAATATCAGCAAGGCAGATGGTGGGGGTACCAAGGCAAAGTGGAAGCTCAGGTCACAGATGTGAACATTTGCTGAAATCCAGGCAGGCTGGAGAGTGAGTTTGCTCCATGCACCCTCTAAAATAAACACACCAGAAAACACTTGACATGTTTCAACATCAGCTTGTCAACATGTCGACGTGGCTTCCTCCGCCATCTGAAAACATTCGGAAGCAACAATGAATCATTAAAGTGTTTACTGTGAGGATGGGGAGCTTTGTGTTAGTTGAAATGTGTGTCTACGTGCCGCTGCATGAATGCAGAGCGTGTGTGACAAGCAGGAGTATCTGGTACACATTATCGCCAACCAACTCTGTCCACAATCAGGAGGCACTTAACCGCGCAAAGACAATCACTGCGGGTTCGTGAGGTCAACACATCACCCATGCAGCAGCAAACAAAAGGAGAAGACGTCAGAGGAGTCAGTAGCAGAGAAGACACCACTTACACAGATGCCAAGTCAACAGCAGAAGAAAATAGTTGTGTGGATTACACGGTCGAGCTGAAAGTGTGTTTGCATTGTTGGTGTCAAATACCTTCTGGTCATTTCAGGATCATTCAGGGTAAAACTTTTGCCTTCTGTTTACACGAGCTGACAGTGACACACTAAGAATACATCTCTAACTTCATAGAATGTATTTTGTATCGCTTACAGTCTCAACTGTCCACTGATCAAAAATGGATGTAGACATAGCGACAAAGCTCCTGTTTGAGATTCACAACGTCCTCCATGATGGAACCATGATGGACAGTGGTTGGTGTTGTCCTGTGTGAAAGGTGACTTTCTTAACCGACATTTTTTTTGACAATTATGTTTCGAAGGACGTATGATTAGTGAAAACGCGTTTTCAGGTTCAGTTCCCGGGCCTGGGCTCTTTCTGTGCAGAATTTGCATGTTCTCATGCCTGCGTGGGTTTCCTCCCACCGTCCAAAGACACCATGGTGACTCTAAACTGTCTGCAGCTCTGAGTGTGACTGTGAGTGGTTGTTGGTCTCTCTCTGTCTCTGTGTGTTGGCCCTGTGATGGACTGCTGACCTGTCCAGGGTGATCCCGCCCTCAGCCAGTGCCAGCTGGGATTTGCTCCAACACCCAGATAAGCGGATAAGCGGTAGAAGTTGAATGAATGAATGATTATTTAAAACACCAATTCAAAATATAATTAATTCAGATTATAATAGAGAAGAACACCTGACAACTGCACAATGTGTCTGTGGGTGGTGGCTTCAGCCACATATTTTGGTTTGAAAAATTTTTATTATATTTCATTCTTTTCATTGTGTACCCTTTGTGCATAAACTCCTCCATAAGTCATCCTTTGGCATGGCCTCCCTGAATAGGAGAAGGTAAATGAAGAATTGAAGAATGCTGGGAGGAAATCTGGGTGAAATAGCCACTTGAAAAGAACAGAGTATTATTGTGGGTTTATTTTATTTGAGTGCAGCGTGACGGCTTGCATTTTATTTATTCAGATGGTTCTCTCTGGGCAGGATGGCTCACAATTAATGAGCTGTAAAATTACCTGAAGTCTCTGCTTTACCAAAACTCAGAGAGGTGTGTAAGAGCCTCACAGTGGCTTTTGAAAAACTGTAACAGAATCTTCCTGTGATCGTGTAGGGTGGAGAAACACCTACAATAAGGGAAAGAAGAACTGTGGGGATAAATACAACAGAGTTGTTTAGCTAAGAGGAAGAGGATATGGGAGAGTAGAGCGTAATTCAGAAGGGACTGGGAGATATGAAGTGGAATATATTGTATTACTGGTATACATTACAGAATATCTGTCCAACTGATAACAACAATTGAACAAATAAGTCTAATATTTTTAGTCCTTTTATTTTTACAGGTTTAATGAAAGTGCTGAACCTTTTCCGTTTTTCAAGAAATGAAAAATCACAGTGCGATCTTTGTGGTCACTGTGCCTATGTCTCTGTGGTGATACTGCGGTCCATACATCAGCCAGGGCTCAGCTCTTTCCTCCGGTCTATCCGTCAGTGTAGGCTCGGTGTCTGCACAGAGGTTTGGTTTGATTTATGTTGTTCACTTTCACACTATGCCCTTAGATGCACTTCAGACCTCTAGAAAGTGCATGAATGGGGACATCGAAGACACACACACACACACACACACACACACACACACACACACACACACACACACTTTGCTAAGGCAAGTGTTAGCAAGTGTGCTGCAAATCTGTAAGGGATGATGTTTTCAATTTTTCTAACGTTAAATAAGAAAAAGCCACAATGAAATAAACTAGTTTTAAACTAGCTGCAATTATCGTTTGTAGCTGTTTTTGTTTCTTAGAAGCCTTATACAGTAAACACAATAATAATAGAAAAAGGTTGGTGTGCGTAATCACATATTAACCGTAACCCTAAAACACACAACAGTAATAAAACTTAATGGTATAATATTGTATAAATGTATAAAAATAATAGTTTTCCAGCAATGAAAAGAACACGTTGGTTTTTTTTTCCAACATTATTGTAAGTTAACTGCAGCTGAAATAAAAACTGGCACTTTTAAACCCTTCTTTGTACAGGACTTTAGTGAATGTCTGACACACTCACATGGACACCCATTCGCACGCATCATAAATTTTTTCACTACGACAAACCCTGTAAAAGAATTTCCCTCTGAGAAAACCAGTGTGAAAAGGATTTCTCTCGAAGGTGTCCAAACATTAGTGTCCAATGAGCTGTTACACAAGTTTACACCCTCCAACCATTAGGTAATTTACGGTTTTCCCTCTGACTCAGCCAGCCAAGTTTACCAGGTTAGTAGGCCAAGCAACCGAGCTGTCACCCAGGTGAAGAGCCAAACCGTCCGTCTGCAGCAGGCAGAGCCCAGACTGAGTTATGGAAGGGGATGGAGCTCGGCGGGGCGCCAGCACTCACTCTACTGTTTATTTACCCTCCTGTTTAACGAGCTCTATGATTCATAATCCAGCGTTAACGGCCTTTATGGGACCAAATATTTATGTAAGTTAGACCTCTGGTCAATGGTGAGGAACCTCATAAATACACACACACATACATAAAGGAACACACTAATCTGTTTTTCACTCTGTGCTGGAGCAATTTCTCATTTTGTGCACGTGGCCCCAAAACACCTCAAAGCAGACAGCTGAGATTAGCCGCTGATGAATGGCTGAGACAAAGCTCTGTGGTGTGTGTGTTTATGTGGCAGAGTAGGAGCTTAAATCAGGACTGACTCATTGAAAAAAGGACACCGCAAAATTGCGACTGTGCAGTAAAGGATAAGAGGGATGAACAGTGAACGCAGCAGGGCCAGCTGGGACTAAAGTTGGGCCCCAGTTATAGGAAGCAAAGAAAGAGAGAGTGATGGTGCTGCTGTCTCCACGCGGGGCCTTTTGCGATTAGCTGTGGCAGCTCTGGTTCCTGTTACCGCCCAGTTCATTCCTTTGGGCTTGTCTTGTGAACTGCATGATGGGACGGCAGGGATAGATTTAGTGATCTTTGAACCCCAGGCAAAGTCAGCCATGGGACTTGTGTCATTCCCATTCGCCCTAATTGATAATGTAGCTACTGGCAGTGATGGAAGGTGCACACAGCTGTTTAAATAGACGTAAAGTGTCTATGATAGACACTTTATCATAGATATGTAGCAATTGTGAAAAATGATGTGACAAGGTCACCTCAACTTTGCTTTCTCATTGACTTGCAGCAATAAGCAGCTGTTTTTTTCAGGCCCTAAATCCCACTGCACTACCTGTTCACAACCAAAGTTAGTCTATTGGACCTACTGAAGTATTCTGAAGATATTGATGATAATGATGAAAGGGGCAAAAAATTAAACACATCCCCAAAAATGTTAGAAAAAAAAAAAAATTTAGCTACTGTTCTCAAGGTCAATATTGATGTCCCACAAGGCTCAGTTCAAGGACCTTATTTATTCTCTATTTACTAACACCGGTGAAAGGAGGTTCCCACCTGATGACCCCAAAGACATGTTAGCTATCACTGCTTATTTGCTTAATAAATAAGATTATTTGCCTAATCTTGGAACTAGATCATATTTTATGCTCGGAACATTTTGTTTTTCGTGTATGATCAAAAACTGAGACATATTCTGTATGTGGTCCTCGGAGAAGAAGCGGAGCAGATGCATTCAGCTGCATAAAATAAAATATTCATTAAAGTGCCAAGTTAGTTGTAAATGAGCTAAACTGACTCCATCTGCCTGGTGTATAGATTTACGCCAGGAAATGCGGGCTGGTGTTGATTTGAGTGACAGTTTTAGTTAATCTTCTCCAGACCCGTATGTGTAGCCCTTTTGAGGCCTTTATAATCCCTATAAACCTCTGACCAGAGCCCTCTTTATGACTTTAATCATGATGACTGGGGTCAATCCACTTAGCACCAATCTCTTCTCCATCACTTCCTCTTCACTTCCTCTTTCAACTGACCATCATGAGGGCATAAAATGAAAGCCCTGTTCGTTTTCCCAGATCAGATCTCTGGTCAAGTTGTAAAGTCTTTCTACGTCCTAAAAAGGCCTCTAATCCACAATGATGACCCTAATCAGTGTTATCTTTATTCTACAATCTTATCAATATTGGCTGGCTAGAAAATATTGCATTAAATTGCTCTGAAATAAATAAATATCATAAATGTCCGAGCATGTTCCCTGTTTTTCACTAAGCTCTCTCCCACAATCAAAGAGTCAAACATCCCCATTTGGTTCAGCTCCTAAAGTGTAAGCAATTGAATTCAGTGATTAGCATTCACATGCTGTTCGGGGATTATTAAATCTTTGCACCAGCTGCACTGCAGATGGGTCCAGCTCATTGTGAAATTCATGGTCAGTGTGGATTTTTAGGTGTCCAAAATGATTCATTTAATCGTCTCGCTGTGCCAAGGTCATTTGTCTGAGATCAGATTCAACAGAAAACACTCAGCTGAATCTGTACCTGGTCCAAATTGCTTTAAGCATCATTTGTAACATTAACAAATCTGTATTGTATAAAACTGTGCTGAACGAGACACAATCAACAGGGAATAATAAAAAAAAAAGAAAAGCGAATATAAGATCTTTCCTGATAACAGTTACATTTCTTTTAAAGCTAAACATATTTCTGGTTTAAAAAAAAAAAAAAAAAAAAGATACCAGTTGAGACCTTCTTGTTTTTAAGGAAGTGAATGAGAAACTGCCAAATTTCTCAAAAAGGAGACTGATTGTTGTGGACATCAGCTCCCCTTTGGTGAGAGAGAGCTCCTGCGGGCGCATGGCCCACACTTAACCACAGTATTTACACCTCAAACAGTTAATGCCACCAGCCTGGAGGAAAAAACTCCGACCCAAACAAAACACCAAATCTAAACGTCTCAATCACTGTGTCAATCTGTTTGAGTTTGGTCTCAGTGTGTTGGGAGTCCCGTCATGCCTCCATGTCTGAGGATTAAGGGGTCTGTTGGCATACAGGGTCTGTACTCCTATAGTCCTCCATACGCTCCTTTTTTTTCCACCTCAATAAGGGCTCGAATCCCCCCATCATGTGCCTCCTGCATCGCCCTCACACGTCCACGATTACCACTTCGCTGCCGTGCTTCTCTCTGATGGAAAAGATTTAACACACGCTACAGAAACAGATTTCAAAATTTCAAAGGAAGAAGATGGGAAGATGGGAAGCACATTTTCTATACTTTCTATACCTCATCACATTTACAAGAGTTACACCTGAACTCAAAACTCAATTATTTTTTCTCCTCTCCTGAGCTGTTTATACTGACCTAAAAGTGGAACCAATATGCCAATATGCAATTTGCTTTCTTTGTTATGGACTATCCTCACTCTCTGTGCCCTGAATAATGCAACACTGCAAACAAAAGTACACACACATTTAAGTACACTTATTTTTTCTTACCAGATGCCAAAAATGCGTTCAAATTGACCTTTCCCTAGTGATGAAATATGCTAGTTGCAGCAATTCCACCGAGGTGAATTTATTTTTGCTGTGACATTTAAGTGTTTTCACAGCCGGTGTGACCAGACTTTACGAGACATGAGTTTGTCATGTCATGGTCTACCCCATGCTTATTTCAAGATTAATGAAGCTCATGCAAGATATTATCATCGTTTCACAGTTCTCGTTTCATAAATGTTGTTCGTAAATGAGTGTTACCGTGTTTCCTATTTCTTGTACAAACACAAACGAATACACATGTTGATTGACATCTGCACGCTAGTGTGAGCACACCAGGAAAATGCATAGACTCACACGCACACATACACACACACGCACACACGCACACGTAGAGTCAACAAGGACCACTTCACCACACAGAACAACCAACTGGAACCCAGGTTCCTCCAGAATAGCATTAACCCCATGACTCCTACAGACAAAACCACTGGCTTCCATAGAAACCGCTCTATAGGATGTTAGTTTTGTGAAACCTCCTGGCAAATCACAAACAGGAGTCCTCTCCTGCCCTTCTTTTCACCTCACATTTTTATTTCACACAAACAGACAGCCGTCATTCAAAAACCCATCTCGTTCCAGTGGCCGACCCACAAAGCCTGGGAAGCTGCCAATGAGGGGGTAAAAAAAAAAAAAAAAACCCCAAAGAGGGAGCGTTTTCATGTGTCTAAGTCCATGGTCAACCTTTGAGCACCGGACTGTGAATGAACCTTTGGTGATGTTCAGGCTTTTGATGGATGCCATTAAAAACATCTTGAGCTGCACCAAGGTTTAAAGGCCAGTGAAGACCACCTCTATTCGCTCTTGAATGATAAAGCTTTTTGGTTGCTCTCCCCTTGTTTTTAGATCGCCAACCTTTCTGCTTTGCACCTCAAAGATGCCAGTCGCAATCAAACTAACTCCCCGCTCAGTCCGTCCATCTGCAAAGCATGCTTTGGCTTTGGAGTAACGCTGAAACAACTGTGTCTTTGACACACAGATGTCATTCGGTGACTCCTTTCCCGTAAAAGGTAAACATGAAAGATTACGGTGCACTTTGCGCTGCAGTAAAAATCCAAAGTGTGGATTCTGTTAAGGAAATGAGCTCTGTAACACATCTGCTGCCGTGTTTTAGGACAGTCTTACTCATACCTCTGGATCTGTGCACCCAAGAGGCAAAGAGCATCTCAGTAAAAACCTTTAAGGGGCACGAAACACTGCTGCTTTGGAGTGTTTTTTCACTGGGAGTGCTTCTTCGTCTAGCCTTTCATTTACTTTTTGACTGCTGAGACAAGTATTTGGCTGAATTCACTTAGAACCTGAGAGCCGATGCGGCCGTGCTCCAGACACTTTGCGTTTGTACGCCATGAATACCTTACATTCCCAGAGTCAAAAAATTATTTCAGCTAGGTTTGAGTGAAGCAACAAAAGCTACCTGATATTTTGGTTGTGTTTTGTGTAGATTAAACAAAAAACACATTAATGTGTTGATCACTGAGTTTCAAGATGCTTTTAGGCTTTTTTTTTCTTTCTTACCTTTTGATGGAGCCATATTATCCAATATTTACCTTGCACATATACTGTACACAGATATATATGGTGATATACATACTGTAAGATTTGCTTTAGTTAAGTAATAGCATTAGTTGATGCGCTTGGCTCTGCTTGTTGGGTAATTGACAACAGCTTTGTTCAGTTGTTTTTCTTCCTGTTTAGATTTAAATCATAATAATAATAAATCACAGTAGGGAGATGAGTGTCATGTCTTCAGATCACTGATATGTGCTTATGTAACCAGGTCCTCTCTTATTATATATTGTTAAAAGCCCGCAGTCATGACAGTAAATTATCCATCTTCATCAGTATGTTAAAGTTATGTACTATGTTGGATTGTCTACAACATCGCTAGTAAATAATCTGTTGATTGTAGAGATCTAGACAATGAGATGTTGAATTGAATGAATGAATTGAATGAATGTTGAATTAGATTTCAGGCTACAGTTGATTACTCTGGTTTAATTCTTAATTTGGTCGACCCCAGATGTGCACGCCTTGGACCTTCTTGTTAGAGAGATTTACAGAAACTTCAACTCATCGCCTCCTGAACTAAATACACTTTTCCAGCTTCTCATTTTCTCTGACATGTCTATTTCTTACCCTCTTTCTTGGTCTGTCTTTCAATATCTTTTCCTTCTCTCTTCCCAAGCATATTACCCCCCCCCCCCCCCCCACCCCCATCAGCTCTCCATCATGTATGTGGATCAGCCTCGGTCTCAGGTCAACAGCTCTGTCTTATCCTATCAGCGACACCATCTGAGTGCCGTCTCAGATCTCTGCTGCATTGCTGACAGACTGTGATCACTGCGAAGCAACCAAGGCCTGCTTGGATCTCCTTTCATGTCTCTTTGCATCAGTATAGTCTCTGGGAGTTAACTGAAGGATTCAAAACGTCTTCACCAGCTGTAGATGTTTTTTTATTGCCTGCTGACACAAAGTAAACACTTTGATTTTGGGTAGTTAAATAATCATTCGAATGTTTATTCTCTCTATCTTTATTCCTGTCCCTGTTCTCCCTTTTTCCTGGATAATCTTTTTTTTTTTCCTGTCTGACTAAGCGATCTCACTGATTGATTGTTACAGCTTTGATTAGTGTGGACAGTGATAAGTTAAAGGTCTCAACATCCCCTGCAGGATTTAAATCAGACCTTCTGCATGAGAGTTATTGTCCACTTAGAGGGAGAACGAAGGGCCGGGCTCTGGCGCACACACTAGCATTTGGGAAAGTGTTATTGGGGGCTTGGCATGTGTTTATCATGGATTTAGTTAACGGATGACCAGATTTTGGTCTGACAGCTGAGGTGCTGTGGTACCAGAGGCAGCTGTGTTTCCAGGTCTCCACCTGCAGGGTAAAAAGTTTACGTCATCAGCAGCACGCCATTTACAGTATTACTGTTAAAAAATATATTGTGCTGATTAAGAAAACCATTTGTCCTGAAATATACAGATGTGGTTTGCAAAGACGAATGTCCCTCTGACTGCTGAAGCTGTGAAAGCTGAGCTGCTGATTTTTGTATGGAAAGATGTTAATTCCCAGGTTATAAGTGCATAAAACATTGACAGGAGTACATATAGTGTTCATTCTTGGATTGGCTTGATATATCGAAAAGTACAGAATGACAGCCGGGACAAAGTAATGGTTTTATTTGACAATTTGACACTAATAAGGTGTACCAAGCAAATCACCCAAAATCCACATTAAATGAATCGATGTTCGGTTTTTGCACAGAAAGCTGACAAATGAAAAACACAAATTTTGTCATTACTCTGCAATAACTGAATGTGGAGAAAAATATGTTTAGTCAAGTAGAAATATATCTTATATAAATCTAACAAGACAACCTCACAGTGGGAGTTCATTTCTGATCATGACCTCTTGGGATCTAAACCGGAAATATCTAAATCAAACGTCTTTCTTCTATCCGCATAATGTAAAACAACTTGATCAACAGAAGCACATCTGACATCTGTCTTCAGCAGAGGCACAATGTGTTTCTCCTACTTTTTAAAAGGCAGACATGAAGTAGCACAGATGTTTACTAACAGACAACATCTGGAGTTTTGACTGCTGCACAGAGCTGCGCATGATTCACTTCAGTTCACTTAATAAGACACACAGGGGCTGAGGAGCAGGTCATCCCAGCATCTGTCAGAGAGACAGTGTGAAATGCATCAGGAGCACGCTACAAATCTGCACAGAGTATTGTGCTAACCCTTTCATACTATCGTGACTTTGGATTCGGTTTTGCAAATGTGTTCGTGTAAAATAAATACAGTCATTGCTGTCATCATGTCTTGAGCACACACTGGAATCAAGTCACATGGCTGTTGCATAAATACGTGCACGGCTCTTGTCAACTACTCTCTAATCTCTGATCGTTCTCACCTCTGGTTCCTTAGTGGAATTGCATTTGAATCACTTGAAATAAATATTCCGTCACTGAGAGCCAATGCTTTGTTTTTCCAGCTGTACAGATGGGAACATGTATGGATGAAACAGCTTCATTAAAACATGAAATCATTGCTCTGCTAAAAGCCTGAAATGAGATCTTTTGCTGTTCCAAGTAAAGAGAATGAACTTTATGCATACAAGGAAAAAAAGGTGAAGGGACTTCCTGAGGTTGTTCAGTCTGTTCAGGCCTCACACAGAGACAGTTTGGACTGGATCATACTGACATTCAGCGATTTTGAGTAATGTTTCATTACACATTAAGATCCACGGAGACTATTTGAATTAAAAAAAACACTGAACAGCTTTTTTAAGGATTTAGATGATAACTTTTTAATGCATTTTTATATATATATTTGAATTTGTACTATTAATAACTCAAGGACTAATAAAAGATTTTCTTTTCTTAACTTAACTTATCTTAATTGTGGATGAAAATAAAGTAACAAATCTTTAAATATTTCAAAATAAAACAAAAATGAAAATAGTACATTATCATCACAAACACGTCCAAACACACTCAAACTCTCAAACCCCCCGTGTCTCAAAGGGGACACAAAAATGTACGAGATGACAAACCTTCCCTGCCTTGATGAATGTAGGAGAGCTTGGGACTTAGCTTCACCATCTATCATGTAAGCCATAACCAGAGATGTAAACCTGCGGCACTGACCCGAGCCGCTTGCTTTTATGGAAGGCCCAGGCCACGTTCATCTGCCCTGGCTAAAACTGTCAGCCCCTATTTGTAGACATGCAGGTAAAAAAAACTGTGGAGTGTGTCCACCCTGATGGATGTAATGAATGAGGAAAGGTGGAATGGTGTAAAGACATAGACGGTGAATGCATAAAGTGACATGGTGCCAAACAGAAGGAGAAAGATTAAAAAAAAAGAGTGAAAGAGACAAAAAGCTTGAGGCATCAGTTAAAAAAAAAAAAATGCAACATGCTTATTCTCAGCTGTCTCTACTGGTTTGGTGCAGTACAACACACAAGACATTGTTTAGATCATGTGAATGTTGGGAGCTTCTGACCTTCTCATCTGAGCATCTGATAAATCAGATCCTCAGCTGTTGAGGTTAACTTCTGGGAAATACAGTCTCACAGTTTCTTCATTCTTGTCCTGGATTTGGATTGTTAAAATGATAGGTCAAACATCGACAAGAGCTCTGACAAAAAAATATACAGATAGAAACAGACAGATTCAAAAAAGGAATATTTAGAGCAACGGACACTTCAATGGAAGAAGTGGTTTCACAGTTTGGGAAACACATGTATTTGCTTACTTCACGAAGAAATTATGATACCATAATATCAATCTATAGCCAACAACTGGTTAGCTTAGCTGAGCGTAGAATAAACTGGCTAGGAAAAGTGCTCGTCTGGCTGCAGATAACCACAGATCCAATTTGTGCAAAGACCACAGTTCCAAAATTACAGACTGTGGTTTACGACACTTCCCAACTGCAGTAATTTCTACCTTTTGCCTGCATCATAATGGACACAAAACTGCAGAAAGGTCCTTGTAAAAGAACAGAGAAGTGTTTACATGACAGATGCCCTGTTAACCAGTGAGCCTCACAAATGCTAATTTGTCTGCACTATTATGCTTTTTGAAAGTTGAGTTTGGAAAGATTTAGATCCACTTTAGTCTGTAAGCTCCGGTGTTATTCAGGATGGAAAGCTTAAATACTTTTTTCAAAGGAGGTTATGATGTTGATAACCACCAAACGCCTGGAGGAGCGAAAACACAGCAGGCAGAGGGCCAGCAAGGTCAGAGGGAGAGAGTTTTGCACCATGTTTATTTATACAGTTGGTTTACTCGTTTACACAATTTTTTAGCTTTTCTGTCTTTAAACATAGTCATCTATTTATTCTGATTTCAACTGCTGTTGGATCAAGCCGTACAGTTCCCATACAGACAGCTGAGTGATATCAATCTTTAGATTTATTAATAGATTTTATAATCAGTAGTGTTTACCAAGGCAGCCTGGTGGAGAAAAAAGGCAAAACTGTCCCTGAGGCTGAAATCGTCACACTGTAAAGTCTAATCTTAGATGAAACAGGAGGCGAACGTGGTGAGTTTATTGGGGTCCCCTCTAATCTTTAGAGAATGGAGAGCAATCTGGGGGGTGGGTTTGAAGAAGGGAGATGAGTTAGTGTGCTTCCGAATCACAGCAGTGTTTTTATTGTCACTCGTAAACCTCTGATGATCCTGAGGCCTGAAGGACGGCCATAAACTGCCATTTGAAAGCGCCCGGGAATGCGCCAATCCGAGACCGAAGCAAGGTAGGTAAAAGGACACCGTCGGGTCCGACAGGTTTACGAGGCCTCCCAAACCCTCTTTAAAACAGACAGGCTTTTAGCAGTCTCAGAAGACGGAGGGGATCCTTTTCCTGTTGGTCTGAACATGGCATTCCAGACATTAGTGAACCAGAAAAAGTGGGATCAACGCTTTTCTGCATCAGTCCAATGAGCTGGAGACAAAGAGGTGAGGCCGGGGAGTCGGGATGGAGTCAGGAAGACGAGGGAGTGGGGGGCTGGTGTGTGTTTGCCTCCACACATGGTTGCCCGACATTGTCAGCTTGTCAGCTACTCAAGAGCTGTCAAGACGTCCTGCTTTCCCATAGCATGCTGCTTGTTTGTGTAAATAAAGAGATTGGCATGGATTTAACTCAACAAAATGAATCTTTTCATTTTTGTTGCAATTCATAACAAAATGTAATCAGCCTCTCTGCTTTCCAGACTTGCCCTGTCATTCTTTTATTAGCTTTAGATTTATCCCTGAAAACTTCAGCAAGAAAATAAACTACGTACATCCCTTGTGTAGTTACATTTACTGGCCATCCTCACCGTCACCTCTCAGCATCCAGATGTTTCTCTTACAATTTACTTGGACACGGTTTACATTAAGTTCCTCTTTACCACAACAACAAAAAGGAAGAAATAATGTCATATCTAAGTAGCCTTAATGGACTGGTTATCTAGATGATCCATGTGTGATACTGCGTGCATGCAACTGGCCATGACGAATGGTTTTTAAACATTGATCTCACTCAGCAGACTGACCCGTTCACCGCTCATTTATCAAACTTTCACTCAGGCTGTGGCCAAACACACAGAGGACCCCAATTTGTGTTTGGTGACACAAACACTGAATGACGCTCTCTTATTAAAGATTATTTGCACAAAAGTTTGGCTAAAAACCTTTTCCAAGAAGCTGTAACTATAACCATAAATGAAATAAATGGCATAATAAATATATAGTTGAGCATTTTTGAGAAGGGAAAGTCTTAGTATGAGTGGCGCTAACAAAGGCTAATGATTACTTGGCATTATAATACAAAAATATTCTCTGTGCAAAAACAAAGGTGCTGCACTGTGTGTGTGTGCAACAAGGCAGTTTTTGTTTTGCTCTCAAGCTAGGAAACCTGATACACAAAATGAAACAAGCACTTTGGCCACAGCCCGTGCTGTTTTTCAGAAACACTGCATTTATGCCATCACATTCCTCTCACATCGATAGGAATCAGAGGTCTCTCTTGAGAACAGCTGAGTGCAGGTCAGTACAGAAAAAAAGTGGAAACCAAATCTGGAAGCATTATGAACTGAACTATTTCCATAGTGGATCTTAAACTAACAGAAGATCACAGTTTAGTCCTTGAGCTTTAGAAGTTAGATTGAAGACATGCTAAACAAGGACTTTATTAAATCTGACCTAAAAAAAACAAAAAACAAAAAACAAAACAAAAACAAAAAAACCCCATTGTCTTCCAGAACTGCTTTTAATTTAAACTCATGGTCAAGTACTGTAGTTTATATGATGTGATGAGTGAAGGAAGCTGACCATTAGCACAGGTATCTCCTCAACGTGGGACAATTCAAATGCTCTCATTAAATCCACGAGAAAATAAATGAATTGAGATCTGAAATTGCTGAACCCCAGTTATTTCAGCAGTAATGAATTTGCTTTCAGAAACAGACCCCATCACCTGCAGTAATGTTTCCAACAACTGTCCGTGCCGTTAAGAACTTTTACCAGCTTAGTATTAACTTCAGTTACTGTTCTTCTGTTCTTCCTTGTAAATAACGATGAGGCTATTTTATCGGCCACAGCAGAGAATTTCCTGGTCCCTCCAGGAACTCCGAGCTGTGTGAGCTGTGAGAAACTCCACGTCCTGCCCGGTAACAACCGAGCAGGGCAGCTCCTGACGGACATGAGAGTTAATGTCATGCCCTCTGCACAAAGGATATTGTCTTTAACAGCCACCACCAAACTTGTAATAGGTTACAGCGCAATTGTATGAGGTTTTATCACCCTTCATGTGGCGCTGATGAGAGATCACAGAGTGCGCTTGAGTGGAACTAGAGCCACAGGCCGTTTATTGTTCTGTTAAATCCACATGAGCAAGTCAGCAGACGGCAGTGGGCACCAGATGGGCCGCTGTAGAAACACACATCACAGCCTGCTAAAGGTGACTTCATCCAGTTTTATTTTGTTCAAAGAGATCAGACTCATCTGTCCGCTCTAAAAAAATATTTCTTCATTTATCTTCAACCGTTTATCCTTTTCTGGGTCGTGGCTTAAAAAAATATCTTACTTAATATTATCTCAAAAATACAAGCATCTTTTGATTTTAATGAAATTGGTGTGTATCATGTGTGCATATATATATACGTGATATACTGATATGCATCAGATCAGGACTGGTCAGCAAAAAATAAAATAAAATAAATCATAATAATAATAACAATAATAATAAAGAAAAGAAAAACGTTTTTAGTGACATGATCTGTAGGTTGAATATCAGAATTTTGCTTGGGAATGCAGCTGGAGTATGCTCATTGCTTCCCTTACACTTCCCAGATGGACATGTAGTTATCCAAATAAGTATCACTTCAAGGACCCAACCCCAGTTTTCATTAACAATGGTTTGCACCAGGACTCGTTCCTCTGGTGATGATATTTGTGATAATACATAACTGTGATGATGAAAATCACACAACACATGGAAGAAAAACAGTCCTGCAGGCCCTGGTCCATATCTTAATGCCACTTATCTCTGCTTCCCCTGATCTGCACAGTTCGGTCAACATGAGCATTTTCTGGGTGAACTTTTAGCCCTATGGACAGCTGAGGCCAGTGGGGATATTTGCAGTTCCTATAAGGTCAGAGGTCAAGTTTGTATCCCTTCACAGAAAGTTCTCCTTCGAGCTGTTGATCACAGCAACATATGTCTAAGCTAAGGCTTGTTTTCCCTGCTGGAGCTCAAATGAATTTGAACCTAAAGTGCATCTGGGAGCAGTGTGTGGAACAAAGCTGCTCTGGATGATGATATAATGACTGAAGTGCTATCGCTGCAGAGAGAAGATGTACTCCTGGGAAAGTGCAGGCTGTACCAGTGAATTAATATTGTAACAAAGACGGACCAGACGAAGCACTTTAAGGTACATATTTGGTTCTCTAGCTCATATTAAACGATCAGGGAATGTTTAGCTGCTGAAAAAAGAAATGTGCAGGTCTATATTGTTTTTTCATCCCATGCATTTATTATGAATTACAGAAACCTTGGACTGAGCTGCAGATCCAGTACATCCCTGTGTTGCCTCCACTTAAGCTCCTTATACAGAGAGCAATGAACATGTTATTGCAGTGATATTAAGTCTTTGTGGAAACTTCAATGGGGGGTCTTCCTAAAAAAAAAGATTAACCAGCATGCATGGAGCGCCAGGCGAAAGTACAAGATTAAGTTTCAATATAGCCAGAAACAACTGAACACCAGCCAGATACCTGACACACTCCAGAGTATGACTCTTTGTGTCTGTGTTTCATAACACAACTAATCTTTCAACTTGGAGAGCTGTCTATTACTCTCCGAGGATACAGATGAGAACAGATTAATTATTTTTACTTGATCAAGATGCTTGGCAGACTCTAACTCAGCTAAAATCTTAGCAAAGTGTTTTTCCCCAAGCTGCAAGCTGCAGTGTGGATTTAATTTAAACAAAGCTCAGATGAGGCCCAGAGACTACCACTTGGACAGCTTCGGAGACATTTCACATAATGAATCTGGTTCATGTAATACTCCCTTTTTCAATTATTTAATGTAATAAATAACACAGTGAGAGATTTGACTGAGTTAGGATCCGTAAAAATCAGCACATTAGTGGCAAATGTATAATAATGGAGAACAGAGGCGGACGGTAACAGTACTGCAGTCTACTGTATCTGTATCTGTATCTGTATCTGTACTTTACTTGAATATTATTTTGGGTTTTTTTTATGGAATTTGTCACACCATATTTTTTTCCTTTATTTGTTTGTTTGTTTTGTGTTTACATTTTCTCTTCTTTTCTGGAAATGAACTGGAATGGTTGATGCACTGTTCTGTTTGTATACTGCAAACGTCAAATGAAGTTTATAAAAAAAACAAAACAAAACTTTGGCGGTGTGGATGACATAGAAAATTGACAAAACAATTATCTCAAGCCCACGTTTGAGATTTTTGACACCAAAATGGATTTGTTTCAGTTCAAATGTTTGTTGTGATATGGCCTACAAAAACTCGTCTTCCAAACCAGAGGCAAACAGTCCTATTAGGCAAACCAGGCATTCGCCTGGAGCCCATGGCCCCATAAAAGGCCCTTTGGGGCCCCCCAAAATGCCCTCTCTCTCTGTTCATCTGGAGCGCCCAAATGGCTAAGTCCGCCACTGCTCCAACCTGAAAAAACACATTGCGGAGTGTAAAGTAGCGCTAGCTAGTGATGTGTCGGTTCATGAACGATTCGTTCATTTTGAATGAATCTTTTGTATGACTCGGGGGTAAGAAGTCATCTCACTGGGTGATTTTCAGTGGTCAGACTCAGATTCATTCATAACTATGGGTCTATGCGTGCGTGTGTGTGTTAACCTAGAACCGAACCACGACGCCACCGTGCTGCTCCAGTCACCACATCCCAACCGCCATCATTTATGATATGATAGATATATACTTCATTTATAGACTCCTCCACAGAGCGGTTCTTGTAGGGCCGTTTTAAACATGTCTGTAGCCGAATCGCATCGCAATTTTTTAAGCAAATACTTTTTTACTTTATACTTACGTAATATTTTGTCGAATATACTTTTACTTGTATTATTGGAGTAATATTTGTGCTTTTACTCAAGTAGTGAAGTTGTGTGCTCGGCCCACCTCTGATGGCGAATGGAAAGCTAGATCTGATTCAAACAGACACGTGGACGGTTTGATGAAGTATGTTTATCAGGTGATGAATGATCCGTCATCTAACAAATCCAAACACCCCAAACATCTGAATACACACTGCTGAGCATCACTGTGTGCCATGTGTCTGCCTTTCACATGTAGGCATATGTGTGTGTGCGTGTCGTTTATATTAAAGCAAACGTGTCGAACAGTGGACACCTATTCATGCGTGTGTGTGTGTACATTACATATCTCATATGGAAATAATTGAGTGAGTCACAAGAACCTGTTTCTCTTTAGGAGGCAACAATTCCATTCATCATGATTTATCGGCGCTGATGGATGTCAGTTATAATTCCCTTGGTCTTTCTTTCTTTCATAGCATAAAATATGACGAAATCTATAGATGTTTGTTGTAGATTTAGACGGGAGAGATGAGTAAGGTTAGCTCTGTTTGTAGGTAAATCATGGCTCGGATCATGTGAAAGGCCTCGTTTGGTGAGTTTTGTAAGAATCGAAACACAATGTAAAACATCAACATGATCTTTAATCATCAGGTTATCAAATCCTTACATGCAGACTGTGTTGCATCTTTGAAGGATGTGTCCCAATAAAATGAGTGACATTTTGATCACACAGAGGAGGAGGATGGACCATTCGTTCTTTTTCCACTGTGTTTCTCATCATTGCCTTTGGCACAAAGTGCAGGGTAAATATAACAAGGTCCCTGAACTGTGATAGAGGGAAAGAATTGATGAATGATCTGTGGAATAGACGCACATGAACCACACAGCAGCATGAGATTACAATCTGTGAGGTGCGCATTAGCTGGAGCTGTGACTGTAAACCAAATAATTCAGAGTATTAAAATGTACTCTAAAGTTCAGATTTGTCTATTTATTTTTGAGTGGAAGGCGAGCCCCACCTTAGCTGGTTGTCGTCTGTTTGAGCTAATTTATGACTTAGATCTGATCTTGTCTGCCCCAGAGTTGTATGTTATGGTGAGGCTTGTTCCCCCCTCGGATGCTTGTGGTCGACTGTTTATGGATTTTGGAGCGAAACGCAACTGCAGTTTTCATTCTCTTTGGTTTTTTTTTTTTGCTGCAAAGCAGACGCAGATGCTGTTAACTTCTAAAAGGTATATCAACACCTGTTAAGCACACTCAGCCTGTGGTTCAATGTTGTCAGAAAAAGAGGATATTTTTTGGTTAAGTAAAATGTGAGGGTTCAGAGAAAATAAAATTATGTAAGCTCATCTGGATGAGCCAAAGTCACAGAAACCATCTTAATTGCTGTATATTCATGATTATGAGTGGAGGAAATCAGCAGCACTTGTGCCAGTTACAGTCACAGTCCCATCTGGTTGAATGCTGCTACAGAATTACGAAGGGAGGTTTTTGTATCAAAACTCTTTTCAGAGGTGTAAAAACACTGAGCTGTTGAGGTGAAAAGTAAGCACATATTGGTCATACTTTGGCAATAATTAATGAAAGAAAAGAGAATTACATGAAGAGGACCTCTGGAAAGTAGAGTTGTTGATAACAAGCAGCTGGGCATTTGGGATGTAATGGAGAGGACACACTGCAGAGAGGGAACCTGCTCCAGACAGCCATTCATCAAAAAGGCAAAAATATCATGACATCGTATCCCGGGGTCGGCGGAAAGGTGTCTGGGCTATGTGGAACTTGAACTTCAAAACGAAGCCAACCCCACAAATGTAATCTCTGCTTGTTTGCAGTTGGACTGCAGAATGGTAAATGTACAGTGCAACCTGAAAAAGAGTGAGATGTAAACCAACTGGCCCTAAAGAGCAACCATCCCTAAAACAGGGGTCCTCTGGGTCCTCATTCAGAACATGAACATGTTTATCGACTCAATCAAATTAATACGTCTGGACTGCTGTGATTCGCTGGATGTTTTATTTCACTGCGGGAGTAATGAGGTTTCCTCCGGGTGTGTTTGCATTTAAGTGAACGAGGGTCTAGGTTAGAATGGAGGTGTATGCGCTGGTTTGAGTGAAACAACGAGTGTTTGCGTGTTAGCATGATTGGATTTGTGTGTGCGAGCGTTTGAGGCTGCGCGTGCGGTTGTGTGTGGCCTGTTTTCAGTAGAGTGAGGTAGGCAGGACAAACACTGGCTCCAGTTTATCTAGTATAGTTAACACCGGAGGAAATGTAATCAGAGCAATAAGAGAAGCCCAGTGGCTCATTTCAATGTCTCAGCCAATTTTCTCACTTTCATCACAGCATTATTTTGATAGTATGTAATCCTGTGACGCAAATTAGAAAGGACAACAAATAAATTGCTGCAACTTTATATGTGTGTGTTAAATTTAAACAAATTTGCTGAGCTTCATTAAAGAAAAAAAAAAAAAAATTGTGGAGCGAGATGAACAGATAAAGCATCCCCCATCTAAATCCTCACCCTGACCTTTTTCCCACGGAGTCCTCCTTATGTCAGTGACTTCACTGTCTGTCTGCGTGTGACTGTTTTGCCATCTACGGAGCGATAATATTTAAATGGAAACTGATCCACCCTCACACCCTCATACTTCTGTCCTGCAGGCTGCATGACCAACCATTCTGCGTCGTGGTGCTCAGGCATACACTGTCTACATGGTCTGTGTATTGTCGGATTGGTTATGCAGGATCTGTAATGGTGGCCTCTTTTCGCTGCTTACATGAAGACTGTATTTGATTTATGTAAGAATTGTATAACAATGGTCCCGAACATATAAACTTATAGCCTTGGATGTACCTTTTGGAATTATTAGGGGCGGCGTAGAAAGCCTATGGAGCAGCTTTGCTTACTAAAAAAAAAAAAAATGCCTTTGAGGTGTCCACATATTTTCAGAAGGATTAAAATAAAACGGCTAAGTAGGATCAGTTATGGGGGTGATGCTGAGCTACAGTAAATTTTGTGCCATAGTGACCGATGAGCTGCCAGATAGGCCGAGCAGCACATGTTGGCACTGCCATTGAATAAAACCTTGTATGCAATTTAACTTAAATATGACAAATGACACATTATAGTTATAGGATTTGAAATATTGCCCACTTTAAATTGAATAAAAAAGGTTAATGAGCACATTCAGAGCATGTCAGATATTTATATTGCTGCAGGGGTGACCAATCTTTCTTCATCTCATCTCATTCAGACATTTGAGCATTGTGAAGAAGAATAAGCATATAGCATCCTCGTGCAGGGGGAATATAAGACTCTCGAACCAGCTTAATGCGGGGTTCAAGGTGAGAACCAGGTACCAGAGCCAGCTGCTTTGACTGTCTTAAAGAGCTCGTGAACCCCCAGTCAGGATGAGAATTTAAATTCTAAATATTTATTTAGAGGCTTAAAAAATAGCGTGTGGTCTCGTCTGTGAAATTTCAGCCTTCTATCGAGGCTTCGGCTCCATTAATTGTTTTCTCTGAGGGCCCGCAGATCACAGTCACACCTCTCCAGTAATCACTGCTGTTCAATTTATTAGCCTGCACAAAGAGTCCAAATAAGCTTTAAAGTGCCAACTGTGCAGGGGGCTCAGCTGGTTCCCATTTTTCTGTCATCGTGCTTTTGTGTTTAAACGCAAAAGGCTGCAGAGCGTGGTGAAATCAATACCTTGCGACCAAATACCATGACAATTAATGGTCATGTTGCCTTTCTGTAGCGGTGAGTGCAAGATGTTAAAGGCCTTATGAGAAAGATGGTCTCCACCTCCCCAACATGTTGGAAATGATTTTTGATGTTGTGATTCACCGATGTGATCGTTAATATGGAGACAATGTGTTCCTGAAGCAGCCCACCTAGTGATCATATACTCCCAAACGAGACCTTGATCACTACTTTCCAAGCCAAGTGTCTGCCTAATGCCATCCTCAATTACTATGATAAGGAAATAATTAATGAGCCACTTTGCCTTCCCCTGGATTGAATAAATTTTTGCACTTATGTGAGGACCTAAAAACGGGGCCCTTTGGAGTATCAGGTTAAGCTCTAATTGAGTAGAAATAATAAACTCTCCCCAGGTTCATGACTTTTCCTGAGGGGGAGGCAGAGTAAAGATAACACAGCCTGGGGTTTCCACACTGACAAGCTGAACGCAGCATTTAGCAGGACGCTGAAGAAATGTTTGAGGTAACACTTTGCACTTCTGAGATGCGCCGTGACCGGACGGTACTGAGAGTCCTTGTTTTTCCAGAGCAACTGAGCTTTGAGGGGTGGGGCTGTGTCTGAAAGATGTGGTGGGAGTGAGGCCCTCAA
This sequence comes from Echeneis naucrates, assembly GCF_900963305.1. Lineage (NCBI taxonomy): Eukaryota > Metazoa > Chordata > Actinopteri > Carangiformes > Echeneidae > Echeneis > Echeneis naucrates. The sequence goes on from NC_042511.1 coordinate 12,090,186, forward strand.
ATGCAGAGGGTCACTTCTGTTTTATGTTCGCTCAAACCTGCTTGTGTAAGCCTCATTGTATTCAGGAGATGTGAGGATTCATGTAATCGCTCACTTGTCCCGCGTTAATCATGTTTCACCATCCCTTGCTTCCATCCAGAGCCATAAGTGTCAAGCTGAGACGCATTTCACACATGCTGTCATCTCCTCTGGCAATATAGCGACATGGATTCATGCCTGGATTTCCAGATATGATGCTTGGCCATTCAGCGATGAACTCATATTGGAATTTAACCTTTACAACCCGATGTTTGACCTTGGCTTCTCAGGATGTCGACACCGAGTCGGCATCCTGTGGGTCTGTGGCAGTTGCGCACTTGTTGGTTCAGTGAGGTGTGAAAGGAGAGCAGTTATGGCCAAACCAAATCGCTGCAAACGAAGCTGTGAACCCACAATTGCATAAATGGATTTAAGAAACCGTTTAGTGAAATCGGCTGGCCTTACTTACTTTGTAAACAGCATTTTTCCCACTGAAACATTTATAGTAGAAAGCATTTCTCAAGCCACATCAAGAATGCTGTTTCACTCTTCCCAGAGAATAAGCCGGTCATAATGTTTGACCAGTTTCCTTTCTGTGCCAGCATAAAAACCGTTTACAATCGACTACTATGTGCAGAACTTTATCGTGGCTGTCGGTCAGTCAGAGGACACCGGAGGCACTTCCACAGCTGGATACTGTTACTTTCAAGCCATAAGCCAAATGAGATTTCTTTTGATCGTTTCTATTGGTGCTCGGAGGCAGAAAAGGCCTTAGGTCATTTCTGTGAAGTACTATCCTGAGATAATGAGGTTGAGTGAATGAATGAATTCACACTTTTCAAAGGGAATGATTGTAGATTTTTAGATACAGAGTATATGTGACTTTTGTATTGGCTAATGTTTAATAAAAAAAAAAAAACAAAACAACAAACGTAATGTGCTTTTAAAGCTAAATTCTTAAACACACAATATACTTGAAATATTACTCAAGATGCACAATAAATGTTTTTGTATTATGGTATGAAGGCAATTACAATACAAATGCTCTGCAAATACTGACCATGTCTCAACAAACCCCATGACAGTGCTGATTCTGATTGCCGCTAAATTCTCCATGAAGATAAATATGTACTCAGGCTGCAGCCATCTATCATCTCTGACTGTGATCAGATGAGGCGCTTAAAAACAGCAAAATAACAATGAGCTTCATTTAAAAGTGGAGCTTTAAGGAGCGCTCCATAAATGCCTTGTTTGAGCTCTACCGTGATCATAAACTTCCAGTCCAGTAGCGCATGTGTCCCTGTTAAAGTGACTTTAGCCTCTTGCTCAAAGGCCTTAGTGATAGCGAACAATGTATAAAATAACTGAATGGATGCGTATGTGTGTAACAGGACAGCTGTTGAAGTGATATGTACGTCCTCTGAGAAAAACATCTATAAATCAATAAGAGATTATTTGACACGTTAACTTATACCTGTTGACGGTGTAATTCATCATCACTGGCAAAAAGTCACGCTGCTACAGTCTGCATAGCCAGTATAGCGTGGTTTTATGGGCTGAGAATGTAAATACGATAGATATCACTGCGTAATGTCATTTGTTTTAGATTATTGTGGACAGTGAAAATGCTAAATTGGCACATTTACCATACCAGCAGCAATACTAGCCAGGAGAGGCCATGCCAATGTAACATGGTAATAATGTACTGTGCCAGCTACACTTCATGCCAAAATTCAAAAGCAGTCTTGCACGTCTCAGCACTCACATGGCTTTGCTTTGTTCACACCGCTCTGTTTCTTCCAGAGTAGTGTGCGGCTGCTAAACTATTATGGATGAAACGCTGGGAGAGGTACTTATTAGTGTTGCCTGACTCAGTTCGAATGATTTCTTGGCAGCTTCTACTACAGAGCGCCAAAGTTGTGCAATACCCAGAATGTGAACACAATGGGAAATGTGACATTCACTCTTCAACTCTATAATTACGGAAACTTAGTGACAAGGTCCAATTTGCCAAATGGATTTAGGTGAGAGGGAACAATAATAAATACATAAAGTGCATTATGATATAATTATACATTACTGAATTATACGATTTGGCGCAAAATACAGTTATACTTAACTTAGCTCAGTTTCTGTCTCTAAGGTGTCTGTGGTGGATTTGTACCTTTGAAATTATACTAATTAAATTCCTGAATGAATATATTCAATCCTTTCGGCCCCACAGTATTTCGGGCCAGCGGCCAGTATCAGCGGGCCCTGAGGAGAAGAGGATCTCCGTCTTACAGGGCCATACAGCTGGTGGAGGCCTTACAAGCCTAGTGCCTCCGGTGTGCCTGATCCCCGGGGGACAGAACATAACACTCCTCTCCCCTCCTTTTCTCTCCATGCTTGGACGAGTGCACTCACTGTACCATGAGCCACAGAGTATGCGATTTCACTGTTTGGGTTGGCTGCGCAGACTGGAACTGTGCGCGTCTTTAAGAGCAGCCTGCTGGCCTGTGAGGGACAAGACAGGCATCATACAGGAGCTATGTGAAAAATCCCCTGTTTGGTCATGTGGGGCTGTGCATTGTATTCTGGTACAATAGATACATAGTTCATGACAATCACTTCTGTGCTAAACTATTTCAGTGGTGTTGTGTCATGTGTGACTTATGTTTTTGATGTTCACGGCTGAATCCAGTCAAGGTCATATCTGTAAATGAGGATAATGCCCAGTCTTTGTTCATGGAAAACTCTTTATTTATGCACTAGTCAAATATTTATTGACTAGTACAGCTTGCAACATATTATAAAATTGAATTTAATGAACAACCAAGATCACATCTGATCTCCTTTAAACACTGGTTACAAAAATCTCTTTTGTAATATTTTGAGGCACGTGACTGTCAAATGTTAGATTTCTGATGTCAGAACGTTGTCACTTTGATTGTTGGTGGCCAAAGATGCTCTGACTCTCCAGGGAAGAGGGCCTGAAGAAAATTCCCAAATTTACAAAACTTAAAATATGTATGCTAAGATTGAATTTGGCTGGTGCTTCAAGAGGATCTTTGACATTTTCCCGTGTTCGTCCTGTGAAAACAAGTTGATGGGGGGACGCCGCATTCCTCCAGTCATCTCCAAACAAGAGGTCTGTATCTATTTCGGGCACGACTCCTGCGTCCCACACATGCATGATTCCCCTGGAGCGTCTGGCGACATCTTTTTCCCAGAGATCTATGTATACACGCGTCCCGGGTCATCTTTATTTGTCATGTAGGCACTCCCTGTTTAAGTGTGTAGTTCCCAGGAACAAGGTTTGCCTTGTGGAAGTGGGCAACATACTGAGAAATCCACCAGAGCAATAGCAGTTTTTGCAAATATCAGTGAAATCAGTCAGATTAGCAACTGGAAAGCTGAAATTTGAAATATATAGTAGGAAATATATATATAGCAGGGCCCCTAGTGTGAAGCGTCCAAGATCTGAGGTTTTACTTTCAACACCAGAATCAGATTTTCAATCTTGTTCGTGAATATCAAATTTTTTGCTCACTTTTAGTTTCCTCTACAGGTCCAAGTTAACATGTCATGTTGAATAAGTTAGATCTATCAGATATTTGGTCCCCGTACAGCCAGAGGATGATGGTGGAAAGTCTCCCAGAGTGAGACAATGTCTGGATGTTCTTTGACAAAACCTTCTGTTGTGCTCCAAACACACTGACACAGTGAGTCAGATGCAGAAACTTCATGTCCACTGCTGCAAAGCATTACAGGAGGATCAGTTATGGCAAAAGTGTAAAGAGAGGACCAGAGATTAAAGGACCAGTTCATTCAAATCACCCAATTCTCATACTTCATAGAAGTCAGGCATGGGATTTCACTGACGGGATTTCAAGATGTGTTTTATCGTTGCACACTCAGCACAGCGAAGGCAGCTGAACTGAAATAACCTTTAGACCTTTAAAAAATGACCAAATGCTATTCATTAGCATGGTACATGAATGTGTGTCATACTAGTGATGTGACTGAAAGTCAACAAACTTTGGTCTCGTGGAATTATTATTAATATTTTCAATATAGTTTTATTCATAATTGGACGAATTTTCTTTAGATTTTGCTTCTAAACTAATAAGTTACTGCAACACATGTCCAACAGCCTTAGCCCTACTTTACATAGCAAGTTACAACATACAAAAAGAAAGATGAACCCTTATCTCTGTATCTCTGACATCGTCTTGCTAACACCTTAGATATTTGGGCATGTGATGTGATGTAAGCATGCTCATGTTTTACTCAAAGCACACTTGCCAAATTGTTGATTGCCTGTAGACTTTGTGTTTTGTTAAAACCTGAGAGGTCACTTTGAGATTACCCTGACATTATATTTTAGGAGTATTGCAGGCAGATATAAAATCTGATAAATAATATTAAAAGCGCAATGCTTATATTTAACTTAAGCTTAGAGCCACTCCAAGGTTCAACAGCCTCGCAGCGCTGAGAACAGCCATCCATCTCATCCTATGACAGATCGGGCTTTCATCTTCTGCGGCGCTGCTGCCAAAATCTAAGTTCTTGGCTGAATTCGAGAGAGTATAAGTCCATCTAAAGAGCACTTAAAAACAGAGGCGCTCTCTTTCTCCTGCAGATGTGCAGATTACAAAAATATTGAACAGAATAAGTGTGTGACCCACATAAACAAGCTGAGACTGACCAAACACACTGTCCACTGACTTGCATTAAAATGTTTGGTTTCATGTTGATGGTCACAACTGATTCCATGCTTGCTCCGGTGTTTGGTTCACGGAATGGATGCATTATTTTTGACTGGGATGTTTCTGAACCTGTCAGCAATAATTTTGGCTACTGAGCGTGTCTTCAGTCAAATGAACTAACCGCCAAGTTCCAGGGAAAAATCTGAGGTGAGGAGTTTGTTCACTAACGCTGTAGCTAACCTGCTGCCAGAAGCGATCCTTCTTTGGCAGGGTTTTCCTTTCTTCAGCCATAAGATGCTGCACGGGGATGAAAAATGACTGTGTTGCATTAAACGGACACGATATTCTGAGTAAATATGGTTTTAACTGGTCTGGTCAATGTATGTGCCCAGTCATTTATCAGGGTGACAGTCAGGAGAGGAAAATAATTTTTGGTCCAAAGAACAATCAGATTGACTATTTACTATAATAGTATGAATGATGATTCACATGTACATTTGACTTTCCAAAATCTTTAGCAAGTGATTTCAAGTAAAAAAGGCTGGTAGGAAGGAAAACGTCCTGCTAAACATCTGTTTTCCTCATCCAGATCACACTTTTCTAACGAGAAACATTTGTGTCACAGAGGAGGTTGTGTTTCTGATGTCATTCACATAATTCTTCTGTGTCATTACATCTGATTGTAATAGCTTCTTTCAAATGTTTGAGTCTTTCTAGGCCTGGTGAGGCTGGAGGTCCTGATCCCGAATCCCTGCCTGAATGAGGCAAAAAGAAAATGTTTTAAATGATCCTGCTCATCCTAGCAGATCATTCCGCAGGGCCTCCCCCCCCCCATCACTGCATTCTTCACTACCAGGAGCCACATTCACCCCGGCAGGTCTGTCTGTGCTATGACAGAGTGAGCAACATACACATAGCAGTTACAATTACATTACATTCACTACTGCAGAATTATAAATCAAGACTTTTCCTCAGTAGAACACAGCGATCTCCTCCTGGATGTTTTAAATTATCATTTACCATTCATGTCCCTCTCGTTTTTGTTAGTAACAGAAGCTACGATATCTGCATTTTGTCAGTGAGTAGAGGCCTGAATGGATCTTATGTGGGTCAAGTGGAACTGACCTTTTCCAAGTGCTGCATCTTGGAGCCAGCGCTGACTCTGATGCACTTTGTATTTATGTAGGATGTAAGTGTGCTGACCGCGTTTTGATGTCGCTGGTGTACAAGAAGATATTTACTTTGAGCCCAGTATCTAAATGAAAGTCGAAATACGCAGGTTGTGCTTCAACCGTGAATCCCAACTGTTGATGTCATGTTATTATGTACAGTGTAACTACTGTAGAAACTATGTGTTTTACATCGATCATGTAATAAGTACACAAATCCTTTAAGAACATGTATTTTTAATAGAAAAAAACTAATTTACTAAATTCAATATGCTTTTAACTTCTGCAAAAAACTATATTCTTGAAAAATAATGTGAATGTTCATCAGCGAATCTGATGCAATATTATGTATGAAAAATATGTAATAAATTTCAATGTCACTCAATTCTGTACTATATATTAAATGTATGTAAATCTATGTATTAAAGTATCACTGCAGGCAAATTAAACTGAGGTAAAAGGAATTGATTATGCAAGCTTAAGATGGGCACAGCACCAAAGATCGTGTCTATTTAACTTCGTGGGGCCATTTTTCATTCTCAGACATTAAACAGGTTGCTGAAAGGTCACCAGTGAAACTCAGCTAACAACATATTTCCTCGCAAAGTGCACCACATATTTATCTTTCTTCACATTCGTGATAAATGACTTGTTAATCTAAATACAATCCACCCTCGTGTTATTTGGATAGTTACTTCATCAAGTGACACCACCAGAGAACATTTGCCAGCCCTTGCTTTTCCAGCTCCTTATCTCATCTGGGAGATGTCAAGAAAAATAGATTAGCTAGCCAGTTTGAGTCGATGGATATTAGATAGTCGTCGTGTCGTGAAAATCGAAGGTGCCTGATGAAGGTGGAGGCGTGATAGAGCTACCGCTGTCAAACACATGAAACTATTGTAGGGTGAAGGTGAAGTTTAGAGACAAAAGAAACAAGAGGTCGTTGCTTCTTTCTAATTGGACAAAAAGCTATGAAATAGCGAAGAGAGGGGAGAAACCTCACAATCAGGAAAGCATCCTGTGTCCGACATACCATATGTATTTTTCCACATTGTCAAAAATATAAAAGGTTTTGCATGAGCAGATCTCCAGTAGTTAAATGCTTCCCTAATGTTTTCTTTTACTCCTCTTGTCTCCAGAGGATTTCTCTTTGGCCTCAGTTTCCCACTGCAGCCACTTCAGTCATCTTCTGGCCAACAGCAGCTTTGGCAGGAGGAGATTGTTTTGAAGAAACTGTTTAACTAAGACTCCCCAGTCTGCTTTGACACACAAACCAAGATAAATTGTTGTCTGATGGGTTTTGTTCAGATAACAGAATTAACTCACTGGGACCCTGCAAGGTCTACACACACACACACACACACACACACACACACACACACACACACACAGACAAGTCTTTGAGTGTTCAGTGCCACACATGCCAACAAGTGCATCCATATAGTGCATATACATAACACGCATATAGAGCTGGAGTACTGAAATGAAGCTTTAATAGACAACTTTAAACATCTTCATGTGACTTGTGTGTGTGGTGTGTGTGTGTGCGTGTGTGTGTGTAGGTGTTTCGAGGGCTCTGCAGAAGACCACACAAACACTTAGTTCATGCTGATAAACTCATTATACTGTCTTGTCTTTGAGTTCAAAGCCAACGTTAAATGTTTTGGACGTGATGAATACCTTTCCCATTTTTTGCCTCCTGACTTTATTAGCCTAGACAGATAGGACAGTTTAAAAAACAGATTTGTAGTACTCTAATTATCGAGAAAAATAGCAGCTCCTTTTCCAACTGTCTGGCACCAAAGCCATAATTGTGGAAGAATACTTGATTAACAGCTTTGATATAATCTTTTTACTCCCCATTTCTTTTAAATCATTGTATTCCACTGTCTACTTAATACTATTTACCACTCAACAATTAAAATAATCAGTCCCGTCATCACATTTAACCCCAGTCTATCAAGCTGACAGGGTATTTATATTGTGATGCTTTTTTTGATGCTGAAGTGAAGCAGTGTTGCAATCCCTTTTCCTCACTGCAGAAGAGAGACAGTAGGTGGTCTGGGTTTATGGGAACTTTTAGTGTTTTTGCTGATTTTAAATGCAGATTAAAACAACTGGCACAAAATTGAGGGGCAACAAACTTGTCACATAGTAGAATAAACTTAAAAAACAACAACAAAAAAAACAAAAAAAAAACAAACCACCCCTCTCTGGCTGTCATTAACGCTCCCTCTGGCATCAGTGATCTCAAGTGATAATGACTTTTCAGACAACACGCTTTTAATCTGACTACCACGTTGTTTAACTTTTGAACATTATTTCACAGATGAACAAAAAATGAAGTAGAAAGACTGGCGACTCGAGCTGAGACTCTTGAATGAAACACTGCAGATGTTTCAGACCTGTTTCAGACCAGAAAAATTAGTTTACATGTAATTGATAATGCAACGGTGGTCATTTTCTTATTCTGCTAACTGCATGAAGTCTGTACTTCTTCAGCTTCGGAGAGGGATCAGCACAGCGAGATCGCCATTCATGTTTGATTTGGCAAAAGTTTCACACCTTCCTAAGAAAACATGTGAGTGTTTGTGGCTGGTTGAGGATCCAAGGATCCAGCTGAGCGCCCCCAAAGGTAACATATAAGCACAAGCACAAATTTATGACATAAGCAGCAGAGTGCAAAGTAAATCTCCTGCACAAGTTTTAACTTCGGACTATTTTAGAAAGATGTGTGGCCCTTACATTCGTTTTGTTGCTGGCTATAGTATATTCTTTCACAAACCAGCCTTGCATGTGCTGCGAATCCTCCACTGATTCATGTGCTGTTGCAATATTCAGTTTCAATCTATCACAGTGTTTTTTGTTTTTTTGGGGGGTGAGGGGGAGGTCTTTTTTTAATTTAGCTCCCGCTTACAGTATTTTCCAAATATTAGCTTTCTTGCCCTTAATGGCTTGAATTCATTCACTCCCTAAACAAGTAATTGGGAGTTCTGTTGTCTGTTGTTCCCAAAATGCACTCTCCTCTATCAGTTCCTTACAGAAGACCATCTGGGCCCAAGATAAATTCCAGACGGAATCTAAGTGGAGATGTCAAAAACCCACAGCAAGTGTGTTGCGGTTCCCACACACAGTCTCTGAGACCCATTTGCCAAGCTGAATTTACTACCCATTACTACTGGCAACCTGAAGACGAGGCCTGGATATGCTCAGGGGTGTAGCAGGCGCTTGGTGTCCAGCCAACGGTGCACAGAGCCCGGCTGAAACTCATCGCTGAACTGCGGGGGATGAACCATCCCGCTCCTTAGCACTGAGTTATAACATTTGGGTTTGTTACAGTTCATGATATGACTGATGCTAAATTGTGTTGATACTTTGAGAAGATAACACACTCCCACGGAATAAAAATCAACAAAACTTTTTATGATTATTATTATTGCTCCAAGCAAATATAATTCTCACCATATATATCTGGAAAACACACGTGATGGTGGAGGCACTCCAAGTCTTTAGCTGCTGGTTGTTGATGTTGATACTAGTGAAACTAATTAGTACCTTAGGATGCTTCTTTGACTTTTGTAGTTAGGCAGGTAACGTTCTGTTTTATCAGGGCATGTTTGGTGTGGCTGGTAATGAGAAAAACACATATTCATGTGTTAAACAATCTGCGACCCAAGATACACACCAGGTTTGTCACAGAGACATCTTCGGCTCTGTTTCATGCTGTCAGTCGTATGAATTAGTCGGAGTCATTTGCAATTACTCACCAAAAGCAACCACTGCACCAAATGGATATTTCCTGTAAGTTTGGTAGCAACTGACAGTTGGAAGAGTATTATGTGTGTGTGTGTGTCTTACAGTGGTTACCTGTAGCAGTCTATAGGAGTATTGACTCCTTTGAGTTAGTGACTTAGTCAGGCAGGATAAGCAAAAGCGCCCTGTGCGTCCCATTACAGCAATATTAAAAATGTTTATCAATACAAGTTAAAGGCTTATATGAATAAAGCAAGAACAACCAAACCCAGATACTATACAGTACTCCTTCATGTCTGCCAGAAGGTCTTTGCTCACTCTCCCACTCACACTGACAAGTTCAAGCCCGACCTGAGGACCTAACACTGACCCAGGAGCCATGCAGGCTCAGGAGCAGTGAACCCCTGCTTTGAAATAGAGATTTTCAGCATCCTTTGAATGACATTGTCAGATATGAAGTGATTTAAGATGGACTAACCTGTTCATGGTAAAAAAAACCCCACTATATTAAAAAAGGTTTTCTAAAGAAGAAAATGCATAACGGAGAGAAAATCTATGCTGTAAATCTGCTCAGACAGACACAGAGTCTGGCCCAGTTGTTTGTTCCTTCATGGTATTTGTTAGCAATGATTTGCAAAAATACTATACTTGGCCCCAAGCACATTTCCTGTGCACTACAGTATGGGGGTCAAAGGTCAAACAGAGAGGAGGAAGTAGCACATTAGCATGGTTTATGGGTCATGCACTTTGAACAAACCTCTTTCTGATATACTTGCTAAGGTTTCACAGCCGTCCACACTGCGCTGAGTTCCAGTCTAATTGGACAGAACGGCGATGACAGCAGGAATCGTTAAATCACTCATATTTACACAACGTCTGACTTGTTGCAGCTTCTTGATGTCTATTCCCTTTCACACTCTAAATCCAACACATGCTGTTTTCTGCTCTCCACATGTCCAATCTATGTTATACCTACATGCTGCCAAGACGGCAGATTTTTTCAACATCTGTCAAGAAGAATCATTTCACTTCAGATTCAGCCTTTAAGACTTTTCACAGAAAGACTACAGCCGACACTTTTAATTCAGTATGTGCACGTGCATTTTTACAGTTAAAGATTAAACAGTCATGCATGTGTCATATTGTATTATTTTTTGAATTTCTTAGCAATGAACTAATTATTTTTACTATCAGGTAATTTTGCAAGGATTTTTTTACTGATGAATTCAACAAATTGATTAATGTAATTAATGATCATTTAATGAACTTGGGAGTTTAAGTGATTAATTTCCTCAAGCACATTTTTGACTCTGTACTGTTCACTGTATCAGTGTAATATACAGTTTATTGTTATTTCTCCCTTTAACAAAGCTATAAGACTTAAGTTCCTCTTCTCCCCTGTGATGGTTATATTTCAAGCAAAAATGTGACCTAGACAGAATATGGGTCCCAGCAATAATAATAATGATAATCATGAATGGATTTCTCATCTCTCATCAGTATTTTCCTGTATATATATATGAAAAGTTCATTCATCAGTCTTTCATCATGTAGAGAGCTCACTTACACTCAGTCGTTTGATCATTGACACAAAAACTAATCAATCAAATCAGACAGAGACAAAAACACAACCAACATACGGTGCCCAGCCTTTGTGCCCTAAAGTGTAACTGACAAGCCTAATAAATCAAATCTGGGCCTTCCCACTGAACCACATCCAAACAAATGTATCGCACCAGAACACTAATTCCCCACCAGCTTCTGCGTAAACACAGAGAGGGTGAGCCAGAGGAGCAGAGTGGACCAGGGGGTGAGGGAGGGTGAGGTTGGGCGATGAGGGATGGTTTGGACTTCGCTGGCCAGTCAGAGGGAGTGGGGAGGGTTGGGGGAGATTATAGGAGAGATGATTGATTTGGTTTACTGCACTTTTAGGATTCAGAGAAAATATGAAATAAAGGATTCTATTGAAAAGCCCACAGCATAAAGTGGTACTTTCACAGCGGTCTCTCTGTAAAACTATTCATGTAGTCAACCAAGGCCTTGCGATGCCATTAAAAGAAGCCAAGATTTGATTTAATAGTAGGCAATCACTGGCTTTGTCAGACAGATGCCGACTTTTAACAGGAATCCCATTTGGACGTGATAGTGCATAGCACAGAGGCCAAAAAGGGAAAGAGGGGAAGGAAATGAATTAAGGAAACAGCAACTTATCAGTGAGCATCGTAGGAACTAGACAGCGTTTCTAATAATGGTGAGTCATCAAGCAAGACATTACAATCTCAACCGCTAAGTCACTCTGAGCGCTTTTAGATCGAAACAGCGTAAAACACAAAATGGTGATTCTGTCAGATAAGAGACTTTTTAGATGCAAATGGGAGACACCTTGGAAAAGATATGAGGCAAATTAATAGCGTGTTTAACTGATGCATGATATGCTGGCTGTGGATGGGCTGTGAAAATGTGTGCATTTTCTGAAGCTGACCCACACAGACGCCCTTCTTCCTTTTTTAAAAATTTCACACTGTTCAAAATCACTGGCAAAATGTACAAAGCAGCACTGGGTTTAGAGTAATCCCTTCCCCTACAGAAACCAATGAAACAGTACGATAAAAAGGTGTCTTTTTCTCCACGGGCTTAATGTTTTAGCTGTGGGTGAACTAGAAAGTCACTCAGCTGAGAATATTCCCAGTCTCCTTCCCATGATAGCTGCCACAGACAGAGTTGGTTTATGCATACTGGTCTGCTCAAATAAACCATACCAGCTTAATGCCACCCACATGCCCCTTAAAACCAAAACAGCTTCGCTCTGCACAGAACCAGGGTCGCTGTGAAAACTAAACACACTTAGAGGACATTCAGGAGGGTAGTAAACAGATATCTTATGCCATGGATTATCAGAGTATAGAAATGCTGTTCCTCATGTTTTACTGCTCGTTATAGCCAGAGTCTGCAGTCAAACAGGTAAGGTCTGACACCTGCTGGAGGAAATGCTAGTTGCGTCGCATTTTCCAGTCGACCACATCTCAAGAAAATCAGCTTTTCCAATTATTTAATTCAATTCCCCCGTGTTTTGAAATTTTCAAATAAACTGAAACAAGTGTATAATTCCAGACTATACCTTACTTACAAATAATAATAATATAAATAATGCCAAAGTACAGTCTAACAAACAGAAAGCAGACTAAAGGACAGAGCTCACAGCACACATGCAGTGAGTACAGAAATTATTTAGACCCCCTTAAAATTTTCACTCTTTGACATATTGCAGCCATTTACTAAAATCATTTACTTAATTTCCCCCCTCATTATTGTTTTTTAACGCAGACATTTTTGCAAATTTACTAAAGAACAAAAACTGAAATATGACATGGCCATAAGTATGGGGTGCTGTGTGTACATTAAGGAAAAAAAATCTACTTAAATGGTTTTAGGAAATGGTTGTAATGTAAGGGGGTCTGAATACTTTCCGTACCCACTGTATATAGAAGTAAGGAATAAAGGGAAACATGTATTTTCACAGAAAGGCAGTTACACAGAAAACAAACCATCGTGGTCCTGAGAGGGAGTGAATTTTGATTTATTTATTTATTGCCGGGGTTGTTGTGGGAAAAAAAAGACCTGAGTGCCATGTGAATGTTTTTTTCTTGTTTTTTCTTTCGGCTTAATCAATAAACGTAACAATGCCTGTACCCAAACCTCTTCTGTGAAAGTCTTACATGTTGTTCACTTTGCCATCACAGCTTATTACTTGTATGGACTTGTATGTTTCTTGGAGACTTCCTGGAGGGTTTCTGGTGGAAAGCTTTCAAAAGTATGAACAGTAATTTTACATGTTGACGTATGTTACAAAATATATCATTTAGGAAATGAAAACTGTACAACGAGGCATGAATGGATTTGGTAGGATTTAACAGGCGAAGTTAAATTAGAAATGAAATCATAAAACTGTTCTTGTGTCTTAAATGTTTTTCTGCAGAGCAGATACCAAACAAGTACAATTTATTATCACGGTCAATATCGAAGAAAACGTAACATTTAAACTGCCGGTAAATCTAGAAGTAAAATTATATACACATATAACATATTCTCTTTACTTTACAAAACCAAATGAGCAGAACTTTTTATCAAAACAGAATAATAATGACACTAAATGAACCTTAAAGTCCCCTCCTCGTGATGAGACTTATACCAGGTTTACACAAAGGTCACTCTGCTTCTCTTGTCAAACTGAAAAACAAAACCTCTTTAATTAGATGCTCAACTAATTGCATAATATCTCCCATGTTTCTGTGGTGTGAAGTGAGGCAGAAGGAGGAAGGAGAATGTCCTCTTTGTTGCCCTGTTTTCTGGCTGTGGTTCTGGCAGCTCTGTGGAAATATCAGTCGGTGGATCTGGTCCTGGCTTCCTGATTTGTGGGGTTTGGTTCACTTTAATCTTGTTGAAACACACAAAGCAGTTGAGGTTTGCTGAGGTTTTTTCTAACGTTGGCTGTTTTGTATGATGTTCTGATTAGTTTAGGTATATCTTCATATTTCTAATAACTGCCCCTTTGAATATCTTCGTTTGAGTGTTTAATGCTTAGGCATACGCAGGCTGTCACCATCAGCATGCTTTGCTTCCAATGTGGCAGCCATAAATGCTGGGACGCTGCCTGTGTGTGTTTTTGCGTTTATTAGTTGTAGCTTAATTTCTTTTTCACTGATGATTGGATTTCCACAGTTGCCAACATAGTGTGCTTGAATGTAATGCAATTGCTGGTGGCGACAAAACTTCGGAAAAGACTTTCCATATCTTATCTGTTTACTTTTGACGTTACTTTGAGAACAAACTGAAAACACTGTATTTCAGAGAGTAGCGTTTGTTTCATCTCACATATTTTCACCGGTGGTCTTTGCGAGCATTCAAGCCCTCTGGTTTTGGGTCACAGAGTATAAAAGGCCCAAAAGCTCCTTCCCTTCAGCAACCCCCTCAAAACAAGAAATAAAAAGCTGCACAGAATAATGAGCAGTAAACAAGGGGAACAGCAGAGAGGGAGAAGAGGGGGGACGTCCTACTCTAACCGAGGGGTGACAAAAGATGGGGTGTCTCCGCAGCAACTGAGTCAAGCTGCTTCAGTCACATGGCCTGGGTTTCTATTGAACTCAGTGCGAGGAGGCTTGGAGCTCAGCCTTTAGTCTGTGTTTTCGGATGCCAATGGCAGCAACATGAGTGGAGCCACACAGGAGCAAGCAATGACGGCCGACAGCCTCCATCTGAACGGGACGGCAGCTTTAGGTCTGCATGACGAGGAGTTGAACGCAGCTCAGTTTGGTGAGTTTCTTTCATCTCACAGAAACGTTGGAAACAGGACAGACAGCAGTTTTCTCAGTGCTGCTTTCATTGAGTTCTCTAAGTGAAACATTTGTGTTTCTTCCCTCTACTCAGAACTCAAGGTGTTCAACATTGTCATCATAGCTCTGGCCTTATGTATTCTCACCATCACGGGCGTGTACTTCCTCTCTCTCTGCTACAGTCGCACCAGGTCTGATGGATGACAGTTTTATTGATTCAATCTGATGTATGACCCTTGTAGCTTCATGATGGTCCATTCATGTTTCTACGTAGGTTGATCCTGTGTGTTGATGTTTATCAAACTCAGGTGAAAACAAATGAGAGCTTGGCTTGCTGAGTCTTAAAGGCTACTTTGAATTGAGGCACAGTGCAGCTATGCAAAATTAAATTACGTTTCTTGGAGCAACTAATCTCGTGTTCTATATCAGGCAATCAAAGCGAGCCCACGTGTATGAGAGTGCAGTGACCCGAGGGGAGCCGGTGGATCCTGTGGCAGTTAAAGCAGTGAGGAGGTCGACCAGCTTCATCAACCCTCTGGCCTTCTTCAGGAAACCAGAGGCAGCAAAGGATAACTCCAGGATCTATTACATCTACAGCAACCCACTGCCGGTTGGGTTGAAGGAGGAGGAGGACGAGGGGATTAAAGTCCCACAGAGACAAGAGGAGCAAACGGCACTGTTGCTCCCCCTGTCGTTTCAGGAGTACGCCAGTGATCCAAACAGTGGCGTCATCCTGGACCCTCCAATATTTTACATGCAGCTCTAGAGGAAGCCGATGAGTCAGTGGTGGTGGGGAGGGAGAGGGAGGGAGAGAGCTGGGTAGAGGCACTTGTAGTACTTGTTTAGTCTGAATGTCAGAGGCCCTTCAGCTGTGTCTATCAAATGTAAAACTACGTCAGCATACGTGGGGTTGATGAACAGGTAGTGATTTTACAAACCAAGTTCAGCTCACTTGTTGTCGGGAGTTCAGTCTGTGGAAAAACTTGTATGTCCTCAAAGGCTTATGCCTCAGTCATGACAATTAGGTTACATACGCATAGGTAGACTATTTGAAAACAGAAGGGCTTTGTCACATTAAGTTAGGATGACATTTGAAAGCTGTCTGCATTTATCTGGCGAAAAAGTACAGACCACATAAAACTGCACGACAGGATGTGAAGAATCCAGGTAAAAAAAAATACAAAAAAAAAAAAACCATGACATATATGAGAGACTAAAATTCTAACCCTGACGTGCTCAAGTCCCTCAAAAGGTAGTTTGTGTTAAGTGAGAGTTTTTACGACTGCTGCTGATATTATTCTGTTTCTGGCATAAGTGGAAGAAACAATGATGTTTATCTGACAGCGAACTGTCCAGCTGTTGTTTGATACTAAGGTGACTCAACATCACTGTACTGAGGGGCAGCACAGTTTTTGGGACTATAACGTTTTCTCAAAAGAGACGTGTACAGAGGATACATTTGAAAGATGATAAAATCATTTCTTAAAAAAAAAAAAGTTAATATTTAGCAATAAATTTGTAAAGTCATGTTTAGTCATCTCTGAATACATCCTAAGATTAAAATACATTTAAATACAATTCAGTGTTTTCATATGAAATCATAATTAAATTTAGATTTTTCTCTTTCATGCAAAAGGATGATATACTTTTTCTACTATGTTTACAAAACATCACTAGATAACTTTAAAATTGCAGGATTTTAAAGCTAGGCTTGTAGGTCAAAGTGTTTCTGAGACACAAATCAGTAAAAATGTGTGATTTTCATTGATCTTTAATAAAACTGCTGGTATGATGCACTTTACAAAAAGAGGCCGAGTGTGAGACACAGAGAAAGGTGAGAAAAATACAAACAATTATCACTGCAGAGCAATCGATCATAGAGCACTCCATGAACTCGAACCATGATTGGATAGCAAAAGAGTCAGTTCTCAGATGATGGGCTGGGTTTCTCGGACCAGCCACTCCAGTGCCTCCTTCCTCCCCTGTCTCTCCAGCTCTGCTCCAACCACCTCCTGGCACTTCCTGTGGTACTCGTTCACCCAGTCCCTCTGTGGAACAGCAAAGCAAAAGTCAAACCATGAAGAAGGTGTGTTTATGTAACACATACGGTACTAGGAATACCTAGAACTATCAAACTTCAAAGGCATTGCTTATGATTTTAATATCACTCATCTTAAGCTAAACCATTGTCATTGTTCCAGCAATATGTAAAATAGGCTACATTCAGCACATTTTATTTGAAATGTTCATCACATTACCAATAAAAGTTATTTGAGAGGAATTTTAAACTTCTTGAGTGACTTTTTCTTTGTTAGATATGCTTTACCTCCTTCTGAGTAAGCTGCTCTGTGTTCATCATCTTGACTTGGATAGGGACCAGAGTGAGTGGCTCAAATGTCAGACTTCCTCTGTTTCTATAGTTGTACTGTACACACACACGCACACGCACACACACACACACACACACACACACACACACACGCACGCGCACACGCACAATAACAAAAATAACAATTTTACTCATGGAAAGACTGCAGGTGGAAAGGAACACAGGAAAGAACATCATCTCAGACAGACAGCACTCCTTCTGTCTACTCTAAATTCTGATTTAAAGACCTACTTTGGGCTTAGCTGGTACAACAAGGACCACATTTTCCAGCCGAATGCCAAAAGAGCCATCTTCATAGTATCCAGGTTCTAGAAAATAAAAAAAGAAGTTCGATCTTAGAGTTTTTCATTGGTATTGGGATAACAGCTACCCGTCTGCGAGAATTAAAAAATTCAGGCAGCATGGCAGTATAGTGGTTAGTGCTGTTGCCCCAAAATAAGGTTGCAAGTTTGGCTCCCAGGCCTGGGGCCTTTCTTTGCAGAGTTGGCATGTTCTCCTCCGTGCTTTTGTGGTTTCCTCCCACCATCCAAAGACATGCACGTTTAGGTTAGTTGGTGACTCTGAAGTAAGTCTGAGTTTTGAGTGTGAGTGGTTGTTGGTCTCTGTCTGTCTCTGTGTGTCTCTGTGTGTCTGCCCTGTGATGGACTGGTGACCTGTCCAGGGTGTGAACTGGGATTGGCTCCAGCATCACCCACGACCCAGAAACAGCTAAGTGTGAGAAGTAAAATGAATGAATGAATAATACATAACAGCTGGAAGGCCTGAGGGTTACAGGAAATGGATGATGGAGAAAGAGTGTGACTATTTAATTTCTTTGCAAGTAAACTACAGTAAACAATCGTAACTGGAGTCTGGCTGGCCTTCATTCCTGTGCCATACCTACTAAAGCATCTGGGGTATTTATTTTTATTACTGACTGGTAACACTGTTGGTATGCCAGTTAGGGGTGTTCTCCAACAGTCATTTGAAGGAATTAATATGTCAGTAAAACCGCTCAGAAATATGTTGCTCTTTATCAAGACTTATTACTACAAAACATCCATTTGTAGGATCCAAATCCCTGCTGTACCATCACTGACGATCATGCCAGCCTCCAGAGGTTCATCGGCGAAGGTCTTGTAACTGATGCCGCAGGGCCCCTCGTGGACGTTGAGGAAGCAGCCCACACCATGGCCTGTGCCATGAAGGTAGTCCAGCCCAGACTCCCACAGGGCTGCACGGGCAAATGAATCCAACAGGTGGCCTATGGAAAGCACAGAAGTTAAAGCAAGCAATGACACTGTAACACACAGCAAAACACAATAAGTTTATTGACTGGTTTTTCCTCCATTCCAGTTTGTATGAAACAAATATGCTGAAATACCATTTTGCTCAAATTTCGACTACACGCAGCTAATTGCTGACTTTTTTTTATACAAGACTAAGATTTAAGGCTTTACATTCAAAAGACAGAAACAATATTTGAAAAACACTCAAACACTAAACTTGAGCCAAGCTGATTAATGGGCACCGATCGTACACTGTACATGAATATCCTGATGTAAGAGTACAGTGTAGCACCTTTCGTTCCATTAGGGAAAACCGCAGCGCTGACTGCTATGTGTCCCTTCAGTACATAGGTAAAGCATTCCTAGAAGAAACAAGAGAGAAGGCAATGTTTAAAAAATAAATATACAAAAAGCAACAACAACAACAACAAAAATGCTTTTGGCTGATTAATGCAATATAGTGTGGCATAGTGGTTAGTGCTTTTGCTTCACAACAAAAAGGTTGCGGGTTTGGTTCCTGGCCCTGGGGCCTCTCTGTGTGGAGTTTGCATGTTCTCCCCGTGCCTGCGTGGGTTTCCTCCCACCGTCCAAAGACATCATGTTTACATTAATTGGTGACTCTAAATCATGTGTGTCCAACTCCATTCCTGGGGTGCTACTCTCCTTAGATGTTTCCCTGCCCCAACACACCAAGCTCTGCTGAAGGAACCCCTCATTTGTGGATAAGGAACCACTCATTTGAATTAGATGCAGGAAACATCTAAAACATGCAGCGCAGTATTGAACCAGAGTTGGAGACCCTAGCTCTAAATTGTCTGTGGGTCTGAGTGTGAGTGTTTGTCTCCAGGCTGTAACCCACCCTTGCCCATTGTGAGCTGGGATTGGCTCCAGCAACCCCACGTGAAATGGATAAGTGGTAGAAGATAAACGGATGAATGACTGACAATGACAATAAGAATAGTTAAAAAAAAAAATCACTTAAACCTGTGATTAAAAAGTAAATTTACCTTTTCAAAAGCAGACGGTGTCCCAAAGTGAATGGTGCGTGTAACATCTGTGGTTCCATCACTGCCAAAGACAGAATATGGAAGCAGATGCAGTTTTTGTGCTGCCCAAAAAAACATTACAATGATGTCTGTGTTCTGGATGATTGTCTGATTTAAAACTCAGACCACACTGGTTGGTAAACATGAATTTACTGAAATTAAAAATTATCTTACACATATTGAGCTCCAGAGTCGATCAGGTAAACTTCATTCATGGTGAGTGTTCTGTTGGTTTCAGGCAGTGGCCTAAAGGAAACCAACAAAAAAAAAAAAAAAAAAGTCAGAGAATTTTTCAATAAAAAGTCAAATATGGTTACATAAGTTATTTTCTCTCCCCAGCTGACCTGTAATGTATAATTGCTCCATTTGGGCCAACACTTGAGATTGTGGGAAAACTCAGACCGACAAAACCTTTCTGTTGACTGAAAAAGAAACAATATCCATAAGAGTGGCACACTCATACCGGGCATCTACAAGTTTAAAAAAAAAAAAAAAAAAAGGATTGACAACATGACACTTTTACAGTGATGGGATCCAAATTTTACGACATCCTCTACTCCATTCTACGTCCAGCAGAGGGAACTATAACTCCACACTAGTCACTTCACTAAGACAGCAGTTGTTTTGCAGCAGCCATAGAATGGATCTTCATTTGCATGAAACCTGACATGACGTTAAACTGGATGGTCTTGTTGATGAAATGATAATAGCCAGTGATTCTTGGCAAAACTAAAAGAACATAATAAACACACCTGCGCAATTCTTCAGCCTTGTCAGCAGCAGAGATCTCTGTCACTGTGCCTTTAGGAATCTATCCAACAAAAAGCACAACACCCAAAAAGCCAGTTGTAGCTCAAGTTCAAGTATCTAACTTCCGTCAAAATTTCACATGAGCTCAAACATCAGTAACTTCATTTAATATATGAATAGACTATTTCTCTATTTAAATTGCAGGCCTCTTTAAAAAAAATAAAAAGGAAAATACCTCCTTCTCCAACCAAGCAAAGAGTTCACACAGGGCAACAGCATCCTTGATCTGTTCATAAACAAGCAGGAACAGGTGAATATGCCTATTGTTCTTTCTATATTAAAATAATTTGATATTTAAATTACTAGTGTGGTATTTAGCAAGTACACATCTAAAATTAAAGACATGAACAACCAATACTGAATTCAAACATTCTTACATGGGCCATTTTCATGCCTTGAATCTCACTGGCATTCTTCACAGCCTTGGCGAGGCAGAGCGGAGTGTAGGGAATTGGAGTCCTTTGTGCCTGAATTAAATTTAAACTTGAATTAAAATCTTTATTTAGATAAATTATATAATTTTCATGTTTTGTGTAAACTCACAAACCCAAGATACTTTACTGATGATCCAAATTAGAAAACTAGTAAAACTGTTCCAGGTTCAAAGATGAATTTTATCTTACTTCTCTTTGTAGTTTTGAAGGTTTTGACACATGAGGGTAAACATATAAAGGTAATGACACTGAAATCTGATAGCAATCATAAATCATAATCAGGACAGAACAAGATGATCTGTTGCAAACAAAAGAAAGAATTTATTTCCTTCTACACACTACTGCTCTATGAGTCTGCTCTCTCACCTTGGGGATGACCTGTGTGAGAGAACAACTGGCCTTGTCACAGATCCACACTTTGTCCTTGGGGCCGAGTGCAGCACAGATGGCCTGGAGCTCAGTGTAGACAGACTCGTACGGGAAGGTCTGGATGCTCAGCTCAGGCTTGCTGGGAGAGTCCAGCTGAAGGTGGTCTCTTAAAATGGGATCAGAAAGGCGCTTTAGGTCCACAAAAAACCTGCAGGTAAAAAAAAAGAGTGGGTGAATTCAGGTATTAAAAAAAAAAAGTGCTGAAAGTTCATCATCGTCATTTAATCCGGAAGTCCATGTTATGAGTTAGTAGCATATACAAAATTAATAGTTTACTAATTACATGAGTTGTGTCTATTCCATTACCTTATTGTGTTCATTCCCACAATTGTATAAGCAAAGAAAACTGGGTTGTACTCAATGTCAGCGCCACGAAGGTTAAACAGCCCTGTAAAAAGGAAACATGATAACATTTTATTAATGGGTAAAAATAATGAGGAAATAATGTCAGTGTCTACTTGATCTGTTCCCTTGTGAGTTGTTTCAGTGTAAATTTGATTATTCTCAAAGTCCATATGAAATACTGTATTCTGTATTTCAAACCTCCATGCACCTTGCTTGGTGTTAAATATCAGTGTTATTATTAGACTGTCACTCATCCTCTTAAGATCCCCGAGCAAACCACCTTCAAGTTAGCACCAATTGAAATGGTTTAGTCTGAATGCTACTTGATGACAATCAAAATCAGCATTCCTCTAATTAACACAAGCTCTCAGACCAAACAATCAGAAAGAAGTACTCATTAGGCATGGGGAACAAGGTGCTCAAACAGGCATGTAGAGGGACACCCGTGCATCCCTGGGTCCTTGGATCGTGATCATGTATTGAACCGGTCTTACGTAACAGAGATGGTGGTGGGTATGGCTGGTTGCTTTGCATGTGTAAGTAAAACCTGCTAAACATGGTGGGGAGATTGTAAACTCAGATTTTTTATTATATCAAGTGAGAAGATGCTCAGAAGAATGCACTGAATTGGGCCACAAGATTCAGTTTAGTCTAGTTTATGACTTTACTAGATTTTCAGACTTTGGATTTCCACACTGTTAGCACAGTTAAGATTGTTTGGTTTGGTGATACACTTTTTACTCTGGCCGAATTAAGTTCATATGTGCTGTTGGTCTTCTAACAATTTTAAAGGATAAATTGTTCTAAATGAATTTGTGCGACCACATGAAAAGTAACAAAGTTAATTTTTAAGTTTCTAAAGTTCCTTTTAAAAAAGTACCTGACCTAAATAATCTCCACAAAATGCAGGAGGTATGGCATCTTGTTAATATCTTTGGTAGCCCCCTTGGCTGAATAAATGAATGAATATGCTTCTCCAAAAGTGAGCCGTACATGCTATCTCATCCAATGCTGTGGCAACGAACCAGCTGATTTTCCTCTCTGTCATCTTGGCTCGCAATGAGGTGATCTTGTCTTGCCAAGACAAACCTACAGGTGGACAGAAGCAACATATCAGTATTGTGATGGCAGAGATTTCATACTGACTGAACACCAGTTAGTATGCATGTAATAGTAGTGTTAAGGCGGCGGGGGACTGACCAGTATATTCTAAGCCCAGAGTGCGGAGCTGTGTGCTGGGTCTTTTTGGGCGGTCAGTCCAAACCGCATCGATTAAATTATCCTGCACCGCTACCAGAGAGTGGCCTGCACTGGCTAGTGCCTTGGACATGTTCTTCCACTGGTCTGAAACACAGCATCAGAGGAATTACCACTGTGTCCTGCCTTCCTGATAATGCTAATCCATTGTACTAAGCTGGAAATGTTACTGTAACCGACCAGCAGCGATGATCCAAGGGTCGACTCCCACTTTGGAGTTCTCTGGCAGGACACTGATCAGCCAGTCCTCCTGAGAGGGTGTCTCTTTCAGTCCTACAGATGTTTATCAGAAAACACATCAAACAAAGATGATGTCATACTGTGCAAGATACAGTACTAACTTTTTCACTTGCTGTTGAGGAAGTCCAGGTTAATCTTGAGTGGCAAGATGTTTGGACATTTGTTTATCACCCTCAAATCACACTGAGATAGTCTACTTTGTAGTCCACCTTCATCTTAGAGAATATTACAAAGAGGTTGTTATTACTTACATATTTTAAAAAGGAGACACAAAGTAAGACATTACCCATCTTCATGAGTGTCCAGTTGTTGTCCATCTGCTGGCTGGCCTGGAGAAAGTAGCGCCCATCAGTCCACATTGCAGCATACTGCTCAGTCACAATGGCTGTACCTGCACATTACATCACAAAGAAGATTTCATATGTCCAATGACAAATGCTTTGCTAGTTCCAGTTAATACAGAGGAAGCTTATCAAAGTACACAGGAATATTGCATTTTGATCCACTTCGCTTTTAGTGCGTGTTATTTATTTGACTATATCATTTGTTTTTTCTGGTGTGAGAAACTGGATCTAAAGCTGTTTGATCAGCTCTAAATAGAAAAATATTCAGTATACGCTTCTATCATTACAGTGTTATGCCATTTGAGATTTTGTGAGCTTCCCCTCTCTCCTTTTAAATTGCCATCAGGTTGAAATATAAGTTTGCGCATAGTGTTATATTACAAAAGTAGGTCATCTCTGTGAACATCATAAAAACTCATCAGACTCATGTATTGTACTAACTACATTGAAACTGAGACGAGATGTGTGCCCTACCCTGGATAGGTGAGAACAACAAGAATATCAGATAAATTTATCTCTGCAAGCTGTTACATTGTTCCCAGTGTTAAGAACAATGTAACAGAAATTAGATCTTGGTTCTTCCCTGCTCAACTAGATTTGAGCTGAGGAGGACTTTTTACTTTACAGATGCGCTTGTATATACATTTGCATTAATGACCGAACAAACCATACCTGCTGAGCCATTAAATCCACAAATAAATTCACGTCTGCAGTCACATGGTGCGATGTATTCACTCTGAGAGACACCGGGACAGAGAAAGGCAGAGATCAGCTTCATTAACAATCAGTGCAAATTGGCCATCAACCAGTCAGCCATTTTAAATGCCACCTTTGCTCCTCTTCTCACATCATGACTTGTGCATGGAGAGGGAAAAGGGAGGAGCAAATTAATTGCGAAGGTCAGACAAGACGATCAGAAATTAATCCACATACAGGAGATAAGACAGAAAAATCTGATGCGATTGTAAACTTGTGCGTCTTCTGAGTGTATTCATGTATAAATATGGGAAATGCTATTTTGTATGGTCTCACTTACCTGGTGGGCATCTCCAGAAGGGACAATGTAGGCCTGTATAGGCTCAGAGAAGTATTTGCAATTCTTCATCGCCTGGCGAAGCTGCCGGAGCAGCTCTCCGGTGATCTTTGGAGACATGGCTGTGTATGAGTGGAAAAAGAAGAATGGTATGCTTCAAAAGAACCTCAGAATTAAAGTTGGTGTCTGTCCACAGTGCAAAGTGTTGAATCTCAGAAGTTAATATAGAAGGTGCTGAGATATGAGAAGTGCACGTAGTTAGGGATTTTATGATGTTAAAGTAACTGGTTTAATCTCCAAAAGCAGCACCTACAAACAAAGACAACCCAACCACTTGAGGAAAAAGCCCCAAGAGTATTCTGTCAGTCATTAATAGTTTCAAACGTACACTAATTTCCCAGAATTTACCTGATTTTTGAGAAGCCATGTTGACTTTCAGGTGCCTGGAGCTGGACAGAGCCTGACTATTAACGTGGAGCTCAAAGTCACAGTCCACACCTGGATCTGTCTGCTATAACATGCTGACTAAGCAACTGTCACGGGAGTCGGGGTTAATTATTAAATCGACTTATTACCGCCGCGATATGTCGCCGGAACAAAGCTGGGGCATCACTAAGCCGTGGTGAGTTCAGCGTCCCCTGTCCACAGCGCCACATCGGCTACAAGGCGGCCAATCAGCTTTTTGCACTCCTCATCGCTGAGCTCTCCTATTGGTTAAAACGGCCCGCATGCAATTGTTGTTTACAAGTTGTTATTGAGATGAACAAGGGCATCGGTGGTTTAAAAATAAAGCCGAGAAGGAAATGAAATCGAGGGTTATCTTTGCCCGGAATACATGGAGGTCTATGTTCTCCGGATTTTTCCATATTACATTGAGCTCATTGTTGTCAGCAGGCCAACCGTAACAACGTGCACTGGGTGTGGTGAAGCAGCAGTGTGAGATCATGGCACATTTTTCTCTCCAGTTCCTTCAGCGGGTTTAGGAGCTCTACCCAGAGTTGTTGTCGCCGACCGACAGCGACAGACACGCGGACGAGCGGCCCCGTCCCCTCGGCTGCAAACAGCCCACATCCCCCGTGAGGTTCCGGGCTGTCGGGGACATGTTGGTCATTAGCTGAACCAAAAGGCCGCTAGCTGACGCCCATATTCCCCAGCCCGCCCCCCACATGAGGCCCGACAGATGCTGAATACACACCCGGTGATTTCGCCTCGGAAATGTGATTCTCGGGAGTTAGAGAGAGGGCAAAAACGAAGCGCTCCTCCTGCAGCTCGGACCGTGCGTTAATCTACAAACCAGGAGGCTGCCATTGCGTTGGTGACGTCGGCGGCCACGTGACTGCGGCGCCTTCCAGTAGCCGCCGAAGGATCCAGACTCGCCTCTTTTTCTGAGCAATGAAACTCAAAGGAAACACAACACAACAGCCAGGGATAACCCCTGCATCACTGCTTTAATGTCCATAAAATATCATCACACAGAACGGATATATTATTGTTTTACCAACTGATTCCATACTAAGAATACCGTCATATGCAAAAAAATACAGGCGGTTTATCCGTGTGTCTCTTTGTCAGAGCATCTTTTTGTTGCGTTATTTTGACAAGTGAATTACCATTTTTTTTACATAAACAATGTTTATGTACATCTTTGTCAAAGATGTAGGCTATATCCGCTTTGTTGTTGCATTAGAATATTTCTTGGTATCAATACGTTGCTGTCTTTCTAACGAATCAGCTAATAATTCCTTTTTTTTTTTTTTTTTTTTTTTTATTTCCTTTTCCAAATACTATGTTGGTGCTCTTTTCTAAGTTTAGTTTTTATTTGCTTTTATCAACACTGTGCATTTCATCAGTTTGCCTGGTGTTTGAAAAGTTGTCAACTTCTCCTTTCCAAACCTTTCTAGTTGAAAATGTCAAAGAATTGTTGCAACACGGAAATATTTTGTAATTGCTGAAGTATTGAAAACTGGTATCTAATTTCAGCTTTCAACCAAACAGCCGGCGTAGGGTTAGCATATGACGACATATTAATAGTTTCATTTGTTGTATATTGTAACATTGCTGCCGTTTCCATCAGCAAAAAATCTCCTGTTTTTCTTATTATAAATAACACATCATAAACTCACACATGACACGCATTTTACAAACATGATCATCTTTTATTCACAATTCTCCATATATTTACACAAAACTTCCACACAGATTCATAGATGCATACATTAAAGCTCCAATTCTGCAAATTGGAAAAAGTTAATCAGTAACTCCGCTCACCCATTTAACAGCGAACACTCATTTAAGACATGAAAAATACCTGTGTTGAAAAATAAATAAAGCTTCTATAAAGGTTACAGTAAAGAGCTACCCAACATCCAGTTGCCTAAAATGGTTAACAATGTGGCGATTCATTACAGACATAACAAAGGCTGTACAGAGAAATATGTTTATGATTTGTTTTCTAGTTAATCAGATGGCCATTGTAGTGGACTTGGCTGCATTTCATCCAACTTTTCAAAGCTTTTACAGTATGAGACTCCATTTATCTCTTCTGACGCTGCAAGGCATGGTTAAATGCATGAACTATGCATAATTTGTGGACTTCAGCAGGCAGACGACAGCAAACATCAAGCCAAGAAGGAAACTTTGTGGCACCAGTGGGAAAGCTGCACTTGGTGTGGGCGTCACATCTGAAATATTTCCACAGGTTATTAATGCAAGGGCTAGAAAATTAAAAGAGGCTATGACTGGAGCATGCTATTCCTGTACTCGGAAGATGTGTTGTTCAAATTTAATGGCACATATAGCCTCTCCTTGAGCAGTTTCATCATGTACCTAATATTGTATTGTCTTGGTATTTGGAAAATCTGAAAACCCGGATCTTACACAAGATTATTAGATGTTTTGTGCTTCCCGATTAAACTTTAGCTGAAGTCTGTTTCACAGAGCTCACTTTGTTCTTATATAGAAGTTAAACCTCAGGATTGTATTGTATCATTTCCATTCTATTTTTCTTTGAATACATTTTCTATTTCTCCTTCTCATCATAGAGATTCTCCTGCAGTTTCACACTTACTTCGACATGTGTCGGACTCCATAAATATGCCCATCTCCTCACTGGTTTTGACAGATCTCAGGTCTTCTGCGCTGACGTCCCCTTTAAAATAAAAACAAGGCTGTGTCACACATGCATATAGGCAGTGCAAGAAGCTTGGGCATTAGCACTTCACCTCCTTGAGTCTAAAAGCAGTTTTAGGCTTGTTTTCCCACAGTTAAACACAAGATGATCAGATGATAACACACCCCAAATTTTGCAGCATATCACATATTTGCATGCTTCTGTTGTATCACTGCGATACACAGTCACCGTAGGGGAGGCCTTCTTGGATATTATGGCAATATTAAACTTTTCATTTCGTGGGAGACTTCTGAGGGCATAAAAGCCTGTCTTGTGCTATACTGTATGAGACCTCAGTACAGATGCTTCTCTGTTCCCCCCCTGGGACAGAGGAAGGGGCAGAAAATGAGACACACAGACTCCAGTGTCAGGTTACTGAGAAATGTTTCAGGTTTTCTAAAGATTGTCAATGCCCATAATTGTTCATTGTCCTTTTAACCTCAGTCATTTGGGGACACACTGCCTGTCTGGATAGGTCCTAGAGAGCTGAAGTATCTAAAGCTGTTATTGTTATGCTTTATAACACACCAAAATTAATAGAGCACACTAGTCCTGGCCACAACACAGACATTACCAATTTAGTGGTTAAATGGTCTCTGTTTTGCATATGAAACTTCCTTCTGTTTTTGTTACAGAGAGGTATTACGTCCTGAAGCACAAAAAATTCAAAGTAACTTGAATGTACAGATGCCATTGAGCACCATTGCTTAACTATTGCCAAAATAAACAAATTATATTTATTATTTCAGGAACTGGATTGTTTCATAACATCATATCAATGGCCACACATTCCTAGACACCCTTTACTAAGAACTTCCCCCTTACCAGACACCATGAAGTTGACCTCCTGACACCTTCCACCACTGACAGTCATGGGAGACCCTGGCAGGATGGTGACTCTTGCCATGTCCAACTTCAGGACTCTTGCAACCCTTCGACGGAAGTCATATCTGTGTAAAAAGAAATGGAAAATAAACTACACAGTGCAGACGAAGAGGGCAAGTGGGCGACAGGGGACAGTGGGAGTGTGACAGTAAATCGGTTACATGTTAACTGAGGAACACACCAGGGGACAGCAGAAGGAGCGCCAACCATGCGACATTTTAAGTGAGACTTAACATTGGTGCAAAGAACCAAAAGGTGAATGGAAGCACATGGAAGAAATTTCCACAGGTTGATTGATACACTTCAGGATGTTTAACTGATTTTTTAAAGTTCTCTATGTAATAAAATGTAATTAAGCAAAATTAATAGTAGTAATATTAATGATAAGTAAGATGCAACCAGCGCACTCCATCATCTGAAACTTTTCGCATTTTACGTGTGATATGTAGTAAAGAGAAAGATGATCTCATCCTCATGACCATGAATCAAGTAAACAGGTATATTACACTATTATATTACTTTTTATTGCACACACCTGCTGAAGTTAGCCACTGTGGGAAAGGTCTGGTCTGCTGCAGGGGATTCTGGGACAAGGTCAGCACATGCAATGATGTCATTATCCCTTCTCACCACCAGTGACCTCTGGACCACTAAAGATACAAAGAAACATTAACTACATTTCTTCTTACATTACGACAATCAGCAAATATGAAAAAAATGTATAAATGTATGTATAAATGTGATCACTAGGAACACCCCTATCAACGCTGTACCTGTATTGTCACCAGATAGCTGGATGATGCTGTCAGTGTAGAGTTGACGGTCCGCAAGGTTGAATGGGCCATGCCTTTTACCTATATCTCCCACTATGCAGCCTAGAGGTCTTTCTAATGTACATGTGGATTCCTGAAGTGAAAGAAGAGAACGGATGTCACAATATTAATAGCTGCAGCTGTCATCTTATGGGTCGTTCCAACACAATTTCACTTCCTTGTCTGTGGTACTTGAAAATGTTTCCCTTTTATTCACCCCTTTAAGGACTGATAACTGAATCTGTACCTAGGAACAAATGCTAAATACTTTTCAAAGATAACAACTGCTTGCATTCTCAGAGCATGAAGTTAAAAGTGCTGCAATATGTTCAAGATATGGAGGAGTAAGAAAGAAACACTGTGTCCTGGAATTACATTTCTGGTTTAACAACTTCTGCATTGAAGTATCATTATCAGGCATCTACACGAGTCACCTGCCAGAATCATACATAAGCAAAGGGGGAAAGAAACAATAGTGTGGACTCACCACTGTTGACATGTTGAAAGGATTGTACGTGTCTCTCACATTGTTGCACTGCATATCAGCGCTGACACGGTTGCTTGAGATGGACAAGTATACCATATTTGTCTGCCGGGAGTAGCAAAATACAATTATGGGTGTGTGTACATACTGTCTTTGGATATTTTTTTGCATGCATACATAGTAATGGGATTCATACAGACATTTCCTATATGTCTCAGGTCACTGCTCACAAAGAAATGGACTTATGGGACAACAGTAAATATCTGAGAACTTCCAGCCATTTGCACCATATTATTTATCCACCTTCTATGTAGTGGGGAAATAACCCACATACCATTAGAGTATGAACAAAACTGGCCGCAAGATATTATCTGTCTTCGTGCCTCTCTTAGTCACGGCATTTGGCAACATCTTGAGGGAGGCAAATTGTAAATACATGTGCAAAATTACATTCAATGGCTTTCTTTTGCTAGTAGAATCAAACCCACCCACAAGCTATGTTTGTTTTGCAAATACTTGTCTGGGACATATTTGTTGGAGGTTGTAGGTTTGAAACGAGTCACAGTTGACAGTGAATGCTGGTGCTGTCTTCCAGGAATTTCTATTTTTATTATTATTATTTTTTAATTTTTTATTTTTTTTGGTCACTGTGCATTTCACCACAGTGATGTTGTCGTTAACTTCTCTTCTCAGGTGAAAGTGTTTATGAATTGTTTGTACATGGAAAGGTTTTGAAAATTGATATCAATTTTCAGCATATGAATTTATACTCACATTATCTCTTGCTGATGATTGAAGGGAAACCTCTATCGTGGTATCACTGCTGCTTCCATCAGGAAATATCCATTGGCTCTGCAAGTGAGAAGATTCATAATTTTTTCAATTAGTAAACTAACGTAAATTAAATTAACTGAATTAAAGCTGTATGTTCACACTTTCATAGTAAGTGATTCACCAAGAACTGGGTATCTGTTTATGTTAAACTGTAAAATTTAGGTGTGGGGATTTGTGAATATTGTATATGTTCAGCATTTTCAATTTTTGCTTAATTTGACTGAGAAGAAAAATGAAGCGGATTAAGTTTGTGGTCTGTTTGTGGATATTATGAGCTCTGATCCATAGATGTAGTGCAGAGCTCAGTATGGGGGCTCTGAAGGGCGGCTGACAGAGACAGCTGTTCCTTTGGTGAGCTTTCTTGTTAAGGGGGGGCAGTAGGTTTCACTAGCCATAGCAGGTGCATGCTAAGCTAAGCTAATGATCTTTCCCCCGCTTTCTATAGCTTTCTGTTGCAAGTCGCCACAGGCATAATGAATTCACTGTCTGTCCGGCACAACAGAAATACTCTGTCATGTTTTTGTGGCAGCTTGGCTCCTTATTAGTTACACAGAAAAAAAACCTTGTAAATATTCTTGGCAATCTCACGACTTAGCTGCTGACAAAAGGAGCTGGGGTGGATGATTTTTCAAGTGAATTCATGGTTGATGATTTCCCAACAATTCATATTCATATAATTCAATTCATGCTTTGAACTGAGGAAACTGTTTCCTGGACTGTTATCGAAAGGATCAAATCCTTCATGAGGGTGATATTATGTAATTATGTTCTGTACTACATAAAGTTTCCTTTTTCAGTCCCAAGGAAAATGAATGATATATCCCATGACAATTTAAATAATACACAAATACATACACAGCAATAAAATGTGAAAGCTTACCACTAATGTGTATGTGTGTGGTTTTCATCTCTTGTGAAATATAGCATGATATTTTGAATTGTGGTTAGCTTAGCAATCCGTGGAGTAAAATTTGAGCTAAGTACGAACTAATTTTAGCTGTTGTCTGTCATTGAGCTTAAGATCGCAATCCTCTGCAGCCCAGTCATCTTCTCCGTATGAGCCTAGTGGCTCGGGACTAGATCACTGTCATTGGTGGCTGTCGTGGGTTCTTACCAGTTGAACTGTTCCATTCACTGTACCATTGAAAACAGCCGTAGCAATGCTCAGTTGCCCATCTGTATCCCTGTCAGCTGAGATATCAGCACACCTCAGTCTGCAGAGGAAAATGCAAATGCACACAAACACACACACACACACGCACGTGCACATTAGTAACACAAAGAAAAACAAGATGAGTACCCAACACATCCAAATCCTCCAGGCTTAACCCTGAGGGCATAGTATTTTGTTGAGTCATTTTTAGTGAATGAAGTGGATTATCAAAGGTGAGGGGATGTGACACACTACACCTGGAACTCCCCACAAAAGACTGGCCAAATCTACAACTGTGTCAAAGAGCTGTTGAGGATCTCAGAGGGCAGAGAAACTTAAGTGTTGGCTCGAATTGATGCTATATTTTGTATGTGAGGTACTTCTCTCTCTCTCTCTTTTGTTTTGCAACAAAAATTGAGCTCTGGTTAAAATTGGTTGCAGCATAGTAGTTACAGTGTAACCCATTTCTTCTTAAATTTCAGGAACTTATGGTCATATGTGCAATATTTTTCAAAACTTCTAACCTTCAGTTTTTCAATCTCTGTCTTTAATCACCACAAACAGGTTCTTACCTCGAGCCGTTGGCATAGTGTACCACCAGTGACCTTCCCACGATGCTGTAGGGTCCATTTAATGGCATGTTAGGGTCTTTGTGCAGTTCCTCGGACCGGTTTAGGCCACTCAGCAAACCAAACTTCCCACTGATGTCTCCGATCTCATACTGGTCCACAGTGCCGCTTCCTGGTGAAGGAGAGGCTGATATATTCCAGGCAAATGGATTGTAGTGTCCCCTGATGTTGTCATTGGAGCAGGGTTGTTTGCTGCCAGGAATGAGAGGCAGTATGTGAACATGGTAACCCCCAGCTAAGCCACCCAAGTCCATCAGGGATACGTTAATAGTTGTGGGGCCTTGCGGGACAGCCTGGGAGAAGCGCACTTGGCCGCTGGACATCCCTGGGCCAAACCAGCTACCTAGGATAGCTTTGGGCGTCCGCACCATGGTAACATTGGCACAAGCGATTCTTGGTCCTCCCCTGTTTGCTTGATGGATGACTACTGAGCGACCAACAATGCCTGACTGGGGCAACCAGGATGTGACATCTGTGAAGAAGCTTTTTGCCTCCACTTTACCAACACGAGTACTGAGGTCGAATGTACTGTGTTTGCTGGACATGTCTCCAACCTCACAGGATAAGGGGCTGGATGGAGAACAGTGGCGCCTGTAGCTTTCATCTTGTGTGTCAACGTTAAAGGGGTTCCAATGTCCACCTGTTGTGCTGCAGCGGTTTTCGTCATCATCCCTCTCTGAGCTAATGGGGTAAGTGTGGACATGCCAGTTGTGGTTCCTGGTTGCTGCTCTTGGATTTCCATACGAGAGATCCGCGAAGATGGATACATCAGACAGAATGTTGTTCTCCAGCTGGGTGAACCAGATCTCACCAATCACATCCCCCTCAAACCTGGCTCTGCCAACGATGACATCACCAGGATAGCCAATGCTGGAGCAAGCATACCTGGCACCATCTACTTCATGAATCACAACTGAGCGACCTACAATACTGTTCTGTCCAAAGAGAGGGAGGTTGAAGTCCTGGAAGACAGCATCCACCTGACTTTGATTTTCAAGGGACATATGCTTGCCACTTAGGTCCCCGATCTCATACCTGTCATGTGTTGATCCAGGCGCTGTGGGGTATGTTGGTGCAGAGGTGTTGACTTCCAATGGGTTCCAGTGGCCCCCGACATTATCATTTGAACAAAGGTTTGATGGAGGAGCCATGACTGAGAGGAGAGGAAAATGGTGGACATGGAAGGGGCCAACTTTTTTCTGCAAGTTGGTCAGGTTCACCCTCAACTCAGTCACATCAAACGGAGAAGCTTGATAGAAACTGAAGTATCCTTTGATTCCTCTCATATTCATGACAGAGCTCACCTGTTTCCCTGGCACATCATGAATTTGGGCACACCTGAATCCTGACTCTATTTCGAAGAGAAGAAAGCGGGTGCTCGAGTTTAAACTAGTATGGGTTAGACGGGATTTCTCAAGTTGCAACGGGGTTCCGACCTTCACCACACCCAATTCTGTCAAAACAGTGTTGTTCAACTTTTGAAGTAGAACATCACAACTATCAACCGTGCTTGCAGATCCATGGAGGGTGATATTGGTTGTTGAGGCATTAACCTGACCGATTGTAACCAGGTCTGCAAGAAGCCTTGAGCTTGTCTCTCCTGTGTTGAAGCGGATATAAATGTTGCCAGCAACAGGTCCGTAGAATCTTGCCAGACGAGTTGAAGTGGTCTGACCCTGGCTTATGACTGCGCATATTTCAATGCCATCACATGTCTGCAAAGTCAATGAGAAGTCATCCAGATTTGGTATTTGTTCGAAGATGTGTCCCAGGTTATTGGTGGAGTTTGGCTCAGCTCTGAATTTCACAACACTGGGACCGATATTTGCCCTTGAACATGGTTGAGCAAAGTGGCCATACATGACAGGGAACTCAGAGAGGGAAAAGTTAAGTGGACCACAGGATCCAGTGCCAGACAGACTGAGAGTGACGTTCTGAGATGTGGAGTTAAAGTGCACATTCCCTGTGACCCCTCCCATGTTCAGTTTTGCCCAAAACTGAATACAGGACAGGGA
Organism: Echeneis naucrates; assembly: GCF_900963305.1. Taxonomy (NCBI): domain Eukaryota; kingdom Metazoa; phylum Chordata; class Actinopteri; order Carangiformes; family Echeneidae; genus Echeneis; species Echeneis naucrates. Next base: position 12,124,723 of record NC_042511.1, read on the forward strand.
ACCTGAAAGGAGCAAGAAGAATGAAATAATGATGGTTGCCTGTGCCCCAGCAATTGTTAACACATGTCCAAACTCAAATGTGGACATCTTTTGATCCTAAAACCCCTGAAACACATTTTTGAACACACATGCACAAACTGTGTTGTGGCAACTGCACTTAGGACTTTGTCAAAGACCTTTTCCTTCCTTATCCCAGGGGCTTTATCAGCTTGGAACGCATCGGTCTGACAAACAGTGGAGTTGGACCCAGGTGTTTAACCTCTGTGGGAGTGTTCACACAGCTCCTGGTGAACAATCGCTCATTAGTGGGTTTTACTGACCGTTGATAGTCATGTGAGTTAGGCATAGGAGAGAAGTCTTTTCTTCCAAGTTTGCTTTCACTGAGGACACCACAGTTGTCTCATATTTGCAAAAGAAGAACAAGAATGTCATCCTCATGAGCACATTATATAAGGCTGCAGAGGTGAGTGCTCGGAAGGACAGAAAACCAACTATCACTCTTGACTTTAATGTCAAAAAGGAGGCGTGGATAACATTGACAAGTAACAGGCACGTACAGCTGCAAGAGGAGGACCGCCTGCTGTCCTCTCGTGCTATTCTACAATATCACTTCTGTATCAGCCTACGATGCCTTTGTTATACGGACTGAACTGAACCCTAGCTGGTGGGCAAGCAGGAGGAACTGGAGGAAGTTCGTTTTGAAGGAACATGGGAAGGTCCTTGCTACACTTTGCATTGAAAAGCAACAGCACCTTCCTCGCACAGCAGCTTCAGCAGGCCCGGTAAGGGCTGTGCAGCAAACAAGGCCTAGCACTGATCATGTCCCACAAGAAGCCAACACACGGAGACAGAAATGAAAGCAATACAACTTCCCTGCAAAACAGGGCGAACCTGCTGCAAATGTCTGGAACGTATTTTAAAGCTGAATCGTTTCATTTATTAATGTTAGATAGGCTATTTAATCATTCTAAATAGATCTGTGGTTCAAACATTGGTATAGACACTTAATATGAGGGAATAGTTGGGGTGGGTCAAAATTGACCTGCTCATTACCCAAAGGGTTTCTGATATGGCTGGTTTGTAAGGGTTAAGAATTTAATAGAATATATGAAATGAATTTTTAATATGTATGTAAAAAATATTTCACTTCTCCTTTGGCAAAGGGAAGTGAAATGAGGACAACTTTTTTTTTTTTTTTTTTGTTTAAGTTTTTTTTTGTCTCAAAGTTGACTCGTATTAGTCTAAGAAGATGTGAGTCCAGTTGCCTACGAGTCAATTTTGAGACAGAGAACAATGACCTGGATGAATTAGAATCTTCATAGACGATTTGGTTTTCTGTTTATTTGTGTTTGTATATAACTGTACTTTATATTGCTGTATTTATTTATATATATATATTTATATTCTTGTAGTTGTGTATTTATGTTGTGAAGCACATTGAGTTGCCTTTTGTAAGAAATGTGCTATATAAATAAAGCTTCTTCTTCTTCATCAGCTGAGATATTGAAATACTGTGTTTAGCATATACATATATATATTTGCACAGCAATCCTTTCAAAAGAGGATAGATCTTTTGAATTAAGTTTCTGTATAAGCTTTTATCAACCTTGCTCAGGAAATGAAAAGGAAGAATATTACAAAAAAATGTAACAGAATAAATTTTCTCTGAAGCCAACATGCTTATTATCCACCATAATTACTTTCATTGTACTCTGTGAGGTGTAACTGATTTAATTATGCATAATGTCACATCTGTGGAAAAAAAAAGGTGTGACACTGAAAGTACATAATTGAAATCTGTGTACGTTAATAGGCTAAGTGACTTATAACTGAAGCAGCTTTACACCATTTGTTTCCTTTACAAGAGTAGTTGACTTATAAGCTCTGAATTAGGTAAATTACGCTGCTTTGAGGTGCTCCTAGTTTCTACTCTCAAAATTCTATTAATAGTCACTCTCACTAGCCCAGCTTTTGAACTGAGAATGAAACTTTATTTAAATAGCTATTTGCAATATGTTAAATAAATAAAAAATTTCTTTTGAAGTGTGGTTAAAAAGTTTGAAAAGCTTTGAATTGCAAAGCCAACATATTGAACACTGTTTATAGTAATCCGTTAAAGTCTGCCAACATCAAATTGCCCACGGCACATTTTCTTTCAGCTATGCATATTTGGGATTTCTGTAGTTTTTGGCAATGAGCACGTTAAAATCTAATTTCCAAAGGGGTTACTCAACCTTCATCAACAACACTGAAAATATCTTCTTGTACTGTCTCAAGTCAGTTTGAAGATGGTAAAGAGAGATAATCAGTTTCAATCGAACCTGGCAGTCATGCACATGGCACATAAGAGTGAATGCTATGACCTACAAACAAACAAACAAACAAAAAAAAAAAAAAAAAAACACTTGATGGAATGACCCTGCTACAAGATGAAAACTTTGCAGATTCTCTGTCCTTGTCACTAAAGCCCCTGGGATACACATTACACTGCTGAGTAAATTAATCATCCACCAAACCCTGAAGAAATGTAAAACAAGATGAAAGATATACTCACCCAGGAAAGAAAACAACAGGGCAACTGTCAGAAGGTGCATTTTGCGGATGTGTGAAAAACACAGCTTGAAAGAAAAGGTGGTCTATCACCGTTGACGTGGTGAAAAAAAAAAACAACAACAATGCACAGTTAAAGCATAAGAAGTTCAATGACAGCAAGATGTCTCTATGTGTGTATGGCTAAGTGTCTCATGCAGTATGTCATGTGTGATATGTGCAGCCTCCCTCCTGCTTCTGTATTTCAGCAGCTGCCTGTCAGCCTGTAATTGGTCAGCAGAGCAAGTCTTTCATGTATGGAGGCAGGGGAGGAGGTAGAAAATTTGGCAGCCTGAGTGGGCGGAGGTGGCCTGTCCTTGATGGCTCGTTCTTGCATGGTACCTATTCATTAATGTGAAACAAAGGCACCAACTTGTACATCCATATTAATTGGAAATGCAATCCAATGAGGACTTGTCTTTATGCTTTGTAAAATAAGATTACACTTTGACTCTTATGTACAGTCCCACACAGATGGGGCTTAAAATGAATCTCCCCCCCAATAAAAAAGAAGAAGTGCAATGCAACTATAGTTTTTAAATCTCATGCTCCCTATGCTTTAACTTCTTTTTGTTGCGAGCAATAGTCAGCAATAGTCTTAGAAGTTAAATGTGAAAATGATGATCATACCTTATTGCTCCACAACAGAGTGTGGGGTATAAGAGAGGTTAGTAGTTTCCCACTCAGCCTTGAGTTGTTCTCTTCTTGAGGCAGATGCCCCCACGTTTCAAGGATGCTCCTGTTTTGTAGCCGTGGCATAGGAAACATGAGACATGACCTTCAAGGGCAAGCACACTGTGCGGCAGTTTAACTTTCTGTATTTTTCCATCAAATCCAAAGCATGTGTGTTTATGTGAGTCAATAAGTTCCCCAAAATGGGGATGCGGCCAATTTTTTTTTTCATTTGGTTAGTCATGCTCTTTACAAAATGACTGTGGTTCTTTTCTTCCTCTCTCTTCCTCCCTGTCCCTATTTTTAATTTTTCCTGTCTCAAAGAATATCCCCTGGCTGTCCTCCTCACAGCGTTGAGGGGGAGAAAAAAAAAGTGAAAATAGTAACTTGTTCTAAGAATAGCGGCCCAATGACCCATCATTGTGAGCTGTTTGGGGTAGGCCACACAGCGATTTAAACATATTGGAGGACCAGTGGAGTGGCTCAAGTCCTTGACTTGGCTTGTTTAGATCACTGATTGCAGCAGGAGCTGGAAACATCATGTGACTGTGTCTCTGTCCCAGCAGGCACAGATCAATAAAACCAGACCATCATGTTACATTGGCAGGTGACTTTTCTCCCAGTGAAGTGATCTGCATTACACAGGGCGATGCCTGGATGGCGAGACCAGTGACATGTTGATGTTGAAAGTTGAAGTATAAACAATTGTGGTATTCGCTAAATAAATACTGGAAGTAACAAAGGAACCCATTGACAATCTCAATCAACAGTTTTTTTTTTCCATCTGCTTGCCTTTTTTGCAGTCATTCAGCTGGCGTGAGGACGGAAGACAGATAGTTGATTCTAAACTTAGAATTTTTGAGCATATAAAGTATTGCTCCACAAAGCAGGCAGGAGTATATACCTGTCACAGCCTTCCATTAGTTAGGCCACGAGTCGTCAGTCTTTTCCTCTCTGCTGTCAGTTAAAAAAGAAAAATTGTGAAGATTCATCTGACATCTGAGAAATTCTAGACGCGTCAGCATTCACAAGAGATCACAAGAGAGACTCATTTACTGTTGACCTAATAATGAAGGTCATATTTTCTTTTGATTTGATTCTAATATTAGACATTAAACTGTGGTCTTCCTTCTCAAATTCTTTGAGTTTGGACTCAAAAACAGATTCAAACACTATAAATGTCCTTTTATTGGAGATTTGCTAGTATAATTTTCAGGGTCAGGTGAGATCAGGTCAGGTCAGATGTATTGCTTGATCAGTGATTGAATACGAGGGGGACTGGCAACAGAAGAGGAACAAACAAGAAACACAAGAAATGAGGGAGAGGCATAGCTGGCACAAAGGCAGATGATGACGTGTTTAAGAATGAAAACACAATGTGTAACAATAAAATCAGACAATTTTACATTAAAATACTCAACAGATGTTTACTTCATCCCCATTAAAAGCAAATATACACATATGATACAATACATGACACAATATGACACATATTGCTAATATTTGCAATTTTACCCTTTGTTAATCACATTTATGAATTAAAGTGCTATTCACTTTTTTCTTTGTTTTTTAATAAAATGAAATCAATTCAGAAAATCAATTAAAATCAAGATGAGTGGACAAAAGTCAACAAATGTATAAATGCCCGGAGAAAACACAAGCACAGGGAGAACATGCAAATTCTGAACTGAACTGAATCCACAACCTTCTTGTCGTGGGGCAACAATTGAAACTTCTGCCGAAGGAGGAACCAGATCTTCACAAAACTCTTTATAGCTTATGAAACGCAAGCCAAAAGAGACAAACGAAGATACCAGAAAGTATTTGGGAGTGGTTCATGCCATACTAAGTCAAAAACAAGAAAAGGAAAATGCTGTGTCACAGCAAATTGTTTCATAGAGACCATTTGTAAAGTTGGCATAGCTGCCCGTTAAATACTGCGTTGTTAGCTGGAAACATCTAAATTAAATTTCTTTTTCTGAGGGTCACAGTACATATTGCACCATGCAGTGTCTTAAAAAAAAAGTACATTTTGTTGAAAGCATAAATCTAAAATTCTTTACGTCCATAATGACAAAGTGAAAATATATCTATTTTTTCGCAAATTAAATAAAATGGTAAAAACAGAATTCAGACCCATTATTATAGCCACCCAAATTTAGTTCATATTTTTCTTTAATGCTTTTGAGATTTAACACCACCAATGGTAAACTGGACTGTGGTATTGGACATGATTTGGAAAGGAACATACCTGTTAAAAATGCACATCTCTGCTAAAATTCATTCTGGTACCTAAGTGGACACCATCATCATCATCTTTAAATAACCAGTAATCTTCCCAGAGCTGGGGCAATTGATGCAAGAAGGTCTTTAGAATAGACCACAAACCTGATAGTCATTGAGCTCCAGAAATCCAGAAATGAAAAAATTTTAGGAAGGCAACATCACAAAAGGACTCCAATCTGGTCAGACAGAGGCCTTTCCTTAATGAACGGGACGCCAATGCTACTATGAATTTACATAAAGGCACCTGCACTTGAAAACAAAATTCTTTGATCTGATTAAACCAAAATTGAACTCTAAGTGCCAAATCTGGTGGAAACCAGAAACCTTTCCAATGGTTAAGCATTGTGATTGCAGCTTTATGAAAATGAAGAAGTTACACACAATACACAACAGCAGGTAATCATTCTGATAAAGACAATCACTGAACTGGAGTACACCCTGTCCTGAATTACACGGGAACATTCCTCACCATAGCTGATATAAGCATCTGTCATCTAACATCAACTGTCACTAAAAAAACAATCCTTACCTTTCATGTAGTGGTTGCCAAAAAACGAATGCACAATTACACAGAAATGTGCACCTTAACTAACAAGTTTTAATTCCATTAAATAAGGTTGCACAAGTAAAAAGTATTCGTAGTTCCCCGAATGGAATATCTCAGCAATGGTTTGAAAGAAACTCACATTTGGTCTCAAAGATGAACTGAATCCATTTTAGTGATCAAATATCGAGATTCATGTTCATGATGATCTTGTATTCTTGTTAATGCAACATATCAAGGATGTCCACATGGAATCTCTTTTTCTTCTTTTTCTTCTTTTTACCTCTATCAGTCATTTGGACTCAATGATGATCTGATTAGAATTTGGTGGTTAAAGGTCAAAGTTGACAAAACACAATCTTGCAAGTGATGAGATATGTTTAGATCCATGTGCTGTAAAGTCCAGCTTACTGTTAGAGCCTCATGTTCTGTTAAATCCCTGTCCTGTCGTAACTCAGGAAAGGGAAATTGTGACCATGTTTCTTAGAACTTGGTTGGTTGAGGGAAACATGTAATATCAAAGTGGTTCTCCTCTCTCACAGTCACATCTATGATAAAGCGTATTTACATTCCACCAGTCACCAACACTTTAGTTAAAAAAAATGTAAAACTCATTTCGAGCATGTGATCAACTCCAAAGGAAATAAAATTGTATTCAAAAACATGCACAGCAACATGTTGATTTTGCTCGTAACTCATATTTTTCGAAACATTCTGATCAGCTGTCGTGACAAACAGTCTGACAGAGGTGGGTGTTGCTTTTAACCTCAAGTCATTCAAACAATAACTAATAATAATAAATAATAAATGACTCATTGTGCTCCTCTTACTTTTACTTCTCCTTTCCCATCAAGTTTTGTTTTTACACAAACACAAGCATGTGTGATAAAAATAAAAAGTAAAAATCTGATAGAAAAAAAAAAAACAAACTATAGAAATAACAATGTGTGCTTGACTTTGCCAACTAAAACAATTGATGAGTTAGGTTTCATGTTCAACCTTATTATAGTTGTCGATAAAAACAGGTTAGGGTTAGGGTTAGGGTTAGGGCCTTTCTGTGGGGAGCTTATATGTTCTTCCTGTGCCTCCAGTTTCCTCCCACCGTCCAAAGACATCATGTTTGGGTTAAACTGGTGACTCTAAAGTGTCCATAGGTCTGAGTGTGAGTGTGAGTGTGAGCAGTTGTTTGTCTCTGTCTGTTGTTGTGTGTTGGCCCTGTGATGGACTGGCGACCTGTCCAGGGTGACCCAGCCCTCACTCAGTGTGACCTGGGATTGGCTCCAGCCATTTAAATGAGGTTTAGCCTGTTTTAATGTTCCCAAAAGTTATTCAATCTGGTCTTTGAAGAATTTAATTTTAATGGACTAATCTTCTTTCCATTTCGAGCAGGTGTGACATCATTCCTGGGTTTTCACTTCCAGCTTCAGTAATCCAAATGTAATGTGACAGCAAAGGACTGCAGTTAAAAACAGAACTGCGTATCATAATTGAGCATTTGTTGTTTTACCCTGGCACGACAATATTATACATTTTGTGGAAGTCACAAAGACATAACAAATAATATAATCCTCTCCCCCATCCAGCCCTTTTAAATAAAATTTGATTAAAAAAAAGGCAATAATTGTAAAAAATTGCTTTTTTTTTTATCTTCTCAGCTTTTCAAGCTTCATCAGCATCACTTTTCGGACATTTCATTTGTGCACAAAAAAGTGATAAAAAGTTACACAGTCAGCTAAGTCTGGCCTTTAAAAAAAAAACTACATATAAATATAAAAGTTTTTCCGAGGTTTTTTAATCTCACACAGATCTATTCCAGACACAGAAACAGTGACATTACTACCTGCTGTACTGAAGTGGCTCTTCTTCTGCGTCTCATTTTACACCCCTTGAAGGCCAGCAGATGGAGTCAGTGCAGCAGATATGGACAACCCATCTCTGCCATTTCTGTATTGGCTACAAGTTAGCTTGGCTCATTCTGTCATTGCTCACATGGCATTGTGAGATTGTAGATAAATACGACCTTTAATAAAAGTAGCAGTCCGATAGTAGGTTCACTGTAGTCTCCTCTGCCTTGACTGAGCAGTGATGCTCACAAGTCACATGTTCGATATATTTAGATGTGCATCCAAATGAAGTGTACAATATACACTTGCTCACTGTAAGCAATTTAAAGTGTCCAGAATAAAATGTGCTTTATTGTTACTGGTTTGAATTTAAAATCTATGTCGGGAATTACACTTTAAACCAGGAACCGGAGCTCAGGAGGTAAAAACATCCACTGCCTTTTTGCACGAAATGGGACAAACATAAATAATACACATCAACTACATCAAGCCGGCTCGGATCACGTGTGCTCAGTCGAAAGCGAGGGACGTGCGAAAAAGTGCGCCTCAGCTTTGAGGAATGGGGGAATTCACTTCCTGCCGTATTGTGAGCTTCCGGTGCAGCAGATGCAGTTGCAGCAGCACGTGCGCCTCCTGGCCCGGCCGCAGGGAGCGAGCGCGCGCCGCCGACTTGGATGAGGACAGTCGGTGGGGGGCGGGGGTGCGAGGGAGAGCGGTCGGATACGCGGACCTCCAGCGGAGCCACTAAATTCAAACGGCCTGTCAGAGTCAGAAAACGTCCGGGGAGGTGGGGGAGGCGGGGAGCTCCTCCGCCCAGCAGGTAGGTCTGCGTGTGTGGCTCCTCACATGCTGTTTTGTTGTTATTGCGCGTCATCGCCTGCGCGCCCGCCCGAAGCTGCGGTTACCGTGATTTCTCCGGAAATACGTGAAACGCATCCCGCCACCGTGACCTGGCCATTCTGAGCAGCAGCGTTCAAAGTGTGCATCATCTGCACGTTATCGAAGAAACCCTCACAATACTAAAATATGATCTGCTCCCCTTCAGTCATCTGTGCTACATCAGAAATACAGTTGTTCCTCTATTTCTACATCACCGCATTAAAAGTCGAAACTAGGAGTTTCCAGGTTTTTATTGGAGGTCAAAAGCGAGGCTGCACGTTTGTGCTTTATTGTCTGTTTGTGTATTGCTGTGCAATTTTCTATCACGCACTTAAATGAGATGTAATTTTTTTTGTAGGCTTATTTTATACTGACATTTTGTTTTACTTGAGGATTTTGCGATGTCTACAATAACCTTTCAGTATTTACAGTTAATTGCCCAAGATTCAGTCATGATGATGATCAGGTATACCTCTGCACTGAAATCAGTTCGACCGGTTCGTTCTAGCTGAGCCAGGTTGCATACTTCTGTAAACATGACACGGTGCAGCTACAAGTGACTTGTGTTGGTAATGTTATCATGACTGCGATTACAATATCTGCCCTCTGTATTAATGGTTTTCACAGAGGCCAGCTGATGGGAATATATTGCATCTCTCCTGCTGGATGAGTTCCTCAATTGCAGAGCAGACATTCCTCACTGCTAAATGTGTTTTGTCAGTTGGTGTATTTGTAGTTGTAGTGTTTCAGTCCGTCTGAGTATCTTGCCTCAGTGTGTGTAAATTGCTAACTGTGAAATGGCCAACAGCTGGGTCACTCTTCTTGCTTCCTCCTAGTTTCCCGCCATTTTCTTCCTGTTCTTCAGGATCAAACTTCTGGCAGCTAGACACATTGCGTGCTACCTGCAACACTTCCTCCTCAGCACCTCTGGCTCTGAGCTATTTAAATGATTCTCCTAGGATGTACATTTACACATCATACAGTAAGCTTGGCCCGGACGAATGTTACATTTGTCTCAAAAATGTCCTATTTCTCCCTTCCATTATTTTCCTCTGCAGAGCTCTCTGAAAAACTGTGAATGCTCACCATATGGATATGAAATCCAAAACTTGTATGCATTCCCCTCCTGTGATTTACTCAGAGAAAAGAGGCCCTAATCCACAATCCCTCAGGGACTTTCCATGTATCCTAGAGCTGATTAACAAATAGATTTAGAAATTCAAACATGCTCCTTATTTACTTTTATTCCACCTCCACAGATCCTTTTTGCTGAAAGTCCTTTCTCATGTCTTAAAGGCCTTCATGAATATTGCAGTTGGTGAGGACTCAAGGGAGGTGAGACACAGAGCCTTCTGCCACTTGTTTCTGTTCTTACTGAGTCGAGAAGAGGGATATTACTTCTCAAGCTTAAAGTTAAGGCTACCTTGAAAGAAAACATACAGAGTGTAATCTAATGTCATCATGTTTTATTGAGCTTTGAATGAAAACTGATGACACCAGTCTCTGTAATCTAAGTTGGTTAATATTTTACCCATGGATTGATGATGATGTAGTATTTATACTTTTTAAAAGCACGCATTGCAGGCCTCTACTAATCTCCTTAACAGACTTTGCAGATCTGCAGGTGATTACAATGCTAAAAGATTTCTTCCTCTTGTGGCTCTTTCTTTATCAGCGCTGCCTCTAAAAATCCTGCACTTTACTTCCTCACACATTGCTGCATGCAACTGCTTTTGAATGAGGGAGCAGGTGCTGATCAATTGGTTGCCAAAGAATGTGTTTGAGATGCTAATGATTCAAATGCATTGTAGTGTTCTTTGTAGTTTGTGTTACGTAGAGTTGTATTTATTATGAAAAGCAACATGTACATCAGAACCACACAGCTATGGGGAATGATGCCCCAGCCTAACTGCATTTAGTTCCCCTTTGCCATATTGTGTTTGATTGAGTTGATTGGACGTGGAATGGTGGTATAGTCCAGCTATGTTACGGCTCACGCCCTTTATGCTTGTAAACTGGTGAGTTATCTACAATCACACACTAGGCCGGCATCATGTCGACTTTGTTTGGTTTAGTGTAAACAAGCCAAGGAGCCAATGAAGGGCCTTTTCAAAGGCGATGTAGGGGGTTCCCTTCATGAAAGAGGCTATAGATTAAGGAAATAGCCCTTTGAGTGGTTGCAGTCTGCTCAGACTGTTAATGCCCCTTGTCCATAGTAGTACTGTTGTTTTCATAAGATGAAGAGAAGGGAGGAAGCTAGCTTGCAAGTTGCGGCTCGTCTTTCACATGTTTTCTGGTGTTGTTATCAAAATATAAGATGCTAGTCATTTATTAATTTTTTTCTGGGAAGAACACTCAAAAGTATCGCCACGCACGTGTGTGTCGGTGAGCCTGAAGCCATTTGCACACAGCCCAGTAAAGTTGAACCTGTCCAGAGGACAGAGATGACTTCATCATTACCTCACCCTGCTCTGCTAGAGGACTTATCAAAAACATGTGGCTCCATTCTCCCTGCACACTGCAAATTGATTGAGTCTTGGATTCCAATGTTTTTCCTTTGTTAGAGAATGTGTGTGTTTGTCTGCAACCAGGCTTCATTTTATGATGTTAGATTTTTCTTGTTTCTCTCTAGGTTTTGATTTCATATGTCATTCATTTGGCTTATTTCAGGGTGTGGCTCTGGGTTTGGTCAGGCAGGACTGAGGCCTGAAGCCTAATTCTTCTCATCTCTAAAGCCGTGGCAATTTTAAGGAAAGCCTAAAATGTAAGTCTCAAAAGGATGTATGTATAAACAACAGCTTCTGCCAGTTAATACATTGAAAGACTTATCATTTATTGAAACCACTGACATTCTGCTGCTGCTTCCCCAGCCTTTGCCTGATTGGGGGAAAAAAAAAAAACTCTCTTGACATGTCACATCTCTGAGCAACCATTAGACCAGAGCCAACCAAACCAACCAAAGTTGAACTCAAAGCAAAGCACTGCTTTAAGATTACTTTTGCATGGTTGTTATTTACCTGTTATGCTCTTGGTCGTTAAATTTTGGATTTTGAGAAAGTGCTGTTGAGCTCCACAGCTGGGATACAGTCCCTTGGTTCAATATTTTAATACTGTGGTTCCTCTCACTGAAGGAGTCAATGGGAGGAACGAAGCAGCGAAATCTCTTGTTTCAGGCTATTGTGCATCCACAGTCAGAGTGCTGTTTGATGTGATACATGTGTGGGCTGACTGTTTAGATTCTAGGATTGTTTGGTTGCCAGAGCCAGAGGCCCCAGCGGGGTGGGGTTAGAATAACTGTATTATACACTTCTGAGTGGGTGTATTACTGAAAGCATCCGGCCTGTCATGACGCACAGCTGACTCCTGTCCAGCTCAGAGATGTGTCGTCTTCCATTTGCCGTCGCTTTCGATGTGCATGCATGTTAATATGCACATGTGTGTCTGCGGTGTACTTGGGTTCAACATATGTTTATGTTTACACAGGCCTTTCTTTGTTTGTGAGTGAGGGGGCAGTCCCTGCCAGAGCATCTGCCCAGGCCCACAGTGGGTCTTCCCATGCAGCGAGAAGGAGTTTGCATAGATATTGGAGGGGGGTAACCATGGCGATGGGGTCAGCCTCTGACCATGGGAGAAAGAGAGATGCCAAGTATTTGGTCAAATGAGCTTTTGAGGCAGACAGTGGCTCTTTTGATCCCTGTGGTTGTCACCTTATTAAAGTGTCTCTCTGAGATTCAAACATGAGCGATCATGAAAGTTCAGAACTGACAGAGGAACGTTTAATCATCCAGAGTGTTCATGAATGATGAGGCTGGATAAGTAGTGCCGTATCTGAGAGAAAACTAGAATTATTGTCAGTTGTTCACTTCATGAACTTGTGCAGATGTGAGATACAAGTCAACAATATCTATCATGTAGAAATACCAATGATCTGTTTTTTTTTCTTTTATTATTATCAAATATAGCTGATGAACAATCCATAATACTGTCCTAGCGAGGTAAGATGTTAATAGTGTATTTTACTGTGGCGATGGATGAAATGCTGCCATTGTGAGCAGAGAATGACACTGACTTGGTGTGCTTTTTTGTCTGGGCTACTTGCCAGTCGTGAGAGTGAGTGTGCAAGCCACTGTTGGTGGATGAGAAGGACAGATGAGGAGGGTGGGGGGGTGGGGAGTTTGCTTTCTCATTACCTTGCCCTAAGGGTTTGTGTTAATATGGAAATTAGATTAGAGATCTTCCAGGTCACCTAATCCTCAATTAACAGACTGTCATTTTGTATATTTACTGGCAAAGGAAAATGACTGTCCTGTACAGTGGGCATTTAGTGTTTGTATTTAAAAGCTCACATGAATCCATTCCTCACTGTGTGTGTGTGTGTGTGTGTGTGTGTGTGTGTGTGTGTGTGTGTGTGTGTGTGTGTGGCCATGTGAGTCACATCTATGGATGCATTCAAATTGGGTGTTGATCCCCTGGCTGTTTTGAGGTCTGGAAAGCATGCAGTGACTTGCATGTGTGTGTCTCTCTACTCTTCACTGAGCTGTTTTTTTTTTTTCTGCCGTTTTATTACCCGGCTATAAAAGTCCAACTGAAACTGAACACACACACACACACACACACAGTTCACTGGTGAAACTTGCAGTGACACTCAACTCAGTGCTTTGTTCACTCTGAGTGACCTTCACAGAGTGTGCCCTTTGTCTTGTTGTCATTGTGTAGAGATATGTCATCCTGATTGTGACCTTCTATATAATCATCTTACTGGACTGTGTTGTGCTTTTTCAAAACACACACTGTGGTTCTAAAGTCTAAATAACCATGGATCCAATACGTCAGTGTTGGGCAGATGAAAAGTATTCTGGGTGATAAAAATTAAATGTGGAAGAAGTTGTTACATCAATTGCTTTCTTATTTGATAAACCACCAATGGGGTGTTTTTGGCTCCTCTTAACATAGAATCAGTTTACGTCACATTTGACCACCAAATTTGAATGTGGATGCTTTTATTAGTTGCAATTTGAATTAGGCGTTTGAGACAGGAGAATGCGTAGACCGGGATGGAATGATATGATCTCAACTTGACATCAGATTTAACCTCAGCAAAACTAAATGCCACAGTAATTGGACCATACATTTGTGCTTTACCTTTCCTTTGTGCGCTTTCTGTTGTGTTCCGTTGCAATATGACCATTTGCTTTAGGGTTAGAAAGTGATACAGTGCCTAGCACGGGTGGCATCACTCAATGTTCAATACAATATGTGTACAGTAAAAGCAGTGTAAAGCTTTTGAAAACCTGAAATCATCAAATTGTTTTGGATTTTTGCCTGAACGTGACTGAAATGATGACAACGTAATAAAATATAGGATTCAGCTTTTTTTGATCAATTAATAGTTGCAGTTCTTTTTGTACATTCAATCACTTTCATTTTCAAAATTAGGTTAATGTGGCTGTGTTTGGGTATATATGAACTCTTGCTGGCCTTCTTTGTCCAGGAAACATGCATTATTGCCCCTGTGGCCAAACATCTACATTTACCACATCATCTGCCACTGTTTCAGCAGGCACACCCATGTCTCAGTTCCTGTTTGCAGACACAAACACACACACACACACACCGTGGTATTGTCACATCACACTCCCAGTGACAAATCACAGTTGGCAGGACTGAGCTTAGTTGGCTGCAGGGTCCTGGTGTTGGTTTGGACTCTGCTTTGCTCCTCTGTTGTCTTGTCTCTAACTGGGTCAGCTTGTGTACTAAACAACCATTCCCATCATCAGTGCCGCTGAGCTAAACCACTGTGTCAGCGTTCCCGAGTGCGGCCTTGTGTTGTGTTCAGGCAATTTGTTGTCCTTGTGGTTTTCAGTTGATTTTAGCAAGCTTTACTTGGTTGTGCGATAGGGCGGTGGAAGACAGTACGGCCTAGCGTCATGTTACAAAACATTGTTTACAGCAATCAGAGGAGACACCGTATCATGTTGGCAGGCCTGGCATCAGCGATAATGGTTACTTAAAGCTACAGTACATGGCTGAACGGTGAGCTATACGTGTGGTGCCATCAGATCCATGGGGCCACCATCGTGCAAATCCATAGTTCATTTATTTTTCTCTCCTGCGGACTCTGTGGACCTTTCATCCTCACATACCACTGAGGACGCAATGCATCCAAGAATGCCTCATCAGGAAACATCTCCTTTGTTGATCCTAGGCCTGACTGTCATTTTAAGTTTATGAATAATCTTCCAATTATTTTCTTGATAAGTCATCACGTCTATGAAGTTAAAAACTTAAAATTAAAAGAGCAAACACTGAAGAGAAGTAAAAAGAGATGCAGTGACAGCACTGTTGTCATATAGAGAGAGGAAAAAAAAAACTTGGTGGTGCTTCCCACTAAGAAAATCTCAAATTTGCTCCATATGTGAATTGTGACTGGGTTGTTTCCATACAATATGACTAAAACAGAGTCAAATGGAATTGATTAACTATTTTACTGGACCAGCATGTGTACAGACCAGCATCAGCTAATGTATTCTGGTGTGACGCAGTGTAATAAAAATTACAAGAACAACATGATTAGTTCATGCAGCTTTCCCTTCTGAGTAAGAGACCCATAAAGATAACATTTACACCATTAACTGAATGGGAGATTATTAAAACGCTAAATTAAGAGACTTGAGGGGACTCCTGCTAGTTCGGTGCTGCTATGGATCATTATCGCCTTCCCACTCACAATTCAGCTGTATGTAAGTGCACCTGCTGTAATTTGGGATTCATTTCATCCTTGCGTTGTGTTGAACCTCAGACATTTACAGTACCCTCTGTTTGGAGATGATATCTGGATGTCGGTTTTCTATTCAGGTCGGTGTTCTCCGCCGTATGTATAGGATTAGTGTTTCTTCACACTGTGCTGTTGATGTGGCTGTCCTTCTCCATTAGTGACGCATGTTGCGTTCTGTTCAGGATTCTTACTGTGTGTAGAATTTATTGGTTTTTGTTTGTGTGTTTGGAGTGTGAACATTTCCTCATGCAAAAGAAGGGAGTTCCCTTTGGATTTGTTTGACATCACCGGCCATTTTTTATGGATAGTGTAAGCGTCTATTTCTGACAGGAAGAGAAATGGCTTGTGCTGTTGCTAGTAATCTTATTGACACAGCAGCGTGTTTTTTTTTTTTTTTTTTTTTTTAAAGCCCTAGTATCACACTTTAACGTCCTCATTGCAGTACAATCTATTTATATCATTCTGAAAATATCCTTGAAAGAGCATTCAGATAATTTAACGCCTCTAGCCGACTCGCAGATAAAATTCCTCAAACAGCAAATGAATGTACGTTTCTTATGCGTTGTATGTATATGTTGCACCACAGAGACGCTCCATCTGTCTCTGCTCCTGCTGGCTGTCACTGATCCTCCTGCTCCATCCTCATATCAGCATCTCTGTCATAATGGAGGAGCTGCTGAGACTGAGCAGAAGTAAACAGGCTGGTCATTAGGTACATGAAATTGCAATCTGGTATCTGAGGAGTGATATTGCTTTACATCCTGTGCTTTCAGGTGGAGACACAACTGTCAGGAAACAGCTGTTTTTGTAACGGTGTTTGGCACACTCATAGCTAGGAAAAAAACTAAATAAAAACAGTTTTGAAACAAGATGATTTTAAATATTCAATCTTCATTCAGTTCATAGCATTTATTAAGTCAGTCAGTCCAAATGTAGAATGCCACAGATCAATTTACATACAGCTTACACATATATCTATATACAGAGCGAGCGAGCGACTCCAAAACAATTTAAAGTTTTCTGTTGAAAGGGCACTCCCATTGGGCACCTCTGACAGCGGCTGCTTTTATAATTCAGTTTTTCCTTCATGCCAACAAACAGATTCTCATGACAAATATGCCTTATTAATTCCCCCTCCGGATGGATGGACGCCCACACACATGCAGAGTTTCCATTGAGGATGTATCTGGTCGTAGTCAGGGACAGATACCCTGTCAGAGGTGCGTGGTGTTTGGTCACATGTCTTGGGCTCTCGTCGCTGGATGGGAAGTTTCGGAGGGCAGCATTTCCTTTACCTCAGCAAAGGAAATCACTGGATAGGACTCGTCTTTTGTTCTGTCTTTCCAGGATGATCACTGACACTGACTTTTTGAATGGCAGGTTAGACAAACATGGCATGGAGCAAAAGGCCATGTAATATCACATAGCATGTCTTTGTGGCCTTTATGGGCCAGTGACACAGGGTGGTGTTTCAAGAACCATTGTTAACAACGTGAACAAGTGATGTCATTCACTTTGTGGGTAAAGGGAGTGTGGCGGTGGTGTGTCTAAAACATGATGTCATACGTATGATACGAACTCAGATGTTGTTTTGTTCTGGAAAAATCTGTTTCATGCCCTCTGGGATGTGACAAAAGAGGAAAATGGTGGTGCATGTGTGTATTTAGTGCATGTTAGAGGTTTAGAAGTCCAAACACTTCTCTGTATGGTCTAAAGAAAAAGTGCTCAAGTGAATTTAGGACTTGTGGTAAGATTACAAGCTGAAAATCATATGCAGCTATCTTTTATTTCGTCTTTCTTTTGTTGCTTTTGAATATAGCTGGATTGAAATGCACGCAGTTGTGCCAGAGCTCTTACCGCAGAAACCTTTGGTTTTTTGCGTCTGTTTTTGCTGGAACTGCAAGAACTGTAGCATTAAAGCAGTGGGAGTCTAAGCTGGTCAAGACTTATAGATGTACATCATGGTGATAAATGTGGGAACGGATGGATTTCACAACCAGCCGTAAAATGAAATCACAACTACATATGAAATTTACAGGCCTGTTGTGTGTGTGTGTGTGTGTGTGTGTGTGTGTGTGTGTGTGTGTGTGTGTGTGTGTGTGTGTACATACATACATGTACTGTATGTGTAGATTTACACATGCTGGCCCTCAGGGTTATCATTAAAGGGATATTTAGGAAATGGATACACTTACTTTCCGAGTGGTAGATGAGAAGACTAACACCACCGTCTGGTAAGAGACATGACATTTTTATCAATCATCTCAATTTTTGCAAGAAAGTTCATTGTACTTTTGCAATGCCAAACGTGATTGATTCGTTTGCTGACAGGACCAATTCCGCATAATTCCAGACTGCAGATTAGGTTTAGTGGGATAGTTACAATTGTGGTTGGGATTGTTAGGTTTAAATGTGGTTCATGTTTGGGTGAATGGGCATGAATGAGGGTGTGTGTGTGCATGCAGACATCCATTGATATGTAGCTATTCATGAGGATGAGACATCATTGTATTAGTCCTGACTTGTTAATTGCTAAGTTTGATCTTCATTGATATGATGGTTTTTCATTCCATAATTCCTGGGACTGGCAAATTTACAGACACCAAACAGTATGTAACCCTTCCAGTTTGTGGGTTGGATACTAATGGTCCATGTTTAAAGAAACATTAAGCTGAATAAAAACTAATATTGGCCAAATCAGTTGCTTGGATTGACAAAAAGCCATTCAGACAGTTACAGCATGATCTACAGCAACTTTTGCTTTGTTTGAGACTTTATATGAATGGAAACTGTTAAAAAAAATTGCTGCAGTAAGAGTTGTACCATTGTTGTACCATTTTCAAGAAAACATTGTTGGCCAATCTGTTCTTCAACTACATAATTTGGGCAAGATCGACCCTGTATCAGAACCAGAGGCGGTTCCGTCCGGCCAAGCCTGACTGCTGACCCCCCCCCCAAAGAAGTTTTTGCCTGCAGGGATTTATAGTGTATCACATTTTTGAGTTGTTATTATTAATAAAAACAAATGAAATGGAGCTGTTTAATGGGGCTGTATCCAGGCTAGTTGTGTCATGTACTCTGCCTGAACTCATCCTTCAGAGCGGCTCTCTTCCTGTTAATACAGCTGTCTGGGTGATATGTTCAGAAAGGCTTTGTAAGGAGTGGCGCACAGCCAGAACTAAACACATAAACCTGAGAGGGGAAGCAGAAAACCAATCTCACAAGAATACACAATATGTATTACGTCGTACCCACAAATGGATGAATTGATGAAATATGATGAGTGGATGATCTGATGTGAGCACTTCATCTCGCAAACGTGTGAATCCACAGTTAATCCAACACATCAGCTGTTGCGCCATTTGTGAACCTTTGCTTACAGTGTCTTCTCCCTATCCAAGATGACCCCAGTGTTTCTCTGCAGCCCACGAGGGAATGTTTTCTTCTGTTTCTGTCAGTTATCCAAATCTGATTATCATGTTGTTCTGGGATGAAGAGGTTCCTGCTTATCTGGGGTGTCTCGGTTTATGTGTTTGTAGTGGTGTCTGTGTGCATTGTGATCCATGTCAATTAAGAAGCAATTTTTTTTTTCTTTTGCATGGATTGATACAATTCAAAAGGTCAGAGGTCATAACATCAAACAGGCCACCGCTAGCTGGTTAGCATCCTGTTGTCAGTAGCAGGAAAAAAAGTGATAGAAAAGGAGGTAAAACTAAAAAGGTTACTTTCCACCATGGGAGGCAGCTCTTAGTGACTAAATTAATTATGTTTTGATGCAGAACTTGCAATGTTTCTGTAAGACTTGTAAGTGGAATGCTGACAAGTGAAATGTTGCTAACATTGGTCATAGTAAAGCTAACAAGTAGGTCCGTTAAAGATTTCCAACCCTAGCCTACATTTATTTGTTTAAGGTATTATCAGTGAAGTTACTTCCTATAATGTAAGAATCTTGTTCAGGATGAAGGATGGGGCACACACACACACACATATATATATATATATATATATATATATATATATATATATATATATATATATATATATATATATATATATAATGAGATCAGTTTGTAGAACTGGATGAGATAATGAAATAGTCTGAAATACAAACAAACTTGTATCAACTGTGCACAGCTATTATCTTAACCGGTCATGTTGGGATTCTGCCATGTCCCTGAGTGATTATTTAACTTAAGTTTCCAATCCAAGCAACATCTGCTGATCTTTCCAGCTGAATGAGTACAGTCCTGACAGACAGTCTTAATGCTAAGCAAATTCTAATGCATCTCTACTTCTGCTTTATACTCAACCTAATTGCTCCTCTGCACATGGCCCACCTCTTCTCCAATGTTCGCTTTCCCTTCGCCACTTTCTTAACTAACTCGCACTCATTTATCTTCATTCAATTTTAAAGTCACGACACAGCTCAGCAGCATTGAAAGGATCATCTGTCATCCCCTTCATACCTCTGAATTAACTGAATCTCCAGCCGTCATGCCATCGGAGGACAACAGGGCCTACAGAGCGGTCACTGCAGCTCTTACAGTGTCACTCTAAACCCCAATTAGATCCATGAGATGTCAGCTTTTCTGTGAAACTATGGCAGAGCAAAGAAAACTCTTATCTAACATCTCCTTGGACTTTTTTTTTTTTTTTAAATAAAGCAGTATCTCTTACAGCTTAGTTTTAATACGTACGTTGAAGGCATTGAAACCTGACCATTAGAAGTGACTTCACCTCGACTTCTAATGCTAAACAAGTAATACATTAAGTGTAACACTTTCAATTTGCCTGGATTTTACATAATAAAACAAAATTGAGTGATGCTGTGTGGTTGGAAAAGTCCCATCCACTAATTCACTTGAGGCCACTGCAGTGGTCAGCAGAAGATGCTTTTATGTAACTGTCCTGATTCTCCTTGCCCAGAGAAAAAATATATATCAAGCACAGTGTCTGACACAGGGAATGACTTGAAGCTTTGCTCATTCTTGTTATTCCAAAGTGCTGTGGTTGTTGCTCCTGACAGTCTGTCTCTATGTGTTGGCCCTCTGATGGACTGGTGACCTGTCCAGGGTGACCCCGCCCTCAGCCAGTGCTAGCTCCCATGACCCAAAAACAGAAAAGCAGTTGAAGATGAATGAGTGAATGATCAATCTGTCAGACATTCATCTCTGAGCTGAGTGATCTGTTGCCATCTCAGTGGTTTTCATTCCTAGACGTGTCTTAGCTAAGAAAGATTGTAGACCTGCTGTCAGCAAGAAGCACCTTTTTATTGTCATGTTACACCTGAGTACAAGAGGACAAAGGACAATTCATTCACCATCATTTCTCCACCTCCATTAGCAGAGCATTCCTGCCAGGTTCAGGAGGTGGTTTCACTTCCTTTTTTAATCAGCCAACCTTGTCATAAGTGTGTTTCCACCACTGCAGTGCCATCTGGGGCTTTTCACATTTGAAAGGTTCTACAAGCTCTCACACAATTAACAGATGTGAAAGGCAGAACGCTCCCACTCAGTTAGCCTGCTGTTACATAATCTTGGCATTCATGCAAGTATCAGCTTTTCGTTTTTTACAAAGGTTGATGAGTCTAGAAGGAATCAGGATACACAATCAGAGCCTCTCGTGTTGGAACTTATTTCTTTTGCATTAGTTACCCAATTAATTTAATCATCCCCCCCATATTCAATTTACATCCTGTATACATTCTCTATAATGGCCTCCTACCTTCCAGTGTACCTCCTACCTTCCACTTTTGATTTCTGTTGATGTTGCACAACATCCCCTAAACACCAGTTGTGAATGTAACCCAAGCCCAATGATCATAGTCGGGCAGGTTGTTTTTTTTAATAATTCTTTCATGACATGAAATTGGAATATTTTAACTTGTTATTTTGGGCCAATCCCAAAATTCCCAGCAGCCAATTATCATTATAATGGAATGCAGGCGTAGCACCCTCAGGAATAACACATTTCACATGCTATCAATAGCCCTCATATTCTTCTATAGTGCGCTGTGCTCCCTGGTGTTGACACAGTTGGTGTTTGTGCAGATGACATAGATGACTATCAAGGACAGACCTCCTGCTGCTCTGTAGCCACCAGTACAGTACAGAGGGAGAGCTCAGTCTCTACAGTGGAAACTGCTGACCGCTCTGACCGAGAACGCTCATGCAGCGGCGTGGAGATTTAAGCGATAATTCAACTGTACAAATAAGCAGATAGACATACACGCACACAGTATTTGAACCACATCCAGACATGATAGAAGTCCCTACAACATTATGTGGACCTTCAGGGACGCAATGCAACACTTGAACAATGGGCGTCTGTCTTTACAGTGTCCTGTCTTCTGGAAATGGCTTATAAGAGGCCATTCAGAATTTCCTTGGCAAGGAAGTTGTTACAGGGTCTGCTGTATTTTAAAATTGGGGCAACCTTTAGTTGTCATATTAATATGAAATGCACAAAGGAGGAGTGCAGGTAGATTAGGAGGAAGTGAGTGTCGATGGATGGTTGGACAAGACAATAAATGGACTTAAATGGGACATTGCTTATAATTTCTGTGGGAAACCGATGGTCACTTAACCAATGTTATCTATTCTCTTTTTAACTTTGAAATCTTATTATGATGACTAAGTAGAGCTTAGACTTTGCTTACTGTGTGTATCACTAACACCATGACAATGGAAATCTGAAACACTCCAATGTCTTTTAGCATATCAAAGGGTTGTGACAAAGCACCTATCAGGTCATTTAAATGAAAGGGCATGTTGGAGAATAAAAGACTACAGGTGTTTGTTAACATTCACTATATTCTATTTGATTACATTTTTTTCTGAATGTCAGCCGCATGAAATTACAGTGTTTTCACAAAGTTAATGAAAAGGCCTCATTCTTCAGGATATGAAGTAGGCTTGACTGTGGGAACCATCTTCTTTCATTTCAGATTTTTGCTTCACTCATTCCTGCCTAATTTGTGTTTTTGTACCCTGCAATTACAGACTTCAAAAAAGAAAAAAAAAAAACACCCAAGTAAATAATATTTAAAGCAACAACACGCCTACTTTTAATTGTGACAGATTTCTTCACCTCAAACACATAATATGACTCTGCTTTTATGGTAAGCCGTGGCAGACCTCAGCAGACTTGGATGCAGAAAGTAATAATGCGTTTGTATCTGTTTTTTTTTTTTTCCCCCCTAGTTGACGAGACATCATCTACCCTAGCAGTCCCCCGTGAGGTAAGACTTTCTACATCAACGCGCACCATTTCATCTCTTGCTGCAGCTTGGAAAACAGCTGTTGACTCCATTAATAGCACAAAACAGTTTTTAGTAGTATTTTATATCATAACATAGTTGATGGGAATTAAAGAGGGGAGAAGAAAAGTTCTGAAATGTAGCGTTGACTGAAATGGAAAGTTTTTGTCTGTCAACCAAATCCCCACCCTCGTCTT
The DNA here is from genome assembly GCF_900963305.1 of Echeneis naucrates. NCBI lineage: Eukaryota > Metazoa > Chordata > Actinopteri > Carangiformes > Echeneidae > Echeneis > Echeneis naucrates. Next base: position 12,147,767 of record NC_042511.1, read on the forward strand.
TAGGCTTTTTTTTTTTTCTTTCATTTTAAAGGACACACAAGGTACTTGCAGTGTAAATGTGAGCACTTTTTGGATAGCATTGAATAAGTGACATGACTTTGTTGAGTGCTTCTGGCCAGACGTTTTACTGTGCTGGAGGTTTTCCTGCAAAGGAAAGCGTGAGAGACCTTTTTCTCTCTCTCTCTCTCTCTCTCTCAATACATAGATAGATAGTTGGGAATAAAAAAACCACATAATGAACTTCACAGCTTTATATAGACACAAGGTGTCTGTGAATGTGCTCATACTGTAGACTGAATGCAAAGCATGTCAACTGCCACCGTAAAAACACATACTGATGCTGTGTCTGCTGAAAAGGTCCATTTATCCAAATACCTGCAGCTCCAAACACTTTTCATGAGATTTTAAGACGTTAAATTAAGGTTACTGCTCTGAAGTAAAGCTTCACCTTTCATTTGCGTAATTATACCTGTAGCCTGCATCTTTCAAGTCTTTGCACTCACACCTTTGACTATTCAGCCTTTCTTTAAGTCAGCCATAGTGGCTCCACAGTGAGAGAACACCTGTTTATTTCACTGTCGGCCTCTCAGGATTTAAGAATTTAAGAGCTTTTTCTGCATTGCTTGCAGCTGCCAGGCTTCATTTCCACTTTCTGACTTGTGGCTGTTCCTGCTTTATGTAACTTTGACAAAGTTGTTAGACCATGGGTGTAACAGAAGTACTTTGTGGCACAGACATTTAGTATCCATAGCCAAGGATATATTTGATTCCTTTGGTTGTTGTAAATTGATTAAATGCATTAAAGTAAAGCAGTGTTTGCACTGTTGCAAGCTGCTGGATTAGAACATTCCTGAAATCTTCTACTGTTTAGGAATAGAAGATACTTGGACAGAAAGAAAGTTTGAAGATGGCAGTTTATTGGCAGTTATTTTTTTAGCCCTCTTGTCCTGCTGAATATTGAAACACCAAAGACATTGTGCTCTTTAGGATTTTGTAATTAGTGGAAAGAATTTTGCACCCATATACAGTGATACACTTAATGTCTGGCTTGATTTGTTTTTAGTGTAAATCTCAAATTGCCTCCATGGATCCATTCTTGTTTTCCAATTTAAGTCTCATCTCATTTAAAAAAAAATGCACAAATGACTCCAGAAAGTTGCCTCAGTGTTGTCAGCATGGAGCTGGAGCTGATAGTGTTGCGATTTGGTCATGTTTTCCTTTTAGACTGCAAACGATAGCTAAGCCATTTGGCTGAGGTCCTAATACTCCATTTATTAATTACAACACAATAGAAAGTGGATTAACAGTTGTTGATGTAATCCCTTAATGAGTTTCATAGTTCTCTGTGATTTTTGTTTATCCCACACCAATAGAAGTAATACACATTTGAGCTGAATTAGGCCTTTTGGTTTTATAGTAGCTAATCATGAATCATGATGATCATGATTTACAGCTCTAATAATTATTTTTTTTTTTTTACCTTTGACATAGTTACATCATCTCACTAAGATGTGAAAAATGTCATGCTAAATAAAGTTTATTTCTGTTGCTTACAACAAAATGAAACAGAGCTCAGCAAAAAACAAACAAAACAAAAGACATAAAACAGTGGTAATGTAATGTACTGGCAAACTCTCCCAATGACAGCAACAAACTGAGAGTGGTGAAAATAAATCAAGCAATGAAGTCATGCGCCATGAAACCAAAATAATAAACTAAAACACGCTTCAGAGCTCATGGCAACTGATAGTCTGGTGACACCTGAACTTTTCCACATTTAACCATCAAATTTCTATTTTTAATAACATAAAACCATGTAAAAACCGGTACCAGTATAAAGGTGGACCATGAATCGTAGTAATGTGTGAGGTGATTTGTTTTTTTTTCCCCATTGTGTGAGATAAAACTGGGAATGAGTTACATTGTTTGCACCAAGGCTGTACCTGACACAGACGTTTGGCAGCTGATGGAGGTTTGTCTGCTCACCACAAAGATTTGGCGATTTTTACTGTCTCATCTGTAAAGCTGTCAACAGCGCTGTCCTAATACGGTTGGTAGTTTCCGCCTCAGCTGTGCAGCTTCCTGAGACAGGCATATAGTTCTGAACAGGCAGCGGAGTCTGGGCGTAGCTGAGCGTTTTAGAGCAACCAACAGAAACAAGTCACACTCCCTAACATACATAATAGAGGCCATTTGCAGCAAATCTTCTGAAAGAGCAACAGCAAAGTGGAGTCGTCTAGGCCAGCTGACCAATGATGTGACTCCATGAGTCAGTCATGGACGTTCACATTGAAGTAATGAGTATCAAAATCATCAGCAGTGTTTTATCTCTCTTTGGCTCCACTGATTTTTGTAAACCAGACTAATTGAGCCATCATAAGTGAGTGACGTCGAAACTGAAAGAGCAAAACACTCGACGCTACATAAACTTGTCCAGGTGTCCATGTAACCAGATAACAAAGACAGGAGCAGGAGTAAGAAAAAAGAGGGGAGCAGCGGTTTGTCTGGGATTTGAGGGTGTCTGTACAGCAAGGAGAGCTAAAAAAGACAAAATGGAGAGAAGAAGAGAACAGAGATGTAAAACGCACATGGCTGCTAAGCTTTTTACTGGAGGACGAAAGCAAAGGTCAAAATTTTCCATAGGTCATTTTCTTTTTCTGGAAAGCCTACTCTCCCTCTTTTCCATCCTTCTACTTGTCTCAGTTTCTCTCTTTGTGACTGTCATCTTTTTTCCTGCTGTTTGCCTCTCCCCATCTTTCTCCTTCTTCATTTCCTTCAGTAAGGCGAGCTGTCCTTTACCCAGCAGGCCATAAAAGAGACGTCACCATCTCCCTGTTCCCTCATCCTCTCGCTTTGTTAAACAGCTCAGCCTGCAGCCAGCGTGTCTTCAACCTGGTACATGACAACATCAGGACAAATTATATTTTACTTTTTAGTATAGAAGCAGCGATACAGATCTAGATCTTTTTTTAATTAGATTTGTTCTTTCGATAAGCAAGTTTCAAATTAGAGGCCATATGCTATTGTCTAGCCACGTCTGGCAGTAATCACAGCAGAAGCAATAGCTCTTTCTTGTTCAGCTATTATTTTCTTGAGCATAATGATTTTAAAATGTTGATTAATAACCAAGACAAACCTGAGCCAGTCTCCCAGTGAGGGGGCGGCGTTCAGACCTCCAGGGTGACGTCACTGTAGCTCCCTCTTGTTGAATGCTTGGAGCTGTGAAACAGCTTTGGGACCTGAGACGCTGGTTTGACTTGGCACTGACTGACTGGCTGCCTGTCTCCTCTGCAGTCATCTGGATGGCATCACAGCTGCTCTTATCTCACTGGGTCCAAACCACACACGCCGGCTGCCCACATAACTGCCTCTGTATAAACACACACGCACCAACTGTGTCTCTTAGGAATTATGCTCATATAGATCAGTGACTTAACTGTTTTTCCAATTATGTTGTGGGTGCAAAGTAATTATTTGGTTAGGCTACGTTAAGAGGCAGTTTTTTGTTTTTGTTTTTTTTGTAAGGAACTTAAGTGGCACACCGAAAAGTGAAATGTCAATTTATTAGATAGTTTTGTTATCGTTCCCTGGCCTATAAACATTTCTCTGGCAAGGTGGTATACACAGGGTTGCTGATTGCATTAGATTGATCAAGCAGCAAAGATGGAGGGAGTTACTATGGTGTTGTTTACCAGTGTGGCTTGGGTGAAAATGATTTGTTCAGAAATCATACAAGCAAAAATACAAATACCTCTCCAACTCCAGACAGTAGTGTTAAGAATAAGATTTAGAGCTGACTGAATATGATCTGGTACAGACAGTAAACAAACGTATCTGTGCAATTTTCTTATTTGAAGCGTAGCTTTAAGTAAATGAGATTGGAGTGCAAAGATATTCACACCAACCAATCTGTTTATTTCCCAGAAGAGTAGCCTGAGCCTACCTAACCGTGAAAGAACTGTTCTCGGAGTTTGCTGTGTGTGTGTGGGGTTTTTTATTATTATTATTTTTTTTATATATACATCTACACTGTGACATTAGAATATTTCTTCATATTTGGTTCATGTGTTTATTTCTTCTACACATACAGACTGAGCTGACTCCCCCTGAGAGACTACTGTAGGAATCTGCAAGACAGAGGAAGTTTTGTACGCATTTTTACTGGAGATGGGCAGCTGGGGGGTAGTGCCTGTGATACTCAAACATAAAAAGCTAAAGGGAGAGATTTTACAGAGGGTGGGAACAGCAAAAGGCCTGCAGTTCAGCAGAGTGAGTGCTCGGTTAGAATGTAAAAGGCCGGGTACATCTGACATAAATAATGATGTTCAGCCCAGCCCTCCAGCACTACAGGGGTTGAGTTTACTACAAGTTTAATCTTGTGAAACTAGTCTGTTGTGTTAGATTTATTGGTCTTAATTGTTCTCATCTGAAATTGATGAAGCTAACCAGGCATTTTAATTTAGAAGTTATCATTAGATAATTTAGTTGCTGCAAGAAAGACTACAATGTTTGATGGAGTGTGAGAAGAAAATGGAAAATGTCAAGTGAACTTTTCTCTGTCTGGACACACACACACAGACACACACACACACACACACACACACACAGATTTATGGCGACCATGTGTATAGATACTGACCAAACACATCTTTTCATGAACTGGCACTGTGACACTGTGAGTGTATGACAAGATGTTTTTACTCTAATCAGAAGGGGAGTTTCTCGGATAAACAACAGCTGTCTCATTGGTGACTCATTAGTCCTGAGAGTGAGGGTTTGGTCTGTGTGCGTCTGTGTCCAGGACTGATTACGCATGTATTGTGCTTGGTGGTTGTTTCATAGCCACATGTGATGTGTTGCCCTCTCTTTAGAGCTGTGTCCAGATTAAGGGAAGAGTTCTGCTCTTATCTTGCAGTGGTCTCATATCTTCAGCTGTATGGCTGTCCGTCTTTGTGCCACAGTTTTGTGTTGGAGTTTGTGTTGAACTGTGGCCATGTGATGTGTCTTGTGATCATCAGTAGATGTAGACTGTATGTATTCTGATGTCCTTGATTCTGCTCCAACTCTTGACTACACATTTAGACAAGAGCATATGGCATAAGGATATATTGTCATTCATTATTCATGTTGCATTCACCACTGGTAATCGAGGACGACAAGACGCTATCAGAGTGACTGTGAGTGTCTCGGTCGTCATTTCCGAAGGTACAGTCCCTGACAGTAACGCAACACTGGATTCAAGCTACAAAAAGGCCAGCAGTGTTTCCAAAACACTACATTTTCAGGGGTTATAAATAATGGACACCAGCTAAAAACATATCAGGAGAAGGACGTTCCCATAGACACATAAAGTCAACCACTAACTCGCACACTGTCACTTCCAGCTCTGGTGGCCTGTAGGGCTTTTGTAGTGCTGAGAGGCCACAAACGACAGCTTTGTGTCCTGTGAGGCTGAGAAAGTTTGGCCGCAACACACACACATACAGACGAGCACACACACACGCACGCTTTGGCAGTGTTAGAGCCAGTGCACAGTTCTGCCAGTCTCAATAGGCTGATTCATTAGAGTCTCCTCATGACACCAGAGTAGAAAATGGGCTTGCAGTGAAGGGAGGACAAGTAGACAGGAGTGTTATAGCTCAGTGCTCTGCAGCCCAAGTCTGACATGACCTGACAGCGGTCAGGTCATTCCTTTTTTCTTTTTTTTTCTTGTTTTAAATATCAAATTTTCCAGTTTATTTGGTTCTGTAATCTAATCTGTCAGTCAAATCCATTTTAGCTATATATAGATACTTTCACTTATAGCACTTCCTTAAGGAACCTTAAAAACATACAGATCACCCACTTTCCATTTTCATGATTCATACTGCAGGTTTATTTTGAAATTGAGTGTTGTTCAGGCATTTACTGGAAAGGGAACTTGTCACAATGACTCATCTCCCTGCTGATTGCCTCAAGAATCTCTCGTCTGCTGCATCAGGAAAAATATAACTCTTCAGTTGCATTTAATCTCTGTTTGCAATTTTTGTTCCTGCTCAAATTGAGAAACCACATACATGGAGCTCCATGCAAGTCATCCTGTCCTAATGTATAAAAAAAAAATGCCCTTTTGTTTCCAATAGCACATCCCAAATTATTTTTATTTCCTCTGCTGGAGATATTTTTTAAAGAGGCGGGTTTGTCTAATATCATTATTCCTGAGTCTGGCAGTCATCAGTGGAAATGTGCTGTGAAGAGGAGTGGGTGTTGTAAGTAACGATGCTTGGCAGTGAGCTGTGTTTGTCTGGATCTCTCTCTTGCTGTCTCCACTGGAGTCAGGCAGAGTTAAAGCTCAGGCCTTTTTTAGACCAAGAGCCCAAACCCCCACCCCACACACACACACACACAAGATTTACCTCATGTTTTAACAGCTCCCTTTGGACTGGGCTGGAAGCATAGGTAAAATTTTTAGATTTTTTTATTTTTTTTTTTGTGTGTTTTATATAGATGACGTCTATGTTCTCACTAATGCTGACATCACTATTACGTAGCTGTCAAGCTGTTTATTGCTTGTATTTGCCTCGCTGATATGAAGTTGCTTTCAGAAATTTAAGGTAATGTTGTGAACATAACAGGAACACATCCCTGTCACTGTGTGGATCTTGACTTTAATAGACGCCTCCTGACCTTGTCCCAGACGTGGACTCATTAGTTGAAACACAATGTTTACTTCTGTCACACAGTGTTACACTCAACATCGGTAATTAAAGAACACACACGCCTGTGTTGGTTATGAGTCTGCACACTCCAAACTGTGAAGGGTAATGTGTCCTCAAATTCTTTATAGAAACAAGAAAAAAATCTATATAAATCTAGATGTTTTTCTTTTTATATTGGGGGCTTTTTGGCATTTTTCCATGTTTATTACAATTTATGTTACCCCTGCACTGTGATGGTAAGTTTTGTTACTAAACAATAACACAAAGACATACTGTACTCTTCACTGCTGCTGCCACAAATGCATTATCTGTTTACTCTGCCCGCACATTGTTCATACTTCTATATGATGGCTCGGTGTCTGTGAGGGTCCCTGCATGAATTTTACCCTCCTCAGCATACTTGGAAGTTGAGTGCTGGGCGGAGGCCAAAAGGCAGTTCCAAGCTGCTGCAGGTGGATCTTTTGGGGGGATTTTAGCTTCCGTCAGCATTTACATGGCTTTGCTATCCTCTTGTTTTTGTGTGGTTTGTTTGTTCTCTCTGCATGCAGAAAGCTACAGTCAAGTTCGAGAAATTGTTTATTTTGCACCCTCTTCATTAGATTTTTTTTTTTTTTTTTTAAGGCACATTGTGTTCTTTTTCAAAAGAACGTGAGAAAATTAGACCATCATTGTATTATTGTTTGGTTTGTGTTGATACTACAGTTGTGTCTGTATTGTACTTTTTGCTGCTCCTGCCCCTGTGCTCTGTTGTTTTGGACAAATGAAGGCTGCATTTGTGTCAAACGTAACAGTGGAAATAATAATTTTTCTGTTTTGAGAGGAGACAACTGACAGATTTAACGGGATGGAGCATGAACATGGCAATCAGTGGTTTCAACTGTCAGCCACAAAAACATTCTGCAGAATAAATACTGATCTCTCCTCTGAATATAATGCTGACAGGGAAAATGATACACATCTGTCTGGACTCCATTGGTCATTGTGTAGCAATAACATTAGGAAGCCAAATTTCAGTTTTCTCTAACGCTCTTCCAGATCTTTCCTCTTTAAAGTGTAGCCTGTCACACAACACAGCTGCTGAGGTTGCTCTTCAGGTTTTCTTGTCAAAATTAATGTTAAAACCTCCCTGACCCAGTAGAGTAACAATGCTATATCTGTCCGCCCTCCTACCCCTTACCCACATGGTGTTTGTGATGGGCAGTTTTTGTGTTTTTCAAATGAGAGAGAAGCTCTCACACACACATGCAATACTTTGTTTACTGTATGTATAGCGACAGAAAAACTCAACTAATTGATTAATATTACGACAGCATGTCTCTAAAATGAGCGAGCATTTAACAAGTAATGTGAATTTTCTTATACACCGACTTTACTTGGACTATATAATTACATACAAGTATCAGTGCTTCTTAACCTATGCGCTGCACTCACCATCGGCCATTTAGCAAAGTATACTACTTCATATTCTTCCTCTTTTTCCGTAAAGGAAGAATTAAAAAAAACAGAAAAACGTTACAACTAGCAATCTCATAAATAATCTAGACATGTATCCCGTTTTAACCCAAGGAGAGTTCAGGGCCCCTGGACATTTCACTCAAATATGTCCTAATGTTAGACCGGCATCCAGCTCCAGTTATGCTGCAGGAGGCCAGGGCAAGGGTTATTCTAGGACAGGTATGTAGACTGTGGGAGAGCTGGAGGGATGAGGTCTGTGTGTAAAATACAATTTAATAAACACGTGCGAGGAGGGATCTTCATCTGACACATCTGAGCGATTGGAGCTGCCAGCTGATGATTCCCACCAACACCAATGATACTATTTATTACACTGCAACTTGAACACACCACACTAAATAGTTTCCAGTGTGGGAGATTCTCTGCTTTCAGCTCGACCTGGGATTGATCATCTGAAGACGTACTGTGATAAACCTGCAGCTTCAGTCATTGTGCCGACAAGCAGGGAATCCCTTCCACTCAGACGCTGACAGCTGGGCATACAGTAGCTTGGCCCACTGCAGCCTGTCCTCTCTAAGCTTAAATAATTGATTCTGAATTGATTTAGGTTTATGTGGCTTACTTGCTTTTAGGCACTAGCTAGTGTTTATGCTCCCTATAATTATTGGCTGCTCCTTTTTCTTCGCTGCTCAGCAATAAAGCCGAGCTTTTACCTTCCAAGTGAAAGCATTTTTGAGGAAGCGGCAATTAAAATTTCATTTGAGCTGTTTTTGTTACTCTGCTGACCAAAAATTACACACACTAACAGTTTAAAAGGAACTGCTGATGTTGTTGATGTCAGTTCATTCCCTTTTCATTCCTGGAAATTTGAGGTTTCTTGGAAAATGTCTGTGTTGAAACCATAGTAATGAAACGATATCCTTTAAAGCCTGTGGTGTCCCTCGTGGATTTTGTCTGTTACTCTGAAATGAATATGCATGGACCTAATGCAGAGAAGTTTGTTAGAAGACATGAAAGGCAAGAAGGAAGGACTTCTGCGCTTCCCCAGTTTAATAGTTGCATGGACATGTTAGTCAATGTGGGAGCCTTTCACATGCTAATTTAATGTCACTCCCCCCGGCCTCTTTTTAAATCCCCCCCAGTTAACAAATTGACCTTATTGCAATGATGAGACAGCACCAACACACGTCTCCCTTCATCTCTACAAAATACAGCAGCCAGGATATCAACCAGTTATTTAACCATATATCTCATGTACATATTTAGAGTTAAAGGAGAACCTTGATACCACTCACGCCTGTGTGCTACGTATTCAGCCAGAGTGAATAGCTTAGTTATCTTAGCTTAGCATATAAATAGGAAAAAGTGGATAAAGTATTAGCCTGGTTTTCTTGAACAAAAACAAGCCCAGTAGCACTAATTCACAGTTTGTTTTGTTAGTTGTGGTGATTTTGTTATTAGTGAATCTGGCGTTGTTTGCTTTGAGTGTGTACTCTGGAACTGTAAAAGCAATCAGAAAATGCTCACAAGACATTCAGTGCTTTGACGTTTTCTGCAAATTCCCAATTTTTCAATCCCATCACTTCTCTCCTTTCGTTGATTTGGTCAAATCCTCCTTCAGGCTTTTTTGTGTTTCTCTCAGCTTCTATCAAGGAAAGTGCTGCGTGTCTTTTGGAGGAGCAATGGGGAGGGAGGGTCCCTTAGTGGAGGGAAAGAAGATCTTGCCAGATCTAGTTGAAAAGTTTTTTTGCTTTTTTTGTTGCCTGGTCAAGATTTTCAGGTGAAAGTTTTGCAACAGTAGAAGAGGGAGAGGAGAAGGAAAGAACGCAAAGGAAGGATAGATGAAGAGGATTGAAGAAATGAAGAGAGATTGGAAGGAGGAAAGGAAAATTAAGCTAGGAGGATATTTTTTAATTTCATGACTTTTCATTTTAGCCTGATTCACATTCGGCTAAAGTTTGACCAATCAATAAACTTTTGAGGCTTTTTCTCAAAAGATTACTGAAGCACCCCGGGGGGGTCCCCGTATGTGTGTGAATGTAAATCAGGTTTACCCCTCCCCCTACTCATCTTCCACCCCCCAAACACCACAATCAGCACCCGCAGTGCTCTCGCCCTCTGCATGCTGGCTGGTTGACCGAAGCCTCTGCAGCAGATAAGTTGTGTTTTTCTATCAGGGTCTCACTCAGCCTCCACAGATAAAGCAGAGCAGCTCCTGCTTTGGTTTGGTACGAAGAGCACTAAAGGGAAAAAAAAAAAAAAGGAGATAGTGTGGGAGGAGCATGAAGGAAAGAGGGCAGCAACAGTTTTTCACTGCTACAATGGGAGAGGCGTGTTAGAGAGAGAGCAAGAGAGGAGCACAGACAGAGGACTCGCTGCAGTGCAGGTGGATCACTGCCGTCTGGGGAGGAGAGAGACTCGCAGGCAGCAGTTCAACTCTGACTGGCGATTCAGCAGGTTTGTACTACAGCTTCTTCACAGTGCTAGCTGGCTGTTGTGCATCATGCATGTGTGCTTCTGTGCGTGTGTGTGACTGATATAACGGATGCTGTGTTCTCCACCATCAGGGCTGCTATCTCACTGCTGCAGTTGTGCCCTTACCCACAGCTGACAGTCTGGAAACAGACAAAAACCACATGAGTTTAGCAGTGGATGAGGGATGATTTTCTTTTTCTTTCCTTTTTACTGATGTCACGTGCAAAAGTTCGGGTAACATGAGAAAGTTTTAAGCTGTTCGGGGAACGGAGGACTCTGTGTTGGATTGCTTCATGCTAAATGAAATAGCAGAGGCCCTCTTCCCTCCTTTCAGATCAAGAGTCCTTTTACTGTGGAGAATAATAGAGCAGGGAGCTGTGAATGGGCCTGAGATGGCTTTCTGTGTGCAGGAGAGAGGTGCCGCCCTCTTAAGTGTCAGCATGCTGGGTGGGTAGGTGGGGGTTCATGCAGAGGGGATGGGTTTTATGTCACACTGATATGTGACAAGTTATTTACTTGTGTTTAGTTCTCTAAACACAATTATGTCATAAATTGTTGAGAGAATTTCAGTTTCTTCCCTCCCCGTGATTCCTGTGCTGCAGTCCAAAGCATCAGTCACTTTGTCTTGACTGGGCAGCCATAAGGAGCTGTTATGACATGCTCATTTGTGTTCCTGCATCTTCCTATTAAAGACCCCATGTCATGCATGTCTGATGGGGAGGGTTGTGGCTTGTTTGCTTTTTGCTCATGTTGCCCTTTCTTTGCCAGCTCTGAATTTGCTGCTATCATTTTCTGCAGTGTATTTGATTTTTATGTTTTGTGATGAGCAAACCTTGGTTCTCCACATCTTATGCTTTAATGCTTTTTTTAGTGTTTTTTTTTTTTCCACTTCTTCCTCAACATAAGCATGAGCACAGGACATACCAGATTTCTTTAGCCCATATTGAACAGTTTATCTGGTAGCAGACTGTTATCATCTCTTGGATTAGGAATGTGCCATCTGAAGGAGACATCAGTCCAAGTTTAATATTTTTTTTTTGCTGCGTTTGCACTGGGCCAGAATCTGATGTTGTTAGGCCATCTAGCAGTGCAATAAAAAACTGCACTGAGTTGATATAGGCCAACAAAGATTAATGTCCACAGAAAATATCACTCTATATTTACATTTCACGGCCAAAGGGAAATGGCGCTGTTTTGTTTGTCTCACTACACGCCATCTGACTGCTCATCCTGACAACTGCAACAGAAATACTCTCCCAGCCGCCAGCAAATAAATCCAGACTTGCTGTCAAGTTGTTTTCTATGTGAACTGATGAAGTCTGACAGATTCATCACAGTGACACTGACACCTGGGTCCATGACGCTGCTTTCCGAATTCAGTGGTCTTTAAAAGCTACATCTTGTTTTTCAGTTTGTGTTTTTTTTTTTTTTTTTTTTTTTTTGGCTCTGGTTTTGTGTAGGAGGTTATTGTTAGAACTAGTGAATCTGATAAAGAGCATGAGTTGGTTATGAGATCTGACATCCCATCTGACTTTTTGCAGTGTATCTCTTACTTTGCAGACCTTTAACCAAAGTGTATAATATTCTGCTTTGAGAGTCAAGCCTGTCTGTAGAGGATAGTTACAAACTACTATCCATGCTGCAGCCGTGGCACTTGTTGCCACGGCAATGGCCTTGGTCCTCTACCAAATACTGAAATGTCTCATCAAATATTTGTCCAGAGTTCTTTTTGCAAAGAAGCAATAAAAGGACACCTTTGCAATGGGCTTTGTTTGGTCTTCATCTTTTGGCCATTCTCTGAGGTTTTCTCATTGTTTGAGGAAAGACTCTGTGTGCAGAGCCCTTGAAGAAAATATTGCTGCTTCAGGCCGGTCGATTTGCATTCCTGCTGGCCTTGATTTCCTCTCCCAAGGAATTTTTCTATTCATCTGAATTAAATGCTGCGTGCCTGCTCCAAAGTCAAGGTTGAGAGATACATGTTGTAAATGAAGACAGATTTCTCGTCACTGACTTTCTGCACATCAAGCATTGGCAGGCAATTCAGTAACATATTAACAGTAGGCAAAGGAAGTTAACATTCCCCCTCATGCTGAGTTTGCAGAGGTGAAGTATTGTTCCTTCCTCTCAATCAACCCCTTTGACCCAAGCACCTCTCCAGCTCCTCTCCTTATGTTTCCATTTTGGAGGGATGATAGACTGCCTGGCCTCTTTTTAAACAGAGATCCTACCACATTGCTGTTAAGAAGAGCCTTCATTATGCCGGCTTTGCTTGTTTTCGCTGAACCAAACAAAGGTGACATATTGCTGTATAGTCTTTAAGTTGGCGTGTCACGTTTCCAGAATCGGTGTGTCTTACTGACTGCCTCCACTTCATAAACAGGGTTTTTGTGTGTAACAAGAATGGGCTGTCTTATCAAATAAAAAATAGGTGTGACTCTATCTTGTGTTGTAAATCATTGCTTTATGTAATGGGGCTCTGTGTGGGTGTGTGGAAGATGTGTGTGTGTGTGTGTGTACGCATGTGTCCGCGCTATGGTAAGTAGCTTGGCTAGCCTGCCTGTGATTATGTCATACAGCATGGTTTCCAGCTGTCCGAGTCAGCTGCACTTAATTTTGCTTTCAGGAGTTATCCCCAACCACAGGCTGTGTGTGTGTATGCTGGATATGTGTGGAACTTTTAAACTAAATTGTTTGTGTTAAAATGCTCACATAATAAACCCTTTGGGGCGACATTTGACGGCTCTCAGAGTGAAGGATTCATGGTCGTCAGTTTCTCATTAATGAAGGCTCTGAACCGTGTTTTCGGCCTCTTTCATGGTTGTGATTGTGGTCCGATAAAATACTGTGATCCAGTTCCTAAGTTAAACCAAATGTATTTGGGCAGGGCTCCACTGAGGGGCTTCGATGTGACTTTTGACAAAAAGACAGGGCATATTACAGCTTCAGTGCAGGTGCACATGCTGGGCCCCAAATGCACTGTGATCAGATTTCCTTACAAAAAGCAGAACGAGGGCATAATATCACTAAACCAGCAAGATGAAAATGAACAGTTTTTGGTTAGCCAATCACACTGAGGTTTCTTCAAAGGTTGATATTCACATGAGCAAAGGAAACAGATCCTCAGTTTCCTTTTGGAGTTCCTTGTTGACAAAGGCTGGGTGACTCATTGTTATCGTCTCCCTGACATTTTAAAGTCCTGACACTTAATCAGATTCTTGGAAACACCAAAAGAAAATGGCAGGAAAAGAGGAACTGGGTTGAACAGTCGTTTTTTATTTGCCAAGGCTTTCACTGTTAGCCTTAACCGTGGTGTGAGTTAAAGCCCGTATGACAAAACAAATACTGCTCTGAACTTCCCCCAACACTTTTTATAGATAACTCTGGCCAGGTCAGAGTTCATGGGAAAGCTATGCTCAACTTGTCTTCACCAAGTGGCTGACTTGTTAATTGTGACTTATCACAAAAACTGTATCTCACAGTTATGTGTTCAAGAATAAGGAACTGTTGTCTGAACCAAGCTAAAATAAAACAGAGGCTAATGGCTTAGCAGGGTAGTTTGGAGCACAGTCCCATTATACATTCCTATCCTCATATCTGTTCAATCTGATGCTCTTATGCTTGGCACACAAGAGACAAGAAACAGCCTGACACACAGTTGTCAGGGCTGTGGTATAGTGGCAAGGCATACATACTGCAAATGCATACATTTACTGGATGCCGCACAACACAGAGAGTTGAAGTTTCCACTAAATTAAATATTTGGCTCTGAAGGCACCAGATGACTCAGGCCTTGGGGCCACAATGCAACAGGACATTATTCCCCAGCAGCAACGGCCAGTCTTTACTTTCCATTATGCTAAAGTTCCCACTGGGCTCCTTCACTTTCCCATCTGTAAATAATACTTTACTGGACACTCATTTTCTCCACTTGGTCTTAAGACCTAAAGGTATACCTTACCTCTGAAATGAAATATGCAACTACTGATGTAGCCTGTTGTAAGCCACTTCTATTCACTCCTTTTTAATTTTTTTTTTGTCAAGCACAGCCTCCCTCCCTGTCTTGGCAGTGACACTGGAGGACTAGTGCTGAGTCACAGGCATAATCATGTGTCTTACTCCCGATCAGCTGTTTGAAATAGGGAATTTCAGGGTTTCTGTTTGTACAAAACCGGCAATAGGCTTTTGTTAGTGTAAAATAGTAATGCTGATGCAAGCTGGGCAAATGAGAAGCCACTTGGCTCCAAACAGAAGCCGTATTAGTGGTATATGGGGAAAAGGTATTTTATGGGTCTTTTTTTATTGTAATGATTAATGCTCAATTGACTTCAACAAATTGCTAACAAATGTCAGGTAATGCAGTACATGCTAATTTTTTTACTCCCTCGTGTGAAATCTTCAATAGTAGGGATTTCTGTAATATTAAATCATCCTGAAATAGAAAAAAAAGAAGGGTTACAGTTCAAAGTTCAAGAGGGAAGTGAGAATTTCAGAGAAAAGGGGTAATGTTTTGGTGTGCTGCTGGTGTGATCCAGATGTGATATTTATCTTCAAGGATTTGCAGCTTTGTGTGATGTGATTTTAGGAAGTGCAAAAAAAAAAGGGGGGGGGGTGAGTGGAGGATACATGAAGGAGGATATTGCTATACTTGTCCTGCACAGTGTTGACAGCTCTGACATGACTAAGAATCATCATTACTAACCACGTGGGTGTTATTCTTATGATATATCTACTGTGAAACACAGCCATGTTTGTTGAAGTCCAAATATGGTGACTTCAGTGGGAGGCTTCTTTGTCCTAGCAAATATCGACTCCAGTTGCAAGGAGGCTGAGCACACAGCCTCCCAGTTTCCTCTCAAATCATTCTTTTCTGCGCTTTTTTTTTTTTTTTTTTTAACTTATTTATAATCAACCCCTTCCCTCTTTTGTAACCAAAACCTGGAAGTCATTTATGAAGTCATGATGGGGGTTTCTCCCATCCAGAAGTGAATATCCTAGTGGACCTCAGTGAGCAGGGGCTCCAATTCAATGTCCCACACCTCCCATCAAGGGAATTGCATCAGAGTGGAGCTGAAGATGTCAGTGCTTGAACTCACCAAACTTAGTTACTAAAGCAAAGGCTGTGTTTACCACAGACTGTTTTAACAAGGTCTCCCTACAATTAGCAAAGCAAAGCCGGCGTGATTCGCCTCGATGGCTTTGGCATTAAAACACTGGAAATGATAGCGCCAGAACTACGGGGGGAAATTGATAAATGTACTGCCACTATACGTGATCTGTCATTGTATGTTATTTTATTATGAGTTTAACTACAGCAAGGGAATCATAACTCATGCTGTTTAGTGTCGGTGAGAAGAGGAATGCTTCAGTGTAATTAGGAAATGTCAAGTTGTTTGTGTTGCATGATATTCCATCCGGGCACAGCTGAAAGGATCATGGAGTCAGTGGGGAGAGAATCAAATCCATTTACAAAATTTTCTTGTAAGAGAACAAAAAGAGAAATTCTGAAAGAATTCTTTCTTTCAGAAAGAACATTTCTGAAAGAAATTCTGAAAGAACAACTTTTATTTATCCTCTCTCAGTTCTTACTGGTTGCCGTCGTCTGTAAATCCTGTTACTCTTGAACTTGTTTCTCAACTGTGAGAATTTTCTGAACAATCTGGATTACAGCTAGGAGATGAGCAGTTGGTGCTGTCATTGTGCTCCTCCATCTTGGCTTTTGTAATCAGATTAACTGGGAACAATAGTGTTTTAATATTTCCGCAAAGTTCTCAAGACTCTATCAACAGAAGAAACAATAGATGTATAATAAAGCAAAGGAAACATCAAAGACCTCTGAAAGGGAGATGGTGGTGGTTAGATATTCCATTAGTACAGTCACACATGCAAAACAGAGACACGACTCTTTAATGTGGTTAGCGAAAGTGGTCCAACACTACAAGTTTGGTTGAGTTCTGCGGGTCCACACCCAAAGACACACTAATCATAGTGGTCTTGAAGTTGAAGAAGACGTCACAGATTCTTTGTGCATGAGAGGATGGGGTCCAAAGAGGGAAATAAAGAGAGACTGCAACGTCTAGGAGTGTGTGAGCTTCTCGTTGTGCAAGACAGAGTGACATATCAATTTCATGGGTTAAGGGGTCACAGCCATGTAGATGAAATGAGTAGAACTGCAGATTGAGTAGTGGGGTGGGAGGTGGAACAAGCCTCACGGACAGGCACGGGGAACAGTTTGGGATACATGAGTGATTTTGGAGTGTGGGTAGGTGGGAGGAGATGTTATTAATCTCTGCTGTTTTCAACTCTTATTGTCATTTCCTCTGCAGCTGGGCCCGGGTTTAGAGGGAAAGAAAAACATAACTGAGGAGATCAGAAATCTAAACACCAGTTCTGCCAGTGGGCTCAGTCTTCGTCACCGCTTACACATGCAATATAACACATTGTCTACATAGGTAATGTACTGTAGATGAAGGGAAGTCCAAGCAGAAGGAAAATGTGTGAGTTGAATGAATAAGAACTGATACTAAGGGACAGAGCAAATATGAAGAACAAGTCAATTCATATTAAAATTTTGCAGATGTGGGACTCGATTGGTGATTTGCAAGGAAATATTTATTGAGCTGCATGAATTGGTTCTTCTTTTTTTTTTTTCCTCACTCTCTTAAATAGGTCTCAGTATTAAGTCGGAAAAAAGTAATTCCACAGATTTATTACGGTCTACTTGGCCCCTGGCAGAGACCTCCATCAACCCTTCGTCTCCTCGCAGGTCAGGTCACCAGAGTCCGACCTAACAGCCTCTGACTCGCAGCTCCATTAAAACACACTTCCCCACCTGACAGTCAGTCTGCTATCTGGTCTCCAAGCTCTTCAAATTGGATGCGTCTCTTCCTTAAACACAGACACACTCTCTGAATACGGTTTACACACTGCTTAACCGTCACCCTCATCTCCCTAGAAATAGAATGCAATGATTATGCTAAAGTGTTTGGTCATATAGTACTTCATTAAAGCAGAAGGGTTGTACAATGTGATGCTCATTTAATAAAAATTCTGTTGGTAATCAGAGGAAAGCAAAGCACAAAGCAGTTTATGAATTGTGGCGAGGCTACCCCATGATTGACATCCCCCCAGAAATGATCAACCCTCACTACTCAGCTCCGTCTTCTTCTCCAATTATGATTACTTGTGGTTTTGAAAGATCAAGAAGGTGCCGGCCTATTTACAAACTCAACACTTGTAGTTTAAGAAGTGGCTAGAAACCATGACGTCATACAAACACAGCTGTTTCAAGTGAACTGCATCTTTACCAATTGTTTGCTATAATAAGTGAAAATATTTCATTCAAAGTAGGACCAGTTGCTTGAAAGTGAGGCAAAATTTAATTTACCTACTGGAGTGCTTTGACACAGCTCAGCTGAGGACACAGACAGTAATAGTTTGGCCTTGCTCCCAAGCAAAACTATAATATCATGGGTCAGCGCCGTTATCCTCTTTTGTAAGGCCGAAGCAATCACGAAGCCGCCGTGCATCTAATGCGCACCAAACCAGGCCAATGCAATGGGGCAAAGGTCCTAACCTTCCTCTGGTCACTACTGATGCAAACGTGCGTGTGTTTTTATCTGCATCTATTTCACTTTGTGCTGTACATGAAAGCTCTGAGATTTCTCTACTTCTCCAGCTTATTGAAAAGCTGCTCAAGGCTTCAAAGGATACTACTTGGCTCAGGCTCACAGAGCTTGTCATCTGTGCTGCTAAACTGGCTTGTCCAGAGTCCGTTTCCCTCGCATTGCCTGTGCTTTGGCAGGTGAAGGAGCAAGAGTTATGGAAGTCATTAAAATTCCTCGGGAACATGTGGATGCTTGTTTATTTTTCCGCCCAGGCTGGGAGGGCGGAGAGCTGCCAGGACGATTGCACTGTCCTCTCGGCAAGACAAGAGAGTGGACAGAGTGCAAGCGAGAAGGAGGTCCTGATGGAGCATGGAGATGAAAGACGGATGAGGGGAGAGAGGGTAAGAATGAGCGAGGCAGAGGACAGATGGGTTGAGAAACGAGACGGGGGGATGGAGGCAGAACGGAAGTGGTTGAGAGAGAGAAATTGAGGAGGAATGGGATGAATGGAGAGTATGAGAGAGAGTAGGGGGAGAGGCAGACACTCTCTACTGGATACCAAACAAAGAGTCGCACAAATGAGCATTGAGGTTTCAGTGAGCCGTACAGGACAAGGATTAGAGACGGATGGATTCACACTCAGGCTGGAGGCGAGAGAGGAGCAAAGTGAGGGAGGGATGAAGAAGAGGACACAGTTACATTTTGTCCAAGTAAAAATTTTAGAATGTCATATAACTTTAAGTAGTTATTGCTTTGAAACATAAATTCAGACAGAGATATGACAAACAAGGTAACCATATGAAGTAGAAACGCCCTTTTCCTGCAATGCAAACATTTCTTTTATTTAGGAAGTTCTATAGAAAGATCTTTTATTTATATCTAACATTACTTTGTGCCTGTTGCTTTTGTATTAAACAAGACAATGATGGTAAGCTTGTGACGAATAAAGACTCACTGTGCTGTTAACGCCATCCAGATCTCAGATGGTGTCGCTCCTCCGTGCACACTACACAGCCATGCTTTACATCGCCCACCAACCGGCCATAAATCTTCCCCTGCTTCATTTCAAATGTGGAAATATTCCCTTCATGCTTGTTTTTGAACACCAGGTCCAAGAGTGGCCTGCTGTGGTGGTGGGCGTTTTGTCTGATTAGTTAGACAGAGTGGAAGACTTGAAAGGAGCCCTGGAGCAGAGTGTTAATCCGGGGGGAGCTGGTACTGTACATGTGTGTGGGAGACAAAGAGGGAAGTGAAGGGTCTGTCTGTTCCATCAGGTACCTTGTAAACTTGGAGTCGAGTCAGTGCCTCCGCTGTAAAGAACCTTAGTGCTCTCCTTTGTCTCATCCATCGACGATGCTTCGTCTGATGTTACAGGAGCTGGAAAGCCTAGAGCGAGGCCAGCCGCTGTGCGGTGACTCCCGCCCATCCCAACCGTCTTTCTGTCGTTCCTTATCTAATAACCAACGATAATGGATGAGGAGATAGTAGGGACATCGCGGGGGGAGGGATTGAGAGATGAGGATGGTGCTGTCTGCCTGGGAGGATGAAGAGGGAGACTTGTGGAATTTCTTGGTGAATTTCTGTGGTAGCGCCTTGCGCAGCTGAAAAATGTATCAAAGCAGTTTCTCTCCGCTGCTGATATTCCCCTGATCTGAGGCCAGGAGACAGAGATTGCAGCCACAGACCTTCAGTGAGATCACACTCTATCTCCGTCTTTCCCCTTTCCCTTATTTTTCTCTTTCTCCCTCCCTTTCCCTGTGTTTGATCAGTTCTAATTGAAAGTGACACTGCAATGTGGACCCTGGGGGGGATCCTGGCATTTTCCTACCTCGCCAACAAATCAGGGGCTAATTGAGACGTAACATGAGAAGGTGGTATTTTCTTCCCGCCTAAAAATTCCTGCCAGAAGGTGGTGGCCTCTGACACAGATCCAAGTATCAGATTACATGCCTGTGATGCCAATTTAAGGTAAAGCAATGTATGTCTGCAAAGCCGGCATGGCATCCGTGCATATCAAACATAATGTCTGACATGTATGGAGACAACAGCAGGGCACTGAAAGTTCAAGCTTTCGTCAGAAATATGAACAAATTACTGCAAAGTTCATCTTTGGTTCATAGAACCAAACATCATTCACATGTTTAGGTTTTTAAATAAGCTTTACCAACATGTCGAAGAAGCTTGTGATATGTAGTCCAAGACATTACATACTCTCTTAGAAGGTTTTTCTTAGATTTCCCGTGTTTTTTAAAACTTATGAGATCAAGGAAAAAAAAGCTTGTGCCCATTTTTGACTCAATAGTTACTGTTTGACTTAGAACGGCTGCTTTGTGTTTCAGAACATATCACATCTGGTCCAAAACAGAAAATCTGACTCACCTGCTTTTGCCCCTTTCTAGCAGAGAGCTAACAGGAAGCTATGGTGGTGGAGGTTTTATTCAGAGCTATAGCTTTTATCATGAGAAACTTTAAAATGGGATTCAGACGAATGGATGTGCAGTGCACCAAGGCCTTGAACTGTGAGAAAAGTGACTCTTTAGCTGATCTCTTAACACTGCAGCATCAGCATATATGCAATTAAGCTCATCCTTCAGTGAATGATCCCAAATGACCTTTGTTTCGTTTACATAATCATGTCAAACTGAATGAAGAATCTCAGTATTGGAAATGTAAATGTGAGTTTGAACTGACGATGATGCGCAGTGGCAGGCTGTGGTTCCTAACCATTAGTCTGCAAGAGTTTTTCTTGAATTAATGTCTGAGTGATCTCGCTCCCAGCGGCAAAAAGATCAGACTTCTAAGACAGAAGGTCGAAACACATAATCCCTCGTGCTTTATGATCTGCCATTCCCTGTGTAATCCTTCCTTTGCCTGAATTTGCGCGTGTTCTTGCTTTTGAAGGCCTCACCATCTACAGTGGCTTCAGGATATCTGTCACTAGATCCTCTGTTGGCTTAAAAATGAAACAAACAAAAACACTTAGACACAAAAGATCTGAAGCGTCCCTAGTATGTGTGTCATTAGGATTTTTCCCCCTGTATTTTAAGCTGTAGTTGATGGAGGGGAGATGACAAAAGATAGAGACAAAGAGTGATGACAAGCGATGAATGTGGCCAACCAGCGTTGTTTCATGGTCCGCGGTTGGTGCCTAAAACCCCGAGGCCACAGTGATGAACAGCTTAAACCTGGCTCACAATGGTGCTTCAATAGGGAATTATTTATTCTCCGAAATAGAGATTCCTCGAAATTAAGCAGGCGTTCCCCCAAAACATGCTGGAACAATTGTGTTAAGTCACAATTGCACAAACAAAAGAAGAGGAAAAATTTGTAGTTTAGCAACTGTCATCAGGGCAGCCATATAGAAAAACAGCAGCGTCTGGCACATTTACTTCAGCCGTTGTCACTTGGTTTATCCATACTTCAGAGTTTTCCTTGCTGATTGCCTCACTAGGTTTTGGGTTTTGGTCTCTGTGGCGATGGTGACTCACAAGAGACACTGGTTGTCACGAACAATGGGCTTTCCCCATAGTATGCTGCCTCTCTTTAGATATCCTTTAAGCTCTTCCTGACTGGGAAAGGATGGTCGCTTTTGTGTGTGCTGGGTTGTAACTGGCACAGTGTATGAGGAAACAGCTGGACTTACTCATACAAACATACTCATTTCCAGGGAAAACTCTTACATCTGTACAGCTGAGAACAAATGCAGGGTCAATTTGAATATCATGAAGGAAATTGGGATGGAATTGTCCTTGTGCCCAAATCAGTTCCTGACTGTGGCTGTGTATATATTTGTCAACTTGTCCAACTTTATATGTCACATTAAGAATATAATAACGCCAAACAGAAGTATCAGAGGCATGATTGTGAAAACATTGTAGGAATGTTGCCTAGAGGAACATGTGATAGTGGGATGATTTCCCATACACCCGACCGCCATAGTCACTGACTTGCTCTGAGAAAATTGTGATTTCCCAACATTTCACACAGTGTCGTTTAAGTTCCTGATGTAAATAGATACTTGTGTCTGATTTCTTGGTCATTAATTCTTAAAAGCACAAGAAATTGTACACCATGTGTTCTGAATGATTTATATATATTATTCAGGTATGAAGGGCAGGAGACACAAGCATGAATAATCTGAGTTTGGTGAGGTAAAGAGAAGGAAAATGAGATGAAATAAGGTAGAAATAAGGAATTCAAGACATCTATGAGGCTCCGACTGTAGAGTATTTTTCTCCTCCTTGGTTGTCTAATTACCTAGAGTCCATACAGACTAGTGAAGCCTTCCACTGTGATTGAGATGCAGGAAAAATGCTAATAATTAGGACTTGTTCATGTTCATCTGGAGCACCGTTGTTGAGAAGCTCATGGAAAAAAAAAAAAACTTTTAATCTTGGTGAAGAATTTCCGACAGTTGACAAAGTGGCGTCTCTGAAATCAAAAATACTCAGTCAGTGGTCAGAGCAATCAGGACACGGGCAAATGCACATGAATGCATGCAACACAAACACACACACAACTTGGATGCACTTGGTTTCAGCAGAAAGTTGTGACTTCTGGCGATGTGCCGCAGTCCCCCAGCGGGACCCCACATCCTGACAGGAAGCTTGTCCTTCCTTCATACAGAGCCAGAAAATAACATTGATAAGGAGACGGAGATGAAAAGGGACAAATAGAATTAATTACACACTCACAAACAGGGAAATACTGCCTAAATGACATGAGGATGTCCGACCACATGTTGAGGTCCTGGCATCGCACAAGTGTCTGTCAACAATAACTGGGGTTATTACTGTATATGGACTTCAGACAGACCCCATCTGTTCAAAAATGACCCTGGGAAGCAAACTTACAAAGCTGGAAGTCGGTTTGGTCAGATTTACATAACAGAGACCTAAATTCAAAGAGAGCTAAATTCTGCTTTGGCTGTTCTCTTGTTTTCTTGTAGTGATATTGAAGTTCAATGAAAGGTTGATCAGTGAAATCTGGCGGTGATGATGATAACAGGTGAAATACAGCAAGTGAATCTGACTATGGACTTGAAGAAGAGATTAGTGGCTTTTGAGTCCCATGGCTTCTTACCACTGTTTCCTTTATCGAGCAGACACGTTTGCACTTTTGACTGCAGCAACAAGAACCAATTAAAGGGGCTTCTTTCCTCCTCGAAGCTTGAATTTTGGGACCTGAAACATTGTTGGACTGAGTGAGTGAATGAACGGACGAGGCGAAGGAGAACCCCAGAGGGCGTGCAGCAGGATGACTGACCTTTTGGATGTCATCAGCATCAGTTGCTGCCAGTTGCTTTTCCTTGATGGATGCTTTGCATGGATTTGTGTCGCAACCCCAGAGGCTTGAACCTGGTAGTCTCGGAAAAGAACACACACACACACACACACACATTTAGTGGAGGCTCTTTTCCTTCTGCTCTGACAGTATGTCACTGAGCGGTCAGATGTGAGAGGAAGGGTCAAAGCACAGCACAGTGACAGTGACTCACTGAGAAGAGCTCTGTCTGTTTCTTTTCTTCGTGCGTTACTGACATGCTGAGTTTTCCTTTCAAATAAATCTAACACTCATGAAAGCACCCCTGACTGAGTTCCAGTTTGCAGATCTCACATTGGCATGAGCCCACGCTGCAGACCAGAAGGTCTTGCCCAGCTAGCAGCTTTGGCAACTTTGAACACCAACGTCAGATTTTTGCCCAGATTGTTGTTAACTTGCAATGGTCACTAGTTGTTATCGGCATGGCGATGAACTGATTAATAAGCCGCCACTACCAAGTATTTCATGTGTAGCCTGATATATTTGTGGCACAGGGCTCCATTGTAGTCTGAAAAGTATTTTAAAGTGCCCTTGTGAACTACATTGTTGTATTGGCTGGCATGCTCCTTCATAGCAATCAACATGATCACTGTGGTTTATTTTGAACTCCCACACACAAACTCCATAAATATGCCATTGACCATAAATATTGCAGCGTTCCAAATGTGTAGTAGTCCGCAACTGAAAATAGCACCACAACAAATGGGCTGTTGTCTCCTGTAGCTGAATAAGATGGGGGTTGAATAGGTCATTCGTAGAGTATTATGAAGTACACGAAAAGTTTGATTTTCTGATCTTTTTTTTTTTTTTTTTGATTTATTAACAACAAGTAAAACAAAGATGGTCAGTTTGATTACTTAAATGTGCAGCAATGACAGTCCTTCAAAAAACAGTGAAGGACCACTCGTAATTCTTTGACTGACTCTCTGGAATGTTTTACTTCCTTTCACCCAATCTTAAGATAGATGTCTCATTAAGATCAGTGTTTATGGTAGGGTTTTTTGTTTTTTTTTTAATTGGTATCTAACCTGGTTCATATAAGCACAAGTCAAATATAGGAATGCTTTTATCCTCCAGTTATCACTGCCTGAGAGGAATCTAACCTATCACTTTCCTACAGCAACAGTCTCATGGTTCAGATAGGCAGAATGGAGGCGAACACCAAAAGTCCAGGTGGCCAATTTTCTTTTACCAATAAAGCATCTAAGTGCTGGGGTCCTTTTTAATGTGCGGAAGTGGGCGCCTTCAACCTTCATGGACCTTGGAGGTTGCTAAGACCCAACAATCGGCCTTCACTTTGATGCACGCTGCATGTCTATTGTTGGTTTGTTCCCCTTTTTCTTTCTGGTGCTCCAAAGTGATTGCAAATGTCTTTTGTGGAGGCTTGTTGATGTGTGGTCATCGTGTTCAGGCTCTAACCTGTGTTGTGAAATAGCACAAGAGGGCCTATTGGATAGTTGTAGAACAAAGATGTTTCACAATCCCTCTGCCTCCTTGTGAGATGGAGTCTTTCCAAGTAACTAAATAATATCTTACACCAATGTGCTTTCATCTTTAATATCAAATTTAAGAATGATTATAAGAATATTATGATCATATGGTTAAACTTAAGGTTCAACTCAGCTTAGAACCTTAATGTGGAGGCGTGAACGGTTTCTTTGACGCTTGTAATCTCTTTTTCGGGTCTTGGCTATGATTGAGGCACAGAGAATGAAGTGAAGCAAATGTTGCTGCAGAATATTACGTCTTTCATTGCCGTCTTCATCTTCTCTCTTGCTTTTGGTTCTACTTTTTTTTTTTGCCTCGCTCTGTTTTTTTTCTGCTGGGGCGGGGTCACCACATGCATGGACTGTTTGTTTGGAGTTGCTATAGCAATTCTTGAGTGTGTGTGTGTGTGTGTGTGTGTGTGTGACCATTGGTGTGCTCACGCCCCTCTGCATATGACTGTATATGTGTGTTTGTGCTGGTGCGATAGGTCTGCAGCTCTGCTTTATGCATAATGACCTCATCCAGACACAGACCCTGACATATCAAATCCGTCTGCTTCCTCGGATTGTGTAATGGATAGTCCCCAAATACACACCAGCTCTCTGGCTGACGCCCCCTCACTGCTGTGTCCCGTCGCTGGAGCAAAGACCAGTGATTGAGCCTAGATGCTCCACAACTGGACCGCAACTGTATTATACAACAATGCATGATTGCTTTATAATTTGATTTCATACAGTGAGTAAGTGTGGAATTCATTTTGAATGAAACTCAGATGGGTGTTTTGAAAAATGGGAAAGGAAGTTCATGAACTGACAATGAACCCACAAGCTCCAGCACCTCTCATGTATTGTATGTGCTGTGATTCAGTATTTCATGTTTTTTTATTTTTTTTTCAGAACTGTTCTAATGTCCATCTTATCACCTGGGGCCAAACACTTGATGTTCCTCAGCTGCTAATCTCAGATAGTGTGAAAATGTGGAACGCAGCCCAACTGCTGATGTGCATTTGTTACAGCTGAGAGTCAAGTCAACGCTAAGAACTCCATCGTGTGCAGCAGAGTATGTAGCTTTTTTTCTGAAGAGGAGGAAAGTACTGCTTCATTTCACAAAGGTTTCTGGAAGATCTATTTTTCCCCACAAAGCATAAATGTACACAGTTATTAAAGGCCCGATTATTGATCTGCCATGTGACTGTGGCCTTCCACGAAAATTCGCTGTCAAAAAGGAACACACAGAAACACAGCACATGCTTGTGGGGATACATCATTGCTGGTGCATTCAATTTTTGCTCTTGGCTGTTGTCTTTTCTCAGTTTTACCACTTTTGCATGACTGTGTTTTGCATTACACAGTGAAATGTGTCAGCGCCATGTGGTTGGACACATACACTGATCCTATGCTTTACAAGTCTGACTCCAGTGTTCAACATTTCACTTTGGAAGAGGTAAATAAACAACTGACATGACTTGATTCTGTCCCAGACCATTCTGAAAGCTTTTTGCAGGGAGTTAGAGATTACAACCCACATAAATTAACTCAAGCAGTGTTGCAGAGAAATCCCCCAAAATTTTTCACTGTGCTGGATGTGGAATTTGCGTATCTGTTCCCACGTCACTCCAGGCAGTGTGTGTTCACCTGATGCACACACATGCTCAGATTGGCACAGAAACCATTCGCCTTGGAAATGGAGCACTAAGCTTTACAGCGCCACAAGCTCACTTCAAGCCGCTGTTTGTTGGTGGTTGTCCGTCACAAGGCATCAAAAACAAATTCCCTTTTTATTGTATCATGCATCACACACATTTATTACTGAACATACAAAGTGAAAGTTGATCATTCCAATATGAATATCTGCTGTTAGTTAGCGTTCGTGCTGCGGCGGTGACACAGCCCTTTTCGGTGCTTCACTCTGTAGCTGTTGCCCCTGAGACAAAACTCTTCAAAAAATAACTCAATTATCTGTCAGGTATCCAGGGCAGGAATGTATTCTGGTCCTCTACTGCAGGGAGACAGTGTGTGTGAGCTACTGAAACACAGGAATGTCTGCTGGGCTTTTAACGTGTACATCTAAAAAAGTTGAAATTATAAAAGGTTAGCAAGAAGAGAAACTGCAGTTTGGGCTCATGCGATTACATCGTGTTTTTGATAAATAAGTCACCTACAACCAACTGAAAATGCTCCCATGTTCAATAAATGTCACATCTTTCCTCTCTCTTTGATAGCTGCTGGAATAACTGCCCAATGTGATCTGACTACTCATCTTTTAAAGCAGTTCTGCTCAAACAAAAATCCACTCTTATGTGGACTTGCAAGGTCAAGGATTTGAAATGGCTGAAAAATGTCTGACATCGGTGCTCTATAGTGCCCTGGTCAAGCTAAGGTTTGTTGTGTGTAGAGACTTGCTGAGCTGTAGTCTGTGATTTGAATCCTGAACAGGTACCATGAAAGCCTCTTACAAGGGACCGTAGAAACTAGCAGGTTGTTTTATTGGTCTCACTCAGTCAAGCCTTGATGCAAAGAGAAGTCTTGAGAAAATGGCAATCTATTCACCCCAGAGTTAATTCAGCACACAAGTGTCCTGTAAAGCTGTAGCGTGTTGTGTAGCTACGCTGCTGTTTGACCCTTGTCTGACTGTAAAGCACGGCGTCTGGCAGCGAGGACATACGGTAGCAGTTTGCAGCTACCACACTCTGAAATGGATTGTTTTTGTTTGCGCGGTTGAAGCAACAGGGGCCCGTTAAACTGTGTCTAACGGGTCTGCCTTTACCAGCTGTAATTACAGGGTGATTAACAGCTAACAGTGTGAGTGTTTCGTGTGTGTGTGTGTGTGTGTTTGTTTGAAATTGTAATCAATTATCCTAAATTGCTATAAAATTAATGTCTGAATTAATTAACTGAGCTCGCACAATGAACTTT
Organism: Echeneis naucrates; assembly: GCF_900963305.1. Classification (NCBI taxonomy): domain Eukaryota; kingdom Metazoa; phylum Chordata; class Actinopteri; order Carangiformes; family Echeneidae; genus Echeneis; species Echeneis naucrates. Next base: position 12,175,724 of record NC_042511.1, read on the forward strand.
ATAGCTGTACAAGTACTGGGCAGTGCAGCGCCATAGTGGTTAGACATTTTGGGGTTTGATTCACAGGCCTGATGCCTTTATCTGTGTTTGCATGGGTTTCCTCCCACCATCCCAAGAAATCACATTTGGTTCAACTGGTGACTCTAAAGTGTCCGTAGGTCTGAGTGTGAGTGTGAGTGGTTGTTGGTCTCTGTCTGTCTCTGTGTGTTGGCCCTGTGATGGACTGGAGACCTGTCCAGGGTGACCCCACCCTCAGCCAATGTGAGCTGGAATTGGCCCCAGCACCCCCCGTAACCTGGAAACGGATAAGCCGTGGAACACAAGTGAGTGAGAGTGTACAAGTGCTGAAAAACCGTCCTGTTTAGGGTGAGTAGTGACCCTAAATTGCCTGTAGGTGTGAATATGAGCGTAAATGGTTGCTTGTCTCCATATCTCTCTACATTTCGACCCTGCCCTCACTCAGTGTCAGCTGGGATTGACTCCAGTGCCTCTCGACCCTGACAGATAAGTGGTATAGATCATGGCTGAATGGTCCCAAAGTATATGTGGGCATTCAAAAAACAACGCACGTGTCGTCGATGAAGAATGTAATGTTGTGGGTGTAAGCTGTGATTTTAGGCAATTTATTATCATCACATATTGACTTAGTAATGTTTTTTTAATCTTCACTTACACTCCTGTGACCCGACCCTGGATAAGCAGATGAAGATGGGCGGATTCACTTAGACTCAAGTCTGTGAATGTTAATGGACACAGTGAAGTGGCCGATGGTGGATTTTGCATTGTCAGGGCTGGCACACACAAAGACACAGGACATGCAAGTACACACTTTTTCCATGTTTGAAGGTCACTGGCTTCTGTCATGCTCCATGCACAGCAGCTCTTAGTACCAAAGAGTAAAGTTGGCTGTCTCCCCCCTTCATGGCTTTGATTCAAAGGAATTAGCCTTTGGCATGTGAAGCTACAAAGCACTTTTTTGTCTTCTGAAGGTTTGTCGCAGAACTTTGGCTTTCATGCCACTGCTTCATTGAATAGTCAGCAGCTGAAGGCTGAGTGAACATACAATGGACTTAGTTCTCATTAGGTTAAAAAATGTAACCTGTACTTTGAAGGGGAGATCAAATGACTGCCTCACTGTACAACACTCATTCACAGTTTTATGTCTCACTCCACAGTGTATCCAGCCGTTTTGGCCTGAAACCTGACAGGAAATTCCTTTTGACATTTTGTCAGGTTCAGGAGGGTCCCAGTGGCTCCTTCAAAATCTGACCATTAAAGGCCAATCTGAACGAAAGGTAATGTAAGTCTTTCTAGCACAAAATTTCAGAAAATATTTTACTGATTCTCTCCTTACCTCTCTAATACGCAATTTAAGCAGGATACTTTTTAGCGAATCAAGTGGCAACATGAAAATCTATCGAGCGCCAAACTGAAATATGAAAGCCTGTGTCTACAACCAGAGGACCTGATGTTGTTGTCAGATTTTGTTCTCTTGTTGTGTTGACTCAAAGGAGTATAGTATTCTGTTGTCAGCGCTGAGTAGCAAAGGTGCATGTATGTGTCCATGAGGTTATGCTCTGATTACAGTGCACAGGTATATCAGGCTCTGTTTAAAATGGGTCTGGGTCCCCATACAGAAATACACAGTGCAGAGTGTGCCTGAATGGGACTTAATTTTTTTAACAGGCTTTGTAAACAAATGTCAACCTCATAAATCACAACCATTCATATTCTAAATATTTCAAGAGATAGTTAATATTTAATTCTAGAATAAATTCTCACCTGCTCTTTCTTTCTGTCATGCTGAGGCCTTTGAAATGTGATGTGACGTTTACATTGTTGAAGCTAAGCGTTCACTGAATTCAATTGTGTGAGTTTGACAGCAAAAGAATTGACTCATTTTTAAATAGACACCATTTGCAGTTGATATGCTGCGTTTTATGTGCCAACACTCGCTACCAAGACAGGAAATTATGAGGAAAAATAAACTGGTAAACATAACTAGCTAGGTCTTTTTTGTATTTCCTCGGCGATTTGTTCACTGAGGGCTTCTCAGCTGTTGTTCACCTTCACTGGGAGTCACGCATTTGACCCAGGTGACGACTGGATGGTGGCTCCATATTGTCGTCGCCAAGCCTTGTTTCATCCACCTCAACTGAGGCAATGAAGAAAAAGCTACGAGTCACACAACACACGCGCAAGTGTGCATGGACCCTGTCTGTTTTTCCCGTCTTCTTTCCTGTCTCTAGGCAGAGGCAGGCTGAGTGCATCCCTTTTACTGTGCGTCTTCTCCTCGCTTGGTAACTGAGCTGCTCAGACAGTGAGAGAATTGTTCCCAGTGAGCGCTTCAGGAAGTGAATCTGAACACATCTCAGTGCGTTAAACATTAGCTGCTTTCTAAATACCTCTTTAGCCCTCAAACATGGATTAGTGCCTTCTTAGGATCACTCCCATATAAGCGTAAAACTACACTGGCTGTTAAGAGCCTGATAAACACTGGAGTGACAGCTTTACAGTGGGTGGGTGTGCACGTTTTTGTGTGTACATCTGTACATCAGGTAACGCGTTTCAGCGCTGGAGGGTTTAAATAAATGGTCACAGCAACACAAAACACCAGGAAACCTTTTGAAAGTGTCACCCCCATTTCTCAAAAACACAGGTTTTCCTTCTACCTGCGGTTGTTGCACTTGGTTGCTAATCGAGACTTTCATTGTGTATCTACTTTTGAACATTTCCCAGTATGCAGTCAAGAAGGCTGCACTGGACACGAACCACAAATCAGTGAGTGTCTACTATTGTGGAAGGTCTTTTGATGGACTGTGCAGATGAAGTATACAGATCACACCATTCAAAGGAGCTAAAGTTTGATATACCATCCCTATCACCAGCCACAGGCCTAAATTTAAGTCCAGCAGTTCATGGCTACCTTGTAAAAATGATAGAAAATAGATCTAAAGTGTAAAATTATACTTGTCAGTGCAGACATCCTGTTTGAGTTAGAGCTTGGTATGTTGGGACAGCGATGCTTTTATTGGAAGGATTGCACAGACCCGTCTTTGCACCTGCTGTTCGCAGATTTAATTCTTGATTTTTTTTTTCTTCTTCTTTTTCTTCCTCCTTTTACAGAAGTAGTTTTAGGGACCTGATATTGTGCATACTGGCTCTGTGTCATGGCTTACAGGGACACTTAATGTGATGGGGCCATGCTTGTGTGATAAAATTGGGGGAATACCTCTAGGTGAAGTTGAAATATCTCAGTGATGGATGCAAGCATCTCGGTCGGCTCTCTTGTTTTGGTTGATCCAAATTTCCCCTGCAGGTTGATTCGTGAAGCAAACCTGATGTTGCAAATAAACTTACCCTTTGCTGTTACAAAGAGTTATTTTTGAGGCTCTTGTGTGGTTTCATGCTGTCCTCCAGGGATCAACTTGACCTCTATGGCATGGGAGAAAATGGCGTTTGAAGTAAAGGTAGTCAAAACAAGCTTCATTAAGAAAAAATACTTCTCTAATGTCAGTGGGGTCGCCTTACAACCATTAACTGAATGAGTTTTATTTTTTTAAGAATTACCACATCTGTCAATTTCCCCTCTGTGGGGTCCCCACAGCTCTTGGGAAAACTCAGAATTCCCAATAATGAGCTAAAGTGTTTGTACATTCCTGAACAGTTAGCATCAGTGAACGTACCCCCCTTGCTCTTCTCTTGTTACTGCTTGCCGTTTGGTGGGAAATGCTGATAGCAGAGCTTTGGCAGTAAACGGATACTAGCCCGCTTGCAGCCCAACAGACGCTCAGGTCTTCCTCTGTTTTGTTTTGTTTTTGTCCATGGCTTATCACAGGGGTCAAGGAAAGGATGACTTCAACAGAAATATGGGATTACTTAAGAGCACTGTGGTTTTCAGAGGACTCATTAATCATCAAACTTGTATTCAAGCATGTATTCACCCTCCTGACTTCAGTTCAACTTTATCTGTAATGTAACGTCACATGAGTCAACCTAAATCAATAACAGTCATTTGGGTTCCCACTGATGATTAGCTATTGCCAAGAGACAAGCCTGTTTTTATTGACCAGAGAGACATAGATGCTTGGACACTGTCCTGACACTGTCCCAGATGTGCAAGTTCCTCTGAAAATTACACAAGCTAACCCTAACTCAACCCACATAGATTTGATTGGCCGCAATCCATCATTCCACAAGGTGTTGTGATGCATATAGATTGTGTGTGTGTGTGTGTGTGTGTGTGTGTGTGTGTGTGTGTGACTGAAGTTTAGTATAAAGTGCTGAGATATGCACCAACATCCAGGAGGAGGGGAGAAGCTGGTGGTGAAGGAAGGTTGGTCTCTTTTCTGTGCCACTCTGTCCTCACTGCAGGTGAAGACACTGGATTGGATAATACAAAAGAAAATAATAATTATATATATAATATGATGATTCGATTTTGCTCCGCAGCATGTTTCTCCTGTTTTCTCACCAGCATTCCTGCACATCTATTGCACTGGAAAAATAATCACTGCCCCCTCAAAGCAGAGCGAACTGTCCCTTCAAGCTACTTCACATACAGGATGAGTTTGTGCGTGTGTGTGTGAGATCTCATATATCAGTATTCCTACTTCCTTCCTAAGTATTCTTATTGCTGTACTGCATGCAGAGTAGCAGAGTTTGTGGGAAAAGACAGTCATGTCATGTGGTGACAGCAGGGTGATAGTTCTTGTTTGTTGGTACAATCCAGCTGCAGCCCCCCGGACAAATCCCTCCTCATATTTCCTCCTCATGCATGTGATGCCACGAAGAAGAATCGGCCTGTTTTATTGCCAGAAGCATCAAGACCATGTCTGTGGAATGCATATGATTAAATTATGGTGTGCGCGTCTGAGTGCACGTCCGTGCATGCGTGCATGTGTCCATACCATCGGGATCATATGTCCCTGAGCTTTGTAGTATTTCAGACAGTGTCACATTGAAGAACAGTGAATCCTGCCTCATGAAAACTTGCAAGAAGACGTTACGGGGGAGAGAAAGAGAGGGACCAAAAAGATGGCCACAGATGTCCCTGTAGTGTTTTTGTCAAACTTCAAGTTGAAGTAAGGGTGAAAAGAGTGTTTGTGCGTTTCTTAGAAACAGATCGTTGGTCGTTATGGTTGAATGCAACATATAAAAATACAATAAGTCACTTTTCAGAATGTTCAAATTTAAAGTTCAAGCCACTAAAATTCACAAATATCTGTTAACTCAGTACACAACAATAAAGTCGGTACATTGAATTTGTTGAAGTCATGAAACCCAGTCGTACTTTAATATTCCAACTAGGGGTGTGCCAAAAAATTGATTCATAAAAGAAGAATTGATTCTCGTTTAATACGATTCAGAATCGATTTAAAATGTCCCAAAATCGATTTAAAAAAGTTAAATAAAACAAATCCGCAGGCTGTCTTCCTCCTTTTTGTATGCAGGCCATTCTTCTCTGCCCATGCTCTTTGGTTTTCTGCCGATTACTGACAGCTCCATTGAAGTACATGATAGTCAACCTCTTTGAGTTGAGCTCAGTGAGTGACTTAGCACTCAGACGGCCGCTTCACTGGTGGGGGGCGTGCTCTCGTCTGGTCTGGTCTGATCTAGTCTAGTCTCTACTCTCTGCAGGGTCCAGTCTCTGGTCTAGTCTGGTCTCTAGTCTCTGGGGTCGGTCAGTTTTAGTCTTTGGGGGGTTGTGGTCTCTGGAGGGGGGTCCAGTGTCTCTTCTGGTCTAGTCTCTAGTCGCAGGGGTCCAGCTTCTGGGGAGGTCCCGTCTCTGGTCTAGCCTCAGGTGGGTCCAGTGTCTGATCTGGTCTAGTCACCTTTCCTTGCTTGCCATCGCTCATTTACATTTGACCATGTTCAGGTGCCCCCACCGGGAATTGAACTGCGCCCTTCTTATTGCGGGGCAGCAGCCTTAACCACTGCTCAGGCCACCAGGCACATTTACATCAAGTCATCAATTCACCTAGACAAGTTCAGTTGTCCCCACCGGGAGTCGAACCGCACCCACTACGCTCAAGTCACCACATTTATTTATTCATTCATTCATTCATTCATTCATTGATGGGTAGGGGGGGTATGTATTATTAGTGACCCCTTCTGAGCATTTTCCCCAACAGACACATTCCTTTTTATTCCGTGGGAAAAAAAAATACAAACTTTTATGTAAAATGTCGGCCAGTTCTGTTATTCCGTGTTTATAATGAATTCTGTTTTTAATGTGATTCCGTGATCGTGGATTTTGCAGGGCCCTGTTTACAGAATGCCCGGGAAGACAGAGCGTGGCATGAGCTTCACAGTGTGCAAGGTTTACAGAGCTGACGAGCTTCATCTCTATTTTATCTGCCTCCTGTGTCAATCTGCCACTCGCACAGTCATTTTAAGTGTTGGTTCAAAGAGACATACCTCACCACTGGCAGTCTTCCCACGTGTGGGACATGAATCTTCATCAAGTCTCCTCTGGCCAACATCTTTGCTTCGTCCTCGTGTATTCATTAGATGCATTTATTTTCACTCTTGCCTGTATTGTGCTTTGTTCATCATCAACCTGAACAAATACAAAACTTCCACTATGTGTTTTTTCAATGTAAAACATAGCCGGAACCTGGATGAGACAATTTAGATTCAAGTACACATCAAGTTTCCTTTTGGCATGTATTTTGCTTCAGTGGAAATCTTGAGATGGGTTTGCCTCAATGCTTGTTGCCACAGTGTTGTAATAGTTTCTCCTGCAGGAGTCTAAATAAAAATTCCTTATCGTATAAGCTATCAGGTGATGGCAGTCAGCATGTCTGGCTTTGTTACCCTGGAGTTCTCAGCCTGCAGATCTTCTAACATAATCTAGAAGTCATATTTCATCATAAAGTGTCATACCAAAGAGAAATTGTAGCATGCTTTTACAAGACAGTTCAAAGTTCAAAATTCATCTTACTAAGAGAAACAGTAGGTCCCGTAAGAGGAAACTGCACTGCTGCACTGATCCAGGAAAGAGAGGGCATTTCATTCATTAAAGTAGATGCGGCTGTCACTTTAAACCTAAATCTGTAACTAAAAGAATCCTATCGGCTTTGCATCCACTATCATATGGCTGAATGTAGTATTTGCATCCACATGCAAATTGGCAGAAAGTTTGTTGCAGTGAAAATCAAACAGTGTTCGATTTTCCTCTAAATGTGTAACCTGTGAATTGGACGACATCCAAGTATTACAAGCGAACGCGTGTGTCACAGGACCGTCTCAGACCTGGCTGGACATGAGTCATTTCTAATCTGTGTTCAGGTGGACAGCTCTCTGCACATACCGGCATGAGAGCGTATCTCTACGTGCATCTGAAGTAAATGCTTACATTTTACGATTTTTTTTTTTTTTTTTTTTTCCCTCAGATTTTTTTAAGAGTTAAGTAACCAACAGGCAGAAAGCCATCCGACAAAATAGTTTTGTCTCAGAGGAATACAGAACGAATTCTTTGAGTGCTGTCAAGATCGTTTTTGAGTATCAGTCAGATAAAGTAGAACTTGTCAGTTGAACTCATAGCCTCCAGTGAGACATAATCAGCTGTAGCACACAAACAGAAGAAAATGGGTGTGAGCAAAGAGCTGTGATTTAAGACAGGTTTGCCTCAGGCAAGACTGAATGGCGAACAACCTTTATGCAGCTGACTCCAACCTCTGACCTGGGATCAGTAAATTGTTACCATTTTAAAGTCGTTGTGGCGGCGTCCTCTGACTTTTAAAGGCATTTGGTAATTCACATGAGCGCAGTCACATTACTTTGATTCGGAAGGGCATTGTGGGCCATGAGGTTTATGGTGCAGCAGGTTGTGTCGCTGCGTATCCACCGCTGCCAGCCGAGCTCATAAACAGTGACCTTTAGTACAGTCGCCTGGAGGGGGTGGCTGGGCAGCGGGGGGTGTGAATGAGAGACATAAAGGGAGAGAAGGGGAGAGAGGTTTGTGGAATGTGGGAGAGGGAGAGAGACCAGAAAGTGAATGGATCAGAGAAAAAAAGAGATGTGGAGGGGGGGGGGGACTAGACTGGAGAGACAGAGACAGAGAGAGAGGAGGGGCAGGGAGGAGGAGGGGTGATTAGTGTGTGTGAGCCTGAGCTCTGATTGGTCTGTCTACCACTCTGTATGTGTGTGTTTGCCCGGATCTCTGTGCGTACGTGTGTGTATGTGTTTGTGCCAGTGGGCGGAGGATTAAGCTTTCGTCACGTGTTCCCTTTAGCTTCTTTTCCACACAAACGCACACCCTCTTTCGCAAAGGGTTCACACATGCACACACACATATCCTCTCGCATATACACTCACAGCTGTTGATACTTCTCCCTCTGATGAACACCCAGGCTGCCGAGGAGCGGAGCTCACTGGACTCTGGGAGATTCTGCTGAGTGCTGGCAGCTTGACCTGAGAGCGTTGATATGGAAACTCTGAAAGGACGAGTGAACTGACTGGTTCTGCGATTGCAGCCTAGCTGTCCCTTTCTGTCTTTCACCTCCTGCTCTTTCTCCCAGCCTGTCTCATCTCTCTGGCTTCTCTTTTGAGCGTTGGAGTTTTGAGAAAAGACAGAGAGAAAAATAGAGACATGTGCTTTGCCCCAACTGCCGATTACTACTGCCGGTTCTCTCCCATTCACTGACCAAGGAGGACAAACAAGGTTGGTTGTGCTTGGCTTATTTGTTTTTGTGCTAGTTTCACGTGTCATTACCCGGTAGGAGATTTGGAAGACTGCTCCTGCCTCCTCTGATTATATCTCAGTAAACCGAGTCCCATTCATTTCACCTAACGAGAACCCAGCTTCTCTTGCATTTTGAGTTCCCAACGGATCACCATCCCACCAGTGACAAGTAGTTTTAGGGGAATTCCATAGTTGTGTGGCTGCACAGGCATTCACACATGCCAACGCGAACTGGTGCACTGTAAACACGCTTGACAGTAACAGTGCAGTGAGTGTGGGCACCTTTAGCTACTCGCTGTAATCTCTGCAACAGCAACATACTGTTTATGAAGAAAGACACTGCTGAAGAATTAGTCCTCACGTAAATTTTTGTTTATGTGTAAATAATTCATTTAGAGGGATTTCCAGAAATGTAGTGTGTCGCAACCTGAGAATTGCTGTCTCCGCCAACCGATAGTTGCACAATGAATAAACACCAGAAACTACGATCGGTTGCTTCCATGTGTGAGTTGGTGGGAAAATGCTGAGTGCTGGCACATTGGTGGGCTCTGGGGAAGGGTCTTCCTCGCCTCATGCTAAAGCCTCTGGTGGATCTGTAAGCTGCTGAGCATTAGGCTCCAGTTTCACTGCTTCATTTGTCATGCAGTCATGTTAAGGCACGCACACACCTACTCCCATCGTCCGTGTGTGCATGTGTTTCGTTCACACGGTTTACTTTGCACAGCACAGTGTGTGCGCTCGCTCTGCCACTTACAGTGTGCAGTGATATAATTAGCCTACGTTCAGATTCTTTCCTGGTATTGTTGCTGTTGAGGTTGAAATACAACCCAAAAGGCTGTTCATCTATTTTTAGGGGTGGCAGCTCATACAGACTCAGGCAGCCACGCTTTGAAGCTTCCTCCAGGCAAGATAAGGATATGAGGTGTGAGTGAGTGAGTGGCTGGTATCAGTGGGCCTTTTGTGTTTACTGCCTAGAATAACTGTTGTTATTGCTGTTGTTTCTCTTTCTTGTATCTTGTAAACAATTTTACAGCATACAACAGGTGAAGCCAGATTAAGTCGGAGATACTGAAACAATAGTCAGAGAGGTGGTGCCATACCTGAGAGACAGGACTGGACAGAAGGATGTGTCCACAGATACATAAGTAAACTGTGTTTCCAGATTAGCTGGCCATCCTCAAATGACGATGAGGAGTTGCTTTGTTTGAGCAGCTGGCTCATATCCAGCTGCAAATGTCAGAGGACTACTGAGGTATTAGGGGGGAGCGCGCTTTCTCAGAGATGTACTATAAGCTCCCATAATGGAGATAAAGGCGGGAAAGTAATAGTATCAGAGGGAAATGACAAAAAAAAGACTGGAATAATGTCGCTCTACTGGTTTCACACGCTTTTACCTGCAATTTGAATCTGTCTGCTGCAACATGTCAACATGCCTAGCCTCAAACTGATTTACCCGTGCATACACTTGGTAAGGTCAGCACATAATTGCAAGCATGTGTTCCTGCTAAACTGATTCATTAACACGTTGATTGACAGAGTTTAAATCAGTAAATGTTTTAGGTATCGCTTGTTGATCACTTTTCAAGCTAAAATCCAAGATAAAAGTTTTTTAGACCTCTTCATTGTGAGCTTTTGTTTAATTTGATCTCTGGGGACTGCACCTTGAAGACGCCACATTGGACCCATTTTCAAACAGCTTTATTTCTTTTTTTCTTTGTTTGCTATTTTCTGACATTTTAGAGCAAAAAATAAAGCTCCAATAAATAATTACTGATTAATTGATTACTTGGGGAAAGAATCACAAGATCAACCATGAATGAAAACTTTCATTCATTCATCTTCGATCATGTATCTGTTTCCGGGTCACAGTGGGTGCTGGAGCCAATCCCAGCTCTCTCTGGGCGAAGGCGGGTCACCCTGTACAGATCACCAGTCCATCACAGGGCCAACACACAGAGACAGACAGAGACCAACAACCACTCACACTCAGACCTACAGACAGTTTAGAGTGACCAGTTAACCCAAACATGATGTCTTTGGACGGTGGGAGGAAACCCACGCAGGCCTGAGAATCGAACCTACAACCTTCTTGTGGGGCAACGCTGCTAAACCCCTATGCCGCCGTGCTGCCTCCATATAAAAACGTTTGGGCTAAATACTAAAGGTTACCTCTTACGCTGATGTATCTTGGTTCTGGTAACTTTGGCATCATCGTGAATTGTCCAGATGGTCAGAATGTCCAGTGACACTCTGACTTTTTACCTTTGAACTTCTTCGACTGTATCATTTTATTAATTCATTTAAATTTAAAAAAAAAAAAAAAAAAAAAATATATATATATATATATATATATGTGTATATGTATATATATATATGTGTATATGTCATCAAAATATTTGCCCCTAATGTGAAAAGGACTATGTTTCAACAACACAATCGCTATCAGTAACCACTATGCTGCTGTGCTGCCCTGAATGAAAACAATTGAGTACACTATCTTTTTGTTGGTTTGATTGATTGATTTATTGATTGATTACAATCAATCAATCGTAAAGAAATCGGCACAGTATATGATATATTTGTGTCTATCACGCAGTAAGAGGATATTATTGTCCGGAGGTTAAGGCCAGGTTAGAGAGAGGCCAAATGTCTGTGACTCACACTTTTCATCAGTAACTCCTAGTAACCAAAAGCACGTTCAGCAGCATTTGGATTTATGGTGTTCTTTAAACAACTATGTATAGATGAGAAGCTTTTATCGGCAGCTTCACCACAGTGAACATAGCTTCAGGCTGCAGAGCTGCTCAGTGTGGGTCACTAAAGGTCATAGGGTGAGAGGTTGCGTTCACCTTGCCCCGAGCAGCATTTGCTGCCCAGCGCCCTTCAGTAAACACGGCCTGCTCTGTCTATCTGCTGTAGTTTAATAGAGTTTGAATCAATTACAGTACAACATTGTTCTCCTCAGTCAGCTCTGGCTATTGGGTTGTTTTATTCAAGGAGCTTTTCAAAGCATCACAAATCTGCAGTGAGGCCTGAGAGCTGAATTCAAACACAGATGCTGTAATGCTTTGGCTCATTCTTTCTCTGATTAATTTTTCACTCTGACACACACACACAAAACCAACACCACCACTGCCGCCACAGACCCCCCCAAACGCCCTCCCAAACATCCCAACCGTCGATCTCTCTGGACGTGACCAGACCAAGAGGGTTTGGGACAGGGACAATGATCTATTGAAAGAGACGGCGGGGAGGTGGGTGTGTGCGGGGGACTCGTGCTGGGGACTGCTGCAGATGTATGTCTTGTGACAGAGCAGGGACAGGACGGTGTATGAAGAAGGAGGGTTTAGAACTCGGAGGGGGTGTGTAACTTTATTTTGGTTGACAGCACAGCTGTTGCTCACAGCTGAGAAGAATTCCACTCATTCAGCAAATTTGAGACATGACCTCCCGTCAATCACTGCTCCTTAGATGGATTTTTGACTTTATGATCAACATTTCATTTATTTTTAGACGAATTAGGCTGAATCGTGTCTAAGGTCCTCCTCCTTTCAGTTGCTCATCACCCCTGTTTTTTGCAGCACATCACAACACGGCTTTTGCATTGTGTTTGTCCATATCTGTTGTGTGCACAACCTCTCGTTGCAGGCAGGGTGGATGGAGGATGAATTCAATATCAGGTTACATCACTCAGCACTGTCCAGCTGACTTCAATTAAAGGGGAGTTATCATGTGGCTTTTATATAGTATAAATCACAGCTTCAGTAGGGGGATCAGGCCAAGAGCACAACGTTTACAGATAACACCACACGGGAAATAATGATACTACGGCATTTTACTCAAAATGTCATAATAGGAGAAAAAAAAAAAACCACAATTGGTCACACGCTCAGATTCCCAGGTTAGAAAAAGCGAGTGATTAAACAGTGAGATACCATTGAAGCCTGAGTAAGGCATTGTGATAAATCAAAGGTCTGATCATTGGATAACTCAACTTCCGTTGAGATATTTCACTTGAAAACATCGATTAATTCCTTTTGGGCTTTTTTAAATTTTTTTTGATGGGCAATTTAGAGGGAAGTTAAATGTTGTCACTTGCTTTTTCGCATTTTGAAGCTGGTGCAGTAATAATAATGTAAATGTCAAATCTAAGAAAGTGGAGACAAAGGTAGACTGAAGGATTTCCTGTAAGTCGCTGCTTGTTTGGTCTGCCGATGTCTCCTCTATACTCTGAGCTGTGTATCTTTCCACTAATCTCAACCATCTTTTTAAGTGGCATTTGACCTGAGTAGCTTAGCACCGTATGTTAAGACCAAATCACCGATCCAGCTCCCTGTTTTCCCGCCACAACAAGTCGGTAGCAGGAAAGGTTAAAAGGAGAAAATGTTCTGGCAGAGTAACCCTGACATTTTTTCAGGCTACCTGCTGTGTGATGACCGCTGGGCTTTTGAAGATGGAAAGCAGCGGGATCCCTTTCTTAAACTCTTTCTTGTTCTCATTCCTCCTCTTCTCAAGTCAAGGCACCATCTGGTGGAGATCTCATAAGCCCCGCCTCCACTTAATGCACCACCAGCTTATGGTCCACTATTACAACTGCGGCAGCAACTGCAAAGGATCCTGGAAAATGCTGTTTTATTTTTTATTTTTTTATTTTTTTCTGTCTTTGTCCAGGCTACATCTCTCTGTGAATCCACCTTTTGTGTCAGTGTCTTTCTCTTTTATTGTTTTGCTTGTTTGTTTTCAGGCCCTTGAAAGTTGGGGGATTGGATTAACTACAGCATATAAAATCTTTTCTAGTTATATTGCATTGTGGTTTGTCCCAAAGTCAGCTCTTTCACAAACATGATTAACTTTGGCAAATTTTCAAATTTATTTCCTCGTGCCTTTATTGGCTGTGTTCCTTGGCCGGACAATGAGACACTTAGAGGGCCAGTTGATTTCACTGTAACAATTCCTGTATCTGGAAAACTGGTTGTTGTTGTGCCAGCTGACCTGAGAATGAACAGCACTGCCTCGCCAGTCAAGGCCTGGGTGTGAAGAACAAAGCTTTTCCTGTCCTCCTCCTTTGCTTTGTAGCTGGTGTGTCACCGTGACCTGGTTGATGCCTACGTGCAGTTATGTCTATAAGAAGCTCTTTAATAAAGGCTTTGTATTTTGATTGGAGGTTGTTTTAAATAGAAGCAATGCAGGATTACAATTTAACTGATAAAATCTAATCTCTTCACATGTCTGTCCTTTTCTGTTTCGCCTTATCTCGATGGCCCGGTCCTTTATTCACATGCTTCATTGTTATATGCTATAAGTTTGAATCCTGATGTTTGCTGTTCCTCTTAGTTCTCCCTGCTTTTCCTGTGCAAAGAAATATGGCCAAACACTGAAGTGAATATGTTTTTGTTTTTTTTTGTTGTTGTTTTTTTTTACCGTGGTAGACATTAAGATGTTGCGACTTGCTTCTCACATGGTTTGTCCTCTCCATCTGTTTTATTCTCCTCAGGTGAGAGTCAGAGCAACAGCCATAGAGTGAGCGGGTGAGGTGCAGCAAGCATGAGCGCAGACAGCCTTCAAGGGGTGGTGACCACCCCTCCCCCTTCTGGAGGAGGGACCAAGGAGCGTTACTTCGACCGGGTCAACGTCAATGATCCAGAGTACATCAGGGCCAGGAACATGTCGCCTGATCTTCGACAGGACTTCAATGTTCTGGAGCAGAAGAAACGTGTCACACAGATACTACAGAGCCCTGTAAGTCAAAAAGCACAACATGGGACATGTCGATTTGAAATTAAACAAGACAATGTGATGACGTTTAACATCCCTGTCATCTCATGACCAGCAACTGGCATATTTTTTTTTTAAATAAGGAAATGCCCCAGGTCACATCTGGGGTCCTTCATTTGATTCAACCATCTTACTAAAAACCCATTTTCTATTTTCTACACAGGACAGTCCTGTTAATGTAAATTGAATACATTTTTGACAGTCTTGGCCATACTTATCACTTTAGTGGAAAATTAGGCTGCTTAGGCTGTACAGTGGAGTCGTGGTCAGGCGGAGAACAGCATGAAGGTGCTGAAGTTTAAATCTATGGGTCGGCTCAGGTTTTTCTCTGTAGGGTTTGCGTATTCCAGCAGTGACAGAGCCTCTAGGGGAGCAGGGTACTGTGCTGAGAGTGAATGCGTGTCCAGCCGTATTTCTTTGTTTCTGTGATTGGGTATTCTTGACTCAGCCGTGCATGCTGGATTATGCTGTAGTTTTCCATATCTCATGATCAACAGTGTCATTGACTGCGTGGATGAAAGGAAATTGACCAGTTATCCACAAGTGAGAGAAGTGAGAGAGATAAGTAATGCTTATTAAAACCACAGCTGAGCCTCAAGATTACAGCGGACCCAATGGAGAACTTTCTACAATGCAGGGAACTTTTCACCCCGCTGAGTAATAGTTTGAGTAATCACTTCTCATTTTTTCTTCCTGTTAGTTATTATTATTCTCCGCTCCTCTGATTTCTAAAGAGGCTACAGCAATGACAGCTGTGTTAATTGCGTTAATGTTGTGACATTGTGACACAATATCTCAGCAGTCAGTAGGCAGCTAAAGCCCTAATATGACCTGCAGCTACCACACCCTCCTCACCCTTACAGGAGCTCTCCAGGTGCCCCCCAGGCCAGCAGCACTCATGCTGGGTCAGGTTTTCGCTGAAACCGACAGCTCGGAGGGTGTGGGAAGTTTCAGCCAACACAAGTAACATCTATTTAAATGTTACTACTGCTTGAACTTGGGTGTTTTGGAGGTACAGTTAGAGAAGGGAGCCACAGTGGGGCCACAAAATCTAATTACTTGAGCACTTTGTTTCCTGTAAAGGCAAATTATGGGGCTCTCGTAACTACTAGCTGTTGGCTCGTCGTTGGGTGCACAGTGCAGAAAATTTAAATCAAATTTAGAGATGTGGTCAAAGAGGGCATAGGAGCGTATCATACTATTTGATGTTGGATTGCTGTTTCCTTTTAGGCTCTGGATGCACCTGCATCCCTGTCAGGTACGGTTGTCCTTTTACTCTACTGTGCCCTTTGTACAGTTTCATCACCTTGTGTGGAAAACAAGCTCCCTCCCCTTCAGTCCAGCCTACACTGTGTTGCGTGTATTTGCCCAGCTCTATTGACACAAGGCTGGTCTGTGACTGAGGTGCTTCTCACTGTTTATAGAGGGTTTTTACCTTTGGCAAGGCAAAGTGTGTGTACATGTATTTGTATGCATTTGTAGTTTGAATTACTATGAAGCGTCGGATACCCTTTGGCGGCTTTAGAGTCAGCAGAGACATGGTAAAGTTATGGTAAAGTTAGGTAAAGGCTAAGGTTAGAAGTTGCTGAGGCAATAAATGTCCCAAAGGCAAGTTCCTCTCAAGCACAGTAACACAAGCCTGGAAGTGTATGATTGATATTGGGTCGTGGCTGTTCTGTGGTTTGGCCTGTTCTTTTTTTTTTTTTT
Source organism: Echeneis naucrates (assembly GCF_900963305.1). Taxonomy (NCBI): domain Eukaryota; kingdom Metazoa; phylum Chordata; class Actinopteri; order Carangiformes; family Echeneidae; genus Echeneis; species Echeneis naucrates. Next base: position 12,191,895 of record NC_042511.1, read on the forward strand.
TTTTTTAGCTTTAAATGTGATCCACATTATGCACATGCCCGGTGTGGTTGTCTTGGCACGCTGCGTTTTGAGCCAGATGTCTGGAAGGGCAGCAGCATGGTGCTGCTGATGCAGGTTTCCACCGGATACTCTTTGTATGTCTGTCCTTGTATGTGTGATTAAGCACCACAAGTGCAGTTAGGGGCACGCAAATGAGTGAGTACATTTAAGGGCCTTGCTCTCTGCAGACTACAGGGAGCTTTTGAGGCTCGTCTGGGTTCGAGTGTCACTGGTATGTTTGGTGTTGAGTCTGACTCTAAAGGGTGGATACAGATATTTTGAAAAGCTGTTTAGGTTTAGCTCAGGTTCAGTTTGGCTGGGCATTCGGCAGGGGACCACACATTTTAAGACAAACGGGGTCGGTGGCAACAACGACTGCGTCAGGCTCAGGTTGGCTTCAGAAAACAAGACAGCACCTGTAAGGGATGAGTCAGGTGGCGCTGGTTGCTAAGACTTGGGTTGGGTCTAGAGAGATATGGGTGGCAGTTTGTCTTTCACAGTTGACTGCATTTGATCCTTATCAGCAGCAGTTCAACAACTTGAGAAGCAGTGACCGAGCCCAGCGACTGCAGTGCAAGGACGCTGCAGTTTGTAGTGTGGTCCTACGTATTAACAGAGTTGGAGAGTTTATTTTGGAGAGCCAGCTGAGTAGCGAATCCGTTCTTTTGGGCGTTTTCAAGTGCAACATGAAAGCACGATATGGTTCTAGTCAGTTTTACTGCTTGGTGAAGTCAGTGGATTTCTTATTAAATCACAACATTTCAAACTGAAATGATTTGTCAATTATAAAAAAAAACAAAACAAAAAACATTCAACCATTATTTTATTCAATTTTATACCAAATTAAAATTCCAAATTGAGAATATATTATTCATACCTATCAGCTGGTTAAAAACACAGCTCGAAAAGAATGTTTGATGCAAAATTAATCAGGTGGTAATATTTGGTGTACAGATTATCCTGCCGCACCCAAAAGCTCCTGAAAAAGGAGACGATACCACTTTAAGTCTGTTAATTATCACCTGAAATAACTGTCATTATACTGACTGTATGTCATAGATGACCCAGTATCATTACTTACACGCACCACTTATTGCTGTGCTTGTTTGACATACTTATGTGCACTTTGCATTTTTCCCGCTTGCTGCGGTTTTGAACGTGGGCCAGCGAGCTCTCAGCCAACACTAACAGGTGGCTCCCTGTGGGCCGTAGCCTGTTTGCAGCTCTCACATCAGGGCAGTTGGCCGTACAGTGCCAGTTTACTCATATTCAGCTACAACAACAATAACAAGTGCATGTCACCAGCTGGACGGGGACACGTGTGCTCCTTTCACATTGTCTCCTCCCTGTCATTTTTATTTTTTCTGTCTTTCTCAATCTGTTGCTCCACAGTTTTCAGCTACAACAAAAACACCAACAATATGCGTGTGACCAGCTGGATGTCCACTCATGTGCCTCTCCCTTTTCTCTCCCTCTGTTTGTTTTGATTCCAGTGTTATGGGACTAGTGGCGGCTCCAGATTACATGTTTCCTAGCGCTCAGATGGCAGGTTGTATTTAAAGTCGGCCCAATATAGACCAGGCAGGACTTCAGCGACTCATTCATGCAGCCGTGTTTACCTTTAGCAGTCAAAGGCTACAGCTGAACCCTCCACCCTCAAACCCCTTTCAGTGTCTTTTCATCTCTTCACAATGTAGTCACTTCCATGGATTGTATCCAACAACAATATGCTTAAAGACAACAAAGCACAAAAAGTAAAAGGAAGTAGATGAAAAATTAATGGCGCCTCAGATCTTATTAAACATGTAATAAATAAATATTCTGCCCGGGCCTTCCATGCATTTTACGGCATTAACACAGATATAATCACTTTGTGCCTGAAAGCAGCAGGTGTTTTCATCTTTTTATGGAAATGGAGCAACAAAATCCTCACGATTTTCAAATATCAAATATCTTTGCAGGTTAATTGTCTTTTTGTCATTTTTGCACTTCACTGGACCTCTGGAAATATATTTACTACCTTTTATATTACTTGGTATATTTTGATTATTAAAATTCAAGATGGGGAAGTTAGTTTTTTGTTTTTTGTTTTGAAGCGGATTTCAGCTACATTTTCAGCGTTTGCTATGACATGCAAGAAGGTTTGTGAGACATTTCATGTCTGAGAAGGAGCTTGCGTACAAAGCTCGGCTGCAAATCCAAAACTCACAAAGTCACAAATTGGTAAATCACGATACTAATTTGTTAATATCATGATTTTAATGTGTTAATATGTTAAATTCATCTCTCTATAACTGCCAGTAACTGGCCTGCTGTGTCTCGATTTGCAACCTAGAAGTTCAAAAGGTCAAAAGCTCTACGAAGCTTGAGATTAAATCAGATGAAATCAAATTTGAGTTATGATTCCACATGTTGCTTCTATTTTCTGCATCTCCTTTCCTGCTATTAGATTTCCCTCTCCTCTCCTCCTCCTCCAGTGTGTGGCCCAGTTTGTTCATCATCCACAGAGATGATTTACTTAGTGGTAAATTTACTCAGCGCCATTTGCACTGGACTGTGGTTTTCAGGGGAAGTGCACGTTTTCTCCTCTTCCCTCCCATTTGCCAGACACATAAGTGGATAATTTATGGTGCTTTGGCAGGTTCTTTTAACCCTGATGCAAGGCAAATGTAACATGTTCCTTTCTTCTTTTTTCGCTGTCCGAAGGTCAATTTTGGTGTAACAATACCAAAATGAACTCACTCACTCAATCAAAATTTGCTGTTGAAATTAACACTACACTGAGGTTTTTTTTTTCTATGCCGCAGTCTTTCCCTTCAGAGCCCTTTGTTTAATTTTGGCATTTCACAAAATATCAGCGGTGGAGCAGTGCCCTCAGATTTGGCAACAGACTGAAAAGTTAGTCGTTCGTGTGCAACCTTAAAAGGATCGGCCAGCAGTTAGAAGAATACCCAAGGTGCTTAGAAAGCAGGCTTTACACTAGTGAAATCAACCACAGACAGCCACAGACAGAAATGTTTAAGCCATTAAGAAAAGTAAATGGATTTTTTTTTTTGGTGAAACTGGTGCATGAACATATTTGGAACTGGATATCTGCCAATCCAAAGTGTTAGTTCAGTGTCAGTGCCGAACTGACCTGACTGTGCAGTTAGGTATCGACCATGATGAGACCAATTCACACTAAATACAGTTTCAGTGTCATTTTCAAATTCTAGGTTTCCCCTTCCAGTCACATTCATGGAGTCATGAGCAGCTTGGCCTCACATTGCCTCACCAAAAAAAAAAAAAAAAAAAAAAACGATTCCAGTGAGCTTTACACATGCAGTGTTGAATTTGATAGCTAACTCCAACTTGTATTGATGCACAGTGTATTTTCATCCACTCATATAGCTGTGTTATCGTTATACGCTGATACAGCCTCTTGTCAGTTTTGAGGAATATTCAATACAGCTAGGGTAAATGATCTCCTGTGCTCAGCGTCTCCTGCACTTTCTGTCAGGGTTAACAAGTTCATCCCTCAAGAAAGAGGCCAGAGACATTTATGCAGAGCAGGGAGAAATTACAGTCAGAGTTGAGGACCAGCTTCACTCATGCACACAGGGTTAGGTGGGGCGATGGGGATCAATAGCACTGGCAAGCTTGCAGACAGACAAGCTCCTACTTTGTAACACCATCATTAGAAAGAAGAGCATTGTGCTGACAGAAGCTGTGGCTGAAGTTGCAGGACTCACCTGGTCTGTGTGTTTTTCTTCTTCTAGGGTAGTATGTGTACCAGTGTTGGCCTTACAAGGTTCATCTATCCATTTGTGTAGGTTTCAAAAAGTCTTTTCAGACTCCAGTGTGGGTATGCTCTTACTTTATCGGGCCAGATGAATGATGAATGAAAATGAAATGATCTCCAAGACACCTGAAAGTGCAGGCTGAAGTGTGATATAGTTGAAAAGAAAAGTTTCATGGATATAAGAAAGAAAAGGTTGAGATTTTATATGTAAAAGGCAAAGCCTATGAAATACTTACTTTCTCAAAACAACCACATTATCGCAACATTTCTAGTGAAACTTTCTGTAGTGAGTCAGGTAATTTCAAATTAGGACACATGCATTTGTGGCGTAATGCAGAAACCATCGTGAGTGACGCATAGTTCTTTTTCAGGCAGAAAGAACAGATGTGTAGGGTTGACCTTCCTCTGACAAAGTTGTAAAAGGTCCGGTCTTCCTTTCTCACAGGATGATGCACAGCAGTTTAGCTGTCACCTGAATTTACAACAATAACTGCAGAAACAAGAGAATCAAAAGAAAAGGAAACTCTGTTGACACAAACTCTTGGAGGGTTTGAAACTTCCTGTTAGATAATAAGAAAAGTTTCTATTGTCCCTCACGAAATCTGAATCAGATGCAATATGCACATAAGGTATTATTGTTCAACATATGCCCAACAGCGAGGAATGGCAGCAATCAGGACAAGATCCTGATACTGTAGGTAATGGCCATAAGTAATCCTGACAGACAAGGCTTTCCAGTGAAATTAAAATAAAGGCAATATTTCTAAAAAAGAACCAACATAGGACTCTAATGTCATATCGCACTGAACCTCAGATGGATCACTGTTTGATTTCTCAACTCTGCTTTTTGTTATTTTGAGTAAGTGCCCGTGGTTTGCCGCTCTCTCCACTATCAGGCTCTGACTCCTCCACAGAGGAATTGGACAAGCTCCATTCTGCATGTTGACTTAATTCTCTGCTGCAGTTCCACTTTGAAAGATTAGCCTCTGCCATTTTGGAGCAGTCACAGAAACACTTCCTCATTTCCCTGATTGGATCGCATTTATTATAAGCTAGGTTTAGATGGGAAGAAGATCCGGTATTTTTCTTTTTTACTCCAAGGGGGAATGTGCCATAACAGTAACCATGTCACGTGTCTTCTCGCTTCCTGTCTTTGGGTTGAGGTGGGCTGTGATTAAAAAGACAAGAAGGCACACACAGCTAAAAAAAAACCACACTTGATGTGTGATGTTGTTTCCATTGCAGATGTGAGGGTTTTGCCTAAATATTAATGATACAATCCATTTTTTGCCCATGGATTAATCTGTTTAGATGATGGGAATCAAATCCCTGCTGTTAATCTTCTTGGGAAGCAGCGGATGCCTGGTGTGTGTGTGTGTGTGTGTGAGAGAGAGAAGGGGGTTAAAGGGGTCAGTCTGAGGGATGACCATGCCAAAGAATGATCAAACGACTCTAGCTCTACAGTGCTAGAGTCGCAAGAGTCTTTTCTAGCATCTTTCAGTAAGTTGTTTTGGTTTACAGCCCCCCATTCCTGTTTCGAATCAGCCTCACTGCTCTAATAGCCTTGTTTTCAATGGAAAAACTATGAAAACATACACTGAGCCTCATTTACACAGCTCAAACTGACAGATAGTGAAACGTTGGCGCTGAGCTAGGGAACAAAAAGGAATATTTGCCAGCAGATTCTGTCCCTTGGCAGTAAGGGAAGAGCTAAAACAGAGTAAATATTGGTCTTAATAGTGTTGGTTATGAACATTACTTCTAATGGATGCTAAAGGTTCTTTGCATCTGCAGGCTGTTTAAATAGCACCTATAGGCGAACAAGGTTGTATTACTTACTTAAAAGGGGTAAAATGTCAGACTTGTATTTGCAGTGTGTACCACTGACCCCCAGTGGTCTGAAAAAACAAACAACAAACAAACAAACCAAAAACCTGATTGGATCTCATTTGTTTCTAGGTGGCATTTTGTGGGAGTAGTTTGTGCCAACAGAGCTGACCATGTCGAGCTTGCAAGAATCCTTCAGCACGGGCTCAAAACAAAACCCTTTCTAGTGGAGTCACACAGACTCTCCCTCAGGGTCTGTTCTCTGGCTCCACTAAACTGTCTTTAACATTGTGGCTCCACTGTCAGTGCGATGGTACAACGGTCTCTGAAGCACAAATACCCACAACAAGAGCACTAACAAATAAAAAAAAAGGGGGAGAAAAAAAAAACAAAAAACCTCAACCCGCCACTGTCGGACATCCACAACAGGCCAGTTTCCAGAGCAACTTGGCCATTAGCAGCAGAGGAATGTCTGGCCTGGGTTCAGAAGCAGTGGTGCTCTGGGGCTGTATGTATCCTGACACAGAGGGTGGGGGGTGAACTGTTTCGTTGGGTTGGTCCAGTTTTAACAAAACATCCCCACATGGCCATAAAACCAAAGGCCCTAACTCCATTCTCGTTACACTAATGGACTGTCCCATGGGGTAACTGGAGGGGATGTGGGGGGCCGAGACAAGGGGAAGTTGTGTGTCAGAGATGTTTTTATGCGCGGACACAGCTCTGTTGGGAACATGTTGAGTGTTGCATAAGTACTGAGATCAAGTAAAGGCATGAATATTTGATGTTGTGCTGTTAAAGGAGTCATTATATGAAAGCAGGGTTGTGGCCTGTTTTTACTCCTGCTGTGATGCTTTTGCAATAACTGGATTTAAATTTCCTCCAGGAAGTCAAATTATTAGAATTTGCCTGTTAACTCTGGCAGACAATAAAGTGCAGTGAATTTTTTATGAAAACGTTGAAACATGAAAACACGATTTAAGTGTTCGGGGGGGGGATGACATTTCAGAGTGGCAGACTTTGCATACAGACCATAGAGAAAAATCCTTCATTTATAAATCCAGACTGATAACCAGGCTGTTGGAACAGTCCTGCAAATCATTTGAAAGAACTGAGACAGCCAAAAGTTCTCTTACAGATAGTAACATTTTAGATGTTTGCTGTTGTCTTACGGGTTTTGTTTCATGGCCAGGCAGGCTGGTTGGTTAAGATTTTTGGTTTCACACTAAGAAAATTCTTCATGAGGTAGATTAAGCTAAATGTGACCAGAGTAACAACACATAGTCAAACAGCTTTGAAAACAAAGATGGGACTTTAAAGGAATATATTCGTCTCACTGAGGCCGCGGTGGCTATAGGCTCTGTGTGTATTGATGTATTTGCCAGCAGTCTAATATCTAATAATTTATGGGACACGGGGAAGAGCAGTCACTGTTGAGATGCAGCGCTCCATGAGGACAAACATTAATAAATAAAACCCTACAGATGGATGCAGCAGAGGAAACACCAGCTTTACATTGTTGCCATCATATCAGAACGTTGTGGAATATCCCTCATTTAGCTGAAGCACATGTTGTAAATGCATTACTGGGGCTCTCACGGATCTTGTTGTCCATAGGGTACAAAATGCAATGAAGAAAGGACTAGATACAGACACCCGAGATATCCTTGTGGCTCAGGAGATGTGAACTTTTCTTCCTCCTTTATCTCTCCTTTCTATCTTGCCACAGTTGTAAATCAAATATGTCCGATGGTTAAAAATGCATTTTATTCAAATGGCTTCGAAAGTGCATTGCCTTTGATAGACTTCATGCGTTTGTGTCTGCGGCTTGAAAATCCTCTGTACTGTTCACAGCTTTAATGTCTTTAGCCGGTAGGGAAAGGTGAGTGTGCCCCCTGAGTGGTTAACAGCCTTATTAAGATTAACCGGAGCTATCCATACAGCATTACCTTGTCTGCCGTTAGCTGCTGGAGCTGTATGAATATAACACGCACCTGTAGCATCAACGCATTTCTCCGCTCGCTCTCCTCAGTGCTTGGAAACTGAGAAGTCTTGAGGTCTCTGTTTGAACTTTTGATTTAAGAGCTGTTGCGTGATGAGAAACATTTACTTGGACAGAAAGTGAAAGCATCAGATCATACCATGTGTAATATGATATAATGCATCCGGCGTGTGTGTTTCTGGTCTTGGATAAGAGCATGTTTACTTGTACTGCACTGCGTCTGTAGAGTCAGCAGATGTCTGTAGTCAGGACCAGAGGATTGGCACCACACACACACACACACACACACACACACACACACACACACACACACACACACACACACACACACACACACACACACACACACACACAGACACTCTCTCCCAGTCATTTTGAGAAGCCAATCATAATGCAGGGTGTGAGCCGGTCAGACAGCCAGTCCTGACTCAGTTTCTCGTCCAGTCGGCCTATAGTGATCCATCTTCCTCCAGTTGTTTGAGGACAATTCAGATTGACGCCCGAGGAGCGTGTCTAATCTGTGATTAACACAGCCCACCCCCCACCCCCTTCTTCTCTTCATTCCCTTTTCCTGTCTCTCCAAATGTTCCCACATCTCTTTCCTCTGTCATCTCTCTGTCATAACTAATCCCTTGCTCTACTGTCCTCGACTCATATCGTTGTTCCCTTCATCTTTCACCCTTGCCTTTCCAGTCAGTTCAGTTTAATAAAGGAAGTTGAAGCTTAATTCATTTAAAGTTGTTTAAGCAGTATGTTACCCGATCGGAGCACTCCGGAAGTCAGAGGGTTGATTTTTTTCTCGTGTGTTGTTCACAGATATCGATCACTTCTTGGCTTCAGAGCATGTTAAAAAAAAAATAATAAAAAAAAAACATAAATTGAACTTTGCTTTCCCACGCGCATCCAAATCTGTCTTATGTTTCTAGTTTTTGTTACATTGTCATCTCACTGTGACATTATTTTCTCTGTCCCAACTCTTTCCTTTTCTTCCCCTGCAGGCCTTCAAGGAGGAATTAGAAAGTCTGATCCAGGAGCAGCAGCGGAAGGGGAACAACCCCACCGGCCTGCTCGCCCTCAGACAGATTGCTGACTTCTTCATGGCCAGCTCAGTGGCTGGTTTCAACACCTCGCCCCTCAGTGAGTACGCCTCGGTGGTTACCCTGGGCAACCAGACGCTAAAATTTAGCTAACATGCCAGCCTCACCCTGAGTGCAGACACTTTGAACTGTGCTGAAACACAAAAAGAGAGGAGATTCATACGCAAACATGAGCTTAGTGCGCTTGAGGGCATAAATGCCCTAAAACAGCCCAACCCCAGACTCCGGAAGAGCCACGCATTTTTCTCCAGGGTTTGATCCTTTGTGAGTTCTGTCCAGGAGTTCATATGTGAAGTCTGCTTCCAATCAGAGCTCTGGTATGCACAACAAATACTAAATAGCATGTCAAAGGCAATATTCAATTCAGTTAAGCTCTTCCCATAAAATGCAAATCTAATGAGGTGTGGAAGTAAACAAATTTTCAAAGGGTGAACTGCAGTAAGAACATCTCTGTGGGCAAATTAGTAATCTGTCTGATATTAAGGGAGATGTGTCAGATACACAACATCATTAAATAGAAATCCAGCTGTTGCACGCGGGGTATAACTGTAACTGAAGAGATCACCAGTTGAATATGTCTCTGTGCGTGTCACCTAAATAACCAACTAACTAACTTGTTCATGCAGATTTACATAAAAGTGAGACCAAACTTATATATATATATATATATATATATATATATATATATACATATATATACATATACACTTTCTTATCTCCACTCCTTTCTGCTTTCCTCAGGTCTGGGGATGGTCACTCCCATCAGCGACATTTACGGAGTTGAATCTGCCACGATGGTGAAAGGCGAGAAGCTCACACGCTGTAAACTAGCCAGCCTCTACAGACTGGTCGATCTGTTCAGCTGGGCACACTTCGCCAACTCTTACATCACAGTGAGTGCCCAACCAGATTAGATAAGATACTAGTGTTAAAAGTTGTGCTTTATGAAAACTATGACACTGTATCCTGATTAATTCCATAGAATTTCTAGTTAAATGTGTCAATATGCACTCATTGATCTGGGTAGAGTCATTTGGGATGGTTTTTGAGGATGATGTTGTTGTCAGGTCAGTTTTCTTGAATCTCTTTAATGCCATTGACTTTTTTTTGCCTTAGGGGAGGGTTAGTAAAGAGCAGGACCACATCCTTATCATCCCCAGAGGACTGTCATTCGCTGAGGCTTCTGCATCAAACCTGGTAAGAGAAAAATTTAGAGGTGGACAATTACAAATAGACATGTAGTTTGATACTGAATTAAAAAAAAAAACAAAAAAAAAAACAAAACATTCCACTACAGTAATATTGGGGGGGGGGGGGGATCAAATTGCAGCAAGTAAAACATTTGAATATGCAAGATTTTGAAATAAATGTCTTTCTCTTTTTCAGTAAGACTAAATGTTTTTATTGTATTTAAGTGTTGGTTTATCTGCAGAACTAAAAGCACAAACATTGGACTTTCATTTCACTGAACCCTTGATTGGACTGAAAGAAATATCATGGCTTTAGATGTGTGTCAGTTTCAGTGTCCTTGGCTGTGTTTGTTAGCCAACAGCAGCATTCAGTGTATTGAGCGTTTGGAGGAGGGGACTAATGCTTTTCTACTTTGCTTAATCAGCCATTTACTTCCTTGAATTGAATAAAGGGTGGATGATATTTTAGTCTTCAATAGAAACAATAGACGACATCTCTCTTTCTCTACAAGTCATTGGCATGTTTAATGACACTGATTCTTGTGCTGTTGCCATTAGTTGGACCGCATCATACCTTTTCTCAGCCTGCTGCTTTCCTCTAACAAGTCAGCAAACACTGTGGCTGGTGCAGGTTATTTGTTTGTCCAGTTTCAGTTGAGAGAGTGCACATATTGTCACAGCACTGGGCATGCTGTGCCAACAGATGAATAATTATTTGTCTGCCTTGCATTTTAACTTCCTGTGTGTATCTGTTTTCCTCTTTTTCCATTTTCTTGCACTGTCACCAAATTTTTGATTTGTGCTTATTCCAAGCTGAATAAATTAATGACAAGTGCTTCATATGACCGGGCAGTTCACCTCACAGTGATTATTCTGAAAAGCATTTCCTCTGTCAACCAAATGCAAGTACATTTGTGAATTTTACAATATATTCTTGAACGTATCTCAGCTCTGGTAAAGGCTATGATATCAGAAATAAGAAATATATCAACAAGGGGGTGACAAATAACACCCTCTAGTGATATATTCTTTGATGGGGGAAAAAAATGCTGAAAAGATGAAGAACAATCAACCAAACCAAGTCACATAAATCCCACACGGTTGACCTTTGACCTTTTTACCCTTTTTTAAGTTAGTATTTAAGTTGTCCATAGCGCAAGGTAAAAAAAAAAAAAAAAAAGGTCAAATGAAACTTTTGCTCGAAGTAAAGCTTTTGGCTTAGGGTTAGAAATGTGAGGCAACGTTACTTAAACGGAACTTATAGTTTGTGTGTCTGGATTGTGTTTATCGTCACTGTGGTCGTCTGTGTGACATTGATGACCACATTTTTGTAACTGTCAGGAGATGAAAATAATGTCTATGTCTTTGTAGATGCAGCTGACCTCCCGGACTGTTTTAGTGCCAGTCACAATCCAGCGGCTTCTTTAGTGGCTGAGTTCCTGTGTTTAGAGAAGCAAACAGGTTGATTAAGAATAAAGAGCTTTAGAGGTTGTGCGGGGGTCGAATGGGCGGGGGCTCAGGCATCAGAGAAAGATGGAGTTCAGTTAGCTTTGGTCGGTTTCCATCCGCCTCGCCCCCTCAGTGTCTCTGCTGGACCTCTGAGGTGAAGGTGGCTCATTGGAGCTTATGGAGAGTTTGTGGCTTTTTAGTTTAGATCGATGTCACTGGAGAGTAGCTCTAATCAGAGTCCGAGTAACAATAGAGACTGACTTTCAGGGAATTCAGGGATTTTAGCTGCCAATGTTGGGCCAATGTTTTTTTTTTTCCCCATCCAACCGAGTCACATTTCACATTCTTTTCGACAGGCCCCTTGGCATGCTTTTATAATTAGAAGTGCTATCATGTTGAAGGACGTGACAGGGTGAACACTGGACACTGGACATGTGATGTAACCTAATCGATGTCTGATCGGTTGACAGCTGGCTGTGACAAAGATGGCAGTAGTTAGTAACGCTCGGCTGGTGCCATTCGTCTGCCGGGTAAACTGACAATTGGCAACAATCATTCGGCCAAACATCCATATGGCTGGTAAAAGGCAGAGCAGCGCTCAGGACATGACTGCGGATTTTCAGACATCACCAGAAAGCTGTGAACTCCACACTTCAGTTTTATTTAATCAATAATCATGCCCTGAATTTTTAGTCCAACACAAAAACATATTTTACCTAATAGAAAATCCCACAAACACATTAGTTACGCAGTCGTGTAACAGCAAAATAAAAATGATCGGAAGTAATTTGTGCTTGTACTCAGGAGGACAAGGTTCCACTATTCAGCACAATTATGAGATGACAAATCATTCATAACTAAAGCAGCACTAAGGAGCTTATTTTCAGCCCTGTGATGTTTCCAGCTTTCAGCCAGAGAAAAGACACGGAATATTTTAAAATCGTTTTCTCCCTTTTCACCGCATTTCACCATAAAATTTTTCAGTGTGCCAGTCATTTGCAATGTTCTTTGTCCCTCCTACATCATGCTTGAAACATTTTACTCCTCAAACACAGAGGCTCACAACAAACTTTGCAGGCTCCAACCAAAACTGCTTGTACTTTATGCCCTTTAACTACATGATGGATGCCCTCCTATTGTGATCGTGCACGCTTGGACGTGGTGTTGTGAAAGAGAAATGTGAGCCTGTAGGTTCTGGGTTGCATCACAAAGCAACGTGTGGTTACAGCGATGAAAATTTTGTACAAGATCTGAATCAGAGCTGGTTTTTCTGTTTGTTATTAGGTTTTACTGTGAGGCCTGACATCTGCAGTCAGCTTCATTGTTGCTATTTCCTCAGGTTTTATGCCTCAATCTCGCAGTCCAGTTACCTGCCTTTATTGTGTCTTTAACTTCTCTGTCTATCCAACTCCCCCCCCACACAAGCTCTGCCTCAATCTTTCCCTTCATCGCCCATCTTTCCTTTACCGTAAATTAATAAATGCTAACTGGCTGGTAATGAAGTTGTCATAGCAAAGGCTGTCATGTACACTCTTTGACTGTATTATGTTTCCTGGTAATCTGCCAATTCATTTCCTGAAGAGAAGCAGATGAGAGAGAAGGAAACATTGATAATATGATTTCTGTTATTATGTGCGTCATTGGTTTAGACTTACAATTGTGTCTCCCTACATAATGGAGATTCATCAGCTCTGTGTTTGTTTGAAGGGACGGATCTGGTTACATGCCAATCTCTAAATGTGCCTTAGTGCTTGGGTATATTTAATTACGCTGATCTGGGCGCAGTTAGTTTTATCATATCTCTCCCTGTGCCATCTTCCAGCCTCTACATATTCCTCCCCTCAAAGGAGAACTTAATAATGTGTCAATAATAAGTGTTTAGGTTTTTGAAGAGAAAAATGTTTTGGTTTAAAAGCAGTTGGAGCTTTGCAGACGCCAGCTCCAGATCCAAATCAGAAATCCTTCAAGTGACCACATACTTTGTGTCCTCGCCTCATTTGTCCAGGTGAAGGTCAACATCATCGGGGACGTGATCGAGCAGGGCTCCACCAACCTGAGGATTGACCCTGCAGGTTTCAGCCCGCACGCTGCTATCTACTCCATGCGTCCAGACATACGCTGCATCATACATGTGCACACTCCTGCCACAGCCGCTGTAAGTTCCCTTTACGCCAGCGAGCGACCGTCCAGGGCCGAGCTGCAGGAAAATGAATGTTGGACCCTTCTACTCTGATTAATCTGAGGCTCACTTTTACATGGAATCTGATATTGCTGAGCATATCAAATATTTCATTTTGGGATTAGTCTTTCTCGGGAGGTGTCGAAATGTGAGTGGTGCAATTATACCACTGAAATAGACATCACTACTGAAAGCGAATATTCATCCGTAAACAGACACTGCTATGCGCAGTGTTTGTGACCTGTGCTCTACAGTGCATGAATTCAGTTATGTCTTATGACGACAAGAGGCTTGTTTCTGCATCCATCAGGGGAAAGCACTTTCAAAGGGTTTCTTATAAAACCTCTGTTGTACGCCCATCGAAGCTTTGTTTTGTTTTTTTTTTTCTTCTTCTTCTTTCATGTCTTTGCTTATTCTTAACTCTGTTGTTTTAGGTGTCATCTATGAAGTGCGGCATTCTGCCCATTTCCCAGGAGGCACTGATCCTGGGAGACATCGCCTACTACAACTACCAAGGCAGCCTGGATGACCAGGAGGAGCGGCGTGAGCTGCAAAAAGCCCTTGGGCCGACCGCAAGGGTGAGAAAACTCTTAAAACCGAGCGCTGAGTTCAGCCTATCTGCCTGTCTAACAGTTCAGCATTTAGCCAATACTTTTCTATAATAATCCCTTCCTTCTCAGACCAGTAGTGAATAAGTTTGAGCCATTTCCCACATCTGCGTGCAAAGTATGCAGGCACTTAGCCTAACCTATTATAAAGACTCAAAACATGAGTAAACAGTAACTTTGCTCTGGACTAAGCTCATAAAATCTGTTGATTAGTCCATATAAAGCTTAATATTTAACACATTACACATTGTGTTTCATTCATACAAAAGCCAGGATACCAACATTATCATTGTTTAAGAAGGATTTACAGTATGTGCTGAACTCTTCCTTGGGTGGGCACAGTGATTTCCTGGAGTCTTTTCTAATCACTGATGGATTATTAATCAAAGAGCATTCACAATAACAAAAGCCTCTTTGACTGAAAACTCTACACTCTGTTAGTGAAGGCAAACAGGCAAGAATGGAAGGGATTTCAAAGAGCTCAGAATAATCATCTAGATATTTGAAAGTAGTTTTTAAAATAATCAAGGTAAGGAAGCTGCTACATCTCGTCCTTGCCATCATGAAAGAACAATGATCCAATTATCCGGGTGTGGTGTATTTTGAACAGGAAGCAGTGAAAGACAGTCAAAGCAACACATCCTGTTGAAAAGTCTACTGTTTGGGTTACCTTCTGCACCTCCTCACTTTTGTCCCTACATGTGCTTTACTATGTGAGTGTTTTGCACTCACTTCTTAATCATGATTTTAACTGAGTGAAATGGGCAAAACTTCAGGAAATTTTCCACTGTCCTGCTGAAATGGCTACTTTTTAATTAAATGGCTCAAAGCTCTAGCCTGCTTAAACTCAAATTAGACAAATAGATCTGTCTGTGGTTTATCAGTATTTATCTGTGTGTGTGTGTGTGTTGCAGGTTTTGGTGCTGAGGAATCATGGTGTAGTTGCTCTTGGGGAGACCATTGAAGAGGCCTTTCACTACATCTACAATGCCCAGTATGCCTGTGAAATCCAGGTACACACATGCACACACAGACACACACACTAGCTAACTGTTGCTGTTTTGGGCACCCAGCACATTCCTGCACCCGTTCATACGAATAAAACCTGCAGGGCGGCAGCTCACCCTCTAAATCTGATCTCTCCGCTGTCACATTCCACCACTCTGACTTCTTCAACAATGCTCCATAAGTCAATAATTTTGTGCCTTGTGGACAATGGTGGCTAAACACTGTCTTAAAGAGTGAAAGAGTTAATTGTCATGTGTACAGTAAAGAATCGCATTTCTCTGTACAATGAAATTCTTTTTTGCTGCCCACAATGAATGCGTCCATGTATAGACATAGATACATGGAATAAAAATGGAAAAAACTGTTTAAGAAAATACAGTAGAATCAAAACAGAGCAATCTCAAGCAGCAATAGAAATATGCAATAACAATATCAGGCAGTGTGCAAAATGAAACATCCAAGATGATGGCATGTGCAAATGAAGTGTAACAGTTGCCTGACTGTTACGTGAGGTGGTCGATGCAATTCGTAACTCTTGTTTAGGAGTCTAATGGCAGTGGAAAAGAAAGAGTTCTTTAGTCTGTTAGTCCTACATTTCACACTTGTAACTCTGGCCTGAGGGCAGAAGTGTGAACGGTCCGTGCTGGGGATGGGCGGGGTCCTTGAGGATGGAGGCAGCTCTCCTGTGGACTCTGCGGTGGTAGATGTGGCGTCCCGGTGATCTTTTTCAGCAGGGCTGTTAAGAAGTTGGTATGCTGTTGTTGATGTTGGTCCAAAACAGCATTTAGAGAAGGATGTTGTGCTTCCTGTTTGAGTGAGTCTGTGAAATCAACCACAGACTTAGAATCAGCAAATGTACAGCAGCTGTCAGACTTTTAGCTGTGGCAGATGTAGAGCTATGGGGGAGCTCATGATGTGTAAATCTGTATAATGTTATGTTAAGTGTGAGGTTTCTCTGTCGGGCTCCTGCGTGTCTTTGTGCTGACTTGTTAATGCGATGGATTTCAGAGATGCTGCTGTAACAGGCACACCAAATCTCCTGATTGACTCTCCCCAGTCAAGCAAAAGAAAACATTAATCCATCCTGCAAAGCCCAGCTTAATTTCTATAAATAAATTCTCCAACCATGTTTGTGGTCGACATGTACTATATATTGCTTGGTACAGATATGCTTTTTGTTTTTTGTTTTTATTTTTAATTATATTATTATTTCTTATTTTGGTTTTACAGAGCATCTTTCTTGTACCTGGAGATTGGTTTCTTCTATCATGTTGCTTTCATTTCCATCAGAATAAATGTTTGATGATACAAAAGGCATCTATTTTGTGTAGCATAAGCTGTCAGTCTTCCGCAGAGCCTCACGTGCGTCCTATTGTCCTTTCTCTGAGTTTAGGTGAATGCCATCTCCTGTGCTGGCAGCGTGGACAACCTGATCGTACTGGATCAGGAGAAGTACAAATCACGAGTGTTCGCCGTGTCCACAGCGGCTGCCGTTAACATGGCTGGCCAGTACAAGTGGAAGGTCGGAGAGCTGGAGTTTGAGTCGATGATGAGGATGCTGGATAACCTGGTGAGTCAACAGATAGCAAAGTGAGAAATTTTGTACATTTTGCACAAATGCACTCTCTACACTCACATCCTCTGGCCTGTTAAATCGCTAGATATTTTTCAAGCAACTTCATGTGATATAATTGTAAAAAAACATGAAGGTTAAGGGAGAAATTTCTGCAAATATTATGATTTATTGATGACAGAATATTTATTGACAGTCCCTGACTGAAAACAGCTCTTAAAGTGTCTCGTGAAGTCGTCTGCAGTCAGGTTTACATTGCTGTTTTCCTTTCTTTGTGGATAAGCAGAGTTAGAGAAGAAAGTCCAAGCCGAAGAATAGAAACACAACTTTTATTATTTAGGAGGCACTCTTACTCACACAGTGACTAGCTGTTAGCTGGTATGGAGAAATCAGTTTTGAGAGGCACAATTAGTAATTTCAGGATAAACTAAAAAAAGCATTTCAAGGAAGCAGGAAGTGATGATTAAATAATAGATTTTCATCACAGCAGATAGCGTCTGGGTTGGGCGCTACACACATCGAGTGTGGGGGTTCAAATAGAATTGATTGTCTCGTCACTTTTTATTGTATTTTCTATCCTTGTATCATTACTTTTCTTTTTCTTTTCTCTCCTCTTGATGTTCGCATTTTTCACCTTCCAGCTCTCTTCTTCTCCTTTTGATCACGGTCTCACATCAGGTGCAGACTGAACATCTGTGTGCCGCCGCGCCCTGGCTCCTCCTCCCTCACCTTTCATAAACATTGCATTTGTATTAAATAACCTCTGGTTTACAGTACACTGCTTACTCGGACACAGTGACGAAAATGACATGGAAGAGAATGAAGTGGCTTCACACGCTGTCTCCTGGATAGATAAGCAGCAACCCTCCAGCTGTGAAAGTGTAGAAATGTCTGAATGTGAAGCAGCCTTTTACAAAGGGAAGGCTGGCCCAGTAATGTTTAAATAAAAGCTGATGATCATCAGTTGAAGGGTCAGAAAGAGGAGAACTTTGCTGTGTTTGGCCGAAATGTGAAAAACAAGTCAGACCATGTGACAGCAAAGGGGGGAGAGGGAAGGAAAGATGGGGATTAAGAGGAGAGGAGAAGGGGAATCAAGGAGAGGCCAAGAGAGAAAGGGTCATACAGGAAATGATTCTCTCTCAATCCAGTGTGCTGCCAGAAACAGCACAGCACTGTTTCTGTCTTTGTGAGTGACTGGCAGCTCAAACAGCACCACAGGAAGGACCAGTCACAGAATAGGGCTTGTTTCTGTTCCAATTCACGCTCTACTGGTGTAAAAAAAAAAAAAAAAAGCGCAATGACTTCTGTTTGATGATCCCCATGGGGTGAATTTGGTGTTACAGTAGTTCAAGTGGAGAACACAGGCTGTATAAACATAATGCACAAATGCCTTTGATACCTTGTTGTTTTCATTTCTTTGTCTTTTCTTTACGTGAATATTCACAAACCATCGTCATTAATTAATCATTAATCAATGCAGGTCAAAGAAAATGAACTATGGCTGTGATCTTGTTTTCTTGCTGCAGGGTTACAGGACAGGTTACGCCTACAGGCACCCCATTGTCCGGGAGAAGCCCAGGCACAAGAGTGACGTGGAGATCCCCGCCACCGTCACAGCGTTCATGTTTGAGGAGGATGTGGACGGCGGGGCCACACGGCTGCCCTTCAAGTTCCTGCAGCAGCGGCAGCAGAGGGAGAAGACACGCTGGCTCAACTCGCCCAACAGCTACACTAAGGTCAGCGTGGAGGGAGGAGAAGACCGCTACAACAGCCGGACAACCACGGTGAGCTGTGTGTGTGTCAAACACAGGCTCGTGCCTGATTTTACAGTTTTTATATAAAAACATGACGCTTCCTTGATATTATTTAGAAAATCTAAAGTTTATCCAAAGATTTCATGTGTATTCGTGTTTTTATTTTTATTTTTTTGTATTTGTGTTATTGTGGATTAATATAAAGAACCTCATTCATTCATTGTGTCTTTTATACTTGATACTAGATCCCCCCCTACAGGCCTAAACAGAGGTCTACACTGATTCATTTCAATGATGTTATTCACTACTGAGACATTTAGCACATGAATATTCATTCATTCATCTTCTACCACTTTTCTGTTTCCGGGCCATGGGAGCGACCCTGCACAGGGCAGCAGTCCATCACAGGGCCAACACACAGAGACAGACAGAGACTAACAACCACTCACACTCAGAGCTACAGACAGTTTAGAGTCACCAGTTAACTCAAACATAATGTCGTTGGACGGTGGCAGGAAACCCACGCAGGCACAGGCAGAACGTGCAGACTCCGCACAGAAAGGCCCCAGGCCGGGAAGCTAAACCGGCAACCTTCTTACTGTGGCCACTGAACAGTACTCCACTGTGCTGCCCCTTTAGTGATCATCAGTTTAATTCTCTACAGTTGTTTATTGGTATATTTACACAATAGTGGCTGCCAGATTATTCATTCATGCCAGTTTTGACCTTTACAATTTCCATGAGTAGCTCAATTACTCTTTTTTTTTTTTTTTTTTTTTTTTGAGGAATACATTTTTTTAATGTTTAAAACAAAAAATATCAATTGGAGACTAGAGATGTTACAAGAATATCTATAATGTCTGTTTGGTCTTGTTTGGTTGCACCTGTTTGTAAAGTGCAGCAGAGATGGTGTTATGTATATAATATGTTTTTATTCGCATCGGTTTTTCATTTTTTTTATTTTTTTCCCATTCCAGTGGATGAAGGCAGAGGAGACAGGAACACCGATCCGGATTGAGGATCCCAATCAGTTTGTCCCGCTCAACACAGACCCCAGTGAGGTGCTGGAGAAGAGGAACAAAGTGAGTCTAACTCTTCTCAGTCAGACATTTTACTTTTCTGCCTCTGTAGCAGGCTGACACATCTGGTGAGAGTGATGAGCATTTGTGATAGTAAGCTGCTTGATCAACGTGAAATCATAATTTCTTTTGTCTTCCTGTAGATCAGGGAGCAAAACCGTTTTGATGTGATGTCGTCAGGGCCACGTTCACAGCACCTTGCTGGCATCCCAGTTGATGAACCACGACGGGTGAGACTAAGTTTTCGGTGCCTTTACAGAAGAATCCTGATTCCTTTAATTTCCCACCTGTGTAACTGTAATAATGTCTTTCCATTTAGACAGTTTGGTTAAATGTGAGGTCCGAGAAGAGTGAGGGTCTGACATCAAAAACCTCCCTGTTTTAATTGGCATTTCAACCAACCTTTGCCACAAATCAGCTCATGATGGTTGGCTAGTTACAAGAATAAATAAGGCATACGGATTTATCCATTATTGCTTATTTTCTTTAATAAAAATATACATTGAGTAGGAAATTAGCATCTCAAGGATAGACGGCAGGAGACTGATGAGAACACAACATAGCTGCTCATCAAGATGCCAAAGAGTGTTTTGTAGAGCTTTGTTGGGTTTCCACTAGTCTCTAAATTAAAGAGAAAGAACACAAAGCTGCTGTGTAGTAGTACTTAGAAGTCAGCACTTTCTCCAGTACATGTTTGTGTAGGGATGTGAAATGGTTTATGCAGGATAGACAGTCCTCCCTCTTGCTGCACTGAAGTAATGGCAGCAATGCAGATTTCCCTAATCACTTGTTTATTGAGCAGTAACTCAGATGTCTTCTGCATTATCCGAACTGATTAGACATCTGCTCAGGTTGCAGTTTGGGTTGTTATGAGACGTGCTGGAAATGATCTGAGGTGATGAAATTTTGTTAAGTAGAAGAAGCTGAAGAAACAACAAAACGACGAGTTAGAGCCAAAGAGATGTCACACAAGTGCTGCCTGTAAACACCCACAGAGTCATGAGACGAACAAGCTGAATTTGGGTTTTCGGTCACACTGATGATTCACGCTGCTCACTGGTGTGTTTCGCTGTGGTCATTTATGCTGAACTCCTGACCTGCTCCACAGCAGGTCAGCTTTCCAGATGGAAACAAAAGAGTTTATACACCGAGGTGATAAGCGCTTCTAACTGATGAAGGTCTATCACACTAAATAAACACACGACTATTACAGCCTCATTTAACGCCATTTACCTGAACGATGATTGTTTGGTCTTGGCAGTGTTGATGCTTTTAGGCAGTTAATGTCTGATAAATAAAAACCAATATTTAATTAAAGGTAGACGATATTCCCTCAGCGTGAAATGTAATACTTCCTACACACCATCCAGTATATCCTTTGGATATTATTTCTGTTTGTTACTTTTCTATTCCAGTCATGTGATTATATTATTCATATTTGGCTTTGGTGAAAATCCCTTTTGAACATCACTATAATTAACCCGCCCGTATCAGTGTTTGTTCCTCTCAGTCTGACTTGCTTTATTTATTCATGGTCCAATGATGGTTCTTTTAATTGAAATCCTTGAATCTTTCATGTGAACGTAGGAAATCCTAGAATTAAGCGAGCCAGTTAATTTACTAGCACAGGTCATCCAGGCTGGTTGGCTTTCAGCTCAGTTAAGCCAGATAACAAATCCTGAACATGTTCACTGAGTAACCGCCCCTGATCAGTCAAACGACTGTGTGTTTTCAAAATCATGTTCGCTTGCTTCAGTTCAATGACATCTTTTGACCATGAGGGGGAGACAAGTGAGAGCCTTACACAAAGGTGAAGGCTAAGTGACAGCTGCACTGACAAATGAAACAAACCAAATAGCAAATCTACTTTAAAATTCTATCATTTTAATAGCATTAAAATGCTGATGGTTTTTTTTTTTTTTTTGGTTGGTGTCTTGTCTTGAAGGATCTGGTGCAGATAAAAGTTCTGGTAAATATTCGCAAGTGCTTTCTTACTGTTCCTGTTTGTGGTGGTGTTTTCACTTCAGTCTCTCATATTATGTGGATTTTATTTGACACATTTTTTGCCTGCTCAGAACAGAAAACACAGCATGAGTTTGACACTGAGTTTGATAGTGTTTTGGACCTGAACAGCCTTGGGGACATACTGTTACACTCGCATCCAAGCAAACCTGTTTCAAAAGAAATGTTTATTATGTTTGCATGTGTGTGACTTGATTTGTGGGTATGATGATAAATGTATGTAATTGCACTTGATTGTGTGTGATGCAGTTGCTGTGTTAATTTTCTCCAGCCCTCTATAAAGATGTTGGAGGTTGACACAAATTGGATGAGAAGCTGAGTGTAGAGTTGGTGGTTAGATGATTTCTTTGTGATGTGGTTCACACCCCTGTTCTCTCTTTAAATGAGCAGACTTAGTTACACTGCAATGAAAGATTGTCACCGTTAGATACAGGAGGTGTTTGTGTATTTGATTGTGTGTCAGACTGGGAGTGTGAGTATGTAAGAGAGGGAGGGAAGCCGGTTTGTGTTCGTGTGCACAGTAGACATTTATGAGATGTGGCATACATCTGTTTGTGTGTATGTGCATTGTTTGTTGCATGTGTGTCCATGTGCCTCCTGACTCTGTGCGTGTGCGCTCACGCTGCCATGTTCACCCCGCTCCATGTCTCCTCCCCAGCCATACGTGCCCACAGAGGAGGACCAGATGGCTTCCCTGCCTCCCAACCCCTTCAGTGAGCTGTCAGAGAAGGAACTAGAGGAGTACCGCAAGAACGTGGAGAGGAGACAACTGGGCCTCAGTGGTATGACACACAAATACACACACACTTAAACAAACATGCAAACTGATACACACCATACATACACTGGGCCTGGAGCATGAAGACTTACTGAACTCATTGATGTTGGATCTGCTAATACTTAGGTAGCCCAGTCACACTGAGAGACATATGGACCCCACACACACACACACACACACACGTAATGCCACAGCCAAAGCCTTATCCTTGGATATCAAGCATAAACAACAATCCTGCCAGCCTGCATGCTGATTCAAGACCAAAATGTTTTTAGATTTTAAAACAAACCTGATCAATAATCGATTTGTATGGTCCAGTTTGAAAGCACATGATGCGAGATTACAACCATTAAGAGTAACTGTCTGACTGAAGATAGCAGAAGAGTTGATGTTATCAGTGCCTCATTTGGCAGAGAACAACTGCTGCCCAGTTTACTGTTTCATCAGCACTATTCAATATAGTTTAACACATTAGGAAGCTTGCCATTTCAAAAATATTTCCACGTTATAAAGAGGACTGTCATCTTCAGCGTATTGTACAGTGTACAGTGTATTGTTCTGCTGTAGAATATCCTACTCATGAAATACAGCATATATATAACAACTCTGTGATAATAATTCAGTTGTCTAGTTAGAATTGGTGATTGGTAATTGGTGAACAAATACAATCCTAACAACCAGTTATTGGCAGTGTCCCATCATAGCCTGTTAACGTTGTTAGCAAGCCCCTTGAAACACCTTGAAGTGCTCCAAATTGGCTAAAACAGCTGGAGTAGAACTTGTTTGACGCTTACAGAGCTGTGACTCTAACTTAAATCTAACTTAAAACTTTTGCTTTTATTACCGCATGTCCTGAGTTTGTTTAGCTCACTCTATTGTTTTATTGTTCTTTACCAAAGTCACTTTAGCAGCAATCTCAGGGGATACCCGCATAGCTAACACACACACACACACACACACACACACACACACACACACACACGCATACACCCTTTAACGTGAGGGTTTTTTTTTTTCCCCCATGGGCCTCAGTGATGCTTCATCTGCATTACTGACACACAAACACAGGATCATCAATGCTAATCATATTAGTCCTCTGTCTCACTGCCTTTTAAAGAGAAAATCAATAGCAAACAAAAACACAAGTGAAGGGAGTTTTCTGCCAGTCCTCGTTCTGCAGAACTCCTGCCACATTGGACCAGTTTCATGTGTGTATTAGTAATTTGTGTGCGTATGTGTATATGCATCAATGTGCACATATGTTCATGCATGTTAATGCAATCATCAAAATGCTCCAATATGCATATGAAACAAGGTCCAAGTGTCAACGTGTGTGAGTCAGAGGCTCGTATGACTAAGATGGCAGACCGAACAAACAGCAGGCCTTTACACCCGCCACATGAGCCGAGTCGTTGCTATGACACTGTTGCCCCCTCAGCCCCGTCAATCCCCGGTGACCAATCTGGATGCAAGCTGGAAACAGTCTGGAATTGCCTGATACCTGCCTGGGCTCCACACACACACACACACACACACACACACATGCTGATAGCTTATAGCACGGTCCAGTTGATTCTCTACATTAACAGTGTTCAATAAAATACGGTTGTTTTTTTTTGTTTTTTTTAAACATTGAATGGAGTACATGAAGACACTGAGGCTCTCAGTTAAAAACGACTTCCTGTCAGTGGATGTATATTTCACGCAGTCAGTTCTTAATGAAGCATAACTGTAAGTTCAGTTACTTAAATATCAACTTTTTGTACGCAACCTTTTTTCTTTTATCTGCACCCGGCATGTACAGAACATATGAGCACGTTCACTGACAGACCCAGCTGTTGCACAACTGCGTTCTGTATAATGTGCACAGAGGAGTTGTGAATGAGTCTAACACCTCAGCCAAATCAGTGTGTAACCCTGAATGTATGAATGAACGTTTTTAAGGGATATAGGAACAGGACACGTTTACACTATTTAGTGTTTGAAACTAATGGCGCTGCAATTATTGCACTTAGAAAAGTTTAACACAAGCTGCTGGAAACAGTTTTGGCATCATGTCTGAAATACATAGTGCTTTATTTGTATGTTTGTTTTTTTCTGCATTAAGAGCCATAAACCATAATGTGTGCTCTTAGAGATAAAAAAGCCAGAAAAACCCAGGAAGCCAGAAATTACAGAAATGAAATCCTTCTCTTTAAAGTAGAGAAGATTAAAGGCATTCAAAGTCTTTCTTTTTAGCAGGATTGTGGTTGAAAATGCTCATTGTTGTGCTAACGAGGATTGTTAATATCAGCCGTGGTGGCAAACCTCCACATGAGCTTATTTTCAGCAGGTAGTGTGTTAACATGTTGCAGGAGGTCAGGGGATCAAACCTGGGGTCCTTCAGTTATTGTGTAACCTGTCACATTGTACACCCAGGAGGAGCAAAAGACAAACAAGTGTGGCACCATTCAGGGGCCCGTCGACCATCAGACGGGGATTTGGGAAACTTTGTGAAAAGCAGCTGTGCATGGCCTGATTCTAACATGTGTGTTACAACTAATCTCTCAACCCCCCCACCACCCACTCCCTCACCCCTTCAATCCCACCACCCTGCAATCCTCTCATCTACCTCATCCCACCCCCTCCCCCCACGCCACCCCCTGCAGATGGCGAGCACGAGCTAACCTCTGACGACGGCTCCACGCTCTCTCAGTCTGTGTCTCTCACCCAGTCCCCGCAAAGCACTCCAGCTAAAGAAGGTATCCGTCACTCACAGAGAGAGAGACAGACTCTTTTCAGGATGGATTTTTCACTGCTGCGTTGTGTGTCTTTAAGAACCGATGTGCATGCACGAGGGTTAAAACGACTGATGCTATAAGTGCAAATTAGTGACACTTTAACCAAGTCCCGTCCCCATAACTGATTCCTTTCTTATTCTCCCCCCCAAAATGCATTTCTGCTCTTGGTTAGCAAAGCAATATCATGTTGTCCCAGATGGGTAATCATTGGAGCAATTCTGTCTTTTTGCTTGGATTATTTTTATCTATTCATTTATTTTTATTGTTTTTAAAAGCACTCCTTGGTGTTGCATAGAGAGACAAGTGAGATTTCAGAGTTGGATGCAAAGCAGCAACAGCCCAAATTGAAATATTTCTTTTAAATGTACAGGAATGGTTTGGCATTTTGGTTCAGAAGCTTTTTCACTACTTTGCAGAAGGTTAGATCGGAAAAGCGCCGCCACTGTCAGGTTTGCGCGTTAACTATCAAGCCAAAGTAAGAAGGGGGCTAACCACAATGTACTCTAGCTACGCTCATCAACACAGGAAGCAAAAATACACCTGCAAAGACAACCAAACCTAATGAATTAAAACATTCTATTTCATTGTTGAATCAACACATGAACAGGAAATAAAGTTTGTTTCTCCTGGCTTTTTTTTTTTTTTTTTTGACTAAACCTAGCTAACAGTCAGTTTTAGATTTTTGGTGCAACCTATACAGACTATACAGGAAATTTGTCGAAACAAACTCACAGCAGCAACCGTTGGTGAAACACATGCCAGGTGGGGAACATTACTGCTCCACAATGCCACATGGCATGATTTATTGACATGAAAGTATTGTGTGCTGTCATTGGGACCTGTTCATCTTGTGCAGCAACACCTTCGGTTCTCTACGTCCGTAGAAATTCCTGTGTCTTGAGATATGAAGTTAGTTGGCGTGGCTCCAAGACCAAAAAGATCAGTGTGTTTTAATGACAATTGTGATTGACTTCCTGTTAACTCCTTTCAGCACAAACACGCAAAACCACATAATGAGCCGCAGTCAACACAAGACAGGAGGCTGGATCAGGGCGCCCATACTATCTAATGCCACCATTTTGTCACTGTGTTAAATTTTTTTTTTTTTACCTTTCCCTATATGTTTTTGTGTCTTTCTTTTTTGCTTTACTAAAATGAAAATAACCTGCAAAGTCGTCACCAGTTTTGTGTTTCAGTGTGGTAACATGATGCCACTGTAACATCTATTTGCAACCCTTAGAAAGGGATGCGACACTATAAGGCCTACTTTGGGAATAGTGTTTCAAGACGTGGGCGTAGTCTGCTGCTCAAGTGCCTACTTTTATTTATTTATTTCTTTAAGTGAAAGGAGGACAGACTATGTGGACTATCAGGTCAATGGGGTTTTACGTAGAAATGTTGTTATGAAATATGTAGAGCATTTCAAATGGAATTAGTGTGTCGGGGACGGCCGGGCTTCAGTGCTTCATGTTTGCTGATACCACTTTGAAATGGCTTTTACGGCTTTTTTATACATAATTCTGATTATATAAATAAGAAAATATTTTAAGGTGAACTTGCTGATTGAAGTGAATTTGTTTGATTATATTTTTAAATCTAATAATATATTAAAGTATCATATGCCATGTGTGCTTCCACTGTCCTTGTCCCTTTAGTCTATCACTATATCCTTCTCTGAACCGCTAGTTTATTTCTAAAGTAAAATTGTATAGGGTAAAAAAAAAAAAAAAAAGTCAAAGTCTTTCCACAGCGTCATCCTTTTATACAAAGCGGGACATGCCAGTGTGTCATTTGATTGTGGATTTATTGCAGTTTCTGTCTGTTAATAGGATATGTCTCGTGGAATGAAGTTCTTCTTCCTTATTCTCGTCTAACCTTCTTTGTTCTCGTAATCGTCCCTCCCTCAGAGAACCACACAGGCCTGATGAACGGCAAAGATGACCACGGCGATGTGGACGAGGAGCTGTCCAAGCGTGTCAGCCAGCTGACGACCAGCATCGAGAGTGTGGAGATCACGGTGCGCCCCGGCGAGAAGATCGAGGAGGCTCTGTCCCCTGAGAGCTCGCCTTCCAAGTCCCCGAACACCAAGAAGAAGAAGAAGTTCCGCACCCCATCCTTCCTGAAGAAGAACAAAAAGAAAGAGAAGACAGAGGCCTGAGATTAAAGGAGCAGGAAGAACAGCAGGAAGGAAGAAGAGAGAGGGGCGGCAGCCACCTTTTTTGTTTTCATGTCTGTGTTTTTATTTTGTCTCCTGTTTTTAATGTCCTTCCATGTTTTTAATTTTATTTGATTTTATTTTTTTTTAACAAAAGGTTCTATTTACAAAAAGTAAATGAGCGGATTACAGAGAAAAATATTTTGGCTTGTGAGAAAAAAAGACCAGAAAGTTAGGGCTGAGTATGTGGGTCCACAAATTCAAACTGGAGCAGATGCGGGGTGACAAATGAAGCGCTGGTTCTCTACACACCTGATCACCTAGGCAGTTTTCCAACAGGAAGGAGTCCCAGGTTGTTATGTGTCATTTGAGGCCATTTATTTCCTGAATAACTGGCTCCTCCTGCCACTGCCTCCATTTGCCGAGCTAAAAACAGAACTTGAAACCACAAAAGCGTATTTCCTGCTTCAAAATCCAATTTTATGAAATGATTGGATTGCAACCTGAGTGTTGTAAAACTGCACAAGTTAAAACGAAACCTCTTTTTTTTTTTTTTTCTTTCAAACTTTCCTGGCCTTTAAAAAAAATTTAGTTTTAAAGTTCTGGGCGCCTGACTCTACATCAGGAACTGAGAGGCCACATAAAATTTGAAGTCACACTGGAAAGGGTTTGTCTTGATTTATTTACTGTGAGAGAACTTCTCTCTTGGCCTAGCTCGCTCTCACTCTTCAAGCTTTTTTACATGTAGGCTTCTAATGCAAACCGTCTCTTCAGCCGACTTTTGGTTGAACTGCAGATGAGTTAAAAGTTTCAGACTGGACTAGATAGTGAGGATGAAGGCTGAACAGCCTGTCGGAGCTTATTTGACGTTGTCTCGTGGAGCGGTCAATCCATTCAAAGTAATGATGTAGCATTTTCTTGTCTGCTCTTCATCTCAGTGTTTTTGCCAAACTAAATGGACAAATGGGGAAAAAAACTATCTAATTTTAGTAAAGTGTCACTGTTTTTGTCTGGTTTGTCATCTCATGAAATTTGATCTTTTTTTTTTCTTATTGGACTCAAATTTGGTATTATTCGACTGTTTTATATTCATTTCTACGCTTTTACAGAGAATACTGCTGTTACGCATGTTTTCTCTTTTTCGCAAGAAGTGAATTTATATTGCTGACTATCTTCTGAAGTGATGCCTGATTGCTGAAATTATATTTTAATCCTCAGAGTACGCAAATTTACTATATAACACATGAAAACTGGATATGTTTACTATAGATTTTTAACTATATATTTTTTATTTTATTGTGCTGCACTTGTGGTATATAACACACTTTAATTGCAGTTGGTTTCACCAGTGAAGGAGATTGTGAAGTATTTTGGTAAAAGTTGTGCAAGTAGCGAGCAGGCCATGGTGTTGGCGAAAGGTCGGGGCCCAGAAAGTGAGTCGCATGAAGACGGAAAGAAAATGTCTTTCATTGGTGTCACGCATGAGAAATTACTTCTATTTTTAAAATCTGCTTAAGAAAAACAAACAAATAAGAAAAAAAAGAAAAAGCAACACAAAACAGGAAGTGTAGTTTTGAATAGTGCGTCAAACTATCTGCAGTCGCCAGCGGAATTGAGAATCAGGTTGTGGAGCAATGATGTCTCTGTTTGGTGTGTTTGTGTGTGTGTTTAAAGCCATATTGTAAATTTTCCTGTTTTTTTTTTTTTTTTTTTTTTTCTTTTAATAACGAGACAAGGGTTGCAATTGTCGCCTGCCTGCTTGGCCATCAAAGACCCTAAGAAGACTTGTGTTAATTCACCCCAGTGACTGCATTGACACCCCTCAGGCTCCCAGAAACTGTAGCTGCAACCACAACAACTACGCTTCCTCGCTTTATTAGCCATTTACTTCCTCTTGCAACTGGAACATTAGAAGGAGGTTGTACAGACATTTTGTTGTTCTTTGATCGCTCTGTGAGCCCGGCCGTCATTTCAGTTTTCAAAGCCTCCTCTCATGTAATTTCACTAGTAAACACATTGGTGTTTTAACTGTCGGATGACCCACGGTTGAACTCTGCCAAAGTGTGATGCGTTACGGCGAATGCTGCCCCCCCTCGCAGTTTAACCAGATGTACCAATATCCCAGCCAGCAATGTGAAGTATTGGATTTGTGGGGTGGGAGGGCTTAAGGGCACATCTTTAGCTGTGTCAAATGATAGCTTCTGGCTCTGGGCGAAGAGCTTAGGTCGCACAACTCGGAGATGGAGGAGGGAGGTGTGAGTTTGGAAATGGAAGTGCATATGTAAGTGTGTGTATTAGAAATGGCGCAGAGGGTAAAGACAACATGACACTAACACACCATGTTTTTATTCTGTCCATCTCTCATCTCTCCACCTGGAAAGTTGATGGGCTTTTTTTTTTTTTTTTTTTTTCATCCTCCATTTGTATCCCAGTACACATTCGCTTTTCTTTTAGTTTGCAGAGAGCACTAGAGTTTTTTTATTAACCATTTAATGAGCATACGTTGCTCCCAGATGAACTGAATGTGCATTGCATCCTTCTTATTTTCTCTTCCTCACTTTCCTACTGTTCGCACCCTGCTTTACTAATGCCTCTCTATCCATCCCTTTTTTTTTTTTTTTTTTTTTTTTTTAAGAACGAGTTTCGCTTTGGCATGCCAGAATGAGCCAAGCTACTTTGTGACCTGTGAAAATCCTATATAAATGGTTATCTAATGGAGTTGCTTTTAGATGTATTGCTAATCCGTGTAAATTCACAAATAAAACTGTATTTTAAGAAACGGAAGCTCCCTTTTCATGTTTGCCCATCACAACACATTCTTCAGATTGTTTTTAAATTCAACATAATCCATGCATACTCACTTTACTTTGAACCATATTTACCATACCGTACCATTTGTACTTTACTTCACCGTTTGACCACCAAGCGACAAACTGCGTCAGATGAGCAGAAAACACAGCAACTGGTGCCTCTTTTTTTTTTTTCCTATGTTAAAATATGGAAATGAACATAATGTATGTGTGAATAGTTGAATAAGGAAGTGGCTGCACATGTTTCGCAGCGACAGCATGAATGCAAATGAGAATGGGACAATGATCGTAACAGACACAGGAAATGTGGAAGTACTTGACAAAAATGGTGTTAAGTGAGCGAGCACATAGACACTCAAGTTACGCATTGATGTGTTTGAGAAAATTGTATCTACGGCTGTAAAAATGAAGGCTTGGGTCTCTATAATATAGGATATCTATATGAGAAGACTTCAATTCCAAAAAAACGGACTGCATAGACTACACATTAATTCAAGTTTGCCCCTTCAGAGCTTAAGAAAGATAAATGTATCTTCTTCCAGACATTTTTATTTCTCATACCTCAGATTGTTCTTCTTAAATAGTGTTTTCACCCGAGGAAAAAAGAATAATAATAACAATAATTTGACAGGAAAGTTTACAAATAAACCCTGTGATGACAGCTGG
Source organism: Echeneis naucrates (assembly GCF_900963305.1). Taxonomy (NCBI): domain Eukaryota; kingdom Metazoa; phylum Chordata; class Actinopteri; order Carangiformes; family Echeneidae; genus Echeneis; species Echeneis naucrates. The sequence goes on from NC_042511.1 coordinate 12,222,689, forward strand.
CATAGATTTACAACATTATTGTTCTCAAAATGCACCTTAAATGTCGGCAGTTTGGAAATTTGGGCATGTTATGCCCAGAGTGGTTTATTGTAGCCTGTAGCTTCCAAAGCAGAACTAAAAACAAAAGGCTGGTAAGATCACTTTTCTATGATGCCATACCAGATTTTTTGTTTCACCCCTTGAGAGAATTTGTCAGGTTTCACACAACTTCCAATGGAGCCACAAAAGATATTACACAAGGGTTGGAACCACTGGCTTCAACAATGGTTGTGCGCTCTATTTTCTGTGCCTCTCTGTCTTTCACTTTGGTTTGTTGACTTCTTCACCCCCAAAATCCAAATCAAGTTGACTATATGCCACCACATCAGGGACGTCTGTCTCATGTTTGTACAACACCTCCTGACACAACACGGCATCTGTGTTGCACCGCAAACAGGAGCTGGTCAATAGTGTCCAAGCAAATGGAGGACTTTGTGTGCATGAGAGCAGCCAATGTGCCTTGACTGCATTTATATCATCAAATGCAAAACAAGATATGCAAAGCCTACATCACAACAATGGTGGTGTAACTTCCCTACAAGATCTCTTTCTCGTTTTCTCCGGTATTTCAGTATTTGCCAGTTAAATGAATGTTTAACTGGCAGAGCTTTTCTACTCTTTTGGCCCTTTTCTCCTCTTGTTGTGTGCTTGATTATAAAGAAATGATTCAAAAATGAATCTTCATGATGCTAAACTGCTGCAGTCCACAAACTTTCATTTCATCGTCAGGTCTCCTTTTGACTAAGATTAAAGCGATAAAGCCTTTTTCTTGCCTTGGCCTATTTGCTAAGTTGCTGTCAGCAGCATGCTCTTCTGAGGAAAACAAAACGACACACAGACATTTATTTTTTTAAGATGCTTTTAGACCAGAGAATTGAATTTGGCATCTCCATGAATGACTAAATATTCGTGGTGAAAATGATCTTGATACCATTTTAATGAGAGGCCACTTCTGAATTTCATCTTGCCTGAAGCCTGTAGGAAACGGCTCAGGGGTTTTGTTGGTGAATGAAGCGAATGAGATGAGAGAAACAGGAATGTCCCCATTGTTTTTTTTTTTTTGTTTTTTTTTTTTAGTCTCCTACTGTTTTTATCTAAGATCATTTCAGTTTTACACATTGGTAGATGTAGCCTCCATATAGTATTTACAACACTGTAATCCTGTCCTGATGTCAGTGAATGTGATATCAATATACAGCACTTTATTTGGCAACCTTCCAGATAAATAAAATAAAAGCTCATGAGAAATCCTGTGACTCTGTGCATTTTATATAACGACTGGGGAGACAGCGGCTGAGTGTTCAGTTTGGTGCACATATAGCGGAAAAAACAATTCAGAATTTTTATCTCTCATCATATATTAATCTTCCTTCATAGCACAAAGGATGCAAGATAGATATTCATTAGTATCATGTTGGAATGTGACACTGCTGATTCCACTGGTTCAGCAAAATAAATGTGGCTACTAACTCATACGGCGGCTTTATTATATCTGGTCGACCGAAGTCTTCAAATTGACTAACGCAAATACATTACACATAGATCCGACCTTATTGTATCACGGTCAGCACAATTAAGGAGGTGAAAGAAGGGCCTCTCCTCTCTTCTGCTTCCATCCTCCTCTCCTCTCCTCTCCAGACAGCACCACGCTGTGAGTGTCAAAACAATGACTCTACTTGCGTCCAGATGGACGCCTTGCTAGGGGAGTGCAGAAACCATGATAGTCCCTTTTCTTCGGTGGGAGCGGGGGAGGTAACCCCCCCCACACTCCTCCTAAGACACATACACAGACACAGGGAAGAATTTCCTCCCCACCCCAACACACCCTGCTAGACACTCACAGCTACTAGTGACTGCAGTGATGCCCAGATGCCACTGGGATGAATTAGTGGCTGATAAACAACATAAGGGGTCAGTTAGGTCTGAGCCCAAATGCACACCCGATGGGACCACCCACACACACTCACACAACAAACTGGAGGTAGATCTAGCTCATTCCAAATGCCTCTTGTGTGACAGAGACCACGATGAGTGAAGATAAGATTGTGAAGGACGAAAATTTAAATGCGAAAAAAAACCAAAAAGACTGCGCTTCTGTTTTTCTCGTTTTTTTTTTTTTGTTTGTTTTTGTTTTTGTAAACGAGATATAACTGACAATTTAGTTATTTACTTACCCTGTGAAACAGTCAGGTTAACTTCCTCCCGTTTCCAGCCATTACGCTGAGCTAAGCTCAGCTCTAGTTGGCTCGAGTTTCAAAGACCTAAGTGCTAAATTAACTAGCTCTTAAATAATCCATGACATTAAATGACCCATTCTGGCAAGCACAGACTCGCTGCAATATTAAAGATCCCACTGACCTGTGACCAGCAGAGCTAATAAAGTCAGATTTTCACAGCAGAGATGGGTTTGCTAACTAATTAAAGCTGCAGGAAAAGCATTTTGTTAGAAGCTGGACACAAGATAGATACAAGAACGCATTACATGTGATTATAATGCTCCTGCCATTGGTTTTGTTGGCTTGAGTACATAACGGTCCCCTAATAAAACTGTCCTCCATCACCGAGCAGGTGAAAAATGCAAGTCAGTGTATGTGTGTGTTGGTTGAGGTTGATTATTTTGTGGAATCACTGTTATTGATCAACTGCTCTATCAAATCCACAAAGATATATTATGTTCATTTTGTGCTATGGGGGTAGCAAGGAATTCACTTATTGCTCCTTAATCTTTAATTCACAGAAGGCCGTTGGACAGAGATTATTGATGTTACTTGGAAAACCAAGACAAATCTGGATATCTGCTGAGCAGCATTATCTCTCTGTTTTCTCATTCCTCCCCCAATAGGTAACCTGACATTTAACGGCAGGGGGGAGACAATACAGTCCTCAGCAATGGTCTGATAGTCAGACTAGCAAGTTTGTGATTGATATGTCAATGAGCTGAATGCCACAATTGGCTGGGAAAGGCGACTGCGCGACAATTATGCCACAAATAGATCATTCATTTTGCGGATACTTGACAGATTTGTTTGCTATTGCGAGCAAGTTCACTTTAGCTGTATATCTCACAAACATTTCAAAGTTTTTGTTAAAATTGTGTTGTTGTATGGCAGCTGTTGTATATAGTATAATAATAAGCTGGTAGTCTGCTGTCTTTACAGCACACAATACCCTGCACCCTCAGACAAACTGGAGAGAGAAAATGCGAGAAAACACACAAAGGACGAAAGGACAGAGAGACAGAGAGCTGTGACACCACTGCTGCATGGAGTTTTTCATGTAGTAAAGCAGAAATATGGTTTACAGCAGAAGAACTGCAACAAACCCTTAGAAATGCACAAATTACTGAAAAGAACTTAACTTAATAACTTATTACCCAGTTGATCCACAATAAGTGGCAGACATGCTGCACCCTGCACATAAACCATGCAGAAGCTCCAGCTGATTGTAGCCCTGCAAACAAATAAAAATCTGATTCGTACAATTATACAGTTGGAAACCTTTGATTAAAACTATTTTCTAATGACAAAGAGAACCAAGTGACCAGTGACCAATACAGTTTCTGCTGGGCTCAATTTGCAGGTGAATTTGTAAGATAGATGGCCTTTAGCTACATATTTTGCAACATGTTTCTTGCTCTCTGCTATGAGTTATATATAGGCCACTCTGTCATGTGCTCGTCCCATTGTACCACGAAACATGCATCCTTTGCTATTGGAAATCTAATCCTTTATTGGAAATCAATAGCATCCTATTTCCTGTTCACTTGTCAAGGACGCAGCACAGTAGTGCCATAGACTGGACTTCAACTCAATTTTGTTAAAAGCAGGATTTATTCATTCACCCATCCATCTTCTACCACTTATCTGTTTCCGGGTCGCGGGGGGTGCTGGAGCCAATCCCAGCTCAGATCAGGCGAGGGCGGGGTCAACCTGGACAGGCCACCAGTCCACAACAGGGCCAACACACCGAGACCAACAACCACTCACACTCTCACTCAGACCTACGGACACTTTAGAGTCACCAGTTAAACCAAACATGATGTCTTTGGACGGTGGGAGGAAACTGGAGTACCCGGAGGAAACCCACGCAAGCACGGGGAGAACATGCAAAAACCGCACACAGAAAGCCATCAGGCCCGGGAACCTTACCGTCTTGTTGTGGGGCAACAGCGCTAACATCACGTAAGATTTATTGTGTTGCCATGTGAGATATGATTGTTTTAACTTCTGTCGCAAACCAAATTGCCCTTCGGGGATGTTTAAGATCAATCAAATCAAATCAAACCATACTGTTTAAAAGCATTTTCATAATGCATACCAGAATAGCACCAAAAACTGTTTTATGGATTGATGCTGTTTTCAAAGACTCAAATGGAGGGGTGTGTTTGTGCATCCTCAGCAGAAAAACACAAGAGCTATTGCTACCACTGTGATCCATAGTTTCTTGTCAGCCACAGACACACACTGCCCTTTAACCTCCTTATCACCAGAGAGTAGTGATCCAGGAAGGAAGAGGCAGAGAAGGCCCTGAAGTGTGCTGATCTAAGCTGCGTTTGGCATAGCGTTACGCTGTTTTGTCAAGGTTAAGATGAACTGGCAAGGATATTCTAGGCTAAACTGAGCCAGACTGCTGGGCTGGACAGAAGTGGGATAAAGCAGACCAAATTGTGCAGGATTTCTTTGCCCCGTGGACGATTCCACTGAGTGAAATTGACCTGAGCAGGGCCGGATTGGACTAGTTGACTGATTTTTCTGCATGAAACTGGCTAAAAATGAGTGTGAATAGTTTGTGATGTAATTGACTAGAGCTAAATATGCAAATCGCTTGCCTTTTAATGTAGTTTTAATCTTTTACTACACATAGAGAATAGTAACATAAAACAGTAAACTGCAAATCAAAGACTAATGCAGATAACAGGCCAAAGGATGGGCCATGATTTAATTATGGTTCAGTAAAATGCAGAACATAGACGTTTTTAACCTGAAATTCAAGGTGATTAAAGTTGCTGCCATTCTCTCGAAAACACAATGGACCAAACGTGGTCTCTCAAGCTGTGCAACACTGGTACCCATAGTGATAGTAAGCCATCTAGACTCTAGCCTCTACTGTAACACTATCTCTGCTTTGAACTTAAGTTGTCTTCACAAAAGCTGAAAGCCAGACACATCATGTATGACAAGAGGTCATCCCTGTACCAGGTTGTTTTCCTCCAGGTTTTCAGAATGACCTGGCTCACAGGCTTCATTAGGATTAACTGGATTTCCTTTTGCGCTGCAGACATATGTTTCACAGTGGTTTGTGTGCTGCACGGGGTATACAGCGCAGCAGTGCTAAACACTGAGGGTCACGAGGCATCCTAAAAAGAAGGCGGTGTACTTGCTTGCTAACAACGACTAAATGGAGACACTGTATCATTCTCTTTTTTTCTCCTGTCTTTTCTTTTTTCCTTCCCTCTCTTTCAGCTGCACCCCGTTAAAAAAGGGGGGTGGGGGGATGGGGGAGGAGAGGAAGACAGCTAAGACAGATGCCTAACTCCTTTACGAAAGGGTTACATCTGCCATAAAGGAGGGTCAATAAGGTACAACCAGGCTACTGTGAATTGTGTCTTGTGGGCTGATCCTCCTCTTTTGTGTCAGCCACTATCTCTACAATGGAACGCTAATGGGAGGCTTAGATTTCCCTAAGTGACACTGATTAATGGCTGAGAATGAAGGCAAATCCTTCTCCCCCTTATCAGTACAGGACTATGCTTATCTAGCCTTAAAGTATGAAGAGAAGTGTGCCTTTGGTGGAATGTTTTGACTTTTTGGAAGTTGAATGAAATGACTTTGAATTGGAAGAAAAACATCTTGACAGTTTGCAGAAGCTATAATAATAATTATTAATATTTTAAAAATATGTCATTTTTTTCTTTTAAATTTGAAATTTGAAATTAAATCTTTATTGAATTTTCATGAGAGAGCTGAGAGGATGAAAAACATTCACGGAAAAACACGGACAGTGATAAAGGACAATGGATAAAACAATCTCCAAGAGCCGAGAAGTGCTTTAGTTTTGGGACAGCTTACAGGTAGTTTAAATTGTCCGGTCTGTTCTGCCCATAGGCTGTCAGTGAAAGGGGATCTTTCTCCGGGGCTGTAAAGAGAAACCGAATCACAAGAGCCTTAAACCTGCACTCTGTCCACTGACCATCAGGGGGCAACTCTGCTGGTTTCATGGAGAAACCTGATTGTTTTGGAGTCTATGGGAAAATGGACCTAACTCTCACTCAGTTTATTACCTCAGTAAACATTTTCCACACAACTTTTTGGTCTCAAACTGGATGCTTCAGCTCAGAAACCAGTGACGACATCATGGTTGGTTACTTCCTTGTGACCTTGTAATCCTTCCTTCCACGACTGATAAGATCCCATCAGGTCAAAAAGGCATCCGACAACCATAAGAAGTGATAACTGCACAAGCTCAAATGCAAACTGAAGATGAGCAGAGTCTTGATGTGGTGGAGCCAGGGACACATAGAATTATGTCATCTGCAAAGAGGTGGAACAACAAAACCGTTCCTGTGTAGTAGCTTCTGGTCTGCTGTCGACCAACTCCTGGGTAAAGCAAAAAGCAATGTATGTATGTATTCTTGTCCATATTAAAACTGTGAATCCAAGAATTCAAACCCAGAAAGTGATCAGCAGCTGCTGAGTGTGTGTTTGAGATCATTCGTGTACAAGGACTTTCGACCACTTGGGCAAGTTCACGTTTTCTACAAGCACTCTCAAGTCCAATCCCCTTTTGTTTGTGTGGCACAGATTCACAATAGATGTTTTCTCAAGGAGTTTTCCAAACAAAGCAGCTCAAAGCTTTATCCTTGTCATATTTCATCTTCTGTACCGATAATGTGTTTCGTTGGTGGGCTCAGTTAGGATACTGCAGAAATTTGAGGATTGTTTCACTGTGAACTATTCACTTGCGGATGCCGTATCTATATTTGCAGCTAAGACAACGATCAGATTGCATCGCTCGGAGGAGGTTCACATACTTTTTCCTGCCACTGCATAAAACACATCAAATGAGTGTACTGGTGACCATAAATGTAATAGACAGCATTAAACTGGAGTAAGAATGAATTTGCAATTACTTCCAGAGTGACCCCTGAAAACCACATTTATACTCCCATTTGATTTACTTTATTGATCCCATCTGTGAACAATAAAGTAAATCAATCTTTCTAGCTAACAAATGTTGAAAGCCAACAATAAAGCCAACGACCAAATTTTCCTGCTGAATTATTTGAATGGTAAGTCAGTCGTGTTTAATTTAGTTAATTAATTGTCTACTGCAGCCTTCAGAATGAAGCTGCCGTTACAAAAAAAAAAAAAAAAGAAAAAGAAAAGAAAAGAAAAACTTATAAGCTCATTCATGTTATTCATTACAGGGGTGTTACTGAGCAGCTAAGACATACTGTGTGGGTCTCATAATGCTATTCATTTTCAGCACTTGAGATGTGTGTTATGTACACAAAGGCACCATATCGTCCCCCTGGGAGACGCCAATCGTTTTGTCTGGCCTGGATCCCTCTTTTGTCTCTCCCCTTCTCTCTCTCTCCCAACTCCTGCCTTCTTATCCTCTCTCTCTCCCCCGTGGTCCCGAAGCCTGATATTAAAAAAGGATTACCGAAATACAACATGGGCAATTTCCTGCCGTCCTGAGAAATATGCCCCTGTTGCGAAGACTACCAAACCACTCTCACACTCCTCGTTCGCCCTCTACATCGCTCTTGAGTATGCCAGCAGAAATTTGGAAGGGGAAACAACAGCAACAATGGCGGGGGTCGGTGTGGTGGGGAGGGTATGTGGGGTATATGTCTTTCTGTCTGCCTCGCTCCAAAGTCTGCCAGCTGAGATTTGGAAGGCAACAACAACAGTAGGGGATTTCGAAGGGATGAGGGAAGAGAAACAGAAGTGCGACTCCCCAGTGATCATCCCTCTGCCAAGGCGAGAAAGAGAAAAGAGAGAGAGAGAGAGAGAGAGAGAGAGCGAGGTGGCTAGAGGGGATAAAGGGCACAGGGGAGGAAAGGTAGCAGACAGAGGAGAGACAAGAGGTGTGGAGAAGAGCTGGAGGACTGCAGAGAGGGGGAGAAATGGATCAGGGTAAACTCTGCCTGACTACATCTTCATGCTATTGAGGAATTTGAGCTGCTACTTGCAATATGAGGACTATCATGTTGGAGTATGGCATTGAAATTAAAAAATAATGGCTCAGAGGAGAGACAACACGTTGAAAAAATGCCTGAACACCTCAAAATGAATATAATGCATCAGAATCAGTTTTCCTCCCCACAACATTTGTGTGTATATTACCTTCATATTGAGTCGATGTTTGTTAATTAGATAAAACATAAGCTCTAATATTTTAGTTATTAAAGACAATGGAAAATAAATATAATACAAAACAGGGTAAACGATAAGATGTTAATTATTACTCTCTGAAATTATATTACAAGAATAATAAACAGAACGCTTATAGTGGATCATATAAAAACTGTGAAAAAAACCATCATGGTAATCGCATTTGCTGGCAGAATTTGTTCAATTTTATGCTTCCCACAGGGGAAATCATCTTCATTTGCAGATGAGACCAAAACCACTTTCACACAGAAACACTGTGCTGTTCGATATTGACTCATGCACAAGTCTTCAGCTCACTTCAGACCAGATCCGGTCTGCTCACCCTTTCATACCAGACTTACTTTAAACACAGGTGGGGAGCCGGGTCAGAGGTCAGTTTGGATGTTGACCCACTCAGGCCAATGTCAAACAGTAAGCGTCACTGATTTCGATTACTAAACCAGAAGAACTGGAACTAGAGCATTCTAGTAATGCATTGTTGAATGTTTTTGAGTTAAGGTAATATGTATTCTGAATCTGTAGCTGCTATTTTTAAAGTTTCAATTTCCATTGAAGTGTTTCTATTTCTTCTGAAAATTCTTCGCTTCCGAAGCAGCTTTCTTGCTTTTGAATCGCTGGGATAAAGCCGGCATTGTGCACCATCTGCTTGTCCTATTTCTCACTTTCAGGTCAAAGCACGCTTAAAACTTAAAGAGCAACCTTCCACATAGGACTTCTTTACACTTCTTTAGCGCTGTGCCTTTGCTTAAAAACATGGTTGTAGTTTGAAGGAGCCGAGAGTCAGAAGGGAGGAGAGGAGTGGAGCTTGATTCACGCTCTCTCTGTCATGTTGTCTTCAGCCGCACTGACCTCCATTCAGCAGCGACTAACAAGGGCTCCGCCCCTACGCACTGTAACACTACACTCTGGGACTCTTTGCATACACATTCACACACACGCACACTGTCCGACTGCAACACAAAACCTTTTCTTGGACACTGCTTTTTTATTCCCTTACACACAATGTTTTAGTGCCCACAGCCTTGACAACAATCTGTGCTTTATCGCTCTCTCACAATACACACACCAGTGCTCGCACCAAAACACACCAGTGCAGACACACTTTACAGTGCGTACTCAGACAACCTTCACCTGTGTGTACATATGCATAAATGTTTAATATGTATGTGGATGTCCTCCTCCCCCCCTCAGCAGGAATAGGTTTAAAAGCACACACACACACACACACACATATATATATATACACACAATCCACATGCTGAACACTTGAGCTTTTAGTTTAAATTCTCACAATGGATATATACGCACTTAGGCTTACACAGATGCCCACTGACACACACTTACACAATGTACGCCACATGATGCGCACCCTCTTTGACTAGCAAACAATATTCTCCTGCCTTTTCAGCCTTTATTACACACACACACTTAGACTTGCAAACAGCCCTGCCTCCTCCCCTTTCTTCTTCCATTAGCACACACACAACTTCTATACTTTCTGTACAGTGTATGAAACAGCTGCTACAGCGCGTACATACATCCAACCACACATTATAATGCACACATTGTGGTCCGACCCCCGTGGATGAGGAGTGGGCTGACAAGCGCCTCGCTGTGCCTGAGGTCCCTTCAGATAAGCCATTGTAAGCCTTTCAGTATATTCACAATATAGGCTCCCCGCTCTACAAGGCAGGATGTGGGTCATTGGGTCAAAGGGACTAAGTGCAGTGTATTACATGGGAATTATGAATGCACATTGCTCCTCGTCTCCACTGTCTACCACAGATAATCACCTGCAGATTATCCCTCAGCGAATGCTGCCCTTAATCAAACTGCGCTTAGAGAAAGTAGACAATGTATGTTGACATGTTTTGCTGTAGCCTAAACATGAGCTCTGTCAGCTCACCGCTAATCAGGCAAGTTGAAACAGTTTGACCGTGCTATCCCAAAGGACCCGGGAGATCTTCTGGAGCAAGAACAAGCTATCTGAAGTAGGTTAAATCAACAAGAAGTGGAGCCACAGTTTCTGTGGTTTGAGTCAAGGGGGGATGATTGTGATGTGAACAGGAGGACATATGCTTTCCTCAAAAGTTACAAAAAGTATCTCAGATAGGTGGAAGAGACTGGTTATTCTGGGTTAGTGACGCTTTATCATTTTTCCTCTCTATTTTCTAGTTTACCATCTTTGGGTCTCCTTTAACCGCCTCTTTATTTACAATTTTAAACAAATCCTTATTCAGGCTAGCTTTAGCCCTTTTATTATTTATTCCGCTCTCACTTTCCCAGCTTACATGCTTAAGTCAAAACTATATTTTTTATAAATCTGTTCTCTTTAACACAGACAGCTCTACCCAAAGATTAGGCCAACCCTTGCTTTGTCTTAAACTGAAAATACTAAATAAAAAGTATCAAAATGTAATAATTCTTCACACCTTACGGCAAGAAAACTGACGTAGTTCTGAAAAATATTGTTGAAAAATGTTGAAATGTTCGCTTTGTGCAATACTACTTGTTATTTATATACCTTGGAAACAAACAGAGGTGTAAATTAACCTCGGAGTCGGAGTATAAAGTGTTTCTGTCATTAAGTGACCGGACAGTCCCACCCGCCAGCTAGTTAGTTAGCTATAACTCGAGCCGACGAAAAGGTGATGGAAGTCGAAGCAGACCAAGATGTTTGTTTTAAGCTGCTGGAGAAAACTCTTGGTGAGTAAAAGAATGATGTTTGATGCTGAACTTGATGCATCTTTTGAACTGGTGAGTAAACACTCTGGCATGCTGCAACACTACAGTAGCTATATAGCAACAGCAAAACCTAGAGAAAAAAAAAAGCAACTCCTTTACGGCTGGCAAAATTAACAAAATGTGAAAGTACACCATTTATTGTGGGGATTGATTAACTTCAGGAAATAGTGTGGAGGTTTTGGCAAAAATGAAGCACTTACAACTTCTTTACATACACTAAAGTGGAAAATACCATTAACCATTGTCAAGGTTTCTGGCTAAATCTACATTCTCACTAATCTTGCCACTAACAAAGAATTTCAAGCCAAATGTTTTCCTCTTTCTCCTGTTTAGAAACCAACTGATGGTTGTTTAATAGTTAGATGTTTTTTTTGTGCCAGCAATGTTTTTTTTTCGGCACGTCTCTCTCCTTCCCTTTCTCTCCCTCTCCTGCTTTGGCATTCCTCCCACCTCCGTAACTTTGCATGTGACCCGGTGAAGAGCAAGGGTCATGGGCCAGTGGTGAGGGGGCGTTGGGGTGTTGAAGGGGTCTCTAAGCCCTTCTTGTTATAAGCAGGGCCCCCCTGTCTGCCGTCTCTTTCAGTGGGGAACTGAAATGAACTCCATGGGAGGGCACGGCTCTCTGTTGCAGGCGTCTGCTTGTACCACCCCACCCCAAAGCCGAGGAGGGCCAGCCATCTGCGCCCTTTGTCTAAGGAGAGGGATAGCCACTCCATTTCTTTTTTTGCACAACCCCGGGCACACACATATACACCATAAGAAGGAAAGCAGCCGACGAAATAAAATATTTTCTTAGAGATCGAAGAGAGAGCATCCCCTGCTATCTATTTTCACTCCATCCTTCACCATCTTGAGAAAGGGAGAAAGAAAGAAAAAGAATAAATGTCATTTCTTTGCAGCTGGCTCAATCCAGCCCAGCCCCTCCTCTCACTCACTCAGTATAAAATATCAACTTTTCCCCTCTTCTTTCTTCTCCCAGTCTCTCCCATCTCTCTGGCAAACAATGACCGGCTGTGTTTGCCAGGGAGTTGCCGATTGACTTGCCGAAATTGTTCACATAGCTCATTGTTTCTGCCTTGACTTTTTGGGGAAAAAAGACCAGACACCCCCTGAAAAGATAATGTTTGAATTATTCAACAGAAGACTAACATCTCACCAAAGTCATTTTCACCAAACATTGAGCCAAGATACCTACATTTGAATATCAAACATGATGCAAAGGCAATAAAGAAAAAACAAAAAAGTCCTTGGTGACAGCCATAGCTTAACGCATAACTCATTTTCATGTTTGGTGAGAACCAGATTAGATGAATGAGTGAAAGAAAGTGACAGCTGACACATAATCAGCCATGGAAATTAAAAAAACTAAAGGACCATTCCACTTTCAAAAAAAAAAAAAAAAACTCCCTGTGAGTAAAATATCACTGTGCAGGGTTCATGACCAAAGGGGTGAACAATACACATCAAATCACCATTCACGCGCCATAAGGGTGCGAGATGAATAGAGCAGAGCCTGTTGCTTTTGATAAAGCACAGATGTTCAATAGGGAGATATATTTGAACTGCAGAAAACCCAAAACCAGGTTGCAAGGCTCAGTTACGGGCCCTCCTTCTTTCAGTGTGTACGTGCACAGTGTACATGCATGTGTGGGACTGTATGCAAAGTTTACGTAGAGCCGTTTCTCTCGAAAAAAGCCGAGCACACATGTGCACACTTAAAGTGAAGATCTATATGCTAGCCTGGTATCAGCAATCTCAACATGCCCGTTAAATCCTCAGTGGCCCACTGACTCATTCACTTGCTCTCTCACCCCCATCTAGCCCCATTGTTTGTGGAGACCAGCTCAGTGAATGGAAGACCTAGTTTTGGCTGTAGAAGTTGGAGGACCCTCTCCAACACTCTTTTTCTAAGGCTCCTATTGTTTAGCTGGGCCTCCACCTCATCTGAAGCCCAGCCACAGTGTTCTAGTCATAAAGCACATGTTCAAATAATTCCACAAGTGTAAGAAACACGTCTTGGTTAGCGCAACGCAATGGCTGTACAGCTAGGCTCATATTTTAAATCACCTTACAAGTGAACTTTGGGCAGTTAATTTACTTAGGGGAAAGACTGAATAAAAAAAAACGGTAGCATTGCTTACAAATAGCCCATGAAGGCTTGCGCCGCCACGGCAACCATATCAGAGCCCAGTCCATTTGCATAATTGGTGCCACACATTTGCCTGCAGGCTATGCAACGTCTTGTTTCTCATTTTGGCCTCCATATTAGCAGGCTTGCTGCAAAAAACAAAACAAAACACAGAAGCATTGAAATATTATACAAAACTGATACCTTTGGCTCCGATCTCTGTGTCTGGGCAAGCACGATGCTTGTGCTGTTTCTGACAGAATCTGTAAGTGTGCAGAACATTTAGCCATCATACCAAGCCTACTCCAGCAGGCTTTAAGGTTCTTTGTACTGTACTGTACTGTTTTATTTTTGGTACAAACTTTAACAGAAAATGTGTAGTATATTATAGTGTTTTGTCAGCCAGCTGCCACATACAACACGTGTTTTTGTAAATCCAATAGTCCCTCTTTTTTAGTTTTTCTTTGGTTTTTGGTCTTCCCAAGACAAATATCTTTGTCTTTCACAATCTCGCAGTCTGTCAGTCTGTCCATCAGAGAGCTTTTTTCACTAAATACAGCAGCTTGCTTTGAGTCACATAACTAAAACTACTCATTTAATAAGAGGCCAAAATGCTCCACAGACCTGAAGGAAACTGCTGAGTTGGTAAAAAATGATTTGTGGCTCTGTTATTCTGCGACCCCTGACATTACATATAGTTTACTTCATATTGTTCACATATTGGATTGATAAGTGCAGCTTTATGCAACCAAACCCCAAGACTGGTTTAGCAACCTGAAACATCGCAGTCACATCCAGCCCCTTTGGAACAAGCCTGAAATCCATAAATTTAAGACTTTCAATTGCTCCTGGATGAATCAGTTGTAGCAAATGCTTATTTGTTTCTTATGTTTATTGTTTAGTGATTTTTAAAATAAAGTTTAGAGTTAAGATTACAGAAGCAATTGAGTAATGATTCAGATCCAGCACCGATGGCTGGGGTTTAGGGGATACAGGGAATAAGCATTGTCAGGGGGAGATTTTGTACAAGTATGTGCGTGTGTGTTTGCGTTTGTGTGTGTGCATGTGTGTCTTGTGGTGACACTTGATCTTAATCTCCATGGTTACCAAGAGGATAACAAACAGTATGCTGCAGTCTCAACCCTAATTTCATTACAGAGCTTTTATCGGAACTACTCCAGTCTTTTCTATCCTGTTTGTATGTTTTGTCACACTCTGCCAGATATGAGCTGGGAGATTTAGCACCATGTCTTATGTACATTTCCTCTGATCATCACTTTGGTACGGTGGTTGGGAGGTGCAAACCAGGATTACAACATTTTGGAAAGCATTTTTACATATCATTAAACAAAATTACATTGCCATAACACATTTACAAGTCCCGAAACAAATTTACATCTCAGAAAACCCGTGTAACAACGTGAAACACTTGATGATCCACAACTATCCATCGAACTCTAACTGGCCATATCGCTCCCGTTATCACTTCTAGGCCAACCCCGGAGTTGGGACATTTCCTATCCGGTTTGTTTCGGGACTTGCAAATTTCTCTCGATGTTTGTAAAAGTGTTTGGCATTTTGTTGTTTTCCAAAATGTTAACTTGTCTCAAGCTTTGTAAAAGGGTTTCAGAGTTTGTAATATTGGTTTGCACCTCCTGGCCACCGTACTTTGGTGGCCCAGGCCTCATGTAATACTAAATGTGTGGCATCAAGGCCATTTATTTTGCTGAGAGCAACATTGAGATATTTGTGTCATAAGGACTGAGGAACTATAGTCATGAGTTTGGGAACATGGATCTGTGCCGAAGGCCATTATAGGGTAGGTGGTTATGCATGTATGTGTTTGTGACCACATACGTGCGTGTGCAGCAGTGTGTACAGTATAGTACAGTATACACATTTATACCAGACACATTCACATACAAAATGGTTTGAGTACAGTACATATGTGTCTGCATTCCTCAAAGTTGAAATGAGGCCCCTTCAGTCCCTTCCTGTGATCACACAAATACACACACACACACACACACACACACACACACATGCAGAAACAGGCCACTAAATGGGGTTTTTAAGCTGTCAGGGTGATGAGTGCAAGGCAGGAGTATGGCTCCAGATGATGATCTTGTCAGGAGGCCGCTGAGGTTCACACCCCCTCACTTTCATGATGATTCATTGGTTATTACGCTCCTCTGGTCCCTCTGAGCTTAATCAGAGACATAAGTGAGGTCTGGGATGTGGCTGTAAAAGACAGCTTTGTGAGGAATTTGCATTGTGAGACTGAAAACAATAATAAACCTTCCTCCCAGATTCATTTAGAGGCTACAGTTGTCATTTAAAGCAGCTCTGAGAAATCAACTCACTTTCAGCGTAAAATTAGACAAGGACTATGATCAAACATGAGACCATCAGAGGACAAACAAAGAACTTACACAATGCTTTAATGCGTGTATTCCTTTTTCTTATGTTTGCTGCTTTGAGTTCATAAGTGCATTTACACCAGCAAGTGCAGTAAAAGGTCAAAAAAGTTGAGGGTGACAAAATGTCGCAGAAAAGAAGAGGCCACCAGTGTATTTTCATGACACATTACAACAGGGGTGTGAAGTTTTGGAGAGATTTTCTGATGGGCAGGGTGCACAGAGTAAATGCTGAAAAACAACAAAAAACACTTGATTGTGTGTCTCCAGGTAAAAGTTCATTCATGTAAATTGGATTACACCAGCACCTGGTTACATTCACACCAGCCTAATCCACTTAACCCAAAGGCCTTTCACCTGTCACACTCTGCGAAGTGGTTGTGTATGTTTCCAGTATCTTGTGTGTTGTGCCTCCTTTTCTGCTCCTGGTCGAGGCCTTGGCAGAGATGACTCAGCTCACTCAGCCCTCTGTAAGCATCAAGCTAGGCCTCAACCAGAACCAGAACCAGGAGCAGCCCGGGTGCGATTGGACGGTCAGTGAAGTTAAAAAGCATACCTGATCTTCAGTAGAGCTCAGAGTAGCTGAGAGGTGGCAGGAAGTACTTGAATACTGTTGTTATATTTCCTTTAAAGGTTCCCAACCATGCAAATATCTTTAATTACTCTGGCTGATCAGTCCTCAATTCAATTTGAATTCCAAATGTATTTATTGCATGTATGTTATTATCCTGAAGGTGTGTGTTGGCTTTGGATTGCCTCTCACAAATGGAGCTGCAGGTAACCTCAGAATTAACTTGTTCAATACGTATTTGTTAGCAATCAACTCCTCAACATTTTTATTCTTTTGATAAACGATGGGCTAGGGTGACCCAGATTTAGAAGGAGCAGAAAGATCAGTGTGTAAATGTCTGAAAACACTAGTTACAGTTTTGTTTACACTGTAAGAGGACATACAAATTTAGCCACAAGATGCAAAGGATGCATGAGTTTTATTTTGTAGCATAGCAGCTGAAATGTAGTTCCTCGGAAACTACTGCACGCATGGAAGTGTCTTCATGTTTAGCGCTTGTGTTTATTATACACTTCTGTTTGTAGATTGTTGCATATTTTAGGATTGATTTGATTTCACCTTTATTAGCCAAACCCTTGACTGTCATATCCGATCAGTTTGGAGACTATACGCTTTAATTCAAAGTCTTACTGCAACGCTTAACTTTGTTTATGAATTGTCAGCCAACAATCCCCCTGTGGTTGGTGATGGGACTCAGTAATGTTAAGTCTGTCTGTGTTATGACATACCCAGGTTGATATTTTGATGAATAATGTAAATACTTGTTAAAGTTGAACAAGAAAATGTCACAACCGAGACATGTTTAATTTAGACCTGCTGACAAATACAGCCATGCTGAGGTTTATTGTGTTATCCTGTGGGACAACCCAACTGTAAACTCACATAGACACACCCAGACCCCCCCCGCCCACCCCCTAAACAGCCCTCTCCAATGGGCCCATCTTATCCTAATGGGATTGTCACGGTGGAAGTCACCCAATAAGGAAAATAATGAAATCAGCGAGGACCTAAAGAAAAGTTACTTCTCCTCCAGCAGGCTGCATCCCCAGCCTGACTGCACCCTCTCCCCCCTACCTCAGAAAACAGACAGAAAACCACAGAGGGGAAGGAGACGAGGATATTTGCAGACAGAGTGGGTGGGGGGTGAAAAAAGATAAACTGGAAAACAAAAGTTAAAAAAAAAAAAAAAAAACTAAGTTAAAAAAACAGCGGTTGTCGGGTGAAGGGGAAATACAACAGAGGAGCAACATGTGTGGTCCAGCATTTTTATCTAATTAAATCTGCATGACAAGGACATTTGATTGGTAAGCATGAGAGAGATGACAAAGACATAGAAACCTAATGAGTAGTCTATTTTGACACATGAATTCAGGCAGAAATACCACAAGCTACCTAAAATAAGAATGTGTTTCGCAGGCCAGGCTGGGATATAGACACAAACAACGAGGAGAATTACGGGATGTGCGTGCTGATGAATAGAGGAGTTCCTCTGGGACGGGAAATGGGAGCAGTGACAACAGGAAGTTGGCGTGAAAACGACAGAGGGAGGATTCCCACATTGTCTACTCTCCGTGTTACTGTTCTATCCTCTGGCTCCTCTTCGCACCTCCCCATCAGCTTCTCTGAGCATGCACAGTCATCACATCATAGTGCCTATAGGGGAAAAAGGTTCTTGTCTGGAGCTGCAAGAAAGAAGGAAGTAGGTGTATGATTTGAATTTGTGTGTACATGCAGATTTGGTCCTCACTTTGCTTTGTATATCATCTAATCAGGATCCTCTAATGATAAATATTTTTCATATTTTTTTCTGCAAATGGAAAACAAGGAAATGAACTTGATGGTATATTAATGTCCAAACTAATGACCCTCCAACTACATTTTACAAATCATAATCCAGAAATGCTGCAAATAGAAGAGAATTCAATCTACACAAAGGTTTGGTGTACAGTTCAACTTTGACAAAGTTTGACACTCAAAAGCTCTTGACCACATACACAAATGATCCCGTGACCTTTGAGTGAACGGAGAGGAATATTCAAAATTATGAAATTGGCTGTGTAACGTAATCCAATTTCCTATGCCCTTCAAGTATGAACTACTCTACAAAAAAGATGGTGTACAGTCAGTTGTGAGCCAGAAGACGACACTGCACATTGCCTTGAATGTACCATGCTTACACAGTATCTGGGGGGGGGGTGTTCCACCTATTTTTTAAGAATGAACAACTGAGCTGAAGGCTGTTGAGACACTCTCAGGTCTGATCAGGCTAAACAACCACAAAGGATGAGGTCATGTCTCTTTCTTGTCCCATCTCTCCAGTGACTCCTTCTTCACAACTCCCATTACTGCTCCCCTCCTGTGCAGGTCATTAGTTCTTTGAACCTGCAATCATCTGTCTCTCTCTCGCTCTCAATCGGTCTCTCCCTGCCCCATACCCTCTGTCTCTCCCTGCAGTGCCTCTGTTCTCCTCTCTAATTTCCAGAGGAGACACAGTGCCCCAAGGCCCCCCTTGCTAATTTGGCAGCACCCCACATCAGAGACACAGGATAGAAGTCAATGGCCTCTATGAGGTTCTTTTTAATGTTTTAGGGGAGTGCGGTGCCACACCTCTGGTGGGGCTGCAGAAACACGGAGACAGCAGTCTGAGGCCACCGTGGGAGGAATGATAGGTTAGCGCGACACCTGAAGCAAACAATATTATGAATGCGTCATTGCCGATGCCACTGACAGAAAGATTGTGCGTTTTCCCACTCTCTGTCAAACCCTACTCCTTCAACTGGGACAGAATGTGCATTACTGCATGTATTTGTGTGTACTGATTTTGAATGAGCCTTTAAACTCTTAATAAGCATTTACATCTGACTTGTGTGTGGGTCATTTTGTATGGCTCTGTATATACCCGTGTGTGTGTCTGTGTGTGTGTTTGTGTCAATTGATCTGTATCTTGCTTTTCCCATGCCTGGAGTGTGTCTGTGTAATTGCCCATCAATGCTATGTAACCGTTTATTTGTGTTATTATTAGCATTTTTTTTCTGCATCTGACCTCATTCTTGTGCCGGGATTTCTAATCTGTCCGTTCACTATTTTGTACAAGCGTTATGTTGTCACTTATCTTTAGTCTTGTCTCAGTTCTGTATACACCCAAGGTTGTTTGCTCTCTAATGCCTGTAGATGTGCGTGTATGTGTGTGCGCGTGTGCGTGTGTTTTGGATGGATGTATGCATGGCGGCGTAGTGGTTAGCGCTTTTGCCAAAGTATAAGAAGGTTGCAGTTTCGATTCCCTTTCCGTGCAGTGTTTGCATGTTCTACTCGTGGCTGCATGGGCTTTCTCTGGGTACTCTGGTTTCCTCCCACCATCCATGACATCATGTTTGGGGGACCCATAGGTCTGAGTGTGAGTGGTTCTTTGTCCCTGTGTGTTGCCCTTTGATGGACTGGCGACCTGTCCAGGGCCCAATGTGAGCTGGGATTGGCTCCAGCACCCCCCACAACCCGGAAACGGATAAGCGGTAGAAGATGAATGAATGGATGTATGCACTTGCTTTCTACTTTCCCGCCATGGCCTTTGTCAACAGATGTCAGTGCCTGGGAACAGAGGCAAACAATGGTCACCAAGAGCCAAAGGGCATTTGCCTGGGGGAGGTGACAGCAGTCTGTCATCGAACAGGTTTATGTTTCACCCACCCCATCATTTCATTTCTGTGCACTGTGACGGCTGATGGTGTCTTCACTCATCCTACGAGACGGAACTATGAAAAAATTGTGAAAATATGCATCAGGGGAGAGTGTTGAGACAGGAAGTGAGAATTGAGATAGAGGTGCAGTAGTAGTTGCATCAGCAGCACATTTGAGGAAGAGGGCGCGGTGCAGCTGTATAATGTGTTGTTTTGATACTGTATCACAAGGAAAGGCTGAGAATATCCTGGAATGGAGATAATACCCAGGAAGCCTTTTCCCAGTGGCCGCATGGTTCAGGCCAAACAAAAGAAAAGCCTGACTGCAATCTTGATAGAAGACAGATTAGTATCTTGGCTAGAAAGCCTTGACAAAGCAGAGAACCACACAACTCTGGACCCTTGAGAAAATAAGCACACTGACAGTAGTATAGCCTGCAGTGTCAACAGGAGGTCAGTTGAAGAGGCTCCCACGGAAAAAAAAAAAAAAAAATGCTTTGTCACCACCCACACACACACCCTTCCCCAATGCCCTGACACACACAAATGCACACCCAGTCATTTTCCTCTATCTAATGGATAGTGTTTTGAGTAAGCAACAGTCGCACACAGACACCTGTGCGAGCTCGCTGTTTGCACAGTCGATTTTGTAAGTAAAATGTAACTGAAATTCTGTGTCAGCTATTTGCTGTCTTCCTTGGCCAATTCAGCATGGGATGTGCATTTGCAAGTTTTGATAGTGGCTGGTTCACTTGTAAACCAAGAATTACAGTAATTGATCAGTGGGATGAAAAACAACAGGCAGGACATGCATTCAGTGTTTGTATGATCAGGGTTGACCTCCCACGGGGAACAAATACCTATTGTGGCTGATGAGGAGTGGACACAAAGGTTAAGGATGAGGGTCTTATTCAGTGGCCCAGTTAACCACATCAGTTGACATAGGCCAAAACAAAAGAGGGAGGATGATTTAGGGTGGTGTTGTCCTGCATCTGACACGCACATCCTCTTTTTTTTTTTTTTTTGGCTTGTGAAATAAATGTTTCTAACATATGCATTTTTCTAATTTCACACTCTCACGGTATTTTGCGCCTGTTCTTGTGTTTTAACTATTATTCTCTTCATAAATAAAGTTCATATTTACTCAATCACACTGCGGAAACAGTGTAAGCCAGGTCAAAAGGCTGACCGGGTGAATGGGAAGCAGAAGGGCGCTCCTGTTGTTTTGGAAAGCTAAACTGACAGAAATACAAGGCTGTAAAAAGGTCAGCAGTATGAATGGCCCCTCTTCAAATCTCTGCACGCCACTGGCAGGACAAAGGTTTCATTCTGGAGGGACGTGTGTGTTTATTGTATTGATATTCAATGATATTCTCTTAACTATTAAGCCATTTCTTTCAACACTTTACTTCTCTTTCCTCTTACCTATATCACTCAGATTCCCTTTGTTTCTCTACCTTCCGGCTGCTCTTCCCCTCTCAATGCTGAGGTGCACATGGTGGATGTTGCCTAATTACCCATGAACACCACCATCTGAAGTGGTCCTCTGAGAGTGATGTAAATCGGTGACATTTACGAAAATGTCAGTGAGTTTTCAGAGAAGGCAATAACAGACGAGAGACCCATTATAGTGCAGCATTTTTATTGTGTCAATGCATCTCCCATCCTTATGTTGCCCCTTTCGGAAAATTTGAATTTCAATGTGCCAGGAGCTTTAATGTGGCTTCAATTCACAGAGAGTGAATAGATGATGTTGACTCAGGAATGATGCAAATTGGGTACTGTAAAACAAACTCTGCTAATGGAAATACAATTATACTTTTTTATACTTTTTAAATATAGAAATGATTAGTCGATAAACAAGTCATCCATTTTGACAGCTCTGTGGGGATTAAAAACTGCAGAGCTCTGAGCTAACATCTGCATGCTGACAAGCTGTTGTTTGAAAGGTGTAACACTTCCGGAAGGAACTACTAGTTATTTAGATATTAGGTGAACGGGACGACTGGGCAAAGTCTCACAGCAGTCGTTGGCTGGGGTTAACAATACCTGTATCACCAAGATGGTTAGTACCGGGTGACCACACAGAACTGCCCAATATATCAAAATATATAATATAAAATTTAGGGGTTGTTACAGCTCCCTGAATGTTTCTCAGTGTCTGGAAAAGTACAGCTTCTCCAGATGTTAAAAAAAATGATTGAATCAATGTTGGAGGTTGTATCATATGAACACACGTTGGCCAGAATCAGTGATGATGTTGATCATTTCAAGAGGTCACGGGACCGCTTTCTCATTTGTAATACCCTTGTTACAATGTGATGACCTGACTGACTGCACTGATGTGAGTGTGAGTGTTGAATGTTTAGGTTGGTTGTTTTAAATTTGAACATTTATGATGAGTCGTCTTGTAACTGAAAACAACACTGTCTGTTTATATATGTTTACATAACTAAATAAAAAAATGTTACAACAAAAACAAAAGGGATTGATCTGAAAATTATTCCAGATTCTTACTGATGATCAGAGAGCCTTACAGTTAATGGACAATCCTTGCTGCACCACCATGTCATTCCTGTTTAGCGAACATTAGCATTCCTTTTGTAATTTTGTTGCTACCCCCTTTAACTAAGATGAGCTGGTGTTTGTTGTGGTTTGCCCCCTGGGCATGGAAAAATGAGCTTGTCTTATTGAAAATGTTTGACCTCGGTGTCTGTCCCTCCTCTGTATGGCTGAGCTGTCTCTCTGTGGGTTCGTGACTAAGCTCGACTCCTTGTTTTGACATGGGTGCTGCCTTTTAATTAAAAGAGCGCGGGGCTGCCTTTAATTGGAATGATAGCGTGAAGAGGAATGATCTGGCAAGTGTGTGTTGTGGGAAGCTACAAACAATGTGACTGTGGGATGTCCATAGCTGTGAGCTATTGTCCCTCCTGAATCTTTACCTTCACACTATGACCACAGTCACCTGGTGGGACACATGACTCCCTCTTGTTTTGCAGCATTCCTCTATTCTCCTTCTCTGCAGTATTTGACCTAAGTGGTCCAACTGTGACCTGTTGGACTAATAACCCTCTATGAAGTAAGGATGAAAATGTTAAATCAGGCTTTAGCCACTTCTCATGGTATAGGTTTTATCTCCGCTGCTACTTAAAGCCTGTGGATGTTTGCTGAAAATTATCCTAAAACAGGGAATTTGGCCTGAAATAATGAAGAGGATGTGAGTGAGTGCTTTTCAAAATCCACTTGTTTTGTCAAAGTGCTGGCAGTGGCACCTTTCAAATTCCAAACAGGGCCACTCTTAAGTCAGTTTCCTTCCTCTACAGCTACCCCTGATTGAGGGTGGCGGGGTGCAGCAGGGGCGGGAGGGACTTTCAGAGGTTCTCCCTGCGTGTTGGACTTGAAAGTTTCTGTCTCTGTGAACTTTACATCAAACAGTCACGGGCTGCTGCTGGCTCTTTGAAGTGGCAGAGGTGGTGGTGGTGGTGGGGGCTCTGCCTCGACATGTTCTGGTTCAAAATGGACTCTTTTGGCGTGTAGAAACAGCTCTGCTAAAGGTCTGTTGAGACCATCACAAGATCAAGACTGAGGACTCTGTCTCTCCTTTAATACTCCTGTCACATACAGGAGGATCTATAGACACTATTGCTATATATAATACACTGTTCTTGAGTTTCCTTTCTGTCGCCCCTAGTGAGGGTTCAGATTGGTGCTTTAAAGGTCTATAATATCACAGACAGACACTCAACAGGTTTCTAATGCTAACCCCACCCCTAAAACTGTCCTAGATGCTACTGCAACTTCAATAATTTGCCTAGTTTGAATTGTGTCTGTTCATCATTCTGACATCATGGAAATTCCACATTTTGCTACGATTTCATTCATTCTACTTTCCCTTCCTGTTACCGTGTTACTGCACACTATCTAAGAGGATCCCAATTTGGAATCATATTATACCATATATATAAGCTCTATATCCAACAACAGCCTAACATGATCACATTAACTGCATTTGGATTTTTTTTTTTTTTTACATATCTGCAACCCGTGTTAATATTCACAAAGCAAACTTTGAGCAACTTTAAGACCTTTTACATGAGTTTCATTGTTATGTTATTATATCAGTACAGTAATGTTACTAATAGTCACACTGTGCCAGTGGTGTGCCTGCTCATTGCTGCTATGTCACTTCTCTGCACTATGACTCTTGACACTTACTGCCAAAGAGGCAGGTTGTGTATAAAATATCAGATCAGATTTTGCAGGTAGGACTTGTTGGTGTTTTAGCCTGTTTTCGAAACCTTTCTGCCAGTCTCCCAGACGGGCACAGGGACCATGCGGACTCCTCAGACTAGGAGGGCGGGCTCTCGTTTTCCCATGCACCACCATCCGCTGACATTGGCTATTGCTCCACATTAAACACCCCGCATTCACAAAACAGAAAAAAGAAAAGAGGGAGCATCTGACAAGAGCAGAGTCTGCTGGTGTAGCTGCCCCGCTGTTTACTGCGCTCAGCCCGTCGCCAGGACAGAAAGCCGCACCAACTGAAAGGAAGGCATAAAAAAAAGAAAAGAAAAGAAAAAATGTCCAAAAGTGAGAGACAAAGAAGAAGTTTGAAGAGTGAGGAGTTCTTCTTTGACTCCGAGGCGTCTCTCTTGGACCAGCAAGACTTCGAGATGTCTAGTTGCCCTTTCAATGACGTCTTCAACTCCAAAGACTCCCACATGGAGCAGATCAACACTTTTCTGAAAAACGTTCAAGTTTTGCTGGAGGCTGCTCGGTTTCTTGAGAGCGCCGAGAGGAAGGACGGAAGTGAGTTTATTTTGTGCTGCGTTTGATTCCTTTTCATTTGCCTCTAAATGTTCAGGAAAACAAGTCCTCATTGTCAAATAGACTCAGACAACAAAGGGCTGAGTTCATTCAACTAAGCACCGCAGCCGAAATGCCTGGGCATCGGACAAATATATGCGATGTGCACAGTGCAGTTACACGACAGTCTAACCGTAGTTGCTTTCATTATTTTCTGGACAGTTTTTTTTTTTCATCTGCATTGTCTGCATGGTGGGCACTGTGCATCGCTTTGCGTCTGCACGACTCTCAAACCCAGGAATCTGTAATACCCCCCCCCCCCTCCTCCTCACTCGCAGCATAGATAAGACAATATGACATAATGACGAGGTGTGTGGGTGTGTATGTTGGCTACCACTCCGATGTTATAAATCTGACCACATTGCAGCGCCCTCCAACTCAGTTTAGGATGATGTCATTGTGTCCCTGCAGACTCGATCGAAAAAACAGAAAACTTTATTCCTTAGATGTTCCGGACAGCCATTATGCTGAATCGGACTTTTTTTTTTTTTTTTTTTTTTACGGAATTTGCTTACTCATAATTTCTAGCATTTAAGGAATTAAGAAAGTCGTTTATGGGGTCGATTGCAGATGAGTTTATCTTCCAAATTGCAAATCGAGCCGGGCCTATCAAATGATCCTGCATGGCAGATGAATTCAAAGACATGCGATTTAAAAACAAAACACACAAAAAAACAGACACTAACGATGTGTCTGTTTGATTTTCATGAAGTCATGCTTTGAAGACATTTGGAAGTAGGCTGTTTTCTTCCATCGCTGCCCTGCCTGTGCAGGGCTGTTTTTGTTAAAATTCTCGTGCATATTAATGGATGCGCGCTGCAGGAGCAGGTGAATAGTAAAATAATTGACTAGAATTTGTCGTGGGAGTTTTTCAGCAGCAAATCACAGCGACCCTCCAGCCCTCCGTCCCTCGATTGTTTGCTTCCTGCTATGTGTGGGCGTGCCACTCTGGTTTCCACATGGCGCAACGCTGCGCTACGATTGGTCAGGTGCGAGCTCAGCCCTCGACGCCTGTCAAAGTCGTCCGCCAATCAGGCGTCCGGTCGTCGATGACGTCACGTGTTGCTGGGCCTGGCTTCGGTCGGCAAGGACACCGCCCACGGTCCCGGCGAATGATGGGATTTGTAGGGTGGAAGGGGGAGAGAATGGCATGATTGAGGGAAATGAAAGGGAAAGAAAAAATGAAATACGTACACTTCTCGTACAGACGTGTCACTAGCGTGAAAGTAATGGTGAAGTTTCCCGCATTTTCATTCGTTGGTTTTTCACCGTCATTTGTTGAAGCAATAACCTGAAATAAATCTGTTTCTTAAAAATCCGCAGATCATTTATAAATAAATTCTGCAGGCCTGTAAACTTACCCCATCCCGTCCAGTTATGCTTTGGGCTGCCCTGATTCGACAAGTTTAATACAAAAATGGGCACTATCATGATGATGTTTGGGGCTATAAAAGGCACTAAACTCGGGTCTGACTATTATAGTAACGATGTTCACGCATGTTTGACAGTATTTCTCAATCACGTCGACAAACTCAGCTTCCCATAATGCACCGCGGTCAGGCTGGCCTCGTTCGACCCCGCCTCTCAGCTGTGCAGCTTGGTAAACAAACAGGAGAGCAGAGGAAACGAGAAGCAGGCACTTAGCTGGCTCTGGGCTCCCTCGGGGAAGTTTTATATTGTTTATACCTATTTTTGTAGTAATTTGTTACAGTGTTTCCTAGAAACTTTTAATACTTTGATACGCTGGTTTTGACATTTTCTAACAAACCTGGCAAGAATTGGCTGTAGCTTGCTAGCTTTGGAAACACAGGATTTTTTTTTTCGTCACCCCTTCCTCTGCTCTCGACAAAGGCTGTTGATGAGCCAGTGAAGACATTGAATAAGAAAACAACGCGGCGATTTTAAAGCCCCATCGGTGTCGAAATAACCGATGCACCGTCTTCCCTGCATCTAAAGCAACCGGTCGCTGCTGCTGCTCCTGTTGACGGGCTAACGTTAGAGGCCAACGTTAACGGCAGCCGGACAGAATGACGGCTGTTCAGCTCATAAACATCCAACGGCTGCTGGAGGCTGCAGAGTATCTAGAGAGGAGGGACAGAGGTAAATAACGAGGCTTAGACGAGGGCAAAGATGAGGAAATACGCAACCCGATGTCGTTTTGTACACACACACACAGAGGAAAAAGCGAAACGACTTCGGAATTGTGGAGAACAGTCGAATAAAAAGTGTCTAAACTGGTCCAGGACTGACTAGTTGTCCGCTTCTCTCTCCACAGAGTGTGAACACGGATATGCTTCAACATTTCCGTCAAATCAAAACACAAACTACCAGAGGCAAAGAAAATTCAGAAATAAGAAGTTCAGCAGTAACCACAACAGGTAAGAAACTGCCCCCCCCCCCATGATGTCATACCGGGGAAGCTTGGATTTTCACACCGTTTGTTTTCGTGTATGTTGCTAAACTGTGGGCAGCACACTACGCACTCACTGTATATGTTGCTTATTTGGTTTTTTTTTTAAGTTGTGTCTCAACAAGGAAACTCACTAAAGGCTGAACGCAGTTGCCTCTGCTGGCTGGCTACAGCTCTGCTGGCTTTTCATCAGCTGATTGTCAAACGGACTGCAGTGGCTGAGGTTAGGGATCGTGGCGAAAGTGTCGACTCCGAAACGAAAAAAAGACCCCATTAAATGTCACGTTATTCACTCGCCGCCGGCTAAATAAATACATCAGATATTATTATTATTATTTTATGCCATGTTTTGTTATGTTGAGTTGATACCCACGCTCATTTTTCTTCACAAGCCACATGTGCTCTACACCTTTTGAGAGAGGGATAGTCTTTTCTTTTCCCTGAAGGGGCAAAGCTGCTATTTATGGCCAATGTTGCTTGCAGACATCTAAAGGTGAAAACGTGAATGCTTTTTCAGGGCTAATAAGGTGTAGGGTTATTTATCAGTAACTGGCTTTCCTTTTCTTTTTTAGCTGTACACACAACTAGTCTCTCTATCCCAAAAAGCATGCACACTTTTATTATACATCAAATCAAAGCTGTTGATGACGTGGAACACAGTTTAATCATACGCTGTTGCCTTTCTTCACATAAAACTGTCTGATAATCACATCATTAGCGATCACAAAGATACAGGCCCTTGTGGAGCAGAGTACTTTCCTGATCACACAGACATTTGGAACGAGTAGAGGAACAGGAAAGGAATCTCCCAAGTTAAGAGCCATTGGCTTTGTGTTTTCTCTTGGTGCTAGGCTGCTTACATTAATCTGTCCATTGACAGTCATACATCAAACAGAAGGACCTCCCCACTCATACGCTCTCTCTCTCAGAGCCCTTTAATATTAATGTGAGAGCGAGCCACAAACAGGAACTGCACATTACTCATCACGAACGCACAACGCTTCCTAGTTCTGCATGGCAACAGTCAGGATCAGATATAGACCCGAGGCCGTATTCATAAACCTTTTTAATGCTCTAAACTCTACAATAAAACATCATTTAATTATAATTATACTTATATGAATATATTTATGAGAACAAAATCCTGTAACAAGCATAGACTGTGCAGGAATGTTGGATGGTGTTGGTCTTGCTTTCCCCACCATTCACGACTCATTTAGTAAGACTCATTTAATATCTGACACAATTTCCCATCCTCACATTGTTTATTTCCTACCCACTGGAGCTACACACTTTGCAAACCAACACAGCATCATCATTCCTATATACTCGGTGCTGTCAGGGCCATCGATTGGACACATGTGCGTGTCACTAGTGCTCTACTTTTACTCAGCATGCCTATTCATGGCTTGGCAGCACAGGTGAGAAATCTTGCTAATCAGTCAAGTTAACCTTTTTTTCACCACCTCACTGTCTGCAGAAATGAATGCATCACTAATCTGGCTAGACATGTCGGAAAAAAATCTGCAGTGTGTGCATTCATAATGGCAAAATCTGGTTTTATTATTGACAAATGATGAGACTACAGTAGTGTACCTTGAGCTCTCTCCTTCATCAATCACTTACAATTTCTCCATAATAGTAATTAGAATAATTAGAGATTATAGTAACACACTCATTATAATAATTGCTTTAACATATAGTTTTATTTAAACACAGTGTACTTCCTGGCACTTGCTTGATCTAGTTTAAGCAACATTCTCAGTAGCACGTTGAGGCTTAAAGTGATAAGCTTACCTGATGCTGTCCTCTCTCGCCTACTGTTTATAGCCAGGTTGCTTTATCTCGTTGACCCACTCTATGTGTGCGTATACATGCATGCATGCATACACACACACACACACACACACACTATATGCATGCAAGCAGCAGGAAATGTACTTCTGTGTGGTCTGAAACCAGTTTATAATCTGTATTGTATTGTTGCTGAGGTCCAGACATGTAGATACCCGATTCAAGGGCAGGGACAGAGGTTTGTCATGATTAAAGCTGACGGGATAGCAGCCTGATTTGGGTGGATCTCTCTGAATACGGTGTGTGTTTCTGATGCAGTATCAGGAAAATTGTGTTTTGTTTTGTTTCTGTTTTTAAACTAAACTTACAATCAGTATTGCCACCACATTTTCAAACTTGGATATTTACTCTTGATGACACTGATTTTTCATTCATTTTTAGAGTTGACAATCAGCCACAAAAGGTAACATTACATACCACTCTGAATAACATTGTGGTGAAATTCTCAGAGTTGGAAAAGATGACAAATTAGGATACGGGTTACTAAGCAACACAAACAGCATGCACAGTGACAGTTGATGATGCAAATTATGCACTCCAAAGTACTCATCTTAGCAATCCTATTTCTCTTGACTAATTATCAATTGAAGGAATGAGTGGATCTTCTTCCATTAGAAAGTATACTGTCTAATGTTTGTAAAGGCCTACATACTGCATTTTGGGACTCCTTGGAATTCCGTTTCTCATGTTATTACTAACCAGAAAAGCACGGTCTGTTTAAAATGTATCATGTTTTGTGACTTGTTGTGATGCAGAGAACAGCCATGCATGATAATTACAGAGATGCAGAATATCTAAGTTGAAACCTTTCAAGAGCATGCATGTGAGTACTTAGGCTCTCACAGGTTTTCTGCAAATGCTCCATGCGATCTTTGTGTTTTGCTGTGATAGCAGCTACTCAACGTGTCCATAGACCTTGTCATGTTGAATCAATTATGCTGCTATATTTGACCTCACATGCAGTCTTGCGTACCCAACTACAAGAGCAGTAATGTATTGTAATGCGGCCATATGGCTGTTTTATTGATGTGAATAATTAAACTTGAGAAAATAATGTTCTCTGAGGGGGGGTCAGCTCTTACAGACACAAAACCACAGCCTCAGATAGCCTGCAGTTCACGTGTCTTATCCCTTGCTAACTCCTGTCCTTCCCATTCTAATGTTTTCTCCATATTTCCTGCTTCCACACGAACAAGACGGCAGCTAAGCTCATTATTAAAATAAATAAATTGAGTAGGAAAGTGTGTGGTGATATTGATAAACCACAATAAAGAAAAATGATTTGGGCATGAGAATCACACACACCTGTCCCCCCAGAGGCAAAGCAGAGTGATGGGATGGGAACGTGGTCATTTAAGTACCAGGAGGAGGGCTTGTCTCCCTTTAGTATGTTGCTACACAAAGACACTCTTAGGGACCAGCTGATTCAATTAACATTATTAACAGAGCACTGAACCCTGGCAGATGCATGCAGAAGCAGTATGTGGGTTTGTAATAGGTGTGTATGTGTGTGACCTTAAAAGGCACAAAAGGCTACAGTGTCATACACACACACACACACCCACACACAAACACACAGACTTCCAGA
The DNA here is from genome assembly GCF_900963305.1 of Echeneis naucrates. Taxonomy (NCBI): domain Eukaryota; kingdom Metazoa; phylum Chordata; class Actinopteri; order Carangiformes; family Echeneidae; genus Echeneis; species Echeneis naucrates. The sequence goes on from NC_042511.1 coordinate 12,253,380, forward strand.
GATGAGCTGTACATTATTGAGATACAGGCTGTATGATGCCCCAATTCAGGCCTGGCTGTCAAATTTGTTAGTCTGAAAGCTCCAGTGCACTGGGTCATTTGGGATTAATTAATAAAACAAATTTTACAAACTCCTTCTTGTGTGTCTCCCATCCCCTGTTTGCCTACCGCATATAGTTTTTATCCTGCTATTGAAGCTTATTTTCCTAGAATGCATTAGCTTTTCAGGGCACTTGTTATAGGCCTCAGCTTTGCTTGTTAAATATGATATATTATTTGTTTTTTTATTTAAAACAGTCTGTTTTCTGTTTTTGCAGGTCCACACATAATGAGTTGGAGAAGAACAGGTCAGTTGGCATTCAAATTTCCTAACACTTCACCGTCAAATCGTAGATCAGAGTCTACAGGCACAAGTATGCCCTGTCCTGATAAGTGAATAAGTCCATTGTTTCTAATGTTTATTTCATATTTTCTTTTTGGTCCACACAACTTTTGTTTTTCTTAACATAAGCATGTCCTCAACAACGGGTCTTCGGAAATGAACAAGGTGTCCCATTCTGGCCTCTTTAATGACATTAGCTCTTCACTTAACATCTTACTGTTTTCCCCTCTTGTGCACCTACTGATAAGGACCATTTTTGGTGCTTAAAGGTCAGAATTATATGGGCTGCTGAAGGTGCATGTAGTCGAAACTGAGACTGCTGTTAAAAGTTCAGTCCTCGTTTTCATACAAAGATGTTTTTTGATAGTAGTGGCTGCAAAGTGATCCACATGCCTGGACAAAATATCCTTTCAGTGCCTTTCAAGCCTTAGCACAGATCTATACTAAGTTATATGTCTGCATTCAAGATGGTATCTACAGAGGAAGAAATGTGGGGTATGAGGATTTTCCACATATTGTTTTAAAGAGAATGAACACTGGTTTCTTAGAAGCCCTTATCAGATTGATTCCATCACCCACATAGGTTGCTTGCTGGTTTTCATATTCTTTGACTTTGCAGGCTTCTGGAGTCAAACTGTAAAGGGTTCTTTTCAACATCATAAATAAGTGCAGTTAGACTTGCAGGATTTATGATAAATAGAAAAACAAAACTCACCCTCCATTTCATTATCTCTGAGGGTGTGGGTACAATGAAAGGATGTGGGAGGCTGGATCCATTCAATGTAATTACATATCACCTCGGCCTGTTTTTCTCACCATTCTCCCTGGCAGCCTCTCCTAAAAGGATGGGAACATTGGAAGGAGAGGCGTCCAGTGAGTTAAATATAGACAAGAGTTGATGTGTCATCTCGGTGCTCATATGCAGTGCCACACAAGGCCAGCCGATCGCCTGAATGGCCTCGACAGATTGCGGCATTCATGCGGGATTGCATTTTTTTTTTTTTTCCCAGAGTTCCACCCACACAAATAAATTTCAGCAAAGGTGCCAGAACTGTTACTTGTTCCTATAAGAGTTTGAAGGCTGTTTATGCTGCTGCTTTCACATTCATGTAGCCATTCTTTGTTTCTAGGGCTTCTCATCATCTCTGCCAATCATAGGCAAGTGTAAAGCCTGTAAATGGCAGAACAGAAGGAAACGGTGTGAGCCTGGATCTAAATGATGGCAAAGCACTGACGATTGCTGCAGAGTTAGGATCCATTAGAAGGGTCATTAATTAAGCAATTGATGAAACTCCATGCATAATAAAACTGAGGGAGTCAAATGTAAAAGGAGACTACTATTCTCATGTATGTATTGAAATGCATATGTTGTCATTGTGCAACATAATTCAGGCATTCCAATGCATCCCCCTTTGCTTGGCTCCACTTTGCTGGTCCGTGCAGTCGTGCAGACTCAGACAGAACTGCAGCAGAATAGAGTGGGTTTGGAACAGGCCGTCCTGTACCACAGTGTATCCCAACCCCCCCCCCCCCACACCCCTAACACACACACACCCCACTACCATTCTTGTCCTTTTGTCTGTCAGCTCCATATGCTGAGTTGCGTGTTGTTGTGTAGAAGTTAAACAGTACTGAGCAGAAACTAATTCTAATTTCCATTAGCAAAGAAAGAGGGTAAAAATTGAAATGGTAATCCATCTTTTTCGAAGCACACTTAAAGTCAGAATCATTTACAATCCCCCTTTTTTGCCAGCAGTTAATCCAATTCCCTTGAAGCACATGCCCCACTGTAAGCTATATGTTTCAAGAATAGTTGTTCACCCAAGTGTGTCAGGCTTACACTATGACTCTACAACATCAGCAGCAACAGCAGCTTTCGTTCCATCTCAGCAGACTCTCAAGTCTTGTAAATTAAAAGGCAGCTCTATCATGGCCCAGCCTGAAGAGGACCATGGAGGCCTTTTTTAACACTTATCAACCCCGTGTATCGGCTGCTGGCGCGACAATATGCTTTTCATGGCTGCCACTGGTCTTGATAACCTCTGAGATGAGCAGACTCGTTGTGACAGCGGAGACCACAGGACACAGATAAAAGGCACTGAAAGAGGGGGGAAAAAACACATTCCAGATGCTCATACTCTGTGGTGGGACCAGATAACGTGGTGGCTCTGCCGCTTTGATCATGTACCTCCTAACAGCCCTATTTAACTTCCACATGTCACATCCAAATTACACTGCCTTAGAAGGGCTTAACAGCAAAAACCCTGCATGCTTACATGTTGCAGTTCCACCACTTTGATTTCAAAGCCTTACACCCAGTAGACCTTCTTCTTTTAATCGTGTTGATAACAAATACCCCAGCTCAGGTTGGTTGCTGGTTGATCCGTCTTTATGTACAGAATGGATTTTATAATAAATGACTGAGGTATTCCATGGCTATGGATTTTAATGAATGTAGAATCCCCCCCCCGTTGGATGATGACTTTGTTTATTGATTATCAATACAGCAGGCTCTTACTCGCGACAATAAATCCACAGGAATAGTCACTTATCATCTATCCACCACCTCCTCTCCCTGTGCAACCTATTCATTCTAATATTGTTTGTCAAGGTCAGTTTTATAGTACACACGACAAATACCTTACCCTTCCAAAGTGCCCAGACATGGGAAGCAATGTTAGCTTTTCTGCTTAATTTTTATGAAGGGAGGTGGACAAATAAGGTGTATTCAAGACTTTTCAGTGTGTGTCTATGGAACATTAAAAAGGCTCACCCTTCCCATCAGAATCAAAAGCCTGTTGTCCTTGGGTGCCATTGAAGGAGCATCCATGTGATTTGCCCTTTCAGGTTTTTTGCTGTTGTCTGTAAAATGGTTAAATGAAGAAAGTTGGACCCTGTTTGTGATTTAACTTTAAGCTGATGTGGGTGTTATCAAAAGTCATTTTTTTACAAGAGTGTGTGAGAATGTGTCTTTTTCTTGCTGGAAAGTTAGCGGGTTTATTGTTTGAACCTTTGCAGGCTCTTGTTGCACAGTAGTTTTAGGAATATACACTCCAGGGAAGCTAGTAAAACTTACCACTGAATATCACTAGAATAGGTGTAGCATTTTCCAAATGGTACGTACCTCTGTTTGAATTGAAGCCCTTTATGCTTTTATGTTCTTTTTTTTACCAGTGGGATATAAACTGACCGCACTCGCTTGTGCGAGCCTTCAGGTTGAATGAGCAGTCAAACATGAATAAGCCGGGGCTACATTTTCTCTGGCTGTGCTGATGCTTGTTGAAGAAAGCTAAACCGCCTCACCAGTCTTTCTGTTATCTGCCCACTGAGTGCAGCCTATTCTCAGGCTCTGCTTCAGGGCCTAAAACTGGGACCATTTGTTCTGACCAACGTGACGACTTGTAAGCCTTTCTTGGCTCAGAAAAGCAGCTTATGGGTCTTGATCTTTGGTCTGGCGAGCTCAGCTAGACCATGCACGTGCTGGGACACCCCCCTCACTCAGGCCGCCCAGCGCTAGCTTGGCTTTGGTTTCATTAATCACTGTGTCAGAGGACAAGGAACTAATTGATATGTTGATGAGATGTGCAGAGGGATAGTTTAAACGCACCTGACTAACTAACTTGAGCATCTCGCAAACTTGATCTGCACAACCACTGTGTCAGTGTGTGCACAGTGAGCATTTCCACCTCGTAATTAAAACCGTTGGGCATGAGCCGGTATCGGTGCGGATTTATAAACTCAAGCCATCACAGTCATTCAGATGATGACAAATTGTGGCTCAAACTCTGTTCTGTAGACAGGTGTAAAGAAAGCCCCATGTGGAGGGGGTGCTGCATGTCAGCACTGGAAAGCTCACCCATCATTCACATTTTGTCTCATTCATCTGACCCTTGATTCAGCTCGTCTTGGCACTTTCTTGTTGTGCCCTTATCCTGAAAAAGTGCATCTGTGCAGCATTCTTTGGAAGGACTGTTACCAAACGGAATAAGGCAGGATGGGCATGCGGGCTGAGTCAGCAGGTTTTACGGTTGAGGCTTTCTGACTCGGAAGGTTGTTTTAATTCGAGGTTACAGAAATAGTAATATTTTCAGTAAAATCCAATATTTTCTAGGTGTTGATAAATAAACTTGAGAGAGAGAATTTATGTTCAGACAGTTGTACAATATTGTGTTTTGTCCCTCTGTACCATTAACAGGACTCTGTGATGCCTGTTGATAACCTACCAAAGGGCAAATGAATCTGGCTGCAATTACATACTGTTCCAGGAAGAAATGCACATGCTTTGCCTCCTTCTTCCTGGAGCAGCATGTTACATTAGCAGTCAAGCTAACCTAATCTCAAGTAAACCTCAAGGAGGGAGAAAGAGAGAGGGAGGGAGGGAAAGAAAGAGAGAGAGGTATGAAGATAGAAACAGGGGAAAATGTGGAGCTTGCTGAAGACACAAGACAGACTCAATTAGGCTAAATCTGAGTATGGCTTCTATTTTTAGCCTAACAGCTGGGGGAAAAGGGGGAAACACCACAGCCTTCTGACCAATCACAGAGGTTAGCTTTTCACCAATGACAACACTGAGCTGAAGAAGCAGTAGGAGAGGTTACCAACCCTTACTCTGACAAAGGCGGGATGCCACCCATACTCATCAAAGGATATCCTGAATGTCACTGCTGCCATTTCCATGTTAAGAACTGAAGTCAAACCAAACCAAACTCTTAACAGCCAGTGTGCCAACTGGGCTAAGTTACTTAACAAGATATTTGTGTACTTAACCTGGGTCAGTGAAACAGAGTGTGCGTTTTTGATTTCGGACACACAAGTGTACATTTATGCATTCATGGCCGATTTAGGATTACATGCCTACTCCCAGACGCTCTATTGGATGTATTAGAACACATCCACAACTATAAAAAGGATGTCATTCGATAAGGCAACCGCCTCCCACACCCGCGCACACAAATGCACTACCCTTCCCAGCCCCCATAGTCAACATCTGGCTGGATCTCCCTGGCTTTACACCATTCCCCTTTTAGGACCTGTGCCATATTGGGAGTTTTTAATCTGAAGCTTCTGCTTTCACCCTTGAGTCACAGAGGGCTAAAGAGGAAAGTTGGGTGGTTGGGCATACTGTTAGCATAGGGGTATTTCCAATTTGAGTCAGTTGTCGCAAAATACCCATCCAGCCCCACAAATAAAGCCATAATGTCCTAAAAAGGAGTGTTGGAGATAGACAGAGATGTGTGTATAATAAATCATAATAAATAATAATAAAGTGAGTAATAAATTACCCAGATTCCTTTAATACACAAAGACAACAGCATTGGTACGTGCCTTGTTAGGCTCTAGGTGACATGAGTTCTGTATAGTGTGGCTCAAATACCTGCCTCCCCCACAACCAGCTCCGTTTCTATGATCATCAATTTCAATAACTCTGGCTCATTGTCTCTCCCCTTATTTTTGTTCTCTCTCTCTCTCTCTCTCTCTCTCTCTCTCACTCTCTCTCCCTCTCTCTCACACTCGCTCGCTTTCTCTTTCTCTTTCTCTCTCTCTTCCAACCTTTTGTCAGTGGAGCAGATTAAAAGGCGCTGTGCACGTGTGAACTAATCCATGTGTTAGTGATGGGTTTCAGCCCCAAAGTCTCTTGGCCATACAGTGAGCCCCCCCTCCCCACCATACTCCAGTGATCTCCACACGTGTGTGTGCATGTATGTATGTGTGTGTGAGCACGTGTTTATGCCTGTGGGTGCTTTAAGAGGGCAAATTGCTGCACTATTCTTTCATCCCTTTCCTCTCAGACTCACTCGTCCTGTGCATCATCTTTGTCTCCTAGCTTTTCACTTTATCCCAATCTGTCCTTCATCCCTCTCCTGCACTGTTGCTATGCATTCTGATGGATGCTGCTTTAGGCTTGGAGCAGCTTCAGTGAGTTTAGCGTGACAACAGCATTGGCCCAGCGAGTAAGCAAGCTGTGTTTCAATTTACCACTTGCAGCCTTCAGATTGGTTCTGCCGAATTTTGTTTTTGGTTTCTGCAAGTCCATATTTATTTATTTATTTTTACTCCCATTTGCATTTTATTAGCCCCCAGTTTCCAGCGCAGTTTCAGCCCTAGAATCTAGATGTGTTTTTACACTGAGCTTTACTGCCAATCAGAAAGATGCTCTATGGTTTTTACACATTGAATCTCTTATTTGGGATTGAGGTCACAACGGCCTGAATGCTCAGAAATATCAGTCCAATCCCCCACACCCCTCGCAAGCACCAATGCATATTACCCCTTGGCATTCCTTTTTCACTCCCTGTCATCTAACCAGAATACAGGTCAACATTCAGCACAGTTTCTGTGGAATCCAAAGTCTTGTTAATAATCATATAATTCCTTGGACAAGAAAGCTGTCGCCATGTGTGGGAAGGACATCAACATTCCCTTCATTCCTCAGCCCTGTTATAATTAACAATAGGCTGTCATTGTGGACGGTGTAGTAAAACCCTGTTGATGATTCAAATGGGCCGCATGAAAACATGGGCCGCACTCATTTCCTTTTTCTTGTAGAGCATCTAAAGTGGAGCAGCTGGTTTTTTAAGTTAAACTATCAGGAAACACAAAAGTTGTTTTTTTTTTTTTTTTTTTTTTTCACCAGCAGCTGAATAAAGAACCGTAATTTTCTTCCACTTACAGCTGAAACATTGTTTCCTCTGGAGCCTCATGAGGGGAGTATGACTATAAATCTTTCCAGGTTAGGGGTTGCGTGTAATACATGTCCTTTTGACATTTTGAATAAATGTTTTCAATACAAAACATGCATGTCTTTCATAGGCCTAAAATTTGGCGCACTTGAATAGGAACTTGAAATTAATGCAGTGGATTTTAATCGTTTTTTTTTTTTTTTTGTTTGTTTTTTTTCCTCCCTCTTAACCCAGATGAACTCCTGACAGACGGGCTCTGCTTTGAACCCGTGGCTAGTTTCTGGGCAGATTACACAGGCAGAGCACTCCCCTTCCTCCCCCACACTCTATATCTTTCGCCTTCGCTATGTTGCTCTGACTCTATCTGCATCTATCCCATCTGCCTGGGTTTCATAAAGGAGAGGAGGGAATCATTGGTCCATCAGAAAAAGAGTGCCTTCTAATGCTGTTGCTATAGGGTGAAGATTGCTCTAATCTTGGGCGTGTGTACACACAAAATGTGATGGACCAGCATGCTTATCATCAGTGAACACAAGATAGCAATAGACCTTAACATACAGCTCATATTTGTTTGTTCGTGCCTCAGCAAGAACGATGTCGGTGCCCAGTTGAGTACTTTGGGTATTAACATATTTGGAAGTCACGTTCCATCCATGGGTTGGTGCTTATATGGCTCTCCAATCATAAATACCAATCACAGTCTTTCATCTAAACCCAAACCTGTTCAACATATAAAACTTGCCTCCGTGTGTGCATGCCATTTCCTGAACCTGCCATTTATAACTCAGATAATACAGGAATAGTTCGCTGAGCACATAAGCAGGATCTGGTTTTGCAGTCAGGCTGCAGGCTCTTTGATGACCGTTCCTGAAGTCAACATAGGGAGTGGTGGTTTTCCCTATTAATTGAAAAAAAAAAGAAAAGAGGAAGGAGAAAAACAACTATTCAGTCAGGTGCCACGGTCTGTTTGGGTAAACACGTGACTTTGGCTGCAGCCTGACAGCAGTCATGTGAGAGAGAGCAATTGAGGAAGCCCCCCGCCCTCCCCCACCTCCATTAAAAGGAGAGTGAGAGAAAGACATGGGATGCATAGAAAGGAGAGAATCCTAGAAGGGGCATCGTTAGCAGATAAAACAACTCTTGCTGTGTTAACCAAGAGAACAGGCAAACAAAGGTGGTGGCCTAACAAAGAGGGCTGTTGTGTTTCCTGGAGTTGTACTATAATGCTTAAGGCACAGTTTCCTTGTTTTTTTAGCTTTGTTTGCAACAATGCTACATCGTTATATTAAATGGAATGACTTCAAATGGCCTCAAGAATTTAAATCCATTCTGGCTTCTTCAGTCACAGCAAAGAAGCATCATGGGGCATCAATGTACAGGCTGCCATGTGGGTTGAACCCTGGCCCTCTCCATGTTTATTACATGCTACCATCTGCAGCATACAGCTCTGGAAAAATGAAGATGAGAAAAGGTCCAGTGTTTTCACACCTTAAATTAAAAAAACAAAAAACAAGTTCATATTCATTTTTAAACAACACATTACTAATGTGTTAATTTAGGAAGTGTTCAGAAATCAATATTTGGTGGAATAACCCTCATTTGCATCTTGGCATGCTCTCCACCAGTCTTTCACATTGCTGTTGGGTGACTTTATGCCATTCCTGGCACAAGAATTGAAGAAGCTCAGCTTTGTTTGATGGCTTGTGACCATCCATCTTCCTCTTGATCACATTCCAGAGGTTTTCAATGGGGTTCAGGTCTGGAGATTGAGCTGGCCATGACAAGGGCTTGATCAGGTGGTCCTTCATACACACCTTGATCGACCTAGCTGTGTGGCATGGAATATTGCCCTGCCCGAGTTGAGGAACATCGTCTCTTCCAGGATAACATTGTACTTGAGTCATGCACCCTTCACAAAGACGAATCTGCCCGACTCCAGCCTTGCTGAAGCATCCCCAGATCATCACCGATCCTCCACCAAATGTCACGGTGGGTGTGAGACATTGTGGCTTGTAGGCCTCTCCAGGTCTTCGTCTAACCATTAGACAACCAGGTGTTGGACAAAGCTGGAAATTAGACGCATCAGAAGATGACTTCACTCCAGTCCTCTATGGTCCTTAGAAAACTTAATCCAGGCTCTTCTTTGCTTTCACATTGATGAAGGCCTTTTTTCTAGCTTTACACGACTTGATCTCTGCCTCTAGGAGTCTGTCTCGAACCGTTCTCACCACATGCTTCACCCCTGCCTGTCTTCATAAAATTTTGAGGATGGAAGCAACCCGACAGTAAAGCCAGAATTGAACCCTTATTTTCCTCACACAAAACTTTTCTTTTCATTTCTTTTGGCATTGTCAATAGTTACTTTTTATTCCAGTTACTTTTGATTAACTACTAGCACTGTTTTTGCCATCCAGTTGGTCCTATTGCAAGAGGATAGTGATGACCACAGCAATGATGTTTATAAATTTCCTCGTACCTCTTTCTACCTAATAAGGTGTTGCATCAGTACCTTATTAGGTAGAAACAGGTGTGCTTTTGTTGGAATTCAACAGTCACTGGAATGGAATGACTTCCTATATGCAGAGATGCTGATTGCTGAAACATTTGCTGCGGTCTCTTCATTTTTTCTAGAGCTGTACAGCTCAGCTGCCACATGTTCACGTTTCACAATTTGGAATGTGGCATAAGTAGCCTCCCTTTTTATTTTATTGTGCAACTGGTCTGGACCATTTGAAAAGCCAGCATCTCACGCATACTATTTTTATCCATGGATAATAATGGATTTGGATTGTTTGGGAAAATAATGCTCAAAGCACAGAGAGAGAAAAACATCTGTGCCCACATTTTCTTTGTGTGCTTTAATTGCCCTCCTTCACGTAGTTGGTTAACTTGAAATTAAGTTGACATAGCGCTCAACCGACATGGCTTAGTGTGCTCTGGATGAGGCTTTGCATTACAAAATTCTGTATTCACTCCAATAATCTTTGACATCACTGTTAATAATGATTTGTGGCAACCTTAAATATGCCCCGATGCCAGGAAAAAAAGTAAAGCAAAGAAGAACAATAGGACTCCCTCATAAAGTCAAGTTCTTTTTTTTTTTTTTTCCTCTTCCCTAAGAGGCCCCCATGTAATGATGTCTTAATTTCCTTTTGCATGTCAGTTTAGGAGATTTACCATTGACGGTCATTGGTGATGTGTAATTAGTGTAATAACTGGGTGTAGGGTCAGATTCCCTCTCCCTCATATATACAAGAAATAGGTCAAATTAGGTGTGTGTGCGTGTGTGTGTGTTAAATGGGTTTGAGAGAGCGGGGGAATTACCAAAGAGGTTAGGGTGTATCGACTGGTATCTGGGCTGGAAATCTGAGACTCCCCTTTAAGAGCACGTCCAGTAATTATGTCAGACATCTTGGATGGCATGAGAAGTTATCTATTATTTAAGTATTCACAAGTTTAGAATCTAGGGCAGCCATTTTTCCCCCTCCATCCCTCAAGCTTTGACCTACAGTGTTGGGCCGAGAAGACACTGAATGGAAAATAAGCAGAAACTCTGGTCTTTTTGTCAGTTCTGTTTTCACTTGCTTTTGTTTTTTTGCAAAGATTAAAAATACAATTTTCTCAGTGATACTCCACAGGGCCAGATGTTATTTTATTGCCGTTTATATTATTCACACATAAACAACATTTCCATGAATGAGCATTTTAGTTTTTTCCTGCACGTCGCCCTTTCGTTTCAATACTCACTGCTCACATGCAGTGCCAGGACACACGAGATTTGGACAAATGTATGTATTTTAAGACGAGATAATCAAGCTTAGCCCTGAGTTTAAGTATAAGGTAAACCGTAAAAACCAGCAATCAAGTAGAAATTTAATAAATGAACAAGTTGCATTTTTCACATAAGTTATTCATAGGAATAATCTGTGAAATAACATCACAGATCAAGAAAAATTGTTTTGGATGATGTGTGTCCTCTAAAAGGAAAGAAAATACTTGAAGTCCATCCGTCAGGTCATGCAGAGATGGTGTAGAGATTCAGAAAGCAGGTTCTGTTATTTACAGACCAAGAAGTGAAACTAATGTCTCTGGCCTCTGGTAAAAAATTTTCCCAGGAGCAGAGGACCAAGGTATCTGAGGTCAAAACACAGCTGAAGTTTCAGAGTTTCATTATGAAAAATTCCTGTGAATGTACAGAAGTCCCTGATCATAAAACGGCACACAATCGTGTGTTGATAATCTAACAAAACTGAGGATGTGTTGAAATGATAACACAAAAGCTTCCCATGTTTTTATCTGTGCACATCTGGGCTCTACAGTGAGCTTTCTGCTCACAGTATTCTCTCAGTTCTGTCTCATTGTCACTCCAGATTCATTGGGATATTCTCAAGACACATGACGCGTGTCATCGTGATGACAAGAATTGCAGTTTGTTGCTTTTCTTTTCACGGCACATTGACAAATGTTAAAAGTGGTATTTGCCTGTGAGAGTGTTTCTGACACTGGTTTTTGACATCAGAACCGTATCAGTGTTAGAAATACAATCTGAAATACTTTATTAATCCCAGGAGAGGATTAATAAAGGAGGGGATTATCTTTACACATGTATATGGTGCAGTGTGCTTGTCCTTCAGTGTGTCCAAAGTCACATGCTCTCCGTGTGTGTGTGTGTGTGCGTGCGTGCGGGGGGAGGTGCGTTTTCATGTGTTACAAGGACGGCGGAGGAGATTGCAGTGCTTTTGGCTGTGCTGACGAGAGATGTGTGTAGGTTCTGTAAGAGCTGTGGTGGGCAGCTCTCTCATACCAACAGGGAGAGCTTCAAAGTGCTTCTTTTAAAAGGACTACACGTCAGTCACTTTGGAGGCAGTTTGACGCATTTCAGCAACAGATGAGATAGAGAGTGATGCAGTAATTATATTAGACTCTAAAATTCAGATACACACTTATAACCTCTCGTGGTTATAAATGCTTCAATCACATCCTCGGGGGGCAAAGATTTTATTTTGGATTCACTTGAACTGGAGCAAGGTAAATAACTGGAAGTTGGTGGATTTGGGAGAAACAGGCACTGTGCGCATGGCTCATGGGGAGTAGGGATGAGGAGGAAAGGTTCGGTGCAGTGACCCGGGGCCGACTGGCTGCTTGCTCACATGTCAAAGCCAAAAGGCAGAGCTGCCTGCCTGTGTACCCATCTGGGGCCCATCAGGAACACGAGCCACAGACACACACACACTCACACACTCACAAGATGAAAGAGACACACATCCGTGCACACACACTGGTAGAGTGGAAGTGCCCTACTGTCTCAGGAGGAAAGGGAAGGCTGGCTGTGTCAGTGGTGCAAGACCTGCCTTTGGGATATAAATAATCAGAAATGAATTCTCACCCTTTTTGTTAGTTATGTAATATGCATAAAATTAACAACATAAACAGTCTGCACGTGGATAGTTTCCCTGTCAATAAATGTCAAGAAGGCTGTTGAGATCATTTCATACACTTCCACAAATCCCCAGTGGCGGCATATGACTTGTATATGATATAACAATATAGATTTTGTGCTATGACACAGTGGTGATGGTATAATTGCTGTCCACTGAAATCACTGCAGCAATCATTTTTCAGTTTTGGATTTCAAAATAGTATCATAATGCTCATGAGGCAGAATTCAAAGTAATTTCTGATTCTAGTCACTATTATTGAAACTTCATCATGTATCAGATATGTGAATATACACCACTGAATATACACGCTTGTCTGTAAGGCTTTAAAAAAACCAAAATAAAAATTTTCAAACTGTGAGCGTTTACTGTAAACCGGTGGGGGACCAGCAGCAGCAGCTTTAGATGTAGTTTCTTTTGAATAGCCAGTATAAATTGATCTGTATTAAGGCTCAGAAGCTCTCTGCCTCACAGCCAGAGAGCGAGCGTGGGATTTCAAAAGCAGCTGTTTGCTTAGGTATAGCAGGGAGGCAGAAAAACAAACAGAAACAAAATGAAAAAAGCCATTATGTTCACTTATATACCCAGGAATCTCCCCCGGTTGAATACAAGGAAAAGTTCTGTTTTGCCTGTGTTATTGTCAGTGAGGGATTTGATATCCCTGCTTTGCGTGACAGTTTGGTGCACAGGTCCTGGTAGCAACTGGCCACGTGTTATGTAATCCGCCACAGATGGAGAGTTCCCCATTCAGGAACCCTACAGCTTGTCCTGCCATTCACTGAACACCAACAATAAAGCTGAGACTTTTTGCCTTCACTACCCTGAAAAATCTCACGTGACTCATCGCTGATCTTTTACTTGTTCAAACATGTTCACCATGTCTGTTTTCATACTCATTAGGTTTTCTTTTAATTCAAGATTTATTGGTGTTTTGCTTTTTCTTCATTGTAATACTTAGTCAATCAATCTATTAGTCAAACAGAATCAAATTAGCTCTTTTTCCTTGACCCTAAATTGCCGTCAGTTGAATATTTTTAGTTCTTGAACCATTTGGTCACAAACCCTTATTCCTGTTTTTGTTTTTTTGGAGGGAGGTGGGGGGGAGGGTGTTGGTTTGGACAAAACAATGAACAATGAAAAAAATTATCAGACGATTGATCAGTGATGAAAATTAAACACAGTCTAATTTTGTTTTTATAGTTTCACTGAATTTCTTTATACCTCCATTTGATTAGTTGAACAAAGATGCACTTCATTAAGCTGATTTGGACTTTCTGTATTCCAGCTTAACATTTTAAAACCCACAATGTGGCAAATGTTGCCGTATTCTCTGAGAACGTTTGGCTCTCAGACAAACCTCTGTTAGGAGGGAAGTTTAACCCCTATTGAAAGCAGCGCCACAAATGCCACATTAACAGCTCCCTGATGACTGCCCGTCATGCTGTGAAGCCACATCCTTTACCAAGTTTTCTTAACCAGTCTCCAGCCGCAGCAGTAAATCCATAGCTGTTTATATAACCGGCACCAGTCTTTTCTAAGAACTCTGGGGAAAGAGTAGGATCTGATGCTGGTTTCTGTGTTACGTGGCTACAAGAGGGCGGAGGCAAAGAGAGATTCTGGCTGCAGCATGCAGGTATTTATGGTCACAAGCCGCCACTCATATTGTAAGCTGTAAATGGCTTAAGCTCTTTAGCTGTGGGTCTACATGATAAACAAGCCTTTTCAGGGATTAGGCACTTGTCTAGGGGGCATCACCAGTAGCTCTTATTCTCTGACCTGTAACCCCCCAGTGAGATATCAGTGCTGGTGGTAGAGACTAGCATGATAAATGTGTCTCCACTTTCATCTTAAGTTGCCTTAGCCTCAGGGAGAAGAAGAGGCAGGTTCTTCTTCCAGGATTATTTATTTGAAAGACTACCCTGCTCAGAATTAAAGTTTCAGTTTTACTTTCCATCATCAGACAGCCCAGTGATATGGCCATGAATTACACAAACGCACAGAGTGTTCCTCTATCACTTCCTCAAATACTTTTAGGTGCTTCTTTGCCCGTGTACTTAGAATGTTCCACTGCAGAGCCATCATGAACCCGGGGATTAAGACTAAAGCCATGCAGTTGCCTCTCGTGTCTGTATATTGATATGAGCAACAGTGAGGGTGATTAAACGGTGCAAAACAAGATATTGTGTTGCTGTGAGAGGAGAATATAGAGTACGCAAGGCAGCTGTGAAAAGGACAGAAACTGGACTCAAAAGTGCATCAAGAGGTGCTGCAGACCGCTTATCTTTTTCCTCCCCCTCATCATCATCATCCTCATCACATGAGTGTGGAATAGTGTTTGTGGTTTCACACTGACTCGGCAAAGAGTGGTGATTCAGCAACTCCACAAGTGATGCCTCACACCACACTCACTAATACTAAGACTTAGCACTAAGAACTGTAATGTCATATTTTGGTTGCAGACACTGCCAGATATGTGGAGGTGCTCTATTCCTTCGTATATTTGTCATGTCAGTGGGCCAAAGAAGGGAGTGGTGGAATGGAGGGGTTATCTGAGGTTGTCTGCTGAGGTGGCTGTTTTAATCTGGATGGGAGTGGAGGTGAAGATCGTGGTCTCCGGAGTCTGGAGTTTGTTCACTTGACGCCTGGCAGGCCAGACAGAGACGCATGTGCCTGCGCACACGCACACAGGTCCATACATAAGCAGTGTGTCCTGCGCTGCCCCCACAGCATTCCTCATGGGTACGGGCTGCCCGTACCCGTGTGTGTTAGGGTTAGGGTTAGGTTAGGGTGTGTGTGTGTGTGTGTGTGTGTGTTTTACTTTGTGACAAAGTAAAAGAATAAGAGCAAACAGGATGTCCTTGTATTGTGCACAAGTTGTTAAAGTAAAAATGGGACATTCACGAGCAAGTAGGTTCTTGTTCTTCCATGTCAAATTTTAGTTTTTTGTGCCAGCTCTTCAGCTACAGCCACACAATAAATCATTTATTGGTATATCAGCAATGTTCCTCGTGCTTACAACTTAATGTGGAAATTGCATCGCGGCAGACGGCTGTTAAATACACTTAATGCCTTGTTTCCTCATAACCAGGTAATCTTAATCATAGTGTTGAACAGAAATCTCTGTCTCCCAGGTGGAGCTGTGTGTTTCCCCCCAGGCTGCCGTGTAAGAGTACAATGTGATTAATTGCCAGCTGATATGTGCTTGTGTGGGTGGGTGGTTGTTTTCTGATGAGACAAACACACAAAGACCTTTCACTGATAAGGAGTAAAGGTGAGCTATGCTCGCTGCCATGAATAGAACTGATTACACAAGACAGATGACCTGAGCCAGACTGATACTCATCATGCAAACTCTAAAACTGAAACTGTGTGTGCATTTGTCTTGTGACTTGCAAACTTGTAGCACTACAGACTGAATTATGGCACCTCCTCCTCCACTTGCCAGACATGCAGCTCTTGTTTCGTTCACGTAGCCTAAGCACACCCTCACACATACTGTGCTGGTGTAATGGCTTGCTCTCCTCTCGTGGTCTTATCAGCACCATCCATGCATAGTTTAACCTCTCCTCCACACGCAGAGACAGACAGATAGCCAGCGCTCACATGTCTCCACCAGTCTTAAAGCAGCAGAGCGTAGCAAAGAGCAGTCTAGCCTGGTGAATTCAGTACAGTGCTTTGGTCCCTAGAGTTTGTCTCCTCTGGGCTACCACAGAGATAACTCCTGAGCCAGAGGTTACTCCCCTGAGTCAACTGACTCTTAATGTCTCTCCGCCGTTCCCCTCGGGCTAGGTGAAAGGCCAGGTCCTGCTAATGGAGCACTGATTGTCTTATAACCACAATTATCTGTCTTTACCTCTCAAGTCGGGCCATTAGCAGGATAGATGGGGCCTATGTCCAGTCAGAGAGTAAGGAACTGTCAGGATGATGGAGTGCATCAGCAGAGCGGGTCCAGTAAATACCGTTACAGCGCCCCCTCCCCCGCGTCCCACCTCAGCTGAAACTTGTTGTTCATTATGTAGGTGGGAAGGGTAACGAAAGCCGAGTGGAAAACATACCAGTAGAGGGTAATGTATCATCTGAAAGATCACATGAGACGTGACTCATATGTAATCTGCTGGTTTTCAAATTATAAACTGCGGATTAAAAATACATGAGTTGGGTCTGTCCAAATGTCCATTTGTGTTGATGAGCTTACAACCTGGGGTTAAACAATACAGCTCATGTTTGGTGAAAAGATCCACACTTAGATGCTCCGACTATGTTAAAAAAAAACACCACCGTTTTATTCTTTGGGTCAATGTGGGTATAAAGCTGTAAATTGACATCTGTGTTCAAACAGTTACATATGTGCAAGGTAGAAATAGACCACAGAATAAAATTAGCAGCAGAGAAACGATCGTTTCAATTTGAACAGTGTTGTAGGATCAACTATTCCTTCAAGAACCATCTGGGCTGGGCTGCGATGTGGTTTGGTTTCAAACTAGATTGCACTGATCAGGAAGAATGAGTAACTAACCAGGATGTAATGCACTTGACATTTTACCGCCCAAGCCTTATTGCCTACTGTGGTTTATCTAATCACCATGTTGCTCTTTTTGTTTTGCTTTTCCTTTGCAGACGAGCTCACCTGCGGCTCTGTCTGGAGCGGTTGAAGGCCCTCATACCTTTGGGGCCTGACTGCAATCGCCACACCACGCTGGGCCTGCTCAACAAAGCCAAAGCACACATAAAGGTAAGCAACGCCGTGAGCCACAGCAGAGTCTTGTTACCCTTTTTAGTACAATTAATAAAAGATTTTGACGAAGAATAAAGCAATAACAGTGTTGGGGATGTTTATACATGTCAAAAAGAATGCTCTAACACAAATCATAATACATAAATGAAACAAAGAAAAAAGCAAATAGACACACTAATACGCATAAAGATGGACCCCTTTTTTATTTGGTCTGACATCTGCTGCCACATTCAACTGGGATCACTTAATGCATCATATATTTGTATTGCTGCAGAGGAATAACAAGCAAATTGAGTACTGTGTGGATTTTCACACTAGTAAGAATAATTTTCCAGTAAAAACAATTAAGTATTTAATTAAATGGACTGTAATAAGGGGAGCATCTGCCTTTGTTGTGCCTCTCTAACATCGCTGGTTGAGCCAGGTTTTAACCAGTGTTCAGCTGGAGTGTATAACACATTAAGACAACGTGCCTCACGTTTTCCCACATACTTGTAAACCAAACATGTGACTGCCTGAGATCGAGCAGTCTGCATGTGAAAAGTCCTGCGGAGCGTACGTGCATGTAACAGAGGGAGGAAGCACAAAGCTGATATTGTTGTAGCGGCGCTCCCCCTCCCCTTTACTACTGCCACCACTCTGCACTTCTGCTGCTGTCAACTTGAGTCTCTTCGATGCTTATTGATGGCCTATTGTTTTGGTTTGTCGCCTGGAGTCACGCTCGTCCCTGTCGCGACCCTGACATGAGGCTACAAGGTTAGATCACAGCACGGTGGTATCAGTCCCTGCCATGGCCCCACGCTTGCATTGTAATGGCACAAGAAGTAAAGAGAGACAGCGAGTAAAGTGAAGTGTGCAAATGAGGCAGGTGAGCTAAATCATTTTGGAAATTCGGGACTTGCAGTAGAATGATCCACAGTGGCCAAATGTTGGAATGATTTCTGTACTTCCACATCTTTTAGATATGAATGGAATTTCCTTACAGACAACACTTTACAGCAACACCTGTCTATTCAGTATCTTGATTCTTTAAGTTGCTCTTCCAGCTCCCCTTCTCATCTCCGTTCCCGCACATTTATCTTAAGTTTCACCTTTTTTCCGATGTCAGTTTTGTCGGCATTCCTCATCTTGTTCATGTTTACAATTTTTTCCTACAAATTCTAGTGTACAGTTTCAGTTCCTGCACCACATGATTAACCTTTTTGCTGTCTCCTTCTTCTCTCTGCTCTGTCAGAAACTTGAAGAGGCGGACAGGAAGAGCCAGTACCAGCTGGAGTCTCTGGAGCGTGAGCAGAGGCACCTCCAGCGCCAGCTGGAGCTGCTGAGGGGAGGCAGTGGTGCTGCAACCCAGAGCAGCCCAGGAGAGGGGGAGAGGATACGCATGGACAGTGTGGGCTCCACCCTCTGCTCCGATCGTTCTGACTCTGACCAAGGTGGGGAAGGCCAGAGTCTCAAAACAGGATTTTTAATTTGGTGGCTACGAGGCCCAGAAAAACCCTAGAACTGCTCTCAGGCTGTTGTTACCACTCTAAAGTTGTACTGGTCAGAGCACTGATATTCCGTGCTTTTTACTATTAAGCTTAGAGTAAACTGACTCTGAGAAAGTCTCTGTAGCCAAAAGCTGATAAATCTTCTCATCTTAGGTCTCTGTCATATCTTCTAAACATTCAAAGGTCTCTTTAAGTGGAGGCTAAATCATTATTGGCTTTGGTCTATTTATGCCATTATTGGAAATAGTGAGTATATAAAAAGTATTTAATTCAGAAGGTTGTTTCTGTTAAGGATGCTACAGTGTTCTGATTCTTTCCCCCTTTCCTCTGCTCTTGAACATCTCCATTCTCGGCTGCAGAGGAGATTGAGGTGGACGTGGAAAGCACGGAGTTCTCCCATGGAGAGCTGGACAGTGTGAGCACGGCCAGCACCAGCGACCTGGACGACCACAGCAGCCTGCAGAGCATGGCCAGCGACGAGGGCTACTCCTCCTGCAGTGTCAAACTTGCCTTCTCCTCCTAGAGCCCCACATCTCCACCAGCACCACCAACGCCGCCCTGCCAAGCCCACTTGCCCCCAACACCCATTGGTCGATCCTGCCATGCCTACGTACAGGCACCCTGCCAGCTCAGAACATGGCCAGGCCGCCAGTTGAATGGTGCTCAGGTCGCTCTGAGCGGCACGCTCCCTGCTCCTAGCCTTTTAGTTGCTTATAACCCCCCCGCCAAACTCCCTCTCTCGTACAGACACCAGGGACCCAAACATGAAGACCCAGTGATATGAGAATTGGTTATCATTCTCTCTTAAAGGGAGATCATAGACTCAGTTGATATAAAACATCATCTTAATTTTTTAGCCACAAAATTCAAATGAATGATTGATTTTACTTTACTTTTTTTAAATATTCAAAATCCCTAATTTGATTCAAAATGCACTTAAATTCATATAATACTGAAATTATTCAGAGTTTGTGTTCAGTTCTCTCTCCCGTGTGTGTGTGTGTGTATGTGTGCGTGTGTTGAACTGATCCTGTATATCAGGAGCACATCTAATCTGGACTAAAATGAACACTGTGGGTGAACTTTGAATATCAACACAGCTCGGTTCCTGATAAATGTCTCACTGGCCCTGAATTTAATCCCTGTCTTATTGTTTTGTTTTTTTTTTTTGTTTTTTTTTTTTCATTACCTCTGCTCAATACTGCAGAAGCTTGGACACTTGAATTGGTGCTATTGTGAAACAAACCAATGGGGAAGCAGATCAGATCCACCACCACTAAGCTTTTAAAGCAAAAAAAATGTCTGTTGATTGTTTCCCGACAAGGCTGGAAGAAAACAACCACCAAAAAATGGAGGGAAAAAACAAACAAGCAAACATTCCTGCCGAATGTGGGTGCTTAATGCATTTGGAAAGAGTGGAAATTGTAACTTTGCGTGTATGTTTTTTGTTTTGGTTTCTTTCCCCCCCGACAAGCAGCTACAACAAGCCATCATGCACTTGCCTACTTTAGAGCTGTCCATAGAAACGGCACAAACCTGGAAGTAAAAAACAAACAAACAAAACCCACACATAAAAAAAGCAACAAGGAAAAAGTCCAAACAGAAAACTTTGGAAAAGATATCCATCCTTTTTCCAGCAGTAACAAGCAATAACTCTTGTAGTTGTTTTTGTCTTGCCAGTTTGAACTCCCTCTCCACCTTTTTCTTTTCTACTTAGAGACAAGTGTGTGACCGTCCAAAAGAAGCAAATTTCTTGTTTTTTTTTTTTTGTTTGTTTGATTGTTTTGTTGTTCTTTTTGTACATACATTTAGCTTAATTAATTAAATTTTAAAAAGGAGGGTTTTTTTATTTTTATTTTTAAAGTAGAGCTCATGGATAGAACTATTGCCTCTGTTGGTGTTTGACCTGCGTTTATTGTGCATAAACTCGATTTGTGGAACAATTTCTGTCTTCTCCAGAGTGGCAGTCAATGTGGCATGGACATTATTTTATTTTGAAACAGTCAAAAGTTGCTGCCCTGGGAAGAAAAGAAAAGGTTACCTTTCCAATGGGATAAAAAAAAAAAAAAAAGAAAAAAAGGTGATGAACTAGGACACTTATTGGAAAATGCTGAGTTGCGTGACACTTTTATTTTTTTCTATTTATTAGACTTTTTTTTCCTCTTGTTCATGGATGGGGGCTTAAAACGCTGTGTAAGGCATTCCACTGGTGGTCGGGGGATCTGTGGAGGAAACATTTCAAAGTGTGGGGAGAAGAAAACGGGTTGTATGATGTCACTGTTCGCCATCCCAGCTCCACTGGTGTTTGCACTTCAGCCACAGTTCTCTTGATTTAAAAAAAAAAAAAAAAAAAAAATCTCTTCCCCACTGTCATCAGCTCTCATGAATTTATGAATCCTTTTCTGTGTGACAGTATTAAAAAAGAAAAAGAAAAAAAGAGCAACGCCGCTCTTTTGAATATTTATTTCTCAATCCCTCAAAGAACACAAGCAGTGAGAGGAAAAAGAGTTAACTTATTTTGGTTCTGTCTTATTTTACTCCTCTTCCTGATGCTTATTCTTCATTCCATATTTTAAGAATTGTATATTTTATGGGTTATTATTGTTCTTATTTTTGCTTTTTGTTTTTGGGCAGGGGGTGGGGATAAGAAGAATATGTAGCCATTTTGTTTTTGTTTTTCTGATGTTTTATTCAATGGACACTTGAAATGTAATTGGCCCCTAAGCTGCTCCTAGTGCTGAGCCTCGCCTGTTTAGAGTCAACGGCCATGTCCAGAGCTCAAACCCCTCCACCCTCACACCCCACTCAGCTCTCACACTATGCCTGTGATGGTGAATTCAAATCTAGAACAACAGGACAGACTGACAAACAAAATGGCAGAACCTTGACAACCATCCTGTCTGGTTGTTTGGGGGTCTGAGCTGAGGGTGGTGGTGGTGGTGGGGGGAGGGGGGTGGTTTCTCTGCACAAGGCTCACTGATAGCCAAGACTTTACTGGCAAATATTGAGCCAGCTACTACACAATAAAAGGGGTCTAAAACTCCACTTTCCTCCATTGAGAGGATTGTAGTCTCTATTAGACTTGTGTTTTAGTTGACAAAATGTGTCTTACATTTACAAGGCCTCTGACTGAGGATCTAAAGGAAAAAAATAAACAAAGAAGAACAAATCCTTTGGTTTCTCTGAAGGACATCATTAAGGTGTAGAGTTTGACATGCAAGCTCTCTGCAGAGCTCTGTTGAGGTTGTTGGACTTGGCACTGAATCAGAAAGTCACCACTTTGGGTGCTTGATTATTTTAAGAAAATGCCAAAACCACCTCAGAACACCTCAGTGTCCTCTCTCTCTCTCTCTCTCTCTCTCTTTCGTTCTCTCTTTCGCTCTCTCTTTCGCTCTCTCTCTCGCTCTCTCTCTCTCGCTCTCTCTCTCTTTCTCTCTCTGAGGGACAGTTTACGTTTATTCTGCCCTCGTTTAAGTTATTAACCTTCATCTTCTCTTTGTTTCTGTTTTCTTCTTATGTTGGTTTTATGAACCTTCCCTTCCGACAGAAAAAGATCCTAAGTCTGACAAATGAATTTCACTCCTTGTACAGAGCTGGATCTGGATTTTTAATACATTGGGACAAATCTGCCAGTGTTGGGTCTGTTGTTTCTCACAACAATATGAGAAAACTCTCTGGCGCTCATTATATTGTCTCTTGGGGCAAACCATTTTGATCTTGTAGTCCAAAATGGGTAAAAAAAAAAAAAAAACACACAAAAAAAACAAGAAACTGATTTGACCGAAGCTTAATCTGTTTTCTCTCATGTGAGTGTACTGCGTGTGTGTGTGTGTGTGTGTGTGTGTGTGTGTGTGAGTGTGCGTGCGTGCGTGCGCACATGCGTGTGCGCATGCTCCGTTTTCTTACTGAGGCTGAGCTTTCAAAAGGTTGCTGGTCCATGACTACTCTGCACTGATTTCTCACCTGCTACTTGGTACATATCAGACTTGTGGAGAGTCTGTCCGGTGTGAGTTATAATAATTGGGTGTGAAGGTGATGTCACGTGAGCTGCAGGTATAATTTTGCATTGAAAAGTTAAAGACATGTTCAGTTCAGTGCAGGCTGGTCTGGGATCAGCCCCGTTTACTTGGGAGGTCTAATAAGCAGTTTCTGGCTATGCTGCAAATTCAAAACAATAGCATATCTTCATAAGCTGGTGATCACAAAGCTATATTTTTTACCTCTGTGTTTAAGGTTGGGTTTGGGCCTGTAGTCCTGACTGCGCTTTATGTCGGGGTTAACTTTCCAGGAGTGCTCGGATCCAGTTTTGCAGCTTGGCCAGAAGTGATACCAGCCCGCAAAATGGAAGTCACGGTGTCTTTTGTAAACCACTCCATTCTGGTGTCGGTCTCTCAGGAGGTCGACTTTGAACAAACGGGTCCATGAGGTCAAGATAGTCCAACCAAATGTAGGGACTCCTCCTGTTGTTCTGAACCTGTGGCCATCCTTTGTAAAACATGCACTCTGATGTTTCAAGCCGTGTAAGTTGAAGATGCAATACTTACAATAAAAACACTGAGATTTTCAAACCTGAACGACTAAACTGGACTGTTTTATACCTTGCAGCATTTCAAAGGTGAATGTGTTGGAAAGAAGCGAATCGTATTGACAGAACCAAAAAAAAAAAAAAATCATTTTATGCTCCTAGTCATGTTGTCTTCTGTCCACATCATTCTGTCCAGAGTCGAAGAAAGCAGTGTGTTCACCCAACGCAGAATATTACAACACTGATATACAACTAAATATTTGACTGAAACACCAGATTTCAGTCAAATATTTAATAAATAAATATTTAACAAAGGCCCCCAACCACAGGGCCCTTTTAATGGGTCAAGATTATTGCAATGAGTCTGAGGAGGATTACGGTGACAGTGGGCAGGGAAAGGATCTACTCGTGAATCCATTTCTGTTTTCTGGGTTTATTCTTACCGTTTGCCTTTTGATATGAAAATAATACAGGGTTAGGGTTAGTCGCTCGACAGTCAACAAAATATCCTGAGGTGGGGCAAGCGACCTCATATGGTCAACGGTGAATGTGTTGAAAGATGATGTGTGGTATTTGTGGGTGGGGTGAACTGAGGCAGTGTAAATAACAGGGAGATAATGAGCTGTCAGAGCTCACAGTTGGCCGTCTTGCTGGATGAAGTTGTGTGCAACTACTATCACTTTTTATTTTGAAAAAGATACAAAAAAAAACCTTATTTTGAAGCTCAACAACCAAAACTGTTTTTCTAATCCCTCATGCAGTAACAGGAAAGTACAATGTGCTCTCTAATGTCACCAACCTCCTTTTTCTAACTGAAGTTCTCACATTTGTCAAAATAATGCACAGTGCTGGACTGACTCCAGCTGTCTTCATGTGCTGTTAATCTGTCCAAGGTCACATGATGTCTGCGTGATCAAAGACCTTCTGTTTCTCTCTGACCACATAAACAGCCACCACATCTAATATTCCCCTCAAGTGGTCGCAGCTTGAGAAAGGCCGTCAATCTCTCGAGCTGTGCAAAACCACCATGTTAAACCACAATGAGAGACTGTGACAGTAAATATGCTTCTCCTTTGCCGTAACTACAGATAATCTGGGATAGAACACAGCTCTGCATCAGCTGTCACGGGCTGCTTGAGGTAATCACATACACAAATAGATTTTCGGACCCACTGTAGGTTACAGGTTAAAATGTTCACGTCCTTTGAGAGGCAGTGGCTCACTTACATCCTCTCCAATTTTCTTCATTTCTACACTCTGTTGAGCCACAGTCCTCGTGTGCAGTGTGCCAACAGGGTTGTGTGTCATTTTCAGTGAAATGCTTCCTCCTAGAGGAGAAACAGACACAGTGGGTTTTGTTGAGCCGCTAAGCAGAAATGTCTCATTCTTTACTTTTTTTTTTTTTTTAAAGAAGCAAATGTATAAAAATACAGCATTTTCTATCTGCACTTTTACTGTGTATGACTACTTGATAATGGAGGACATGATATTCTGTCTCTGGTGATGGTTGTGAAATTACAGATAATAATGAAAAAAAGTGGTGTCTAATCAGAGAGTCATTGTCATGCTCAGAAAAAAAACCCAGTATTTACAGCTGAACAATTCAGCCGCACAATCACCAACCCTCCGGGGTGACATCACCTCTGCAAGCCACATCACCCCGAGGCAACAAGAAACAAACCGCTAGGAGGAGCAAGAAGCCTGGAAATGCTCGGCCTGGATCTGTTGATCAGTCACTGAGAGGAAGCTGCTGGACGCGACTTAACGCACTGATGCAGCTGCACTGAGCTCGGCAGGTGGTCACAAAGATTTTCTCTAAAATGAAATAGCACAGTGCTCAAACCCTATGTGACCAATTTTTTTTTAATGAGTAAATAACAGGAGTTTCTTTGTTCTCACTCAGAAGAAGCAATGTGCTCTGTTTGAGCGAGTTGGTCAGTTCAGGGAGGGCAAATTTCAGCTTTGATGTTTTTTAGTGTGAGCAGTCGTATAAATCAGCTGTGTGCCATGCAACATATTCTAAAAATATACTTCTTGGCTCAGAACAATAATGAAGAGGTGGATCTGGGAGTGTTTGAAGGCTGGTATGAAACATAATTCAGATGAGCTAATAGCCTGAAGGACCGACTGAGTGTCATTTCATTTCACCACTAGGCTGCACAAAAGCACAGTCAATCTCATGGCTCCCGTGACTCACACTACAAAGAGCTCAGTGAAAGCTCAAAGAAAAAAAGCAAAGCTGCAATCATTTTTTTTTCACGATCTCCCTGAAAAACAAGGGATGATTGAAAGAAAAAAGATTTAACGCAGAAGGAGACATTTCCTGCCACCGTCCAACGACATCATGTTTGGGTTAACTGGTGACTCTAAACTGTCTGTAGCTCTGAGTGTGAGCGGTTGTCGGTCTCTGTCTGTCTCTGTGTGTCTGACCTGTCCAGGGTGTGAGCTGGGATTGGCTCCAGCAGCCCCGCGACCCAGAAACAGATAAGCTGTAGATGTATGAATGACACAGACAGCCAAACACGTGCTGGCCCGTGCTTGGCTGTCTGTGTACGTGTGCTGCACTGACCGCTCAAGTGTCACTTTTCGGTTTAATCACCGCCAATGCAGCAGTAAATGTAGATGGCTGCTCCTTAGATCGTGGCTTTTTCCCTCGTCCCAATCCAGGTCATGACACAGCTGACAATTCCAGCTTGTCGGTGTGATGTCAGCATGAATGCAAAGCATCAATACGAGTCACAAAGTTTTATTTTCTTGCCTAAAAATGTTTTTTTTTTCCTTATAAAACCCACAGATACATGCCGCCTCTCAGAGTAAATGACATCAATGACATCACTGCAACTCGTTTCTGATTGGTCAGACTTGATGTGATAACTCGCCCTGGTCTTCCGGAAATTTGTCTGATGTCTTTGTGCTGTTTGGTGGTGGAGAGTGACCGAGGGAAAACGGTCTGTGAACATGTAGGATGCGAATGGTGTAATGTTGTCAACCAAACGAACAGTCATGGTGTGTGTTTGTAATTTAAAAATAGAAATGCTTCTTTTTTTTTTTAAAAAATGACAGTTTTACATCCCGGTGGTTGGCACCTCCATCAAGGTCACCACTTTCTCCTTCGATACCAGCAAAGTCCCTGAGTCCTTTGAATGGCCTTAAAAGAGTTTCTTTTTTCCCCCGAAGATATACTGACATGTTTTGTTTTGCTCCCAGATCCGCTGACAGCTGGAGGCCCCTGGGCTCACATGTGTCAGCTGTGTACAGGAATGTCACACAGTGTTTTCACTGACACGTGAATTACAAATGGAGAGAAGAGTCCACTCCGCCTGATTAAAATGTTTCTGGCATGCCTTTGGTTTCCTGGACTGAGATAAGAGAGAGCCGGTGTTGGCGGGCTCCGCCGCTTGTGAGGAATGTCACAGGAGGAGCTCTGCTCTGCTTTCACTCGCTTCGTGACTCATACTCCGGACTTCATCTCCATATTGTTGTTTATCTACCCCCCCCTCTATTTCCTCTTGCGGAGAAGCAAACCCATGTAACCGATTACGGCCCAGATTTGCAGCAGTGGGAGTCGGCGAGGGACTACGGGGAGGTAAAATGAAGCAGGATGCTGGGGCTGAATGTGTGCGGATACGCGAGGGGGGTAGGAAGGGGGGTCGCTTTTGACCATGAGTCATCATCGTCCCCACGGTGACTAGGCCTCTGACATCACGGGGGCTTTATCAGAGGAGGAAGGCAGTTCTTCACAAATGTGCTGTCACTCAGCCCACACTCACTCACCTGCTGCCTCACCACCTCTTCAGTCACAGTCTCTCGCCCAGCTGAAGCGCCTCTC
The DNA here is from genome assembly GCF_900963305.1 of Echeneis naucrates. Taxonomy (NCBI): domain Eukaryota; kingdom Metazoa; phylum Chordata; class Actinopteri; order Carangiformes; family Echeneidae; genus Echeneis; species Echeneis naucrates. Next base: position 12,280,458 of record NC_042511.1, read on the forward strand.
TTCAGCCAACCAGTGTTTGAACAGATTCAACCAGATGCTCATAGACACTGCTGGATTATCGTCACATCATACGCTGCTCTCCAGCACTCTTTACCGGGCTGATCTCCTGGTATTGACTGCAGCAGACTGAGAAGGTCCTCCAACAGCATGAGGCAGTTATGTCTCCAGCTGCTGCTGAGGCCTCTGCGTCTGCCCACAATGGACAGGTGTTAGCTCCGCCAGTGCAGCTACTCTGGCTACTCTACCCCAGCACCTGCTCGGGCTATCTCCCCGGCTCTGTCAACACAAGTGGAATCCTTCCTGTCACTTCCACGGCCTGAATCAAGCCCCCTTGCCACTCCACTCACCACCTCCCAGCTTTTCTCAAGACATATCTGAGGTACCCCCAGAATACCGTGACCGTGGCCAAGTCTTCAGCAAGGCCAAAGCCACATCACTGCGCCCTCATCAGCCACATGACTGTGCCATTGACCTCCTGCCTGGCACTTCTCCACCCTCTCTGCCCCGGAAAGGAAGACCATGGAGGCGTACATCTGCAGGCATTATCTGCCCCTCCTCCTCACCTCCAGGAGCAGGCTTCTTTGTTGTTAAGCCCACACTGACTCGCCTGCTGCCTCACCACCTCATCAGTCACAATCTCCTCCACCTGGTCCCCCCCAGCTGAAGCTTGTCTCCATTCCTCAGCCAGCCAGTATTTTAACAGCCCAGATGCTCACAGACAGTGCAGGATTTTGTTCGTGTCATGCGCTACTCTCCGATCTTCTGGTATCAACTCTGCCTGGCCCTGGCCCTGGCCCTGGCCCTGGCCCTGGCCCCGGCCCCGACCCCGACCCCGACCCCTCGTCTCTGCCCCTGACTGTGAGTTCTGCCTGTGTGGCTCCTGTTTCTGGTTGCTCCCTGCGAACTCTTTCTTGACTATTCTTGCTGCCACCTCAGCCAGCCCGCCCTGTGGCTGAGTGGTATTATCACTTTCTGTCTCTCCCAAAGAGGGGGTTCATATCTTGGCAGGGAAACTAACTAACCTCTGAGTATTGAGATAAACCCTTGTGGATAGTTACTCAGTTGATGTGGGATTAGAATAAAGGCTTTTTATTATATCTGCACTCCTGCTGTTGTGCTGCCTAAACCTGTGACATGTCCTTCACTGCTGCAGTTGAGGGAGGAAGGAGGCTGACACAGAAACAAATTACGCTTCATGTGGGCGGCGGCGGCGGGGGGGGGGCACACTGAGTGTAATTGAAGTTGGTGGCAGAAAAGCTGGTTTGAGGGTTGGTCAGCATGAAGCTCAGACCAGACTCCAGGGCTCCTAATCATGAAAAGCCCCCCTCTGCCGTTTCTGTGTCCCTCGCTCCGCTGTGGGCTTAATCACACTGTCAGGATGAAGAGTCTCACTGGGCGCGAAGTTTCCTCCTTCACCTCACACAGTCCGGGCTTTTCCGTCCTTGGCGTACACAATGTGAAAAGCTTACGTCGATACTTTGTGACCTGTGAGTCATCCAGATGAGCAGGAGTCATTAAAAGGCCCCACACACCGTTTTCTCCTCCAAGCAGCTACTCCAGCTGAATGCGAGGAGGCTTTGACATGTGATTTTAAAAAAAAAATCCTCAACAACTCCAATCTCAAAAAAGGCAATTCACACCATTTTCCTCAGCATGGGAGAAAATTTCATACATTTGCATTCACTTGGGGATTTGAGGCCCTTTCAACACCTTACTCTGACTGCCAGAAATCTAATGCTGAGATCTCTATGCCTGTAGCAGACAGTTGTTTGTGATATGATGAAGGAATAAACCGTTGTATCTATTTGCCTTTCCTTAGGCATCCAGCACAGTAAGTGCTGCATGCATCACATGAATGAATGTGGTTTCCATTATTTGAGCTTCCATTTGTGCTTAGTGAGGCAGTGAGCAGCTTAATAACAACTAAATACTGGCCCTGTTTAGTGGGTAGGGAAGCCTGAGGAGACAGGTGGACTGTTTGTGAGGCACGCTATTCTTTATAGAGTGTACTGAATTGCTGCAAGGAGTTTTAATAGCATTTGGATGTTGTTTGCACCATTAAAGAAAACGTAGATGAGTCTTCGTTATTATGATGAGCAGGAAAAGGAATATTAACCCTGCAAGTGTTTTTGTTTTTTTTTTTTTCTCTGTGATAACATTTTGACTGACAGACATATTTGTGCGAGCCGAACACAGTGTCAGTGCCAGTTTTGAGCCCGTCTTCTCAGTGATTCAGCAGGTAATTGAAAAGCTTCGGCTCTGGCTTCTCAAGCACACGTCGAAAAAGCAGAAGCGACAGCTGCTTCCACATTATCACTGAAACTCATCTAAACATCATTCTAACTGGTGGACTGTGGCTGCTGGAGATAATCAGATCACTCACTGATTTTTATTTTTATTTATTTTTTTTTTTTATACCCTGCAGAAATGATCATACATCCCTTTCTGACACAGTCTCTTGCTTTCAACACCAACACTCGTACTGTGGCTCTGCTCCTTTTCTGCAATTTTTATTATAGCTCAGCCTTCACAGGACTGCAACGCTGCATCCTTTGAACTGTGTGATCACACATTATTAACATGTTTCCAACTCACTCACACTGTGTGAAGATTCGTTCATCAACTCTGTTAACTTCAACTGTGTTAACTGCACACATATATGCTCAATGCCAAACTTCCTAGAGGTTCTTTGAGAAAGCGAAGAAAAGAAAAACCAGATATAAGATGGAGGGGGGGGGGCACAGAGTCTCAGAACAGGGGGATAGTCAAAGTTGGCTCGATATCTCTGGTTTGCCTGAAGATGTGTGGCTCTGCTGCTTAACCCTTGTGTTGTGTTTGGTCAAATCTGGGAAATGTAAAAGTTTAATCTTTGAAAACTGCCGTTAATCGTCATCAGACTGATCTAAGATTCCATGATTTTGTCCACGAAGAGACTTTCAACACACAAATTAAATTGTGTTAAGTTGGATACAATTTAGTGTGTTTTTGTTCAACTTTTGTATGTTCTCTGGTCATTTTTGACTGGAGAGCAGTCATTAGAAATGAATGGGAGAGAAAACCATTAGTGCAGAAAACTGGGCTTAATGATGAACACAGACACACACAGATGCATGCACACACTCATGCACACCCACGTACAAACGTGTGAACACACCTGATTCCCCTTGCAGCCACTACAGGAACCTCTGCCCAGTAGAGTCTTTCTCCCACGCAAACAACACCTGTTGGCAGTTGCAAAATGGTTTGAACAAGAATGAACTTTTCTTGTGGCTTTGGTGTCTAATGCTCTTTGGTGGCCTTGCTCAGTTTAGCGGTTAGCAGTTCAGTGTAGCAGCACGAAGCTGTCCTGAGCTGGTTCTTTATGTCCCTAAGGGGATTTTAGAACTGCTCTTAGTCTGAGCCATTACCCAGAACCTGTTTGCCTTGGCATTCAGCCCCTGACAACATCACTCCGGATCATTCGGGTGCTCAAACCTCGCCAGCACAGGAAGGTGACGGTTCGAGGATGAAGCATGAGGCAGTGGCAGCAGCGACGCAGTCGACGTACTGGTCTGTCATGGTGAACAAGGAGCTGAGCTGAAAGTCAAAGCTCCCGATTTGCAGATTGATTCACGTTCCTCCTCTCACCGATGGTCACGAACTTTGAATCATGACTGAAACGAAGATTTTCCGGATACAAGCGGCCCAAATTAGTTTCCTTTGCAGGGTGGCGGGGCGCTCCCTTAGACCTAGGCCGAGAAGCTCTGTCAGCCAGGAGGAGCTCGCAGTAGAGTCACTGCTCCTCCACACTGAAAGGAGCCACCTGAGGTGGCCTGGCCATCTGTTTCGGATGCCTCCCTGGGGAGGTGTTCCGGGCAACACCTGGGGATCCCCTTGAAAGAGCTAGAGGAAGTGTTCAGGGAGAGGGAAATCTGGGCAACTCTTAGACTGCTGCCATATGATGACTGACTGATTTAGTTATCAGTTTTATTTTCTTTTTTTTTCTGTTATGAGGCAAAAACACATCTGATACACTGAACAATGTTATATACATTATATATTGGTGGTGTTCTTGTCAGCTGTTTTTATGAAGATGTTGATCTTGGAGAATATTGTGAAATTGTCAAGTATTGTTGGGATTTGCAAACAAATGAAATCTTCCTGGTCACTTATGACCGGGAACACAACAGATTTTACTTTCTAATTTTAAATGGTTTCAAAACAAACATACTCGTTTCCTTTGACATAAGTAGTCTGTGATAAATAGATTACTATGTTTAGTCTGATTATTTGTTATAGTCAAAATAATCAAAATTGTCAAAATTTGAATTCCAGATGTACAGGAGTTCAGATCAATGAGGCATACAGGCCTTAAAATAGAAATAGAAGCTTAAAACGTGTAACAATTTAACACATGTTGTGGAGATATATGTGTCATTACAGACAAATTGTCATTTTCGACCAGGAAGACAAAATTGTTTATCATAGCATGAACACGACATGAGGGCTAAATTTGGCTGTGTGCTTCAATAAAAGGGAAATGGAAAGGAGGATGTTAGTTGTGTCATCAATGCTCTTTGAAACATTTGGTTTACACTGACAGACAAGAGTGACACATACTGAGGAAATGCCCACAGAGTGCCACCCCAAAACTCTCTTTGTGGGAAGTGTTTCTACATGTGCTGCTTCTGACAGGAAGCGAGAAGTTCAATTAAAAAAAAAAAAAAAACCTACATAAATCAAGGTATTATTATATAATAATAAATTACATAATATATTATAATACAATGATACGTAATCAGTAATTGCCCTGGTGCAGTTTGGGGGTCTCCTTTGTCGGATGTTGTCTTTTTGTTGCTGTCTGATTTCTCCCCTTCTTTAATGTTGAATTTGGCCTCATGCAGTTTAAAGAAGCCTTTGAATTATAATTGTTTAAGAAAGCATTGGTCAATGGGCAGCCTTGGCTCAGGGGCTAAAGAAGGTCGGTGGTTTGATCCTGGCTCCTCCAGTCCACATATTAAACTGAAACTGAGCCCAACTTGGCTCTGAAGGCTGTTCTGTCAGTGTATGCATGGCAGAGCGCTGTATGAGTAGTACAACGTGCTCTATAAATGTCTATGTGAATAGGTGTCTTGTGGTGAAAGTGCTTTGAGTGTTTAAGACTATAAAAGATTCTTAGAAAAGCATCATATGAATGCAGTCTATTTGCTCCTTCTCCATCCGTTTGCAACTGTGTGTGAGATTACAGCTCCTGAAAATGCCAATTATTTCCATATTTCTGGACATTTGCTGCAGAAGAAGCTGTCTTGTTGAAAAAGAGAGAACAGATTATCAGCAGAGCAGATTGTTCTAAAACATCAGGGAGACATTAACGCTCAGATTGAGTTGTTGTTTTTTTTTTTAAAGAACAATGTTTTTTGTCCAAAGTTTAATGTTGAACATAAAAGACAGGATTTTTGTCCCCCTGGCTATTGTCCTTTTTTGGAGTGCAGACTCAATAAACACTAATTTTAAAGCCTTTAATATTCAGATTCATCTTCTGCTTACAAGGTATGGATGACTGAAAGGTTTTTAGCATAATCAACTTGAGTGAAGTGCGTTTCACATGAATTATTTATATATATATATATATGCGCGAAGTCCCAATGCAAAGAAATGCAGAGCAAGAGCTAATAGGTAACTAAGGAGCAGCACTGGATGCCTTCCTGTCAGATGGGCCGCCATGACCAGTTTTGTCGCTGTGATTAGACACTCCTGCTTTGCTGAGCATTGTGCCTTTACATGTGATTGCTGCAAAACGGGAAGCTGTGTTTTGCTGATGGAGTTAAGTGTCTTTTCTGATGTCCTCTTCTGCTCCCCATATACACATAAACACATAGACAGACGGATGATACATGTAGGTGACACACGCTGCCATTCTGCTGACACAGTCATGATGTCACCTGTCGCATGGACAGTCTGCCTTCACGAACCCTCAAGGTTAGCTGTTTTTTTTTTTTTTTTTTTTTTTTTTGGTTTGTTTGTCTTTTATGATGTATTTCTTTTTCCAATCCTTCTGTCTGTCTCTCTCTCTCTCTGTTTGGCACCATTTCCTCCTCTCCTGTGCTTCTCTTTCACGTCTCTGTCAGTCTTTGTGTCATGCAGTGTGGCTCGTCACAGTTTGTAGCCTCTGGAGAGGTGACGGCTGCACAGCTTTGGGAAAGATGGCCACAGGGATCCATCCTCCTTGCCTCGTTTATCCTTTAATATGTCTCCTCTCCACTCATTGCCCCATCACTCTTCATGCACTCCAAATGAATCAGTGACGGTGAAGCACTGCAGCAAGCTGGGGCATGAATGGGAAGGCCAGGAAATTCTTCATTATATATGTACATGTGTGTGTATTTGAGTCAAACCAATGAAAAGGGTTCAGCAGGAGCCCTGGCACTCTGGCACTCTGGCACTTCATGTGATATGAGGCCAGCCATGTATTAGTGTGGAAGCCAGCGCCGAGTGATTTACCTTATGGTTGTCGTCTTCACCATCACTTTGAGAGGTGTTGTGTATTTCACATGTGCAAAATTGAAGGCAGGACAAGTGTGCAGGTTTATGTGAGACCTGTGAGAGACAGGGGGAGATGTCCATGGGGGCTCTAGTCTCCCAGTGACTCTGTCAGGAAAAAGCAGCATGGGTGGCTGGATGAATGGATTCTCATGTTATGGAAGAAATCAAATATAGTTGTGGTGGCTGAAATTTCTATAATTTCTACTAAAAGATTTAATCAGCCATCGAGTACCAAATGGCACAGAGCAGCATCTACTGTAGTCCCAAAATCCTTGCTGGAGACAAAATGACAGCAGACGGAGTGAATATTCAACTTACATTTGCAACTTGTAGAGAGATGAACCACTGCTTGGAGCGACGATAAACGTATGCTTCAACCCATCAACATTTTGTGACTTGTATTTTTTTTTTTTTAAGTGTGTCCAGTCACTAATTTGTTTCATTATTTACGCCTCATACTGGACTTTTAGGAGTTCAGGCATTCGTAATCCTTTTTACCGTATTCCATTTATTTTCCAGACTTAATCTTCACTTCCTCCTCAAGCCTCTTGACAAATATTTCTGTCATGTGACCCTGTCTCTGTCCTCATCTACAGTGCCTGTCTTTCCCTCGCCTTTTCCTGTGTAGATATCGCCAAGTTGGAGGGTAGTCATATAAGGGGCATGGCAGAGCAGCGAGCACTGAGCCAGTTGTAGCAGCTGCCCTGGAGATGTCTCAGATGATAATCATCCACATTCATGCTGTTGACTCAGAATTTCAGGGCTTGGCAGGTGATGTTTGCAACCACAGGCCCATTTAGAGCACCGTCAAATAAATCGTGTCTCACGTCTACATCCTAACAAAAGAACGTGGCGGGTAGAATATATATATTCACAGGTGTGTATAGCTTTGTATTTACAGCAGTGTGGGTTGTTTTCCAGATGAAGCATAATTTGTTTAACAACAAAGAAAATCAATTTGATGTATCTATACGTGTGTTCATTGAAATCCAAGAGAGCTTGCTGAACACCTGGTTATTCTGAGGCTGATTCACCAGCAGTGCACCTGGTTTGTTTTTTTTTGTTTTTTTTATGAATGCAGGCCTGTGTTTGCAGTACAGGGAGTGAGTCCACCACTGTCTGATTACAACAGCAAATATGTCAGTGCAGAAGGCAGGAGCGCATCGTCCAAAGGCATCTGACTCCGAGAGTGCGTTTGTGGGCATGAGGGGATGTGAGGTATTTGAAGGGCAATAGAAACAGTCACTTGACAGTTAACAATCTACAAAAAAAAAAAGAAAGGCATCTGAGGCGACGTGAGAGGAAATAAAAGAGAGAGGGGGTTGATGAGTCACCAGTGTTGTTGGTATGTATGACGATATACAGCATCAGCCCAGTCATGCCTCCATCAGCCTGTCTCTCTCTCCCTCACTGTCCACATGACACGGCCCCGAGGCCCCAGGCTGTTTGACACTGGATCTGTTTGTCTGCACCGTATCCACCACAACACCAAATATCCACACACACGCCCTGTGGTGATTGTCATCTTTTATATTTATTCGATATTGTATTCTCAATAGAATTGTTTTTGAATTGCTCATCATTCAATTTAAATATACTTCAAGACCCAGACTATCGAGTGTCCCAAACACTGACCATCTCAATAAGTGGGAAGCCTACTGTACATTTCCAGCCTCGAGCTTGAAGCCTGTCCAGCCCCCAAAAAGGGACGGCTCTGGGAACGCTGCTGGCCCTGTTTCAGTCTGATTACTCGGAAGTTGAGTAACAGGCCCGAATGGACTAAAAGAGACCTTAACTAAAAATGACAGAGTCCGACACTCAGTCGCTTCTTGGTTGGGTCTAGTCCAGACTAGCAGCGAAAAGCAATGTGAACTACAATGGTTACAGAACTTCTCTCTGCCGGCAGCCACCGTGGAGTCCTGTTCCTGTTTAACAATTGCAGGTCTGATAGTATGGATGAAGATAGTTAAAGTGGTCACCTGGATGAAGCCGGGTTTTGCCTTAAAATGATATTTAAAAATGATGAGGTAATGGTGTGGATGTAGATTTTATCAACTATCATTAACACATGAATAGCACGTCTTAGTTAAAGTCTGGAAGAAATTTAGGTGGACTTCATGGGTAAAAATATGTTTAAGAATTAGAATTAATAATCCTTTCAGCCAGGCCTAGATTCATCTTTTAATTGTTTTTGAGTGACTGACTTTAATTACTAAAAACAGCAGTAAACGGAGGGCTGGTGGTCGAGCGGTTCAGAGCGCGGGCCATTTCATAGCAGCATCCTGAGAGGGACCTATATGTTGCAGGTCAATCCCCTCTCTCTCCCCGTTTCCTGCAGTCCTTCTACCAAGAAATGAATTAGATAAAAGCAAGTTTTTAAAGCACGGTCACCACAGCTGAGCTGAGTCGACCGTGATGACCTGCGGACGTACATGAGTGCTGTTGATTGTGTCGATCTTGAGGATAAATTTCGTGGCGTTCTTCGTTAACACACTGCGTGTGTTTGGTTTTTGATACAGTTTTCAAATGCTAATGCCCACCCTTCGTTTGATTTATGGACAACTTTGACGAAAGGTAAATTAGCTGTGCAGCGGAATAACATTTTTGCTTCTGTATAATTTTGGTGAACTAATTTTGGACACTCATTATTCATTTCCACACGATAGAGCTGCTGTGACGAGGTGTTGCAGGACTTCTCCATCCAACAACTTTTGTCATCTGTGTCTTACTGTTAAAAGTTTCCATCCTTTGTGCTCTCTTGAAGCTCATTAGTGATGGTGCCTTCCCTTTATCAGCTTTATCACAGCTCTGACCCCCCCACAATTAACATATCTGCACAGCAGGTGACTGGTATGATGATAGAGATGACGCTGATTCGAGGATAATGACTAACTCTTCCTCATCTGTGCCCTTAATCCTCAAAAGACTGGCTATAATACTGGAGCATGCACAATGATAATTGCTACATCAACACTGCGACCCCCCCCCCCCCATCCTTCCTTTTCCCTCCTTTTACAGTTTACAGGAAAAACAGGGAGTGGAATCCAATATCGGTGTGAGCTTTTTGTGTTTGTAAGTACAATATCTGTGTGTGCAAAGTGACAGTGCGTATGCATAATGACTATAATAATCAGTGTGTAAATCGTTGTGTAAAGCTAGAGCTCACGCTGAAATGGATTTTTGTGCCTACGCTTTTCTAAACAAGTGGGAATGTGCTTGTTTCCTCTAAGTGTGTGCGGGGGGAGTATCACAGACATTCCTTTGTTTTTTTTCATGCTTTCTTGAGTCCAGCCATGCCTCCCACCACAACAACAACAACAACAACAACAACATGAGTAAAGCTGCCACCGGTCCAATTAGCTGTGCAACTGTGACAATGTAAGCTCCTGCCTGACACTCAGCGTCATTCACACCTCATCACATCACACATGGCCACTAATGAGAACTGTCCAGGGTGACAACAGTTATGATAATGAACGAGTCACGATTCTGCTCACCTAATCTGCCTGTGATCTGCTGTGTGTTCGCCTCGACCCATGTGGCGCTTTGTGGTTACCTGTGTGCAAGTCAACAGGAAATGAGGAAGGTTGAATCACACTGGGAACGCTGTGTTGTCATCACCACGCATCTTAATGAAGTCTTTGTGGCAAGACTTGGTGTTTAACCCGCTTCATATGAAACACCACGCGTGGAAGGGCTGCCTCTCTTTTTATAGTCTGTTGACAGTAACAACCAGAGCGCTGACCTATTACACACGTTTGACTGTTCCTCTGTCCCATTATTACCATGAAAGTAATTGCTAACCCAGCATTAAACGGCGAGAGGTTATCAGTGCTCTGTCAAAATGCTTTCTCACAACTGTTTTATCATCACACATTCAAGAGCTTCTTCTGACCTGTTTATGTGCCCCCTTTATCTGCGCTCAATGTAAAGTGAGTCTTTTTCTTTGCCATGAATTTGATGCGTGGATATTTCATACGGCCCCAAACAGCTGATGTGCCATTTGTACAGACATTAACAATGAGCCATTTTCTCCCAGCCGCCCTCGTTTTTCTTCTGGTTTCTGCGAGGCAGATTCATCAAACCCTGCAACGTTAAGAAATTCTTCTCGCAAGATGATGCATCAAATCTCACAACCCAAAGAAAATTTGCATCTGTTTGCATCTCCCAATTCAGCCCATGCGCCTTGCCGAAAGACAGAATTCTCTTCTGTTTGCACAAATAATGTTTCAAAGGAAGATTTCTTGTCCAGCATAGACTGGATTTTCCTGAAATGTGGAGATACTCATGGCAGCAGCACTGAAGCTGGCTATATCCAATCAGAATAACAGACCATAATTATTCCACTTCTACAAATCCTTCCCCATACCTTCTCGTGAAATCGTCTTGTTTTGCATGCAAGGAAAAATACACGACTGTGTTGTGAGGCTAGAGGAAAAAGTGAAGAGGGGATTGTCGGCCTGCGGATGACACTTGAAGGCAGGTTGTGATTTTGGTGGGTCATGTCCTTTTCAATCAAGCCAATTATGTCTGGTGGGTCACCCTGCCATGTCAGTTTGAACTGGGCGAGGGCACAGCCAGAGAAACGTGTTTTGGAGTGCGTGTGTGTATGTGTGTGTGTGTGTGTGTGTGTTTGTTTGTTTGATTGTTTGATTTTATTCAAAGCCAATGTTATTGAGTCTGATTTTAGAAAGGATTAAATTGTGTTTAAGGTTCAAGGTTGAAATTAGCCTCGAGTTAAGGACCAAGGGAATGAGTTATACCCATGGATGTCTTCACAAGTATAGGAAGATCACTGCATAATTGTGTGTGTATGTGTGTGTCTGTGTGTGCACTTGCATGTGAGCATTCAACAAAAGAGCGTGAGTCACCACTTGATTATGTATTAAAGCTGGTTCTTTGTGTGCACTGCCTCTCTCTTCTTCTGCTTCCTTTACTGTGTTTTATCTATCTCTGTTTCTCCTTTTCCTCAACCATCTGTCTCGCTGTCTTTACGTTGTGTGTGTGTGTGTGTGTGTGTGAGTCTCTGCTGGTTTAAGTGTTCTTGATGTGTCATGGCTCAACCATATGATATTTCCGCGTCACCAGATACACAAAAACCTGCTATGACCTAAACAACAAAGTCAGTCAGTCATAAACACCTGATCTCTTCTGTTCCTGTATATTTCTTACATTATATGTGTTCTAGTTTATTGTGCTCTTGAATGATAAACATGTTATTCGAACATCTCTGAATTATTTTCTATGTTGCATTTAATTTGTTTTTCTTTTCTGTGTGAAAATGCACCTTTGCAGCCTAATACCATCCTTAAAAGGTAAGACACACACAGCCAGTCACAGATAACGTACCTGTAGCATGAACTGAATTTTGGCGTCTTGCTTGACTTGCCATTACACTTTGAATAACATATTTATTTCTGCAGCAACGATTGATGCCGTTTTGAAGGAAGTAGCCTTTCAGTGATTCACGGTTTTTAGCACTTCTGTGCTGGCTTTTTTTTTTTTTTTTAGCTTCCTGGGTTCGCAGTTAGGTCCAGGCTGACAAAGGCAGACTCTGCCTGAACTTGATGCTTGTAGAATAGTCGTAGAGAGCATATGATTCAAAATTTGGCACTGAACAGTTCTCCGCATATGAAAGCAACCACTCCCTTTAGTTTTTATCCAACTCACTCGCAGCCAGTTTAACAATTTTACCTCGCATTCGCATGCTAAGAGCTCAAAATAACAGCCCGCCCTTTAACTCCCACTGTGGTGACGTGGTGATGATGTCTGTGGCCTGAACCAGCCTTCTCCCAGGAGAGGCAGAGAAAACAAAACGAGAAAAAAAAAAAAAAAAAAAACAACAAAAAAAACGGTTTTCCCAGCCCAAGACAACTGTATCTGAGTTTGAGTCATGGAAAGGCTGGAGGGAGAGTGTGATGCTACTGGGTATCAGAGTAGGTAATGGCTGTTCCTAAGAACTGAACAGGAAAAGCATGCGTATCCGCCAAACAATGACTTGTATCTCTGGTAAGATGTTATTGTTTGAGCAGTCTTATAAAAAACAAAAAGGGAAGCAAAAGAGGACAGAATGAAAAAAGTCTTTAAAGCAGAAATGACATTGCACCTCTGCTCAGTGACAAATTGAGTCTGACGCTGCTGCGTCAATAGACAATAAGGCAATAACACATCGTCCCATGGTCGATTTATTTATCATGTGACTCATGAAAAATCAGGTTTATCAAAAAACACAAATGAATTTGACTCACCAGCAAGGAATGCGTACACACAAGCCAGTGGGTGTGACGAGATGGCTGTCTCGATGGATGTCGTGGTTTGTAAACAAACAAGGAAAATGTCCAGAGTCATGCACTGCTGTCAGACTTGACTGGTTGTTCGTTAGGTATCATCTTCATCACCATCTTCTTTTTTTTACATTTTTTATTCACTTTGTTCTGAGTTATGTCATGTTAATGACATGTCGACAACAAAGTGCTCAGACACGGACATCTTCCTTAAAAGTTAATGTTACAATAATACATGTTGTAAATCGTAATTACTGTGTTGCTCCAAATAGCAACTGAACACAAAAGATACTGATAAATAAATGAAATGAAATTAATCACTAGTTAGGGCGGTCATGGGAGAGTTAGGTAATTAGTCCTACTCATGGCAGAGCTGAGTCACACATGTCAGCCTCACCTCTGATCAACACTCCCTGTCTTGCTAATCAAGGTGTCGTCGTTCCTGCCTGCAGGATATGAAAGTACATGCCCCATGTGAAACTAAACACAAAGCTTCCAAATTCTTATTTATCCAGGCATGTTTGCTGAGCACACACTAACTTTACAGAAGCAAAGCCAGACCCTAAAGCTAGTTAGCTCAAAATAACATGAAGATGAAAAAAAAAAAAAAAAAGAAGGGAAACGGCGAGCCTAAATATCTGCAAGGGAAACAATCCACCCACCAGCATCATCAAAGCTGACACACAATATATTTCATTTGTTTGACCAAAATGTAAACAAAAGAGGGTCATATATCAGATTAATCGCTGGTTTACTGAACTAGCTATTTACTTTCTGTAGCCCTAGTCGTCTTAGTCGTCTCATTTCATTTTGAAAAGGAAGGCTTTAAATAAAATTCCCCGTCTAAAAAAATGCTTTCAGGTTAGAGTAAATTTGGCATTTTGGTTACTGTACACAATAAAAAAATTGTTGCTGGAAAAATCCTCAGTTACAGAATGAAATTTCTTTAAATGACTTGAATCTGCCAGAATGAGTTGGCACCTTCTGTACCAACAGTGAAGCGCGTGGGAGAAAATAGATGGAGATAAAAAAGGAATTGAAGGTGGTTTCCGCTGGGTGTTTCACTTTCTAACATGTGATTCTCTGCACTTAACATCTTTGAATATTTTTGCCCACTTTCCTGAGTACGGAACGCACATCTAATATATTATTTCAACTGAAACTGGTCATGGTTACACCTGTTTGTCTTCACATCCTCTTTGATTGGCCGCTCTGTCATCCTTTACATGTCTGCAGTTGCTCACCCAGAGGAAAAGTTCATATGTCAAGACGAATTATGCTAAATTTGTTCCCCTGCGAAACTGGAGCTTCACTGCCGCATCAGCCATCAGCTGCCACCCAGATAGGATCCCATTTGCTACTGTACGTCAGCTTCATCATCATCGCGATCACCGTTACAGAAACCAGAGGAATGATGAAACACACTGAGCCAGATTACTCACCGTCGTCTGTATCTGAAGCCTGTTTGTGCAGGCTGTTGGTGGGTAAACAGCGGGGAGAATTAGGGGCCTGGTCTGCCTGGCCCAGATACCCACACCTGTCCACGCCTGGAAGCTCCGATCAAGGGACATTCACCCCCACGTGATCTCCTGATGAGAAAAATTACACACATACCCACTTGAAGGAAGGCAGAGTCCAAAATGTTTGTGCCTTTAAGTGGATTGGTATTATTCTTTTGTGACAGTAATTGGTTAATTTGATAAATTTACCTTGATTTCTATGCTGCTGAAGATGCTTTTACTGTCTGAGTAGACATAAGTTCATGGTCTTGTAGATGGAGATTAAAAAACGCAAATCACACAGGACTGAACAATAAATAATGGGTTGATTGTTTTCCTCCTCACCTCAGGTTTGGAATGTGGAATGAATGATTATGAAGCTGGAATGAGCAGGGCTGTGTTCAGGGACGGCACTGTATGTTGTCACAGTGGCACCCAAATACTGCATCCTGGGACCTGCGTATGAATTCAATATAGTGACGAATGACATTTTAAATACAGCAGAGACTGCAACAAGACATAGAATCATTTCATGATATCCATGTGCAGTTGCTGATTATTTAACTATGGAAATGTAGTGAATGCAGAAACACTTACAGACACCCATGTGACAATAGGACTATGCTCATGTGACTCTTCGCTCCCTACAGTTATAATTTGCATATTAAAATCATTTTAACAGACTACTTTGACTGATCTCACTCAAGATAGGGACAGACAGGATCTGCCAGAGGAAACTACAGTGCTCTCAGATCGTGTATGTTTGTGTTTCGGTACAAAAGAACTTGTGTAAATGTCGGTGTGATTGATGTAAAAACTTCCAGCAAACAAAAGTCTTTTTTTGTTTTTTTTGCTGCCACAGTTTCAGTAATGTTATTAATAAAACATACCCCTTTAAAAGTTCTCACGCTGACACGATGACTCAACTACATCCTGTGGTGCTGACATACAGCTTTCTGATCACTGTTTGACTGACCACATCCACTCATTCAACTGCGCTGCATCATCTCTATGGCTTTTCTTTTAACTTCCAGTGAAAAAGATTGATCATTCCTTTAATCTCATGTGACACAAGGGGTTTCCCTTTAAACAGCTGTTACATACAAAGTGACTTGCAAGATGAAAAGAGTTTAGATTTTATGGTCAAAAATAAATTGGCGCATCCGTGCTGCTTTTTGAATAGTGACACTGACTTTTTTTTAAATTCTAATTAAAATCCCGGCATGAATACAAGTTACTGCAACAGTTCAGGCATCTTTGTAAGCAGCTGTGTATCTGCAGAGTTCACCACCCAGTCTCAAAACTCCCGAGAGGAGTGGGCCCGCTTCCTGATGCAGGGGAAATACAATGGTACTGTGTCAATTGCCAAAACAGGGACAGGAAAATTATACTGGCAACAGGAAGCTGTTCTCTTGAACATGCAAAATGTTGTCCAGAGCAACGTTTGGATGACCTTTCTTACCAGTTAGTGCTTAATCCAGTTTTTAAATCCGGTTGATCCTGTAAATCCATAATGTCGATGTTAAAACATGTCTTGGCCAAATCAATGACTTGTGTATAAATCACAGCTGTTCGCAAAGTTAGGACATATTTCTTGTTTATTAGCTTATTTATTCGCTTTATTAGGCACCGTGACCGTCTTGTGCAAACCCTTCCTCGCCACACTAACTGGGGCTCTGTCCTCCATCTTTGCAAGTTCGCAGTATTAGTTCCTTAGGTTTTATGAATCATGAAACCCAGACTGCCTGGATGAGCTTTTTTGAGGCTGCCCCGCTGTTCCAAGGTGGAAATGTACAGCAATAGCTTTGACTTATATTCCAGTCATCCAATGTCATGCATTTGAAAAAAACAAAACAAAAAACGTGTCCATATGATATATATATATATATATATAATCATATGAACACTCCTCTGATTTCCACCCAAACTGTTCTGTTGTCAGGTCACAAAGGACATGCTGTGTCAGAACTACTCTCTGAGCACATAGTCTAGTCGGTGAGTTTGTTTCTGCACACAGGAAGGAACTAAACTCACATAAAATTTGTGTCAGGAACTGCATGCTCACTTAACCAAGTTTACTTCGGCTTTCCTGCCATGTAAATTCATAAAGGCTATAACGTATAACAATGTCAATAAAAGTCAATGAAAAAATGGACTTGTTTAAAAAGCACCAGAAAGAAATACCCCAAGAACTCCACTGTGGGTCAAAAATCTGCCACCAGGGTCAAGCACAGTCAAAAAAAAAAAAAAAAAAAGTTGCAAATACTGCTTGCTGTTGTGACACACTGTTGTGAAAGTTTCCATTTAATTACATCGTTATAAAGGGGAAGTACAGTGAACCACAGCACAGGACAGCATAGAAACAGAAAAATGCATGGTACCTGCCATTATAATCACCACAGCAATGAACCACAATAAAGGCAGCAAAAGGGTGCGTGGTGGCCTTAACAATGGCGACCCTGTTTGGGCTAGATCTTCAACCTGCTGAAGTGGTGGCCACTAATAATTTCTTTTGTATTTGTAACACACTTCACATTTTAAAACAATCTCAAAGTGCTACAGGGAGGGGCATCGAAAAAAGGCACAGACGAGTTATTAACATCCTCATAAAAGACACGAACACTATAAAAGGTAGATAAAAGCAATAAGCAAAAAAAGAAAGAGATAAAAATAGCGACCATATAAACATTAAAAGCATGGTGGATTAAAGAGTGAAGGAACTCCAAAGAAAAGCTTTATGCCCCTTTTTAAAGCTGTCAACAGTCTGCAGAATCCTGAGATAGTTTGGAGGGGGGGCCCGCCTGAGGTTAAATGATTAACGGTGACGAATTCAGCGCGTGTTATTTTCACTTAAAACACTCTCTGAATTAGCCTTCAACAGAGATGTCTGGCTGTGTTAACAATGGTAACTGGAGCACATACGTTCTTGCCACAATTATTAAACCATCACACACTGAGGTCTTGGCTCCACACACCCACGTCTGTGCAGTTTTAGATTAGCTTGGACTCAGACAGAGTCAGACAATCCCAAGGTGACAGCAGCAGAGCAACCCGCTCTGCACTTCAAAAATGTTCTTCAGAAACTGCTGTGTTTTGGCAAAATCCCGTCCTATCTGCTGTCTCTGACTTCCTCTGCTGATTGTGCACTTACAGGTACAACGTAACAGGTCATCTTTGTCCAATTTCAGGCTCAGCTACAGCATGCAGCCTTTTCTTGGCACAACTGATTACACAACATTATCAGTTATCAGGGTGGACACTCACATCATTATCATTACAGGCACCCAGGTAACGCAAAACAGAGTGGTAACACTGGAAAACATATAATAGTAGGTCAGAGAGTCAGATTTCTTTAACCACAGCTGCTGCTTTGACTATTTCACCTGATCTTTCTTCAACTAAAACCCAACAGGAACCTCAGGTCCTGTGTTTTTTTTTGTTTTTTTTTAAACCAACTTCACAGAAAATTCCAGGGAGTCCCTTTTCTTAAAACGAGAAACCAGAAAAAGAGAATTGATGACTAGCAAGAAAAACCATGGTTTTTTTCAGTCCATGCAGTGAAAAATATCAGAGTCTCAGTTTAAAGCAAACTTGTTATCTGTTACCAAAATCTGCTGTTGCGGTCATCGGAAACATACAAAAGAGTCCAGATAAGAAATGAAACACACATCTGCTCCTTCTGTAAGTTTGCACATTGTTGTGCTACCACATTCTCACAGATGGTCTCAACATCCCGCTGACACTCAATTCAAGCTAAAAAAAAACAGCAATCTGCTCATTGGAGTCTCCATGTGACTTCAGACAGTCATCAGCACTGAGGTCAGCAGCGTCATTACCGCGCTGACGATGGCAGCTGCTAATAAGAGTGTCAGTTCAGGCAGGTGGAGGCATGAGAGTGACTCATCTGGTGATGCATAATCCCCACAGTCAGAAAAGGTGGATGCAAGTTAAAAGAATGGAGTGTGTGTGGAAAGGTAAAGTGAGCGTTACTTGCATTGGTGCAGTCACGGCAGCAATTTATAGTCAATTAACTTCTGCATTTTGACGTCAGGCGGAGTTGTGAAGCTCCAACGAGGAGATTGCACACAGCTGACGAAGTTCACTGCTGAGAAAAGGTTGAGCGGGTGTTGCTGGAAGTTGTACGTGAAGAGTTTGCAGCAAGAGGGAAACAAAGTTCAGGTTTGGAGGATGTCAAGAAGAAAGATAATTGCCATCAAACAGGATAAAATAAGCTTTTAGAGCAGCGGCTGTCGGTGAGCAAAAGTGTTGGCGGGGACTCTTTCAACAGTGCGGCGGGTACATGTGGAAACTCTCTCTCCAAATCATCTTCTTCACATTTTAGTCAACCAGAAAGTGATGTTAGTGTCTTTGGTTGGATATGATTGTGTGTTTCAACTTTTTACAGGTTTGTTGAACTTCTCTAAATGTCTAAATGAACTGTCCCGATGAGTAAAGAGTGTTGTAGTTGCATATGAACAAAATTCAGGGAGGAAATTTAAGCTCTGTGAAAGCACCCAACGCTGGAGCTCATCTCTACAAGGGGCAGCAGCCGCTGTGAAACACGGTCATTATACAGTTACTTTGGTTGTGCACTCTGTGGGAAGGGGATCACCTGATCAACACAAGGGCTTTGCGTCAGCAGCGGTCAAATATCATTTCAAAACGGCTGTACCTGGCAATCTTTCTCGGTTGTAAACCAAACACCCTAGTGACTCATTTGAGTAAGCTTGCTGTTACTACAAACAGACAGATATGTGGAACATATAAGTTGCTGTCTTTATTAAATAATGCTGTTTGGTTTGCATTTAGTGGCAGAACCCACTCCAGAGAAGATTTGTAATAAATTGTGCAAGTAATAAGAGGTTGTACATCGTCTCTGAGTACCTGGGGCAAATAGAAGATTGTGTTTGTTTTCCAAGATCAAGCTAGAAGATAAAATCCCCATTCTTGTTCGCAGATATGGTAAAATAATCTGACTAACACTGCTAGTTTTAGTTTTTGAGTTATATTTATATTAAAAGTGCAAATATCAACTGTATTTTCTCATATAACATTTTTCTTACTCAAAAGAGAAATGCCTCACAGACATCTTCCCAGTTGGCGGAGACGTCTGCTGGCCTCGTCCTCTGTCAACAGCACCAGAAGCACGACATGATAACATGCTTTACCTCCGCCGCCGATTGAATTCTGGTAAAATGGCTCATTTCCAGGGCATTGATCCCTTCCTTAATGAACAGACGCCGCGGAGCCTTCCCTATCAAGACTCCTAGTTTTTCATTAATAGCGGTGAAACTCAAACTAACAGAGAGAAGAGATAACCTGGCTTCCAGCATATCTGCTTCCACATATATCACAGGAAGAATCGTACTAAGATGGTCCATCAGAAGCAGCGGTAGATTAAATGGCGAGCCGTGTGCGTCACAGATTTGACTTTCAGGAGACAGGAAATTACCTTCTGATCTATCCTTTTACCTTTTTACCAAGCAAACTGGATTTTTACAACATGAAAACAAACACAAGACGATGATTTACTCGCGGCCCAAGTGGCCGGCAAAGCAGCAAAAACAAATTATCCCTGACAATTTTCCACCATATCTGACAAGTCACAACTGTCTTCATGCCGCAGTTGCCATTTAGATCCTATTCTCTCTTCCGACTGACAATAGACCGAGTGGCTCGTGATGATTTAAGTGCATTACTCATTTAGACCTTCATGTGTTGTCAAAACGTATGTCAAAGGCAGAGGAGGAAAATAGGTGAAAGAGAAGGAGGGAAAATAATGACAGGTCATTATTGGGAAATGGAGGCTATTTGTCTCATAATGATTAAGAGGAAAATATATTTTTATGCCTTATGCATCATTAGTTGTTGTCACCGTTGCCATCCACATGTTCCATGTGAAGGATTTCTAGTCTTTTTTTGCATCAAATTTTTTCCTACTTCCACCAAAGAATAATAATAAGAAGCTCTTGGAGAATATGTCTGGACTTGTTTAAGCTGTATCAGGGGGCAGAGAGAGAAGCGACAATGTAGAAAGAACAAAATGATTGGAGGTAAATGCAAAAATGCTCATCCTGGTAAATTAAGGCTGCAAACCAGTTTTGTAAAAGTGGCATAAAAGAAAGAAATTTCATTCAGCAGTACATCACCAAGACCAATTTTTCATAGTGTTAATGTGGAATTTGCCTTTCATTTTGAACGCTCTATGCTGCCGGTCCTTTCAGTCTTCCTCAGTAATCAGGGTATATGTGCACAGTGTTCTTTTGTAGAAACAGAGATGACAGTGAGAGGATTCTCCCCGGAGATATTTCCATCTGATTCTCCACTGCTGTGTTTCTGCGGATCTGTGTCTGTGTGTGGAGGATCCTGTCCATAGTCTGTGACGGACCCTTGTTGCTCATCATTTCCTCATGAGTGACTAAGGAATCGGCTTTATTTTTCACCACCATGACTCATCCTCAGCATTCGGATCGCCGTCCTATTGACTGTCACTGAGTATTGGTTGGAAGAAAAGGTTATTGTTTCTGATGCTTGTTACATGGTACTGTTCTTACCGGCCCATGTTTCCTGCCTCCTCCAAAAGATGAATGGGCGTGTTTGGAAACAGTGTCACTTCCACAACTGAGTTTCAATATCAGTGTCTATCATGACATTTTCTTTTTATATGGCCCAAAAATCACCGGGCTCAATGGTTTCTTCAGGATCTACCTCTTAGCCTCATAATACTAAAAATATATAATCATAATTACTTCTTAAATGTGGCTGTACCTATATTCTGTATACAAATTCTGATATATTTCAAGTAGCTTGCAAAAATATAAATAAAAAAAAAAAGAAAAACTGTGGAAGTAATGACCGTTGTCAGGTGATATTGACCCCAAGCCTGGAAAAATATAACTGGGTGTTATTAGTCAGCTGCCAAGCAGCCAATGACTAAAACTGCAGTGAATAAAGCAGCTGGTGACACTCAGCTGGGAAAATGGGACTACAGTGCTCCACCTGAACTGACTCTGAACCATTACTTAGTCTGAAATAATCCACGAAAGGCTGCTCAGGCCATTGTTAGCGACACTGAAATCTTCTGACAAGAAAATCGCTCACATCTGTCATCAAACTGCTCATATAGCAAACACAAGGGCCCACACAGCCTAACCCTAACCCTAACCCTAACCCAGCCAGCCTGTCTGAAGCACAAGGACGTTTCCGATGATTTCACCATGAACAGTCAATTTTACCGTTGATTTGCCGAACCTCAGGCCCCAACTTTCACATCTGGCCAACACCACATACAGTACCTCATGAGCGTGTGACGGCCAGCTCACTGAACTACTTTATCTACTCTCATCTTTAAACGCTGAACTGGTTTTGATAAAATCGAAAATAGAATTATTGATTTCGTTTCCATTAACCAAATATTTAAAGAGAGTAGTCCTGTTGTATTTGTTTACGCTATTCAAATAGATTGAGATGTTGGAAATTACAATCCCTAAAACAGTTAAAATTGTAACATTTATATTTGACATTATTTTGTTTATTGTCTCGATTTTTGTAATGAAATCTTGATAACGTTCACCTGAAGCGAATATAATGGCCTAATTAGTGACGACTCTAGTTGCCATTACATGAAGAAATAGGGTTGGCGAAATGATGTCTGGCTGTTTGAATGAGCAGGCCGGCCAATGATGAAGTCGAATCCCCAGCCTGCACACACATACAGCCCCTCTCTCCTTCAGCTCCAGCATCTCTGACCCACATATCTGCCTGCTCTGAGATTAATGTTGTTTTTTCATTGATGACGGCAGCGAGCCTGCACTCACAAAGAGATCTTCACACAACTCCACCACCCAACAGACACAAAAACACGAATACTCACTCCTTGCATGATTGCAGGTGGCAAAGGTAGACAACAGCCATTCTGAGGTATGTTTATATCATTATGTTTAAAAAAGAACAGAGACCTGATGGATTCCTAGTGGCGCAAAATATTATTCATCTATGAATTAAATTGATGAATGATTATTTGCATGTTGGTTCACTCATGTGACTCATTTCATTTTACTACAGAAGCGCTTGGTACAAACCTCCTGGCACTTGCTGGAACAAATGAACTTTCCTCCCACTGACATTTGCAAACACTCCCAACTCTGTTTTCACTGAACATGTTGTGCCATTGAGATTAGCAGGTGCAAACCTGTCATCAGTTTCATTGCATCAGCTGTACATGTCCAGGATCTGTCGAGGCTGAATCTGGTTTGTTTTGAACACTGTCCACAGCCCACATTACTGAAGAGTGCATCATTTCACACTATTCTGTGTGGGTATGGTAATGGGCAGCAGGTCAATGAGGCTTTTTTTTTTTTTTTTTTCAACAAATTGTAACCACAGCACAATCACATACACTTTGGCACCAACGTGAATAGCTGCCTATGTATCCACGCTGCAGATGTCACCAACATTATCATAGACCTGAAGTTGTTTCTGACTACCTGACCAATGTCAATAAAATCACAGTAACCTCACACAACACGGTATTGGCCTTGTGAATACAATATCTCAGTAACATCTTGAGGGAATCTATTCAAATTTGACACAAACATCTGCTTTGCGAGAATTTACATGGTAAGTATTATGAAAATAACTACAAAGCTGGTTTCGGCAATACACCTAACATTTGAATGTCTTGCCTGTAAATGTTTCATATTCGAGCGCTATATATTCTAGACTCCATCCATTTCACTATCAACCCCATACTAGCCACATTTATAGAAAGGCCTGTAAAGGTAATAATCTGGAGGGCATTAATCAGCCTCTCAACCTGATTAAGATTTACAATCTTGGACTTGGTCACAGTTTTTTATTCTGTATCTTTGCTACAGCCCCCCGCCCCACACAAACAAAGACCATCCTTATCAAGAAGGAGCGGCGGTTATCCATTGGGGTTCAAAAGGAATTTTTCATTTTCCTGTACCCTCAAACAACCAAACTCGTCTCCCTGAGTCATTTGGTTAAGGTGGCAGCCTGGGGAGTTTAAGCCAATATAAGAAGGAAAATAGAAGACCAACCTCCCACATCCTTCCCTCCCTCTGCCACTGATTGGGGGAAGTTAGATGAAGACAGGCAACATGAGTCACCAGCCCAGCCCCAGCACAGCCCAACTGAGAGGTTGTTAAAGGATGATAAAGAAAGAGGAAATGCTAGAACCCAGCTAACTAGCGACATAAACCCATGTCCATTCCCAGTGAACTGAATCATATTAGTTTCAACACATCCAGCATGAGAAAAGGCCAATGACTGCTGTCATGTTGTACCAGTTATGGCTCGAACAGCCTGGAGTGAGAGAGAACCAGAAATGCAGAGCCTAAAGACCTGGAAAGAGAAACTGACGTTTAAAATTCTTTTTCAACATTAAAAGAAAATTAGAAAAAAAAAAAGTCAGCAAAAAGGAAAAAAGGAAGACTTTCATCGTATACATGGTCAGTGTGACCTCGTCATCCGACTCAATTTAAGTGTGCAATACCGACACCCGTTAAATAATGTGTGTTGACTGTAAACTGACTGTCTTTTATCCTTTTGGGCTAAATTCTCACCTCTGGCATGCTGAGAAACAGAGAAAATCCTAAATTTATGTAAGCAAAATCGATCTATCAACAGAAAGTACACTTGACCGTTTGAATGGCTTGATTTTATAACATTATAACATTGTAACGGTGTGGTGTGGGGGGGGGGGGGGGCACTAACTTTGCAATGTTATGCTAATGTGTGTTTACTGATCCTGTACATCTGTGTGTGTGTTTACAGAATGATTGTGATAGTTATGAGTGGACTTCCAATATGTGTACTCTCCAGTTCCCACCCACTCCCAGAGCACCTATTTATCTTATCTATTCTTTTACATCTTTCCATCCCTGCTTCAGTTTTTCCATCCAGTGAGCGGAAGAGCATCTCTGTGTGTGTGTGTGTGTGTGTGTGTGTGTGTTGGATGTGATTAAAGCATAGCAGTGCAATCTGTAAGGTCCCAGAGAATTTAACACCAGCTGAGTAGATTTGGCTTTGTGCCTCCCACACAGGTGATGAGAGGGGACGACAGAGCGCGGGGAAACAGGCTGGACGACAGGGGATGAGAGAAGAGGATGGAACTGAAACACAGACAGTGGGAGAGGTGGGAGGGTGACTCTTAAGTTCCGGTCTTTAATTTTTTATTTATTTATTTTTTTTCAATCCCTTATCTCGGTGCATCTGTGCGGGGGAGGGTTTCTGAAATGGTTTTCCATGAAGGTCACAAACTGTTTGTTTCCACGATGAGCCACAGTCCTATTGCCAAGTCTATTGTGTTTCGATTTTGCAGTAAATCCCCAGCTTGTTTGTAATTTCCCAGAGGAATAAAGTCCACATTTGCATGTCTGAACACTTATTTCTAAGATGCTACTTATGTAACTGCTTGTTCAAAACATTGTATTTGCTGCTTTATAATACCTTTATTTTTCTCTATATTGTGGTTGAATCTTTAATATACAAAGCCTCCCTTTACCCAACCAGGATCATTTTTCAGCTTATTGAAATTTTAATTCAGTTTTTAAGGATTTTGGGCTGTTCAGATGGTGAGTCACATTAATATCTTAGATATGTTGTAAACTGCCAGGAACTTATGATACTGATGTGACATTGTGTGTGCTGTCCCCCGAAGGCTTAAATGTGTTATTTACTGGCTCTTCAAAGGAATATTAACACCAGCTATACGTCAGTGCTGCTGTTGTTATTCATCCTCTGGCTTCCATCTGCCTTCTCTTCTATGACCCACTGTGCCCAGCGGAAGTGAAGACAGTTAAAAATATAATGATGCGTAATAAACATGCGTATATAAATATATATTTTGAGGGCAAAGTCAGAGAGGAAGGCACAGCTTTGCAGAGGCCTGATTATGTATAATGCTGAGAAAGTGTTAGAAAAATGCAAATCAAGACGACGAAGTGTGATTCAGCTTCACTGTATACTCCCGTCTAAGGCCATGTGTCTTTCTGCATGTCACTGAAAGGAAGAGAGAACCAATAAAAAACAGAAAAAAACAAAAAAAAAAACAAAAAACAAACAAACAAACAAAACACCTGTGACACCATAATACCAGAGAAATATGTCATACGCAGCAATGATTACCAACTTGATTATTTTTAGATGTGGTTTAATACACTTTGAGCGAGGCCGTCGAAAACGGTGTGCTTGACTATGTTTTTCGTGACTTTATTGAATGTTTATCACAGCTAAAACGTGCCAAAATATGTCCAAAAAATGGACGGACACTGCAGGTAAAGTACAGCAAGTTTATGTACTGTAGATAAACTACAGCGTCTATTCTTTGGACAACAGTGGAGCAGCGTGGCACGGAGATTAGTTATATTAGGCTTTGCATGAACAGACTAATACTCATGAATATATGTCTGTTCTTGTCAGTTAATTTGTTGAACATGAAGTATAAAATTCATCCAACTTCAGCGTTTAATTCTCTTGGCTGCTTGTTCAGTGTTTAAACTATTCATTACTGACATTTCAAGAAACAGTTTCAGAGCTCAGTGCCAACAAACTATCAGTCTTGCACTACTTGCAGAGCACATAAGGCCAAATATCCTCATTGACAGTTTGAGAAAGGAAATGGCTCTTATCTGCCATGATGTAGTTCACAAAAATGAAACTTAATATCAGGGATACAGGGGATGTCTTCATGATACACTGAGTTTTGATGGAAGCATTTCAGGGAGTCACTTTTGAGATACAAGAGAAGAGTGGTGAGCATCGGCTCCACTGTCGTCTGCCCTTGTTTTCGCAGATCTGCATGCACACTTGTGTTATTTTAAGAGATGCAATAAACGTGGGCTCATCTAAGAAATCCTCCTGCAAAAACCAGGTCATGTTGTGATTCATAGCACAGTGCAGTGCAGAATGTGGAGTTACAGCATCCTGACAGCCGGATACGCTGTGTGTTTTGTGGAGCATCTTGACAAAAAATAAAAACATGAGCGTAATGGGGAAAAAAATCAAAAAAACAAAAAAAGGCTTTATACAGTATTTCGTGAGAGTTAACCAAAAAAACCTCAAGCTCCACAATGAATTCCACTTCTTTAGTAATAACAACAACAAGACAAGCCCAATTTGTCTCTACCTGAGATTACAACTGTTTTTACACAAGAGAAATTTCATCTGACTCATCAACACTCTTTCTTTTGAAGCTATTGGGAAGAGGGAAAGGATAACATCTCTTCTGTTCTGTCTGATCTTCTTATCTGCTTAACACACACACACAATTAACTTCTTGCCCAAGAGTTTGCCTGGCTTGAAGAGTCATGACATGACAGTGAACAGTGGGTGGAAACTGGGGGTGAGTCAAGCATCTGAAGCATTCGTGTGTGTGTTGAGCATGTGTCATCTGATCCATCATATCATGACTTGTAACAAGAAATACCAAGCATTCTTGCCTCATATTGAATCTGGCAGCCACAGGTTGACTGGGCCATTGGATGTAATATGATTGCAGTGTGTGATTACTCATGATGCTGATGTGTGTTCGCATCACAAACTGCATAAACAAGAACCAACATGTGACAACATGTCATCAGCATTGATTTCCATATTGAGAAACCCATTATGGTGACACTTCTAATAGTTATCTATCTATTTTTTTTAACTTTTAATTAATGGTTAGAAATGGGAGAAAATCAGTTTACTTCATCATTATCGAAACTGGGAGTCTAAATGTAGAGAATCTAGAGTCAGTGAAAACACGTGAGTTTGTTTATGGCATGGCAAATATCGGAAAGAGGGGAGTTTCAATTCCATAGGGAGGGAAATAAAACAGGCCAAACCAGACGGAGGTGGGGGAGCAAAATCATGTGGCAATAGTCACAATAATGTCAATGATAAATAATCTTTTTCATTTGGAGAATTTGACTCATTAATTATGTTTTCTTTAGACATATTACAACTGTCCCTGTACCCAGGAATCAAACCCAGAGGCAATGGTGCGAACCACTGATCCACTCTGCCGTCCCATACTAATACAACCTAATTTTGATGTTGCTCAGGCAAACCGGTGTGGAGTAGAGCAGGTCCCAAAGAGAAGAGGAAGCTAGTTGTGGAGCAGGTTCGTAGACAGGAGGAAATATTAAGAGGTGCGAGGGCAGTGGCTCAGGCTAAGCAGGGACAGTGGTTGAACTGGGAAGGTGTAGAGAAGAAAAAGCTTAGTTGGAAAGAGCCGTGGAGTATGGAGGAAAGTAGGATTAGATTTTTGATAGGGGCAACATATGATGTTTTGCCAACTCCCCAGAACCCAGAACTCTGGGTAAATGGAGACCCGGTATGTTCGTTGTGTTCAGGTGCTGCAACTCTAAAGCACATCTTGTCAGGTTGTAAGGTTAGTCTCTCACAAGGCCGATATACGTGGCGACATAACCAGGTTTTAAAAAGCTTAGCTGCAGGCATTGAAGATATACGGAGGCAGGCAGTTTTAGGAGGGTCTAAGACAAAGAGAGTTGCAATACAGTTTTGTGCAGGAAGGAGGGAAAGTTAATAAGATAATAAGGAAGCAAGGCAGTTTAGAGGATACTAGTGACTGGGAGATGCAGGTAGATTTAGGAGGAAAGCTTGTTGTTACCCAGGAAATAGCCTACACAAAGCTAAGGCCTGATATAGTTTTGTGGTCTAGGAGTAGAAAGAAAGTATATTTCATAGAGCTTACTGTGTCATGGGAGGATTTAGTTGAAGAAGCATATGAAAGGAAAAAGCTCAGGTATGCAGATTTAGGTAAGGATGCTGAGCAGCGAGGATGGAAGGTTAGGATTTGTCCAGTGGAAGTAGGATGTAGAGGGTTTGTAGCAAGATCTGCTGTTGCTTTGTTGAGGGAGTTAGGAGGAAGGGGACAGAGTGTGAGGAAAATAGTGAAGGAAATGTCAGATGAGGCAGCAAGATCTAGTCAGTGGATTTGGGTTAGAAGACGTAATAGTAGCTGGGGGCACAGCAGGGGGAGCTCTTAAGATAGACAGACTCTAGGGAGAAGCAGAGGAAGAAATCCAGGAAGGGGAAGTGTATTTAAGTGGGGGTGTGGCCTGTTTGAGCCTCTTTGCCACCATGCGGTTAGTCCAGGTGAGTTGGCCTGTGTTGGTGCGTTGATTTTACTTGAATATAGGATTGTTTAGATGAGGTTAGTCGCTGAATCTGCTAGTGTAGCTTGTACTGCCTCCACCTCCTGCACCCTCTATACTCTCATGCCCCCTACCCGAACCAGGGTCTGTATCCCATCCCTACTTTTATCTCCACCTCTTCTATTTCTCCCCCCTACCCGAACCAGGGTCTGTATCCCCACCCCCCTTTCACTGGTGCCGTTGGTCAGAGGTCAGAGTAGCTGACAGTCGTGCTGTTTGAGATGGCTGTCTTTGTGTGAGGAGCGGTGATGGCTGGCATTAGGGGGTGACTCTGGGACGCCAGTGTTCACGGTCTAGCCTTCTGGAGGTGTTGTGGGCCTAACTGGACGAAACACCGGTGAAAGGAGGTTCCCACCTGATGACCCCAAAGACATGATAGCTATTACCGCTCACTGGCCTAGTTGGATATTATCTGTAGGGAACATAGAGCAGGGTGAAAGTTTGTTGCTAGGAAGGTGATCACTGAGTCTGATTAATTTTTTGTCGCACAAGTTTCTTGTGTTTCTCTAAAAAATAAATAAAAAGTTCATTTTAATGACTTTCTCTCTAATTTCTTAAGCACTGCAAACTATTAATTGTTTTTCTGCCCTGTAGCTCCATCTCTGAGTCAGTTTTTGTGTCCAAGTGGCATTCCAGTCGGTACTCATTGGTCAGCTGAGATGAGATGAGTAATGTGGGTCTTATTAGGAAACAGCATCATCATCTGGAGGCACTGTCAGAAAACCAGGAAGCACCTGTGGGGCTTAGCGGGGAGCAGTGGTGAGCAGGGGTATGCGTCCCTGCGAAGGCGGCCTATTGTGTTAGAGAGCTTTTTATAAGTCACATGGAAAAAGGGAGATTCTGGACAGGAAGTGACTTGACGCACTCACATACCGTACTAACAGAGTTTGGCCAACAGTCATTGTTTGGTGCAAGTAAAAAGTCTGCCGAGAGAAGGATTCTATCGACAAATAATGTAAACAAGACACATGCAGCGAGTGAGTCAGCCTCTTATCAAACATCACGGTAAATTAATCTCTATAAACAACTAAACACCTTCAACAAAAAATTGCAGGCTTGGGTCAAGAACAGGACAAATTAGGACTCTAAAAATAGTATGTTTAAAAAAAATATCCATGGCTCAGTATCAAAAACAAATGGATCAGTTTTCAACAATGAAACAAAAACAACAAAAAAAAAACATCAATCAGAGAAAGTGACTTTTCTCCAATCGGAGCCAGTGACCTGCTGGCCACTGGCAGTCCAGCAGCCAGCAGCATTAACTTCATTGCCAGTGAAGGTATTTGTGCAAATGCTCTGTGAGATTGAGGATTTTCAATTGTCTTAATTGTTCTTCTGCTTTTAAAGCAATTAAACACTACATTAGTCCCGATAATAGACTTCTACATGTTGTACATGTTGATGGGTTAGAGATGAAGGATGTTCTTTAACAGCGTTTCCCTTCCCTATAGGCTCCCACATGGTCCCCTCTGTCCCACTACTGATCATGCTGCACAACAACAGAAGCCAGTGCAGGGACAGGCACATTCTTCAGTTTCACAGATGACACAGTTGTTGTCAGTTTCATTCATTAAAATGAGTCATCACGTGGGCCTGCCAGAATTTTTGCATAGCATTGTGATGATCCCTGTCTCAGATTTAGCATTTCCAAAACAAAACTTACGGTTTGGCCAGTCACTTCAGGAATCTGTGTAATAAATAAGCATGACCCATTACACTACTGACCTGATGGCATCACAACATGAATGACACACATTGTGAAAATTCATTGTCATACACAGTCACAGCTTAGCAGTCGGGTAATTCAAAGGCTCTGCGTCAGCTGGATTGTGGCTGGCTTTAAAAACCACCTACCTGCTTCCTAAATACCAGACAGCGTTGTGCTGAAGCAATCTTGTTAGGGAGATGTGCACTGACGTGAGAGGGAAGGAGGAGAGGACAGAGACCAGAAGAGAGACAAACAAGCAAACAGAGATAGAGTATCAAGAAAACAAAGATGTTTGAGTGAGAGGCCAGTGACCACACATCTTGTTTAATGGGCTCCTCTCGGTTCACAGTTGTTATCTACAGCTGACACAAACCCCATAATGAAATGAGCATTTGGAAACGGATGGTGGGCCTCCCCGCTCATCAGCCGTGATGTCACAAGCCCAGATTAGACTGAACCATATGGCACACTGCCTGTTGTCCCTCTAATCCTCGGCAGCCACTATCTATCTACCTGCCTATCTCTGTTTTTCCTCTCTCTCACCGAGTCAGTCCAATCAGACTATGCAGCAGCCAGGCACAATGCCACAAAATGGGTCTTATCATGAACAAAGAAAATCCCTATATCATTTGTTTTTTTTTTTTTGTCTGCTATCTGTGACATCTGTGTCTGTGACTGGAGCTTTAACTTGTGTCTGTCGGTCCATTTGTTCATCAGTGCCCTGATTCTCTTTCTGTCGCTGTTTTGCTCTCATTATAAAACCCACGCATTCATGTAGCAGACACAACATGATGCCACACATATTTGTGGGGGGAGCATTCAAAAACTCTTGTTTACACATCTACTAAACATGACCAGCCTGATGCAACTTGCACTTGCCACACACCATAGGTGATAGAAACACAGAAGTACAGGTGCTGGCTCAGAGAATTAGGTCACAGAAACAGTCAGCTCATCTGGTTAGATCATTATTATGTTCTGCCGTTGCCTCCAAGATATATCATTTTCATGAGTGAAATTTGCATTTGCAGTAAAGTTTGAATTACCATGATACAAAGGAAATGGACAATGAGTAAAAATAGTGTGCAGCAATGGTTGCTTGCCAGTTATGTAATCTAGTGTTGTCAATTAGCTCCTGTTTTTATCCTTTGACAAAGTGTGATCAGTTTTTCTTTGTTTTTTTGTTGTTGTTCTGTTGGCTGTAGCTTTTATTGCCTCTTATGTGTGTTTTCAACACTTTTTTATGTTGGAGTGTATGCATGACTGTATTATCATTCTATTGTGCAATGATTTTTTTTCTGAGTGTTAAAAAAACTATGATTGGGTTCAGCCGAATTATGGACTGCAGTCGGTGGTTACATATTGAAATACAAATGAATGGAACTAAGGGGCCAAACACAGCCTTGAGCTCAGAGTTAGGATCGATTGCCTGTCATGTGAGCCAAGGGACTGTGACGTTTAAACCTGTTAATTCATCTGGGGGATTAGGCTTACAGGCTGAGGGATATTAAACAGGTTCACTGGGCTATACATGAAACTAATCTGAAGTTGGATGTTGCTTTTGTCAGCTCCCAGATGCTGATCTCTCTGCCCATATTACATGTAGAGCATGAAAGATAAGTCACAAGAGACTTTAACAGAAGAATCACCTTTAGGGATTTACAGTTGGTGTGGTACTTATTTATGATGAGCATGTGATAAACATTTTCTTTTTGCCACTCAACCAATGTTAATGTTAGGCTACATTTTCTAAGACATGTAGTGTGTTAATGCCTCCATGACAGCTCGGTGTTATAACAGTCATTCTGTTTAAAATAACTCTAAAATATTTCTAAATCGTTTCCCTTAAGTGTATTTGTTTGTATGTGTTCCTGTCAGTGTAGTGCAGGGCTTAATGTAAGAAAAAACCCGAGCCTGAATTTTTTCCTGGGGTTGCAATAGTAAACAATTCTTCTTAATTCTTTTTCTAAATACAAAATAGGAAATAAATAACCAAAAGGCTTGTCATCTCTGCCCCTGTCTTCTGTCCACACCCAGTGCCACTTACTTTAAGTCCTTTGTCTATTAGGATGTCTTCTCCTGGCTTCATAAATTTAGCCTCCATCATCTCCAACAGTGACTTTGATGAAGAAAAAAAAAAAAAAAAAACGCCAGCTTGGATGCTTCGTTCTAAAACTTGGAACCAACAATTACAGGTAATAATATCGCCACGATGTATAATGTAGAATGAGCCAATCATTATGGAGAAATAATCTAGGTAGGATGAGGATTATAAATCGTGGCCATATTCATACCTGGAACACACACAGAGGTGTGTTACAAAAACAATTACAATCAAAAACAATGAACAGTACACTACAGCAAAAGTAGCGAGTAACAAGTGTATCAATAGAAATGTAGTGGAGTAAAAAGTACAATATTTGTCCTTCAAATGTAGAGAAGAGAAAGTAAAAGTATCCCCCAAAAATAATACTCGAGTAAAGTACAGATTCTTAAAAACTCTACTTAAGTAGAGCACTCAAGTAAATGTACTTCATGACTGTCCACCCTGCTGATTGGTTAGTGATGTTTGGTTGAGAGGGAAAGCTACGTTACTCTCATTTTACTGATAGGCGAACTGAACCGACTGCTCAAACAGGACAATATTCGGCATCAACAGGTTTGTTTATAGTACTTTAAGCCCTGGTAGTGTGGCACCTAATAAATAAGTTTATGATGGCCTATAAAGCGTAATTGTATGACCGTAAGTAGCTAGTCAATTTGTTACACATAAAACAGTGATTAAGAAAATTCAGAAATATAATAAACAAACCAAAAAAAATCAATTAAACTCTAATGGTGCAATATTGTTTACAATTTTGGGCTCTGGTTGGATTTACACATTTGTGGACAAAGTACACATCTCCAGTACTTGAGTCCAAGTACAGATCCTCTCAGTCAAATGTTACTCAAATAAAAGTGAAAATAGCTAAGTTTCATTATGACTTAAATAAAAGTACAGGAGTACTTGCATTTATACAATTATTTTATAAAATTTGATAAAATAATGAAGTGAATGAATTAATTTGAACTTAAAATTGTTGAATAAGAAGCAAATCCTATAGAAACAAACTTAAACTGGCAAAAGCACCAACACCTATCTTGTTGTATTTTTATTTAAAAGTAAACTACACCGGTTCAAAGTCCAAAGGCTAAATAAAATAAGCTGTAATAGACATCTTCGCCTACCTGCACAGGCCATGACTGTCAACATTACAGGAGACAGCTACGGCAACCGCATGAACCAAGAGATGCGCATAAACAGAGTATATGAAATAATCTAAGGAAATAATGAAATGTGGTGAAGTCAAAAGTACAATATTTGCCTTTCAAATGTAGTGGAGTAAAAGTACAAAGTCTCCAAAAAATAAATCACTCAACTCCAGATCCTCCATGTGCTTCAGTACAGTACTAACGCAAATTTACCTAGTTACTGTCCCCCACTGGATTTGAAGTAACTGCGTGATTTCTCGCAAGAACATCCTCAGTGAAACATTACGTCATTTTTTTTTTTTTATTATTATTTATTTTTTGTAGTTTGCGGTGTATTCGTTTTCGATGATGAGTGAATTTGAATTGCGACCCGAAACTGAGACGCTGGCAGGTGTGGGTGTATGGGTGCCGGCGGAGGACACACTGTGAGTAATAGCTGAATCAAACACACAACACACAGCGGTGTGACGGTGTGTAGTCTCTGTTCACCGGGACCGGGGGCGGAGTCGCAGCCCAGTCATAGCTGTGGGCGGGCCTTCTTCGCTGAGATCACACCTCGCCAGTGTCCATATGTGGTTCTTGACGTCACGCACCGGAGGTCCCATTCACATAAAACCGATGGGCCGGAATCCCCTCGGAGGAAATGTAGGCGCGGACGCGGACGGGGCTCTACTCTCGCCCGTATCCACCGTTCAGGTGTAATCCCGGCTCATTCTTTAGGCAATAACAACAACTCCTCGGGGTCAACATGAAGGTAACCAGCATAGACTGCCGGCGTCTGAGGAAGCTCATCAGGAAGGAGTGCGGGAGCTGCCTTATTGTGGATTGCCGGCCGTATTTCTCGTTCACGAACTCCAACATCAAAGGTTCCGTCAATGTCAACCTCAACTCAGTGGTGGTCCGGAGGTCCCGGGGGGGCCCGGTGCCTCTGCAGTTTGTCATCCCGGACGAGAGAGCCCTCTTTCGCCTTCGGGAGGGGAGCATATCGGCTATCGTAGCTTTGGATGACCGGACGTCCCACTGGCAAAAGCTGAAAAAGGACAGTGTAGCACAAATAGTAATAAACACCCTGTCACATCTAACGAGCGGAGCAAACATCTGTTTCCTCAAAGGTGAGAGAGTTTGGTAAAGACAGTTACAAGATAGTTGAACAGTTTGCGTAAGATCATTACTATTTCTAAGAAAGCCCCCACGGCGGGATAAAGGGGCACTTTTTTGTCTTTTAATTCAGATGACGAAATCGTATTATGTAGTCAAAGGTTACTTCACTTACTCTTTATCTGTGGTTGGTTCACACAATACTATACTTATTTCATTCACATGGTATGATATGCCGTTCAATGTAAAAAGGCTGACTTCAATTATTTAATACACATTAAGCTTGTTGTAATTACATCATTCGTGTAGCTTTTTTAGTGATATTATTTTATCACACGTAGCGTTACATAAAGCATTTTGTTTAATTTTTGTCCTTTATTTTGTCCCTTTCACTTGTTCTCAGAACAGCCAATATTTTTTTCTTTTTGCTCTAACTTGAAATGTCGTGCGTCAACGGGGCGGATGAGTCAGTGCTGAAGAAACGCGGTCAGAATTAGTGGTGCAATCGTGTATATTTCACGATGTTTCATTGATAAGAGAGAGGAAAAGCAAAAGGAAAATCGAACCCCCATTCAAACCAATTTCCTTGAGCTGAATAAATCCCTCCGGGTTAGTGATAATGTGTTGAAACGCTTCCATTTCCGTCTGTCACCTTCTGCGTCCTCAGGATGTTGGCCTAAAAGGATTATCGGTACCTCAAGTGCGGGCTCCCTAATTAATTGCTTATAATCAGGTTATACAGATTATAATCCGCTGTTAAAACTGTTTCATAAACGATGTCATTTCACAAGACTTGTATGTTTGTGTCAGGGGGCTGAATGTGGTATTATTCTAAGCGTATTTAGCAGACTGTTGTGTTCCCTCGTTTTGCTCAGGAGGATATGAGAACTTCCACTCTGAATACCCTGAACTTTGCACTGAGGTGAAAACCATCGACCAGAGCGGAACTGAAACCGAGAGAAAAGTCAACACCCACAGTGAGAGGCTTTCTCGCCACAAACCAGATTATGATCAGGTATAGAAACACCCTTCATTTAAATTCTGTACTTCCCATACTTTCTCTCATGCAACCACAGGAAAGTCATCTAAAGCCACCCCCCTCCCTTTTTTTCTTTTTAACCCCCCCCCCCCCCAAAAAAAAAAAAAAAAAACTCCAAAAACAAACATAAAAAATGACATCAGAGAGACTTATTTTACATCCGACCATCAAAAAAATTCATATATTCTCTGACCTTCACTGCTCTCCAGCCATTTTTAAACACACACCATTCAGTGATGCCCATCTGACATCAGGACCCCACATACACAAATACAGTCTTCCATCTCTGATCTTTCTTCAATAGAAAGGATGCATCTGCTACACACTTCATGACTCACATAATTGCTTCAGCAGCATATACCCGTGTATGTTTTGTCTGTATAGGAAGACAATGTTCTGCTTGCAGGTGATGGGTGTTATGGCTCTGGCCATGGGCTCATTTTCGAAGAGATGCTTTAAGGATAGCTCAAACAGATGCATCAACACTCATAGGGTCCCATGTTATGTCTTTTTAGTATGTCCTGTATGTTCTAGTCCTTATCTTCTTGTTTCACATCTCTTGTTTTGCCCTTTCTCCTCCTCCTCTCATTCTCAGGGTAAACCTGTAGAGATCCTGCCTTTCCTCTACCTCGGTAGTGCCTACCATGCCTCCAGACAGGACTATCTCAGTGACCTTCACATCACGGCCTTGCTCAACGTATCACGCAGGGACCTGCAGCCAGCCAAGGGCCACTATGACTACAAGTGGATCCCAGTGGAGGACAGCCACATGGCTGACATCAGTTCCCACTTCCAGGAGGCCATAGAGTTCATTGGTGAGTTAAAGTGAATGAATGTTGTGTTTGTCGCTCTGTTGGGGAAACAATTTTCTGGTGCACCGGTTTGCATTTTGAGGTTTCTGTCAGGGTGGTGACTTCTGTTTTGTCATCTAGCAGCTGATTCATTTGGTTTAAACTAAAATAGTTCACTCAGTCAGACCTACTACAGTGAGAAATAAATACACCACCAGTAAGATGGAGTCCTTTCCAAGAATAACACCAACCTTACCATGTATATATTTATAGTGCAGCATCGTCTCAAGGAGTCTAAAGTATACTGGAACTGAGCTAGAGAAACACATATATATAGGTGTGTTTATTTCTGAACTAAGTCTTCAAATAAGCCCCTTCATCGCTTCCCCTCACTCACAGCCACTCACAAATCAAGGGCTGTAATCAGTTTAACTTGATTACCTGCCTTCAATGAAGTTCCCCACCCCTCCTCACCCCAATCCACCATCTCGACATATCCAGCCTGTCTGTTTTCATTCAGGATCTACACACTTCCCCCCTTTCCTCCCTCCCTTCCCTGTCTCACCTTGAAAAAGACGCTCCTATGCCGTCACTGCCTCCCAGGCCTAATCTCAGTGGCTTACTCTCCCGGGTGTGGCCAGTCAGTGTCACAACAGGGTGAGTTGTCTGTGTTTAGAGATGGTGGAGTGCAGAAGGCCAGGGGCTGAGTGACACACACACACAGTTGTTTATAATAGAGCGGGATGAAGGATAAACGCTAGCTGAGTGGCACAAAAAGAAAGCACAGGTGCTTGCAGGCAGCAATCGTTGATTTACCTGAGGCCAGCAGAACAGTGGATATGTGGAAGTATAAGTGTGTGTGTGTGGGAGGAGAGAGGTGCTGGATAATAGCAGCAGCAGCAGCAGCAGCAGCAGCAGTAAGAGATGTACACAATGTGCTGTTGGCTATTTATAGAAACGCATAACAAAGGACAAAGCGCAGCCCACGAGCAGCTTGGCTGACCTGTATTGGGTGGCTGCTATTGTTGGTATTGTGCATTGTTTGGGGATGCAGCCTACATTTCAGGTGACATTGAGTAA
Organism: Echeneis naucrates; assembly: GCF_900963305.1. Taxonomy (NCBI): domain Eukaryota; kingdom Metazoa; phylum Chordata; class Actinopteri; order Carangiformes; family Echeneidae; genus Echeneis; species Echeneis naucrates. The sequence continues at coordinate 12,317,917 of NC_042511.1, forward strand.
GCCTTTCTGTTACATAAGGTAGCGCATTGTTCCAGGGTCAGGTTTAGCCTAAATTTGGGGAAGGTCTTTCAAAATTCATCAGCCACAAAGCCTCATTGAGCTGTGGATGGCCGCCAAACAAAATGAATCACTAATAAGTAACCCTTCTGGCAGTTATAGAGCTGGGGAGGTGAAAATGAATATTATTGACTTCTGGGATGAAAAAAGCTACTGGAGCATGTCATGAGAGCTCCAGTCAATTAGACTGCACCACTCAAAGATGGTATTCAAAACACCCACTGATATTCTAACTCTTGTGGCTCCCAGGAACAGACAGAAGTGCCCCCCCAATATTGCAAATTAATAGAGAGAGAGTTAGATGTGTGTGGTGATTTGGGGGAGTGAGTGAAATGTCTGTGCGTAGCTAAAGCTTACACACGACATAAACAGAAAAATAAATGTATGGGAAATGCATCAGCTACGGGAATGAAAAACGTTTTGAAATATATGAGAAGCAACACCAACACAGGGATTTTTGTCTGGACATAACAGTATACAGTTAAGGATGGAGAAGTATTGCAGCTGTAACACACATCTCACCGCCACAGTGAACTCTGCAGTAGCCAGCGCCTCCAGTGTTGAGTAGGAGAAAAAGAGTCAGTACAGCTCTCACTCACCAGTCTGTCCATATCCTAATGCAGTTTTTCTGTGTGTGTGTGTGTGTGTGTGTGTGTATGTTAAAAAGACCCTGGATAGGAGGTGCAAAAAAGAGTTCAAATTAGTTATCCATGGGAGTAGCTTAATCATTATATTGTTAAAACACAGTGTTAATATGCAATCTACAAAAGTACCTGTTGAGTCAGTACAACATTTCAGTTAAAGTTATTCATTTTTGAAGTAGATAAACTGTTCTTACTGATTAATTTGATGTGAATTTGATTCTGTGCAATAATTTTTCTGATGATCACTGAAAAGACCCAAGAGCTATTCCCCGTCTCAGGTCAGATCGTTAATGCTGCCTTGTCCCCTCCTATTTCCAGATCATGTGAAGCAATCAGGGGGAAAAGTCCTGGTCCACTGTGAAGCAGGCATCTCACGCTCACCTACCATCTGCATGGCCTACATCATGCGGACGCAGCAGTTACAGTTAGATGCCGCCTTCGACATTATCAAACAACGACGGGCGGTCATCTCACCCAACTTCAGTTTCATGGGTCAGCTGCTGCAGTTTGAATCAGAGGTCCTCTCCATGGCTCCGGCTCACACTGCCACACCTGAACCAGCCACACCCTGCGTCCCTGAATCTGCCTCCTTTTTTGCCAACGACTTCTCCACCACCTTCAACACCAAAAACTTTGAGCCATCCGTTATCACCCTCCCTACCTCTTACCTGCAGTCCCCAGTCCATCACCAGTTCAAACTGAGCCCAATAACTGCACTGCCTTAAAATGAACTGTGACTGCTTGTAGTCTTACTTGAAAAAATAAAATAAAAATGAATGCTCTCTGTGTGCCTGGTGTTGAAACCAGCAGGGCAGGTAAACTGGAGATCCGCAGCAGAAAAAGAATCATGACAGTGCTCTGCTCATTGGACTTGAGGCCCATGAAATAAATGGGCTGAAGGAAGTATTGATGCTGTTTTCCTGCCTTCTGAAATGCAGACAACACAGCACAGTGATAAACTGCAATACATGCCTTAGGTTGATATTATGAATTATTTGCCTATTCCCAAATAGTCATGCATTTAGCCTAATTTATTTGAAAATTCCGGTCTGATTTTTTTTTTTCAATAATGTGGATGTTAATGTGTTTAGTAAATGTTTTCACCACAAAATGAAATAAAGTTGTTGTCATGCAATCACTTTTGCAGTGTTGGTCAATCTGTATCTGAGAGGTCAAAGGGGAATGCAACTCGACCAGTTACAGCACATGTAGTAATGTTGAGCAGAACGCGAGGGGAAAACATTTCCATTTTCTGCCTTGTCGGGACAGAACCGCTCACGACAGAAGATACAACAGTGACACCTGCAGTGACTTTGAGTTGTCTTAATGAGCAAATGTCGCCGAGCCGTCTTCTCTCAGCAGCGAGCCTTTTTTTTCTGCCCAGCTGTTGCAACCTGGTGCAGACTTTGAAAAGCTTCTGATTCTGCCACACACAGGTCTGAAGCTTCTCTGACAAAGGCACAACCAAAGGAAAAATTATATTTTCACATTTCATTTCAAACATGAGGGGAATCATATAGGTTCTTAACTAGAGAACGACGGTTTTGTGGATTAACAGCCGCAGGTTCTTCGGGAATTTAGTTCAAATGAAGGTTTCGACTTTTCTGTGTTTGGCGCCTAGACGGCAGCTCGCTGGCCTGTGCCAACTCCACAATTAGGGAGGGAAAGATAGAGCAAACGTGTCAAACATGTTGTTCACTATCACACTCGCAGAAACCAATGGGCCATAATGCTACAACGCACTTTCATATATTCACCTTAGTTTAAATTCACCTAATTTATATTACCCGAGTAAATTGTTTCTTATATGTTTTTTTCTACAACCCTGCTTTCACGTAATGGTGTGATCCGTAATATCCCGCCCCCGCCGCCATTTTCCATGTTATTCTCTGTTGCCACACAGTGTTTCGCCAATTTTGAATGCACCTTTTTGTTAAATATCGTTGAGTTTGGGGCTTTAGATTCCCACCTCCTCCTGTTTAGCGGAGAGTGGAGTCGGACTCCATTTTCAGCCGAGGAGACGCCCAGATTCAGCAGCGATGTACATCAAACAGGTAAACTAGCATCTCCGTACTTGTTCGTGTTGCCGACTGTCACTAGCCTGACGTTAACTGTGCTAGCGCCCCTTATTCCGCTGAATGACTGTGCTCGGCATATCGAGGCTGCTTACACAGCATGACCTCAACTGAGCTACAGAGCTAAGACAAAGCACATCCAAGGCGGAATGCAGCGTTCATAGCTATCTTGCTTTGGGGCTCTACTCGGGATTATTGCTGCATTGCCCGCCCCCCTCTTCGTGATGCTAAGCTAACGCCACAAGGCTAGCGGGGGGTTAGAATGTGTTTCATTTCTTTATGGATTGTTGAACAGAGCTGTGTTATAATCGGGTTTACAACAGGTGTATATCATTCTGGGTGGCATTGCGACCCACTAAGCAATTGCTTGTCCGTTTACCGAGCATGCACATTGGTAAACGCCAGGAATGAGCACTATCCCATGTAGCTTCCGTCAGTAAAGGCCCCGGTGGAAACAGTCCCGATTATGATGTACTACTTACTTATTACTTTACTTGTTGCAGTATTCAGGTTTCACATGTTGAACATGTCGGGGAGGGCTCCTGTGGCAGCATAGCTGTGCTCCCCTCCTGCCTTTGCGGGGCTTTGACCCAATATGTGTGTAGCTAATGCGTGCTGCCAACACAGAGCAGGGATTTTGCAGACGCCGTACTCAGGCTGGTCTCCGGGCTCTTCCGCAGGTCATCATCCAGGGGTTCAGAAGTTACAGGGACCAGACTGTCGTAGACCCGTTTAGTCCAAAGCACAATGTCATCGGTGAGTTGTTTCACTTCAGCAAACCAGTTTGAATAACTCACCAAACGAAGCTGCTAAAACTTGTTTCATACAGTGAACATTTGTCATAATGTCCTCATTTTGAGCTTTTCTTGTTACAGTGGGAAGAAATGGGTCTGGAAAAAGTAACTTTTTCTATGGTATGTGAGCTTAAATTTAATATTTAATGGTCAAACATAGTTACCAAATATGTACTTACAGTTGAATTAAAACATGGCTGCTCTGTTTTCATAGCCATTCAGTTTGTGCTCAGTGATGAGTTCAGCCACCTACGACCTGAGCAGCGTCTGGCCCTGCTCCATGTAAGTACAGTCAAATATCATGCCATTGATTGATTTATTTCAAGATGGGAAATTAAGATGGGAACTAGTATTTATTGAAAGTGGTTGTTTAGACATTACTTGTTTGACTTTCTCATGTTGGCAGAAGCTTGTGCAGCTTCTTATTTGGTAGGTTGGAGAAGTCTTAATAGGATTAATTGTATTTCAATTTTAGGTATGATATTTATATTATAGAAGATTGAAACACGTTGGGGAATATTATTTAAGATCTGAAACTTTTCTTCCAAAATTGTCATTGTGTGTTTTTTCACTTGCCACTATAGGAGGGAACTGGTCCTCGTGTCATTTCGGCTTTTGTGGAGATTATATTTGACAACTCTGACAACCGGCTACCGGTAAGAATGGCAAATTTCATATTGATGATGTTGCTGCAATTCTTGACACACTTATTCTTTCCAGGTTAATAGTTTAGTTAGTTAATCCTTTCAGATAATACCCTGCCATCTTCAGATTTATCTCACAAATACTTTTTTAGTTTTCATTGCTGAGGCTGCTACGAGATTCATTTCAAAGTGTATTTGAATGCCACCTGTTTTACCTTGTTAATGTTTCAATTTGTATATATTTTTTGTCCTTATTAACTTTCCTACTGGTACACAGCTTATCCCATTTAATACCCATATTTGTACCAAAGATACTGAATACATGTACAGAAAGGCCATACATCTGAGGTTGGTGCCATCTTCATACAGTTGGTATTAACTGTCTCCCTAAATTGCTGATGACTGTTGTGACCACTGATTGTAGGTTCAGCTCTTGTAATACATACGATGTTAATTAGTTGAATGAGAAGCTAAAAAATGTATAAAACTGGGTACTAAATGTGAAATTTGTAGCCTGGTAATACTGTGGGGTAACCAGCCTATTTGTCATCTTTTTACACAAGTAATAAATGTCTCTCCTGCCAGATTGACAAAGAGGAAGTCTCCCTCCGCCGTGTGATTGGGGCTAAGAAGGACCAGTATTTCTTAGACAAGAAGATGGTGACGTAAGTATTGCTCTCTGGTGACTGTCTGTGATCCTGTGATTCCAGGAAATGACTACTTTGTGATTTATTTATTTTTTTTGATGGTATCTGTTATTGTTGCAGCAAGAATGATGTCATGAACCTTCTGGAGAGTGCCGGCTTCTCTCGCAGTAACCCCTACTACATTGTCAAGCAGGGAAAGGTGAGAAGGAAGTGTGTGGCAACGTCTCAGAGCAGTGTAATGCATCACAGTAAAAAGAGGCCTACAAGAAGAGAGCTGGCATCTTTTAATATTAGAAGCATAATCATCTTTATGATCAGTTTGAAGGATTGGTTGAAAATGTATCTGCAAAATGTGATGTACAACTTTGGTGATAAAACCTTACTGGTACACTCAACAGCAAGGCTTTCCCACTCATGCTTCATTTCAATTTTTACCTCAGATCAACCAAATGGCAACAGCACCTGACTCCCAACGTCTGAAGTTACTGCGAGAGGTGGCAGGAACACGGGTGTATGATGAGCGTAAGGAGGAGAGTATTTCTCTAATGAAGGAGACAGGTAATGGCAACATTGATACTTTATTTTACTTATCTTTTCAGTAATTGGCTTCGTATTGCCCCAAGCAGACAAATTATGATCTAAACAGTGATCAAAATACAAACAATTGAAGAATGTGATATTAATTTTCAAATTAAAGTTGTAAATATGACACTTTACATGTTGAACCTATAATTTAAATCTGAAATAATGTCAGCTCCAGTAAATTAAGTATGCACTTAATCTGATATATGTTTACCTCAGAGGGGAAGCGAGAGAAGATCAATGAGCTGCTGAAGTACATTGAGGAGCGCCTGCACACCCTAGAGGATGAGAAGGAGGAGTTGGCTCAGTATCAGAAGTGGGACAAGATGAGAAGAGCCCTGGAGTACACCATCTACAACCAGGAGCTGAACGAGACACGTGCCAAACTGGATGAGGTAGCAAAGTCAAGTTAAAAAAAAAACAAACAAAAAAACCAAAAAAAGCACTTGGTATATACAGATGAATAGACTTAATGTGTTGGATTCTGTGTTTGCCAACTGTGCAAGTATGAACTTGCCACTAGTCATCATCCAGAATATGACAGTGCAACAAGTATAGTATAGTATAGAATGTTTTGTGACTGAATTCAAATGCAAGTGACTGCTTATTTCAGCTGTCAAAGATTTGGACAATGATAAAATCAGAAATAAACGCCACTTATTTTGGTCACTTTTGGTGCACAAATCCTTTCCAAATCCTTTCCATACCATACATAGGCTTTCTGTTTAATATTTATGACTTTTCTTTCTTTGCAGTTGTCCACAAAGAGAGAAACTTGTGGAGACAAGTCCAGACAGCTGCGTGATGCCCAGCAAGATGCCAGAGACAAAGTGGAGGTAAAGCATTCTACTACTAAGGAATTATATTGTTATATCGGTTCAGAGAATAATTGAGAATAAACACTGTTATCACTAACAAGCTTTAATAATATTCAGAATAACTTTGCTTAATCTTAATCTGTGGTTTGTGTTATTCTATATAATAATACATTTAGGCAATAACTGGGCATTATATAAGCAAAATTTGTGAATGCAAAAGGTGTAATTTTGGTTCAGTCCTATCAGCCAAAACATGTGTAGCATGCATTAAAATAGTGAGTGGCTTGCTGCGGTCTTTGCTTTTAATCATTGGTTCGATACATATTACAAATGTAAATCCATGAACATAATTTCAGAGAATAAATTCAAATGTCCTGACTGACTGTGTGTATAAACAATGAGAGACATTTCAACTTAGAGGATGTAAACTGGTTTTAATTGATAATCCTTTGAAGAACCTCACACTGTGTTTATTTATATTTGCTCCCATTGTGATAGGAGACGGAGCGCGTTGTGCGGGAACTGAAGTCCAAGATCTCTGCCATGAAGGAGGAGAGAGAGCAGCTGTCGGCTGAGCGCCAGGAGCAGATCAAGCAGAGGACCAAGCTTGAGCTGAAGGCCAAGGACCTGCAGGACGAGTTGGCAGGCAACAGTGAACAGAGGGTACGGAAGCCTCCCATCTGCGTCACTCTGCACATGTGATGTTGCACCAACAACTCTCCCTCCTACTCCTTAATAACTATGCAGAAAGGGATGGTAGTTTCTCTTGATCTTCTCCATTCAACCCTGTTAGAAATGGAAAAGAAGAATTAATCTCCACAGTTGGTTCCCTTTCAAAGTGAGCAGAATCATCAGGGATTCATTTGATGTTGATAACCAATCTTCTGAAATGTGTTCAATGAAATTGAATTGATCCAATGTCATTCTTCTAAAACAAGAAATTTAATTTATGGAGTTAACAGCTCAATTTTTCAGTACAATGTTTTGCTGGTCCAGTAGTGGAATGATTTCAAAAGTGAAAGAGAGGAAGCACCAGGCTGCATATTGGACTCCATGCCATTAGCCCCACTATACATCATTCCTGGCATGAGTACTTGTGTACAGAGCTGGCAAGGATCACTCTCCGTATGGCTGTGTGTTCAGTGTGTGTTTGTGTGCACGTGTTTGTCTGAACATGATAATCATACATAACGGGTATGTTGGCTCAGTCTGTGTGTGAACCGTGATGGGTCCCAGGCAGCATGCTGGCTGGTGCTTGGATTAAACCCACCTGGCTACGCCTATCATAGCATCAGCCAAAAGTTATTGGAGCAAAATGAAAAGCAGGAGAAGCAGAAGTGCGTCACTGTTTGCTGAAGGTCCAGGTTTTATGCTTGACTTTGAAATCCAAATGGGGGAAAGTGGAAGTTTTCATACCTGTGGGAAAACAATCATCCTCAGAAAATCTAAAGCAATGGTCAGAAGCAAGGTCTGCTGTTCAAGTGAAGCCAAGATCATTCATTTTTCAAAATGGGTTCACATGGTGAAGGTTTTTCTCACAATTACTTGCCTATTGTATTTGGGGATAGTTCCTTGAATTCCAAGTCAAGAAAAAAAAATCCCTTGCAGAATTAGATTAAAATCTGAACATAAGTATAGATAGTGCTGCACTTAGGTGATGACGTGAGCAAACTAGTGCCTGTTCTGCTCAGTAGCCTCTGTTTTAACAAACTGCTTTTGTATATTATCTTTCCTCTGTCCTCCACTTTCAGTTTTATTCATTTCATTTTCTTTTCTTTTCCTCTGTATCTCTGTGGTTTTCTATTTATTGTAAAATATTCTTACTCTTCTAGAAACGGCTGCTTAAGGAGAGACAGAAGCTGCTGGAGAAAATCGAAGAGAAGCAGAAAGAACTGCAGGAGACTGAACCTAAATTCAATATGGTGAAGGAGAAAGAAGAACGGGGTATCTCCAGGTAGGGATGAGTCATTCTCATCTACAGTCCCTCATGGAGTTAGTGAACAGGCATAACTCGATGAGTCAGGCATCACATTTTGAATACTTATGCCTTACTTTGGGAGGCCAAAAGGGTAGATGCACATTGTCGTGACTGTGACAATTTATTATTATATTTGGCACAAATACTCTTCTCCAGGATTATCCGAGTAGAATTTGATTGTCAAAAGTGAAAGGTCAAGGGAACCTCACAACTTGTTTGCTTGCAACTTGCTAGCAAGATGTGTGCTATTGCAAGGTGGTGATTCTAGTTTTTTTTTTTCCTTGTGTGCCTTTTGAAAATCCAGATAAATTACCTGTACTTCCTTTGCAAATCCTGCCATGTATGTATCACTTGATCAAGTGTGCAGGTCAGCATGTTGGGGAAATAAATTGACTCTGTGGTCCCACCTCCTTCCAGACTGGCCCAAGCTACTCAGGAGAGGACGGACTTGTATGCCAAGCAGGGCCGTGGCAGCCAGTTCACATCAAAAGAAGAGAGGGACAAGTGGATTAAGAAGGAGCTCAAGTCTTTAGACCAGGCCATCAATGACAAAAAGCGGCAGATTGCAGCTATCCACAAAGACCTGGAGGATACAGAGACAAATAAGGAGAAGAACCTGGAGCAGTACAATGTAAGACTAAACTTGATGAAGAATTTGTTAAAATTTTTCCAACCTTCTGTGAACGAAATATGTTGGATTGCTGCATTCTTATTTGCAGTATTATTTTTGGAAGGAGTTAATTTTAGACTGGTAAAAAACACCCAGTCGCTGAACGGGTAGAGCACACAGCAAAAAAGGCTCAGTCCTGACCACAGAGGCCAAAGTTCAAGTCCGCTGTAAGGCTTTTACATGTATGCCATCCTCTCTCGCTACCTGACTCTTGTTTCTGTTTGTCACGTTACTGTTCAAATAAAGTGAAATGCCCCCAAAATATAATAGTATCTGCATTAGCTGTGGTTGAGGTTCTTTGGAGTGAATTGCAGTTACTGTTAAAGTTATGAAAATAATGCTACTAAAATGCTAAACTACTCACTCACCTGTAGATGGAAAATTAACAGTAAAATCTGATTTTTTTTATTTATTTATTTATTTTTTTTTTTTTTCCTTCCCAAGTGAACTTTAAAAAACTTTGGTCTAATCTAACCTCCTGACATGGGAGTATGTCTGAATCACTTTTAACTTCTCTCTTCAGAAACTCGATCAAGATCTGAATGAGGTCAAGACCCGGGTTGAGGAGCTGGACAAAAAGTATTATGAAGTGAAGAACAGGAAAGATGAGCTGCAGAGCGAAAGAAAGTAAGAACCCCATCTTTTCCTTTTAGCACACTCTTTAATATCACACCTATATTATAATTAATTTTAAAACTCAGCCCCTTGGGTTCATGCTATTTATTTTTATTGTCAAGTGCTACAAAGTATAATGACATGATTTTGATTCATCTTTACAAGTCATATCTGTATCTTACATTTAGCTGAAGGGATGAATTATTCACCCTTCCTCTAAGCTAATGTGAAGTTTCTGGTGGGCAACCTTTAGTTATATATCAGAATACTGTCTGCTCTGAATGTCACTGGGCCTTCCTGTCCCCTTTATATAACACAGGATGATGCCTAGGGACACCATTGTGAGACATTTCTTGCCCATAAGAGGTCTTCTGCAGTGATGAATTGGCTCATGTGCTAGTAGTAAAAAAATATTGCCAGGACAGATTCTTCCTGTCTTCTTGGAACACATTAAAGGGAGCATGAACAGTCTTGGCTCCACGCTCAGAGTGTATAAGACTCACTGTTTTGGTAAACTAAATTCCATTCATTTGAATAAAAGGAAATGATCATAGCTAAGTAAAAACAGAATTCTCAAATATCTTCGTCTATCCACAAATCCATCACGCACTCTTCACTTCTCCACCGTTTTAGTCTTCTCGAAGGTGAAAAGACAGCATAACAACTTCAACTGTGTCATGAAACAGTATAAACAAGATAAAAAAATAAAAATCAGTATAATTTCATTATCTTTTTTTCCTTTTCCTCATGTATCCTATAACTGTAATAGACTAAAGTGTTAGCTTGATTCTAATTGTTGTTTTAAGACATACCTGACATAAAAAGAGAGTCATTATTTGCAAACACAGAAGCATAGGATGAAACTGTAGAAGTTTAATTTGAGATATGTTCTTTTAATAGACAAATTACATTGGAATTCTTGGTAGAAATTATATTTAAGTTATTTCTGCATAAAAGAGAGCACAAAAGATCACAGTGATTTCATTGAGATGTCCGATGTTTTACTGTATATTTCCATACTGTCTGACTCCTGTTCCTGCTAGTATCTGGCTGTGGTTGAGTTTTGGTGTTGGTGACATAAGTGTAACAGTGTGTGGCTGTCTGTGTCTCTCCAGCTACCTGTGGCGTGAGGAGAACGCAGAGCAGCAGGCCCTGGCAGCTAAACGAGAGGACCTGGAGAAGAAACAGCAGCTCCTTCGAGCAGCCACCGGCAAGGTCAGTGTCTCTCCTCATGACTGCGTAAATACTGTCTTGCATAACTCAACATTATGCCTGATGCTTCCGTCTGGACATAAGTGAAGTGTGTGTATGTGAGCACAGGAAAGGAAAAGTACAAGTAGTACGCACACCCATCTGAAGAAGTACTGCTTGACATTAGCTGAAGAATGGCCTAAATCCTCACAGCAGCAGTCAATTAGTGAACTTATGAAATGCCCTGCTGTAACAGAGACAAGACGCCAGTTGCAGCATGTTTATATACTTGCTGTTCTGCAAATTATGCATATGAGCTGTGCGCTGTCAGTGAGTATAGATTGTGCCAATCCATTCCCTCCTCCTGTGATTTGTATTGAAATATCGATGCTGTCATCAGTGTGTAGTCGACTCACTTTCACCACACTGGTGTCGACTTAAAAAAATTTGCAGTCATGCAACCCCTAGTACACACTCTCCCTGCTTTCTTCTGAGCATGAGACTAGTAAGTTGGAGGGATAGCTGTCATGCTTCAAATTCATTGAACTGCCACACATCTTTTAATTAATAATAATTAATAGTAATGTGAGAGAAGAAAGGGTGACAGAAGGGATAGTAAATCAAACTCCAAGTGAAAAAGTTCTTCAAACTCCAAATGAGCCCACCCAAATACTGCAGAGGATTCACTTGGTGACTCAGACAATTGTTAGGTTAACCTGGATCTGCCTCACTCCAGGCACATTATCATAGTCAGCTGAATTTACATATGACTCACTCTGTTGCCTCAAACTATATCTGCCAGCCGTTTCTTCTGGGTGGACACATCAATCAAATATCACTTATGAATAATCTCTGACATGAAAGAGTTTTTTTTTGGTCTTTATAAGTTCCTGCATTTTTTATTTTTTATTTATTTATTTATTTTTTTTTTTCTTCTTCCCATTCGTTCTAGCTGATTCATCCCAACTTCTGGCTTTGATATGCTCTGTATATCCTCTCTACACTACAACAGATCATTGTGGTGCACAATATAGCAAATTTCTTCTGTTTTTATAACCCACAATAAGAGCTACCATAAATATTGAGGCAGCAAGTCTTACCAAGTCTTTTTACCTGGAAATGTCATCAGTTTAGAAAGCCCACTGGAACAATGTTGTATATTAATTTAAATTTTATGCTCAGTTTATTTTGGTATTGTTTTGTATTTGGTTTGAGATAATTATTTTCTTTCTTGTGTTCTCTCCCAGGCAATTCTGAATGGCATTGACAGCATCAACAAAGTCCTTGAGCATTTCCGTCGGAAAGGAATCAACCAGCATGTCATCAATGGTTACCACGGCATTGTAATGAATAACTTTGAATGTGAGCCTGCTTTTTATACCTGTGTGGAGGTGACTGCTGGTACCAGGTAAGGACTGTTTTAGTAGTATGGTGTTGCTCAATACTGCTTTGGCAGCCAGATAGATTGCAATATTTGTGTTTGAGTTTTGTACCTTATTTAGAATTTATTATGTAGCTCTTATAAAATAATAACAACCTTTAAGGCATATGGTATACCATATGCCTTAAAGATTATTATTTTTATCTGGAGGTTTTCAGCAACAGAAAATCAAATGGCAGTCATAGTCTCATGTTTGCCTGTTATTGGATCAGATATTTTGGATACTCAGGATATATAGATTTTGTCCATTTTCCTGAATGACACTGTTTTGCTTTCTACTGTGGTCATGTCTGGAATTTTCTCTTTTCCATTGTGATTACTCTTCGCAAACCTACCTGCGCTAATGTTTCCCAGACTGTTCTATCACATTGTGGAAACTGATGAAGTCAGCACCAAAATACTGATGGAGTTTAACAAAATGAACTTGCCTGGAGAAGTCACATTCCTGCCCTTGAGCAAACTAGATGTGAGGGACACCGCCTATCCAGAGACCAATGTAAGTGATGTACATAAAATGCATCCAGTGCTTTCCAAGTATTGAGTTGCAGCCTCGATAGTGAATGAAGTTATCTAACTCTGGTGATATGCACATAAAGCATATATAGTCATTTTAAAAACAAAGCACTTGCACTTGCCTCAACTATCAGCACCCTCAATTTATCCTAATTGTACCAGATCTTCATTTCACTGTTAACCATTCTTCAATGTTTGTGTGATGATATCGATTGTAGTATTTCCTACTTTGTTCATACCGACTTGTCTCAATACTCAAAGGATGCCATCCCGATGATCAGCAAACTCCGCTACAGCCCCAACTTTGACAAGGCCTTCAAGCACGTGTTTGGGAAGACTTTGATTTGTCGGAGCATGGAGGTTTCCACTCAGTTGGCCAGGGCTTTCACCATGGATTGTATAACACTGGAGGGTAAGCTGAGCAACTGGCAATACACCACTATTTAAACCGAACGGGACAGGTCAGTCCATGGCCAGAGCCATGGATTTGAACTCTGTAGTTGTCCTTAACCTCTTTTCCAGAGGTGCCATGCAAATGCCCGTTGTGAAAAATGTTAAGAACTGGACATGTACTTGTTTGAGTCATACTATTTTGTCCTTTTGTTGATTTTAAGAGCTTTGGCTCTTAATAGCAAACTAAAGCAGGATCTGTGACATGCCTGATAACAGTTCTGCTATAGCCTTTTACTTATATCTTGTAAACAAAACAAAAAATCTCGGAACCTCCTAGGTGACCAGGTGAGCCACCGCGGAGCACTGACAGGAGGCTACTATGACACCAGAAAGTCTCGTCTGGAGCTGCAAAAAGACATGAGAAAGGCTGAGGAAGAGTTGGGTGAGCTGGAAGCCAAACTCAATGAGAACCTCCGTAGGAACATTGAACATATCCTTTTTAATAACATGAAGTGAGACCCCCCCCCCTTTCAGCAAGACAATGTTGCAAAAAATTTTGGTGTCATGCTCTACTGGAAAGGTGGAGCAATTTTTATCTTGAGATTTGTTTTACAGTTTTAAGAAGTGCCTTTTTCACTTGCTGTGCTACAAACATGTTTGCGTTGTGAACTGCTGTGATATCTGGATTTTCACTTTGGGTCTTTCTTTTCTCTTCAATCTTTCACTTCGTCATAATTACAGATTTTTACATAATTTAAATATTATTTATTAGAGCAGATTGGGTTGAGTCATATTTGAATACTAGACAGTTGTCAGATGAGTGTACATCCTATGAGCTTTAACAGAGGATATTATTTCACTCTCTCAGAATATTTTGACTCTATGAACGCCAGTAAAAAAAGTAGATGAACATTGAGTGCTGCCCTCATTAAATACTGGTTGATGCCATGTTGCTGAGCCTGTATTTTAAATGTGTCTTAAATCTATCTTGGTTATGGAGATGCCTCAAAGCCAGCAGGAGGCTGACTCAGATGCAAGCAGGTCAAGAAAGATTAGTGAATATGATGTCATATCGGCCAGAGCCATGACTCACTGCTCAAGAGCCCATAGAGACAAAACAGGCGGATCAAAGAGGATTTGTGTTTGCGTGTATGGCATGTTTATAGATATAGTAACTTCCGGCCAGGTATGATTATCTGTGTGTTTGCACACCTGTGTAATTGTGTATCGCTTCTCACTTGCAGGCAGTTGTGCGTATACAGGTTAATGTGTGCACCTGGCAGTTATGTGTATGAGTGAATAGGCAGGGGAAATGGATGGGTCAGTTGATGTCATGGCACTTGTCCTTCACTCCTGCAGTAGTGAGTCAGCGACCATGTCAATTATTTAAAAGCCTCTTGTCGCTCATTCTCCACCTCTGCCCTGTCGGTAAGCATGAGATTACGCAGATGCACTCACCTATCCCTTCTATTTTAGTTTGCCATCTCCTTTTTTCCATCAGCATCACATTGCAGTGGAGTTATTGAGTTTTTGCAATGACTATAATTGCTATGATTCTTCAGTTTGACAATGCGAAATTCACACAATTCAATTTTTATTCCCTGGAGTCGAAGTGTCCACTGATGTTGATGCAGGCTTTTCTTTAAAAAGCCATTTAAAACAGGCCCGGTAGAAACCTGATTTCAGCTGATCACTTTCAAGAAAATTTGATCTCTGTCTGCCCAGGGTAACAGACAGACCAGTCCTTTGAGTTCTTGTAGCCTTTGTAAATCTGGAGATTGATTTTGATTATTGAGTACCATGAAACCTTAAAGGATCCGAAATGTATTTGAAAGCCTGGGAGATCAATAAACCTGTGTAGTAAATTTAATGATGAGTATGTGCAGCACTTCTGAATCCTGGGCCCTGGGGATGTGCTCCAGAAAGTGGGTCTAATGAAAGCAGGTCTAACCCTGAAGCCACAGACACTGACTGTGGTCTATGAGCAGTGATTACTCATGTTGTGTTTTTTTTTTTTAATTTATTCTGATGAACAGATTTCTTTTCTCAGGATTCATTAGGTCAAAGGTAAATCAACAAGGGTAATGTGGTCAACTGATTTATCAACTCAACTTGAAAATAGTTTTTAGGTATTTTAGACTGATCATTGAAAGAAACTCAAAATTTCATCCAATAAGACCATTATACTTCCTTAACGGCTGCCCCCACGTATCAACAATGAGATTGACCAACTGATGAACCAGATGCAGCAGATTGAAACACAGCAGAGGAAGTTTAAGGCATCTAGAGATAGTATACTGTCAGAGATGAAGATGCTAAAGGAGAAGAGGCAGCAGTCAGAGAAGACTTTTATGCCCAAGGTAAGCTGACAATGACAATAATTTAAACACATAGAGGTGCCCCAGGACCATGGTCATTAAGGCCTGACTTAAGAGATCTTTTTTTTTTTTTTTTCCCCTCTTCTTCTTTTATTCCACTCATAAAAGATTTATGTCCAGCTTGCTCCGCCCCTGCAAGTCTGTGCAATCTGCTGATGTCTTTTGTTTTTACATCTGCTTCCTTTTTAGCAACGCAGTCTCCAAAGTCTGGAGGCCAGTCTCCATGCCATGGAGTCCACTAGGGAGTCACTGAAGGCAGAGCTGGGTACAGACCTGCTTTCTCAGCTTAGCCTGGAGGACCAGAGGCGTGTTGATGACCTCAATGATGAGATCCGTCAGCTCCAGCAGGTCAGGGGGTTGATGGGACATGGATGTAGGTTCTGTGGCTCACATTGTTACATTTGGAAATTAACTGACTGGCCCACCTCATGAAAGTGATGTCTCGGCAATGCAGTGAAGGACTTTCTTTAATTTGGCAGAATCATTCACTTGCACTCTAAGCTGATTTGACTTGAATTGATAAGACTTTTTAGTGGTCAAATGTCCTGCTAACCTGACAAAACGTAGTTTGGTCTTGTGAACACAGTATTTTAACTTTAATACAGCCACCCTAGAGCCTTCAAGTTACCATATTGTTTGAGATGTAGAAAAAGTACAACTATCAAAATAGTCATGTTTATAATGTAGTCCATTTAGAAAACATTTTATTCTAATCAGCAGTGAATGTTGTCACATTAGGCCAGGAAAGGTAAGATTGCAAAGGCAGAAAGTATAAAAACTGGGCTTTATATAAATAATTGCCAACATGTCTCACCTTTCTGAGCTGTTAAAGGAAATGGGTTTTTTTTCTTCTTCTACTAACACACACAAGATAAAACTGTGCTCGTAGATATTGATTAGCTGGATTCCTCTAATTACTTGTTAATGTGCACTTGTTTTTAAAAAAAAAAAAAACAGGACCAACCTTGTTGTGTTGTTTGTTGATAATATTCCCAACCACAGGACAACAGACAGTTGCTGAATGAGAGGATCAAGCTGGAAGGCATCATGACGAGAGTGGAAACCTATCTCAATGAGAACTTACGGAAACGCCTTGACCAAGTAGAGCAGGTGAGTTGTCACCATAGAAACATAGTGAATAAGTATGCCACGATTTTTATATTGCATAATACAAGAATAAATGTTTTTCTTTTTTTAATGAATAAAGTTGTAAATTACAAATAGTTGCTTGCATAACCAGAAAGTTCAGTTTGTATTTGCAGTTGTTAGTCGACACAGTTACTGAAATGTGTTGAATTTGTGGTCTGGAGAGTCTCTGACTCAGTCCTTTGATTTATACAAGTCAGAAAAGGGGCATTATTATTTGCATAACCCTCTTTTTTGATGTGGCCTGATTTGCAATGACACAGGAGCTAAATGAGCTGCGAGAGACTGAAGGAGGCACAGTGCTCACGGCCACAACATCTGAGCTGGATGGCATCAACAAACGTGTGAAAGAGACTTTGGCTCGATCAGAAGGTACACAAAGTCCTAAAGATGCAAAAGAAAGGTGGTGGTAGTGTGTTAGTTTCCAGTGACATTTTAATAAGTAACATAAACACAAATGTGTTATTGCGTTATTAAAAAAAAAAAAAAAAAAAAAAAAAAAGATACGTCGGTCTGTTGAAAAAAATAAGGAGATGTTTATTTTAACTTAAATACTCAAATTTTGGTGGAGCTTAGCTGAGAACAGTGAATGATTTTTAAAATGGACAGGGTTTTTCTTAGAACAGAGTCCCTGTCTTAAGTCTGGTTATTACAGTGCTGGGCTGTGGGCTCATATCTGTCAAAAATAATCACATGCAACATTTCCCACGCTGGTCTGGAGCAAAACCCTGCTGTCGTGCTTACGGTCATTGGATCACTAAAAGACTGTGTGACATCTGACTTTGTATTCTAGTGTTCTGTGGCTTTTTATTTTATTATTCTTTTAATTTATTTATTTATTTTTTTTTATTTTAGTCTGCACTGGACTGCATCATGCAATCTGGACAGAATTTCAGATTTCATACCAGATCAACATATGGACACATTTACACTAACTAAACATAAAATGTTACAGAACATGTGAGAAGAGAAAAATGTGATGGCACAGTCTGCCTGCACAGTTGTTTAAATATTCTGGTGGATCTGTGACTCATATGAGGTTGATAGAGGACGTCGTCAGTAATCACTTGTTCCTTTTTGCTTTGATAACTGTCACTAACTTATTAAAGACATACATAGTGTGCCCTTATTCCTAAGTATGTATTATTTCCTCCTGTGTTTTAGTTTTCTAGTCATGATTCAGTCAAGAATCTCACTTTGAACAAACTGTGAGAAATAGCCTCTATTTACGGGCTGGTTGATAAAGGTAGGAAAGCCAAATGGAGTAATTGTGTCTAATAACTTTTTTTTTTTTTTTTTTAAGGTTTTAATAGCCTTAGAAACTAACTTTGACAGAGTGACCATTTTCACAACCAAGCACTTTGTGAACTGCATCAGTCAGCCTCTTTAAACCTCCCTCATTACCTCCTTCATTGTGTTCCCCAGATCTGGATTCTCTGATTGACAAGACAGAGGCAGAGATCAAGGACCATATAAAGAGCATGGAGCGCTGGAAGAACATTGAGAAAGAGCAGAATGATGCCATCAACCATGACACCAAGGAACTGGAGAAAATGACCAACAGACAGGGCATGCTGCTGAAGAAGAAAGAAGAGTGCATGAAGAAGATCAGAGAGCTCGGCTCACTGCCTCAAGAAGCATTTGAGAAGTACCAGACCCTCACACTTAAACAGGTGTGTAAACACACAGACACTGCCTATTGATGATGCACGTGGGTTTCTGCACTGTTACAATATTAGTGTTTAATGTGGATTTATATATTAGAGTCAGTTAGTGTCCTTATTCATTTTAGAAGTACAAAACTACTTTGACTTTTTTCCATCCATCCATCTTCTGCCACTTTTCCGTTATTGGGGCGTGAGGGGTGCTGGAGCCAATCCCAGCCAACGTTCTGGGCAAGAGGTGGGGTACACCTTTTTTTTTTTTTTTCCCTCCTTGGCCATTAGGGAGGAGATGGATTAAGACCAGACCATCCAGTCTCTGGTCTAGTCTAGATTGTTGTTGATTTTATAGCCAAATATTTTTATTAAATCCTCGTTTTATGCTAAACGTCAGCCCTTTGATTCGTATTATAGCCCACAGCCGCCATTTCCTGAGATCCGAATCATTAAGAAACTGGTGAAAAGCTAGATCTGCTTGTTTTTTCTTCGAGTTGCTACAAAAAGGCACACTACAACTGATGTGACTCTGAGGAGCTGTGTTTGTTACCGGTGAATTCATGCCCGCCGTCATGTTTTGTTTATGTTTTGTTATGTTTTGTTATGTTAATTGTTTATCCCTAAAAGGGTCCATTGTGGATGTTAAACCCGTTGCGGCATTCAGGTACAGGTCTGAAGTGCTATGAAGGGAAGTTGCGTGATAGCAGAAGTGAGGATGTGTTCAACTTCTTCTGTGTATCCTATGTTACTGCCTGAAACACATTTTGGATCTATTTGGGGTTAGCACACACACACACACACACACACACGCACGAATGTGCACACACGAGATAGGTTTATTTCGCTTAAGGAATAACCCTCAAGGCCATGACATCACCCACTTGCCAGTGACTCAGACAGTAGTTAGTGCTCGGTCTGGTTTCCCCCCCAGCCAAATGCATCTACGAGCTTAGTATGTGAGTTGAGTGGTCTTGGCTGCATCTTTCCTAAGTGTCTGAGTATGTAAATTGTGTGTGTTTCTGTATGCATGTCCTCATCCCTCTTTGACAATGCTGAAAATAGCCTCACATTTTCTCAACCACACTCACATAGTTAGTCTTTTTCCACAGGATGCTGCCTAGGGTAAGATGGTGCTGTTGATTGCAGAAGTGGATGAGAGAACCAATTATGAATGGCTCTTGTGCATGTTCCCTCCATAATTGGTGATTCAAACGGATAAATTTATGGTTTGAGAGTTTAGAGAATGTGTTTCGCATTTGAGATAGACTAAACAAGTTGTTATTTAATGAGGTAATGCTATCTTTAGAAATTAATAGACTGTGTAAAAGCACTTTAAAATACTTTGTCATAATGGGTCTGAATTTATGTCTTTTGATGTGTATGTGAATGCAAAATTCGAAAAAGTGATAATCATACAAATTTGTTAAGAGGCTGCTTACAGTTAATTAAATGACAAGTTAAACTGCAGATTTGCTTTCACTATCATACCCTTGCACATCTTTATGCCTCATCTGTGATGTGAAAGCATCAGATTTCCAAAGAGTTTGGGACTTTGTTGAGATTGCTGCCTTCCATTTTGTTGTTTTGCAACATCAATGTGAAATTAACTTAGTTTTAAACATTAACAGACAAATTATATTATCTAGATGGAATTTCTGAAACATGGGTTAAACTGGCTCTCTTTGTTTAATGGAATAGCCAGCAACCTCATTGCCTGGAAAAATAAAACACCAAAAAAATAAAGTCTTATTAACATGGGTAAGAGTGGAATAAAAGAACCTGCCTTTCCTCCCCAACAGTTGTTCCGAAAACTAGAGCAGTGCAACACGGAGCTTAAGAAGTACAGTCACGTCAACAAGAAAGCTCTGGACCAGTTTGTCAACTTCTCTGAGCAGAAGGAAAAACTTATCAAGCGTCAGGATGAGCTGGACCGTGGCTACAAATCCATCATGGAGCTCATGAATGTCCTGGAACTGCGCAAATATGAGGCCATTCAGCTGACCTTCAAACAGGTCAGTAGCATTAAGTCAGACATAGCTAAAACATCAGTGACATCATGTAGCCTGTGCTTAAGTCGAAGAGATCGGGTAAGACATTGACAGTAGTTATGTTCTCTTTATGTTGACTGTATTCTTGAAAATGTTTCTTAGACATAGCAAAATTGTGTGTTAATGATTTAGCAATATAACCTGAAAATATACGTTTGGGAGTTAAACTAAGAGTCATTGGTCCAACATAAATGTGAATTTATGGTTTTCCTTGTCATACTAATAAAGAAACATCCTCTGAACATCTGAATATTCATTAAAACCTTAAATGGTTTAGCAGGTAACTCTACTGGAGTTATACAAACTATGGGCCTTCATTTAATGAGGGCCAACAAACCCCTTAAATCAACCTTTTCCCAACAGGACAAACATGACTGGCATAGAAATATCAAAACATTGCTCTTTTAAGCAATATTCTAATAGTATTAATGTGCTATTTCTTTAGTTTTTGGACAATCTGACTAATTGTTTCACTTAGTATTTAACAACAAAAACATTTAATTAATTTCAACATTTCAATTGAACCTCACATTATCTGTTCTAATTTGGCATATATTCACTTTTTACCTACTCTTGCCTCATTTCTTCCTCCTCAGGTGTCAAAGAACTTCAGTGAGGTTTTCCAAAAGTTGGTACCAGGTGGCAAAGCTACACTAGTGATGAAGAAAGGTGATGCTGAAGGCAGCCAATCACAGGATGAGGGCGAGGGCGGTGCAGACAGCGAGAGGGGCTCAGGCTCACAAAGCAGCGTTCCTTCAGTCGACCAGTTCACTGGAGTTGGCATCAGGGTCGGTATAAGGTTTCATATTCATGTCATGTATTTTTACCACAAATATATTCCCTTCTCCAATATTGAACAATTCAGTATATATATTCACATTTGTTGGATTTTTCACCTCAATCAATCATATTTATATACTAAGAGATAGTATAGTCTGAATAATTCCCAGACAACAAAACCAATCAGTAATTTTGCTCATCTGTTGGCACATTTGTCTTCTCAAAACAGAGAATCTGAAAAAGTCAGTCATTTAACCAAAAATAGCAACTTTTGCTCTGTTTCCAATTTGTGTGCAATTTGACCACCTAAACCTTGTCTTTGTGTCCTGAAGGTGTCTTTCACAGGGAAGCAGGGGGAGATGAGAGAGATGCAGCAGCTGTCTGGAGGTCAAAAATCTCTTGTGGCTTTGGCACTGATATTTGCCATCCAGAAGTGTGACCCTGCCCCTTTCTACTTGTTTGATGAGATTGACCAGGCCCTCGATGCCCAACACAGAAAGGCTGTCTCAGGTAAAGTCTTTCCAGAAATGTATGAGAAGAAGCAAAGGAAATAGAAGCTTCTACATTTTAATACAGGCTCTACTTTGTTGTTCTTACATCATGTCTCACAGGTGATTTAAAATTCATTGTTGGATTCATTTAGGATGCATTTGCGATGGGAAATCTTTTTGTTCATCACTAAATTGTGGTTTCCATTCTTTGTGACAAAATGATGACTCAACTTTTGATCCTTCTCTGTTAATTTCAGACATGATAGTGGAGCTTGCAGGCCATGCCCAGTTCATCACCACTACATTCAGGCCTGAGCTGCTCGAGTCTGCTGACAAATTCTATGGTGTGAAGTTCAGAAACAAGGTGAGTTTTCGACTGAAAGGCAGGAAGTGTTTGACTTTGTAATGCCTCCATGCAAGCGACAGCAGTATATTTTTGCGTTGTCAATCCCACTCTTGTAAAAGTGATATGTCAATAATGCCCTGAGGGATTTTTTTCCCCTGATTTGGTTAAAACATTCTTTCATTAATTAAACCTGCTTGTACCTGCTGACTTTGGGCTAAAAATGATATTAAAAGACTGAAACACTGCGAAGGTACACTGTCTGCCTTTCACCATGTTTTGACGAACACAAAACAAACCCACGTTGCTTGTGAGAAACACAGCTGGGGACACTGCTGCTGTTACAACAGCTAATGTGAGTTAAATTAGCCACAGGGAGTGACCATACTGCATGATCACATTGAGCGAATGACGAGGAGCATTTCTACCACAACCTGACATGAAAATAATTATTGTTTTATCTTGGTAACATAACACATGGTGTTAATAGTAAAAGACGATTCTGGTCATTACTATACGCTGTAACTTAGGAAGAGAAAATATATATAAAATAAATCAATAAGCCATATCTCTGAGTCAGTTCTGCATAAAACCATATATTTGGGTCAGCAGGGGGGACCGGCCTTATGGTTGAGAAAAAGACAGTAGACTGAGCTTCCAACCAGCCGTTCTGTCTTTGAACAAAGAAACAAATGTGCGTACATGTGGAATAAATACAAATGTGTTAATGCCTGTTTCATGAACAGAGCAACAACCACAATGTTCTGCCAATCATGTGATTATTTGTTTACCTTATTTCTGTTACCAATTCTGTTGAGTCTCCCATCATTGGTCAGATTGTTTTCATGAGGAAATGCCCCCTTTGAATTTTTTGGTTTCATAACTTAAATGACCTCCTTAGGCAGAATGTCTCAATAGAGGCATTGAATGCTCATTAATTGTGCATGTCTCTGTATTGTTAGGTGAGTCACATTGATGTGATCACAGCGGAGCAGGCCAAAGACTTTGTGGAGGATGACACCACCCATGGTTAAAAGTCCTCTTCGCTTCACCCGTCTCCTCCTCCTCCAAACCACAAGGACACTGCTTAGCCTGAAGCCTTTCGCAACAAGGTTCAAAGACATAACTTCCTCAGTCCATCGGCCATTTTTTGTTCTTGTGTTAAAAGTTAAACTTAGTTTCTCTACTAGTGGTTATTTAATTGGGTATATGTTTATTGTCAAGGTTTTACATAATTTCATGCTCATAAAGCTCCAAATGTGGATGAAATGTATTAAAATTCTGCAGTTAGGAGATATTTGTGATGCCACATTTTTCCATATTGCAATGCTACTGTGTGGATATGTCCCAGAAGTGCAGTTCCTTTTGCTTAAAAAAAAAAAACAACAACTTTATTTTAAGAAGAGGTCCTGAGGAGAGCACCAGTTACTTTTAGTCTTACTGAATTTATCAAACAAACAATAGAGATGAGCTGACAGTAGTTTATCTTCCAGATGATATAACAAGCCAGAGATGCTCTTTAAGGTAACAAGCCCTCTGAACTTTTTCATAAAACAAATCACCTTGTGTACAGTAAAACATTTTTGATATGGCTTAGATGAAGGTTGTTGCTGAAACCTTTAAAGTTCACTGGAGATGGGTCTTGAGGTGATTATTGAGGAGCAGGGGGTAGTGTAAGGTTTCTGTAATGTATACTCTTTGTACTCATGAAACAATGCTAACCTCTTATAACCAGCCATGTGGCTTAAAATGTTTCAATGGTTGTTCGTATATTGTGTAATTTCCTGTTTTTAGGACATTCAAATATATGAAAGGTTTAATTCCAAATACTAGATATCCATTTTGGAAATCAACACAGCATCTGATATAATATTTCGATAACAGAAGTGATTCTCCGCTGGATGGGTCGATCAATTTGGGTCCTCAAATGAGTCAAAACATGGCTGGTAAGCTAAGTTGTAATTAATCATTTGTTGATTTTCCTAATGGATTCATTGTTTGGGATTAAACCAATCATATGTTTACACCTAGTTTCAAATATGCTTTTTTAAACGTTTTGTTCCTTTCCATGTAATAAAAAAAAAACTCAAAAAATAATAAAAGATTTAAAAATAAATGATAGTATTAGATGTTACTATAAATGTCCACAAGGTGGTGCTGTGCCACCTACGCCTGACAACCCATCGTCATACTGGCATTTTTTTTTTTTTTTTTTACAGAAATTCATTCACAGGGCAAATTTTGTGCCTGAGAATGGATTTTGATTCATATACAGAAAATATGAATAAATTAAAACAATCATCCTTTTCTCATATTTGTATGCATTTTTCTGAGAAGAATTAGAAAACAACTTTAATTTTGGAAAAAAAAATTGCATGTTGTCAGTAATTTTTGGGAAATGTGAAATGTGTGTTCTTGTTGACATTATTATTTGTGTTTGTGGGTATATCTTAGCATTGAAATGTAGAGGGCGTTTCACACTTCAATCTTACCACCAAATGAACCCATTCTGTTCAGTTATAATTTCTCTCTGATAACTATGAGAAGAAACTCCATCCACAGCAGCTGTGGCTTCAGCATCGGGGCAGAATAAGACGCGAGGTCAGTATCTGGCACACATTATACAACCCTTTCACCTGTGTCATATTTTGTTTTTAATATCAATGACCCTGTTTGTATCAGTGTGCCAGGGAGACCCCACATGGCATGGCTGTCATTTTGGTGTAACATCGCCTATGTACTGGCGGCATGCCTTAAAGGTCGCGACCTCCTGAGATGAATTCCCAGATCCCCGTTGACGTACGGCAGCTCTCCGGAGCATCTCGGGCCGCGCTGTTCACCA
Organism: Echeneis naucrates; assembly: GCF_900963305.1. Taxonomy (NCBI): domain Eukaryota; kingdom Metazoa; phylum Chordata; class Actinopteri; order Carangiformes; family Echeneidae; genus Echeneis; species Echeneis naucrates. The sequence goes on from NC_042511.1 coordinate 12,342,665, forward strand.
GGGCTTGCGTGGTACCTTGCGTCACAAGGTTTTGACCTTTGAAAGCAGAGTCCCCACTGATGGCTTCATCGTTTTGTCACGTTTGATGACACTAGTTCTGATGTTAGCTGTGATCTAACTCTGGCCTTGGGCGATGACTGATGAGTGAAACCTTGGAAAATGAAATGTACTCCCTGGCTGTACTGTATGTCTGGAACCACTGCTTCACTTTTCACTATCTTTGCCGTGCTTCTCTCCTCAGCCTTCTCCCACCGCTTATTCACACGTCTAAGGTGAAAATAGAAATACGACTCTTTCATCCCACAACAGCCAAGTCCTTAGTTGTTGCGCCTGCCATTTTCCTGATCCTAGCCAATAATCTGGTGTTCACATTTTTACACTCACTCTTAGTAACACAAATATACATGGTTGTCACTTTTTTTTGCTCCTGTTTGTCAAACAGTAATTACACAATGACAAGTGGTGAATAAACCCTGTTTATTATTTATTTGATCTGTTTCACTGCATTTGACAGCAACAATGCAGTAATAGCATAGTCTTCATATGAGATAAATTGGGTAAAAAGTGGAAGTTGTTAGTAGATCCTTGATTTAAACACAAGCCTGGCTCAGTATATAATTACCACATGGTGTGCACCAGAATGAAATGGCTCAATTCAAAAAAGACAAACTTATGAGAATGCAGGTAGAAAATGAATGTATACACAACTATTATTTTTAAGGTGAAATTGGAATTCCCTTGTATTAATGACAGTGAATCTAAATATTTATTATCCATTCTTGTAACACCCACTAGTGTAAACTGAAAGGAAATTGGGATAAAACACGACTTCAGGAAAGTGTGTATGCGTTCCCTCTACGTCTGGTGTGGAAGTGATGTGAGCTGGTCATTTTTATTTTAATAGAAACTACCAGGGTGGCAGGGGGTTGTGTTAATGAAACTGGTCTGAGGTAAGCTCCTGTAACATTTGCATAATAATGCTGAAGACAAACAAACTCTAGATGCTGACTGATTCTATGTGTAAAAGGGTGACTGTGGTCAGTCAGAGCTCGGAGCTGTGGCATTCAAACAACGATTTATCAGGCCAGGTCTGCCTCAACTTCGGCTGCAATCTGAAAAATGTCAAAAAGCAGCCCACATTCTACCCAATAACAATATAGACAATACAGAGGCCCAGCGTTTATTGATTATTTGTTATGATTTTGCGCTGTACAAATAAATCTGATTTGATTTGATTTAAACTACGCCAGTATTTGTCTGGATTCCCCCCCCCAGAGATGCCGACTCTGGTCTGACATTAAAGTACCAGTTTATAACACTGATAGGCCTTAACGATCAAACGATGTATATTACAAAATTGTACAGTTTTGTCATCCCACTTGCAATACTTTTTGTGTCCCACTAGTGGGCCCAACCACTGCCTTAAAGAACCCGTGGGTGTGGATGTAGATTAGCTGTTTCAGAAATGCTCAAAGTGGCCCATCTGATGACAACAACAGTCTTTTGTTTTTTTTTCATTCTAATGTTTGATATGAACATTAATTTAAACTCCTGATGTGACCTGCCACGATTTTATGTTTTAACACATGGTTGTTCATCAAAGAACAATTATACAGGTGTTCCTGATAATGTGCGTCTTATAGATGTAAACCCAGAATCATGTCATATTTAAATCAAAAATGTAATATTTCACTATTATCCGCAGAGGAGTTTTTACAGCAAACCACAGGTGTTCCAAATAATACAAAGAATGTCTTTGTTATCGTGCCATTTACAAGACCAGGACTCGGATACTGAGGCCACTATTTTGGTTTCAGATAATGCCATTATGAAAATTTCCTATCGTTCACCAATGATTTTTTTTTTTTTTTTTTTTTTTAATCTTGTCAGTATTTGGGGATTTGTCATTTATGTTTTATCAAAAGAAATACCAATTCCCAAAGACCTGCCCCTCCTGGCTTACTTTACCAAGCATTCACTCAACTTTACATTGTACAATAATAAACACCATATTTTGTCAACCGTCCACCTTCCTTCTGACATATGATGTAAAGTAATGAGCAAGTAATACATCTCCCAAAATTAAGCACCTTGTCATAAAAAGGGGCATAAAGCTGTCCGGGTTTTTACATTCAACAAGTTAATTTGTTGTCTAGCAGGTGTTTGGTAACTGCGGTTGGTGAGTGGGGGGGACTCCTGTGAACAGATTGGCAGTGTCCTTGCATTTCATGGTGGTCCATCTGCCAGGCTGGCCTCGCAGGCTGACTGGCTATCTGTTGCTGCCGCTCTAAAGTCATCTCCCTATCATCTGTCTGGTTTATCTGCCTGTCAGCTGATCGGTCTGTCATCTGTCTGCTTGTGTCTCTGCCTATCACAGACATGTGATCCTGGTCTGCATTAAAGTCCCAATATAAACATGTTACTGTCCAAAAAGTCCGAAACAGAGTCTAAAGGTGGCTGTCAGGCAAAAAAACAGTTGTGTTAGATGGGCAGCTCTGGGTGAAGTCATTTCAATCATTCTGTTCAATCTTAATAGCTAAAGCCAAAGAACCAACCATAAGAACTAAACAGATATTAAAATATAAACAAACAGATGATTTGGTCTCCTTCCATTCGTTATAAGATAAAAAAAAACAAAAACAAAAACAAAAACACATTATTTACACCAAGACCAGTTATTTTGAAATAGTGGCTATTGATGCTACATTTAAGATAAATGTATAGATGTAAGATAAATGTTTAAGAGAAATATGAACACGATAAGAAAATTTCCTCTATGCTCTAATATTGTATTACATGAGCTAGTTTCATATTTTGGCAGTCGAATACTGTTAAAAAGAAAAAGGTTCTGTAATGCAGCCCATTTCAAAATTACTATGACTTGCTGTTTTTTTTTTTCCAGAAGAAATGTATCTGCAGTTTATTATATTTAAATAATATTTGGCATGAGTTCTGTCCTAAAGGACAACGTATGCCAAATATATTATTTATCACTAAAAGAAGTGTATTAGACTTATTTCTTATTTCTTGATAGCTATAGCTCAGTAATTATCTGTGCTAATTGCCGATGGATGTGCTCATAGAGTTAATGTGAGGTCAGCTTTGCATGTCAGCCCAACTGTCCATCAGCCAATGAGGATCAGCCTTTAGATTTGAAATAATTTGTGTTAAAGATTTAGCAAAGCTTCACAGATTTCTCAGCATCGATGGTTTTCATTAAACTAATATGGGCAAAAGCCGGAGAAGATCTTAATTAAAGCACAATGTTGGTTTTGTGTCTCGGAGTAATGTTTATTTAGGTGGCACCAATAAGCTGGCCGGCAGATGGACATTAACCCCCGATGGCCTGCTGCTGAGCTGCTGGAGTCCTCATGGAGCCCTGCAGGAGGCCCCAGCTCAGACTCTGTGGAACCACAGGACCCCAGCCGTTCTGCCGAGTTAAGGTCCTGGCCTGAAGAAAAGTTTGATACACAAGAGACTGAGTGATGTTCTTTCGACAGCCTATGCTGTGCTTTCCGTGACTTTTTTGTCATAATTCCTTCAGATTTGCTCTAAATTTGAAAGGGATCCCTTCACAAAAAATTTAAGTGAGCGTAGGAATGACCTGAGGCGATCATCTTTCATTTTGGGGTGATTTTTAGGTGTTCCTAATAAACTGGTTAACAGACTATAAAGGTTTCACTGATGATTTAACAAAGCAACTAAATGCAGCACTTACTACAGCTGCTTTCTCAATTTATTTTGTTCTCATTATTGAATTTCTGCTTGAATAATATTTTACATTTATCCATAATTTTATATTTTTGCTTCAAAAATGATGTGACTGTATTTCCTTCCCTTACAGAATGGCACACACGGCCTGGACTTGGTTTCTCCTGTCAAAGGACTAGTAGGACAATTTAAAGGTGAGGGTGAAGTTTTGCATTCCCTGTTTAATTAATCATGTTAATTTCTCTCGAGTTAGGCAGCCAATTTGAGCATAACAATTTAAGTACAACAATCTCAGCAGTTCAAAGCTCCTCGGGTTTGGAGTGAAATCCATCGGCAGGATCTGAAGCAGTTTCCACTGCTGCTGTTTGTGTTTCTCAGGCCTATAACACATAAAGTGTTTATAAACTCACTTCTGCGTTTGCCTGCCTGAAACCAACTCTTTTGTCTTTGTTCTCATAAAGCCAGGAATGTGATACGGCGATAGGGACTCTATGCTGAGGCACGGCTGGCTGTGTGTCACTGTGTAATTTTAGTTCACCAAAAAAGAAAAAAAAAAAAAATGCAACTGCTGTGCTGTCGTGAACAATGGAATTTACAGGCTGTTTGTCGGCAATGGTGGGTGCCTCGATCCTTTTTTAAGCTCTTTTTATGAGGTCATGTGCTCTTTGGATCCTTGGCCAAATGCTGATGGCCGGCTTTTACCGCTCTGAAGTCTGAGGCAGTCATAAAGGCACAAAAGTCGATAGTACAAAATGCATTTTCCAAAGTCTCTTTTTCTTCTCATTCTTTATGGAAATGTTTCTGAAATGTAGGTTTGTGTTTGTCTTGCATACGAACACGCGTGTTTACTGGTGTAAGCTCACTTAAAAACTGAGCCCACTAAATGAAAGAGGTGAAGTGCTTTTTAAGGAACACACCATCAGACAATCAACTTTGAAGCTCTTACTTGACTTTTTGTATTTTTGCTGACATAAATTTAAATGTTTGAAGAAATACATGTTGAACTGGTCCAGCCCAACGCCTGATAAATGAATTTGCATGTTTGTGGTTCCGTATGTCACATCCAAAGCGGCCTGCTGTAACAGATACCTTCATCTCATGCAATAGCCGTAATCACTTTTAACCCTCATTGTGTATGTGTGTGTGTGTGTAAGTGTGTCACATGTGTCCCATGAATGAATTTGTGAGCTTAGGCTTGTCACATTCTGCTGCCCGCTCGGAACATAAAGCTCTCGCTATAATGAGGCTAAAGGTAGAAAATTAGATGGTTTTAATTAACAGACTAAGCTGCTTTAATGGCTTCACACATGTCAGCTTAAATCCCCCGCAAAATAAACATTCCCCACTTCATGGGAAAGCTCAGCTCCCACAGCAGCATTCCCAGCTGCACTGGGAGCGTTTTCTGGAAAACCGATCGCACACTGCATACGCACATACGGTTCAAATCCACACATACCAATTTGTGCATGAATAATGTCGACACACACAAATACAAAGTTCTCTAAAGTATTTCAGATGTCAGTTTTGATTATTTATTTCATGAAACTTTGAATATTTCAGCCATTAAACTTTAATCATATATTTTGGACAACAAATCCTGTGATTCTAGCCAGCAGGGTTGAATATCCTGTTTTTAGCATGCATCACCAGGGCTTAGGATGTTGGACGTGAATGCACACAATTATTCCACTGCATTGAGATAAAATCACATTTCTTCATATGATCAATTTCCATCCACATCAAACAGTAGTCAGAGAAGTACTGACACAACTGGGAGCACATTTAAAATGAAATATTGTTCAGTTATGAATGGATTCGGGTGATAATTCAAGTAGGAAAGTACGACAGCTATTTGTTTACACCCGCAGCTATAGATACAGGACCTGGCTCGTAAAGCCATGACTGGGGCTTAATCCCTTAGTCTTTAGTTTGGTCTTTGCAAGGACTCTTGTTGCCACTCACACAGCTTTTCAGCCGCCACTGGCTACTCAGATCTTCAGTTCACACAACAGCTAGCTGGTCAGGCTGCATTAGTTAGTTTCACTAACCAATAGGTTTCCCCGGTATTCTGACTGACTATAACTACCATAACCAACAGTGTGTGTGGTGGTGCGTGTCGCTGTGATGATTTTACGAGGCAGGATAAGTCATGTGGATCACATGTGTCAGTGTGTAGCTATTGGTTTCCAAGAACCATTTTTCATCCATTAAACTGTAGCAATCGTAGCACATATTTCGTTTTTGTTTTCTCAGGAATGTTGTCAAGTCTAAATGAAGTGGCTTCCTTTGTTAAGTCTTATGACAGCTTCTGACTTTACCCATTTTCTGGTTCATTGCTTTGTTTTTCATGTAGATTGGTGCAGCGTAAGAAGTGATGGACTGATGTATAGGCAACATCATTTCAGATAATCTGAGCACGAGTTTGGTAGTTTTTGAAGATTGTAGTTGATTTACTGGACAAAAAGTTTAATGTTGTCTAATGTTAATGTGAATATAAGAATTTGCCGACTGCCACTAGTGCAGCAGATAAAGACGGCAGCATATTACCAGAAAATTAGGTAATGCAATTTAAGAAATATTGTTATCGTAAAGAAACAAGGAAATCTCTCCCCGCATCTGTATCCCTTCCCCAGACTGCTGCATCCGTAGCCAGTCGACAATTGAACATCATAGTTCATGGTGGTTTTTACCATTTCTCTATAAGTACCTGTTATTCTGGGTGGCAAAGTTTCTTAACCAAGTTTCAAACCTCACCGTTATGTCGAATAAATCCAATCGCTTGACATGCTGATGCATGGATTGCAGGACACAGGTGTTTTCTTCGGTTTTTTGTTAGACTGAAGGATGATAATTTCATCCCAGGGAGACAGTGAAGATGTGGCTGCAGGGGCGGAGGACAAAGTCCAAGATGTTGAGTAATGCCAGTGAAAGATAGAGTAGCAGAAGCAGCATCAATAGCTGAGTTTGAGGACCAAGTGGGGAGAAAATGACAGCCACACACTTTTATTCATCATGGACTGAGGACAATGACTCATTATTGCTTCATCAGATAAAAAGTGCTATTATGAGCTGGGATAGACTGGGGCTAGCTGGTTAGCATGCTAACTTCAATTAATATTCCAGACACACAATGTATAGATGTTTTTTGTTTTTTTTTTTACATAATATCAAAGCTCCGTTTTTTTTTTTTTCACGTTCTATTAAAAGTTTGGTTTTTTTTTTGGTACATTTTTTGAATGGTTTATACTGAAATACTTAATATTTCCACTGTTATTGTAATTCACTTCTGTTCCTGTGTAACATTTAGTCATTTGGGCATGTACCATTATAGAAACCACTTCATGCTACAGTGGTATCTGCTTTCTCCAAAGGCTAAAAATAAATGGGAGGGATTGTTATGTGGACTTGTCACATGAATATATACCCCCCGCTTTCATGCACCCAATGAGCAGTGAGAGTTTGCTGATGGTTGTCAGCAACAAAACGGTCATGTAGTTTTGAAAATTGACGCTGATTATTGAAGCAGATAGTGTGGACATGGAAAAATGTCTCCTAGCTTGGTTTATGAAGAAAATGTTTGCTTTAACATATATAAGGTCAATGATGATCAGAGAAGGACTGAAGGACAACAGTATGTGTAGGCTGCAACCCGGCCTGTAAATTCTGTTCTAAATGAGCATTGTGTCTCTAAAACATTTCTTTCTCTGAATCCTGAGATGTTCACACTTGGACACACATAGCGGACAATTTCAATCATCACGCTAAAGCGTTTTCAGACAGGATGCACAACAAATGTTTGGCCCTGCTCTGTTACTACATGTACAGCCAATCTTTATCCTCCTGAAAAACTCCGCTTGTTAGCACTAAACTAGCTTACAGTTCATCAGTCGCATGTGCGGTGTGAATCTGCGTGTATAAGAGTAAAATATAAGTAATGAAATGATTGTTAAATCGCTTGGTTTAGTCTTGGTTCCGTAACATTTCCAATCCAACCAAATTTAATAATCCAAAATCTGAAGAGACACAACTAGAAGCGAGACTCCATCGCTCCCTTTTGCACTCTGCTTATGAACTATTCAGGGATTGCTGGCATGTTCTCACTCAATACTATTCTTCCCCTAACAGTGATTTATTACCAAAGCCAACCTACCTTTTGGCTCATAGATGTGAAACCCCAGACTGCCAGACCATTACAATATGTGAATAATCTGACACTGTGCTCTCCAGGCTGGAGACCAATGATTCAGCAGCTAAATTGATCGCGACACCTACTGAGTGAGTGATGGCATCCCCAGAGCCCCAGTGCATCCCTTCACTGGCCAGACTTTGTGCGGGTGCATGTGTCTGTGCATGCGTGTTTGTGTGTGAACGTAGAGGTGATAATCAGCAGTGGCCGCAGGGACTTTCTTGTCCCTGTTGTCGTGCTGCGTGGAGCTGTCCCCCCAGACTGGGTCTCCCAGTTGCTCTCTCTCAACTCACCCCCCTTCTGCTGTCCCCTGAGCCCACCTCCTCTGTTATCCCCTCTTAAACTCCCCTCAGTCAACCTCCTGTTTACCTTTGAGGAGGCTCTCCATCGATTTTCTAGATTTTCTACAGTGGGGAGAAGAATTTAAAGGAAGCAGTGGAAGTGTAGATAATTCGGTTAATAGGGAAAGCGAATAAGGGAAGGGAGGCTAAAGGGGCTTTATTGGCTTTACTGCTGTCAACCAGGGGTAGATTTGTGGAGGAACCCCTGCTGAAGTGCTCAGCAGCCGGTATCTTCCCTCCTGCTGGCTTTTCTGTCATCTGTAGCGAGGAGAGAGAAAAGGAGAGCAGGCAAGAGAAAGTTGCCTCATCAGGATTTGCTGTCTTTGGACCGCGGTAGTTATTTTTGAGGGGGGTTGCTTTTGGACATTAGGGGTGGTAAAGCTGCAGGTGGTGCTAGGGAGTTTGTTATGCCTTGCACCAATCTTGGGATCGGACAAGTAGCATTGAGAGTGTCAAGGGAGGCCATACAAAAATGCTGGGAAAGGGACAAAGTGGCGGATATCCACCTGAAACAGCGGGCGAACTCTTGCAAAGGTAAGAGGAAATTATGTCCACCTTAAAACCAGAGAGGCCATAACACGGGCACATGCCTGGTCTCCACATGGCTGTATGACAAATTCATTTGTTCCACGGGGATTTGGGTGATTGCATTCATGAATGCCCCAAAATTTCCCGAAGTAGCGGCACTGGTGGGAAGTATTCCTTGAGGATTAATTATATCTGTGCTGGAATGTGCGCATAAAAGCTCACTGTGCTGCGTTGGGTCTAAATTTGATGTGTGTCCTTAAAACAAAATGTGTGGATATTTTTACGACACTCTGGAGAATCTAAGACCACACGACTGAGCTGTACAGTACAGCACTTTATTGTTAGTGTTTACATAAAAGGCATGTGTGTTTAAAAAAAAAAAATCTAATCAAAAAGTTGCTAAAAAAAAAAAAGTAAAAACTTCAGCCTGTCTGAGACAAAACATTTATCAAATGATATGGTTCCTGTTCCTGCCAATCTGTTATCAAACATTTTTTTAAATAATGCTATTTAGAAAATGTAATCCTTAAATATGAATATATATGTATATGTGTGTGCGCGCGTGTGTGTGTGTGTGTGTGTGTGTGTGTGTGTACATAGGTATATATATAGGTCTGTCTGTGTGTGTGTGTGTGTGTGTGTGTATTTATCCATGTATAATATACTGCTAGACTTCAGAATTGCAGTCAGTTACACAACTTGTATTCTTAATTTAAACAGCCAATAAATAAACTTTAGAATGGAGAACTTGGGACTAGTTGCAAAATTGAAATCTCATTTCATTTCCAATCTTTATCTGTAATGCAAACCATCAAGAAATATGCTTTTTATATGCTCATAGCTACAAGCATGTTTTTGTGCTTGTAATGTCTCACTTTATAAAGATTTAAAAATGGCAATATTAAATATGTTTGAACAAACTCTTCTCAAATAAAATTTCAATCTTGACCAAGAATTAAAAATCTTTACAGAGCAATGTACATGTCGTGAATTTGTACAACAATGTGAAACACAAGAAATCAGGATGAAAAATGTTTCATAGGTGGACTTTCTCATTATATTGTATCTTGCCCTTAAATAAAATTTGCTGCCTTCTTTGTCTTAATCATGAATTTAGATAGTCTGAGGTAATGCCTCGAAGACAAAAATGCATCTGGTGAAGTCATTTGAGTCAGGCCTCATGGCGTGAAGACATGTCAAGGCCGTGGATTCAGTTTGTCAGCTTCACTGTAAAGCTATGTGTCAGCACAGGGTGCGGCTTGCAAACTACAGGTCTTGCAGCTGAAATGCAATCTACTGTAAAAGTGCTGTAAATTACGTCAAACAAGTCTCCGCTGTGCGTTGTGTTTGGCCGAATTCAGTGTGAGAATTGAAGCTAAAGGGTGTGTGTTCAATGAGAACAAGATTTCGTCTTCTTCAGCTATACTTAAGAAGAAATTGCAGCAGAACAGCAAACAGCGAAGCATTTAGTCAGTCATAATTTTTGCTCAGCATCAAATCGGAAGCATTGGAGAGAGTGCAGTCCTTTGTATGTTACTGTGTTGTATAGTTAAAGGGGCTGCACAATTAATTTATAATGTAATCGACATTTCAACTCGGCAGAGGGCAATATTCAGAAAGTGAACATTAAAACAAATATTATGGCTGTATCAGTATAATGGCATTGGTGAAAAATGTCTTATGGACACCTGAGATGCAACGAACAAGAGCAAATTGCGTAAATGCATTTTGTGTTGTGTTAGTATAGACATTTGTATTCCTACTCAAGACTTTTTCATATTTATTAAGAAATGAGCCATTCTAGGTCTACATAAAAAGATTGGAAACCTTTGAAAAATCTGAACAGACTAACAAAAATATCTGACGTGAATCCACGGAATAATAAGGGCCTTGTTCTGGTTGAGTCCGTTTACATCTGTAATCACAGTTGCTGCTGCCACCTGTCACACCCTGCCAATGTTACCGGACAACGTGTAGTTTTAACTTCTTGTTTTTCTGCTCTGAAATCTACAAAAACGTGTCCTTTGTTGTCTTCCTCTGAACTAGTTACCATAAATTAAAACTGGAGTGTTTGTTACATTCAGTATGTAGTTAGCCACCCATCAGGACATTTATCAGCATGTCAGACCTCACACCCAAAATATTTTATATTCAGTAAAACCTTTTTGAATGCCACTTTAATCGGGCTAAAAGGCAGGTGATCTAACTCCTGTTTAAAGTCCCCTCTGAGATCACCCCTTAATATTTCCCAAATTGTTAACATTTTTATGGCTTCTTGTTATCGTGGATTTTCTGCTGTGCTAACTTTTAGGTACATTTTAGCACAAAAATCAATATGCTGTGCAGAAATAAACATGAATAGATTTAAGGTTAGGAAACCCCCAACTCAAAAGAAAAAAAAGAAATAACCCAGCTAACCCAAGTCCATGTTATGGAGGTAAGAAGTGGTCAAAGCTACACGGTGCAGCAGATCTAGGCGGCCACCATGACGGTTGGAAAGTTGCTCGTGTTGTTTGGTTTTTGTGGTGATTGCGCTTCAACAGATTTGTGGCCAAAGAGATTAGTGGAGCACAGTTTTGCTAATGTTTTTACTTCAGCGTTCATCCTGTTCCACTTTACGCTTCCTGCAGCTCCTTCCCACCTGCTGGCTTCACATCACTTTGGCACTTTGGAAAGTTGTGTAATCAAATTTCGCTTTGTGCCACAGACCCCGCAGCATCAGCAAAATAATTAATACTTTTATGTTTCTCTGCCATTCATGCAGCATTTCCTCTTTTTTTTTTTTTTTTTTCCTTTGTGGTCACATTATAGCTGTTACTGTGCTGTACAGTTAAAGGGGCTTAAATTTCAACTCAGCTATTATGGCTGTATCAGTATAATGGCATTGGTGAAAAAAGTCTTATGGACACCTGAGATGCAACGGACAAAAATAAATTGCGTAAATGCATTTTGTGGTCGCGTTAAAGCCATCGCCACGTTTCCTGCCTTTACCTGAACGCACCAAATGTTGCTGTGTCTTTAACTTCTACTCATCTCATTCCATTTCATAATAAATTAATAAACAGCCTTAGGAAGAAAGAAAGCTGCTATTTTTCACCGGGCATGGCTAAGTTTTTTTTTTTTATTATTATTATTTTACAGCAGATCTCAGTAGCTGGTGAAGTGAGAGTCGGTTCTGTCTGAAGGCTTGTCTTGATTTAGGTGTGACGATTTATTAGTGAGTGGGCTTTGCAGCTCTGTGAAAGAGGGGGACTCTTGTGAGATATGTGGCACGTGTTTGAATAAGGCCAAGCTAAATAAATGCCATGAGCAGTTTGTTATTTCGGAAATGGGTACAAAAATTTTTTTTTTTTTTTTTTTTTTTTGGAGTTTTTTTTTTTTTATGACCTTAACAGTGATCATACATAAATATTCACTGTATGTGTTGCTTCCAATAAAATGTATTTTGAAACACCATTAAGAGGATTTTGTGGCATTAACTCCTCATCCCGCAAGGAATAGATGTTATCTCTTCTTCAGCGACGGGTCTCATCAGTACATGAATTGAATACGTATTGTTTGACCGCCTATAGTTTCACAACTATCTCTCTCCCACCACAACCTTAAGCATGTGTTCATTGCTGTGTTGACACGTGGCAGCAACTGCTAATCTCGATGTTAAATGGCGACAGTTGCATGGCACCAGGCAGAGACCTCTGGGGTCTCATAGTTGACACGGCCATGTTGGTGTCCAGTTTTGGCTTGACATGGTTACCTAAGTCAAGTCCATGGGGCTCAATAAATCAGCGTTATGTTGTTATGTAAAACAGATCGCTATAAGTGACACTGTCTAAATCATTAGAGGTGCCATTAAAAAAAAAACCAGGATCGATCACTTTGACCTAAAACTGTACATTTTCCTCTTATGTGTAAGTGAAGTGACGCAGTATATCATTCAAAGTGACAGCAATATTATTTTCCTCCGCAGCTGGGAGGGTTGAAATTTGAATTTTGATGATGTTCAACGTGATTTTGCATCCACGCAATGCACTTCAGACAAAAGCATGAATGGATGTCATGTTGTGTATATATTTGGATATAACACGGTGTATACAGAGTCATTACGGATTCTCTACTCTGTCATTTACAATGTGGTTCAGTCATGTTCAGAAAACAAAACACATTCCTTCAACACATTTATTGATTCCATTGCCAAAATAGTGAAATACGCACCCCCAAATAATCTGAGCATGTAAAGAGTCAGCAAAATATGTTTGTTTGTGACAATAACAATCCATAATGTGGATTTATTCTATCTCAAAAATGTGGCTTAGAGAATTCCTCTGCTTTGGTTCTTTGGTTGCTTTTAAGCGCTCCGCTATCTCACTTGACCCAAGTCAAATTGTCAGTGTTCCTTTGGCCTACCTTTTTCTCGTGCATCAGTCACTGTGCATCCCTGTAATCTCACAGAATGTCCTCTGGCGGTAAAGATTTCTGCAGCATCAGCGTTGCCTCAGGGAACGGGGGTTTAATAGCGTTGAGTGCATAGACTTAGCGGGGCTAACTATCTGGAACATTGGGTGTGGCCAGAGTTAAAGAGGCTTAAATGTCTTTATACACTGTATCAGTATTAAAAAAGAGCAATGAGAAACGAGTGCTGTCAAATATTTCTATCTGTATATATTTACCAATGAGATTTGCACATACCTTGGACGGGCTTGAGTGGGATAGAGCAGTTAATCCTAAAATCATCAGGGTTTCAGGGTTTAGTTCTGGGGGCCGCTATAAATGACACTGTAATGTGACTCAAATGATCTGCTGGCCTGCTGATATGATGCAGGAGAAAAGCTTCAGCTCGCACGATAAAACAAGACGCTGCGATAGCTCACGTGACTTAGCCAGCGTCGCCAGTAACAGCAGCAGTGGCTGGTCAGTTTTCTATTAATGCTAGTCAAATCTGTAGCATTGAGTCTGGCTTTCTGCTCAGGGACCGGCTACCACAAGGTAGAAATAAAGGGGACAGTAGAAACCAGTTTCCTCCGTGCAGGGCTGGAAATAAGGTGAATATTCATCCATCACAAGTTTTACTTGCACTGACATCACTTGTCAGTGCATCTGTGGACACTTCAAGGTGGTGGAATTAGATGGCCCTTTATAAATTGTGTTTTCTTTCCATATAATTTGAGAAAAAAAAAAAAAGCAGCTGCTTTTACATAGTTACATCTATGAGGACAAACAGTTAAGTTCATATTTTGACTCCCTGGAACATTAAGCAGGACGTAATCAATCAAGTCCTTTGGGATCAGATCTTCGTCACTGCTTTTCCAGTCTTTAATGCTTAAATATATGAGCTGGCAGAGTTTAAAGGTCTTTGAGTAAACACAGTCTAAATTTAAGCGGTTGTTCATTAGAAACTAATGAAGCGCTCTGCCCCTTAGGACACTGCAAGACACACAAAATAAAACAAACACGCCAAGTGTGAAATGCTTGTGTATCGTGGGGATCTCTGTGTTTGTGTTAATGTGTGTGTTCACTTGAATTTTAATGAGTCCAAATTTATGATATTCTTAATAATCCGTAATCAGTGTCTCCATTTGAGTTGTAAATGAGAAGTCCAGTCTGGTCTGCAATCTGTGAATACTAAAAAAATAAAAAAATAAAAAAAATAAAACTCTCCAAAAGTAATCAACTTTGCTTATGTCAACATTTAATATGAGGTCTACATACTAAGTGAAGAGCCTAAGACAAGAACTGACGCACATCCGAAGCCCGCTGTGCAGGTCTTCCTAACACGCTGCATGCAGAGCCAGATATTTCTCATTCCATGAAGCTGAATGAATGCACAGTAGTGGAGGAGAACCTCATGTGGCCTTCGTTTCCTGGAGGTGTTCAATCTTTGGCTGAAAACTACACTGGTGGTTTAATTAGAATAATTTTCCCCCTTAAAAACATTCCAAGTGATGATCTGTATGTCTGATCATGGATCAGTGATCCTACGTCTTCACCAGGAGCGTTCTTTGTTTTCTTTATGTTTGTCTGTGAAAGGAGAGTGTTTTAAATGAATGTGCCTATCCAATCACTGAAAAAAACGGAGCACGTGCGGTATATAATGGGATGTTGTGGACGGTCTGAGGCGGGCCTGTAGGACGTACTTATATGCATCGGTGTATTAACGGCAGTCCACTCAGATCAGTGCTCTCTTTGAAACTCTGGTCTCCTGATGTTGCTAGAATTTAAAGCAAAATTTGTTTCCTCCTTTCTCGATTACTGCAATTCAGCGCTCACCACTCTAAATTGTTGCTCTGTGTTGGCTCGAGCTGGTCCGAAGCGCAGTTGCCACATTGTTGACAAATACACAGTGAGGGTCACACATCACACGTGTGCTGGCAAATGGTGCTACATTGGTTACCCACAGAGCACCAAAATGATTTTAAAACTCCTTTAATGACCTATGAAGCATTACAGGGGCCGATCCCATCTTATATTTCTGCTTAAAACCACCAGTTTCACATGCACTGCTCTTCAAGATGCACTTTAACTTATAAAGTCATTTTCCCTCCCTCTGACTTTTTTGATTCTTATTAGTGGAATTGAGTTTTTTATGTTTAATATTACCTGTTTTTTTTTTTTTTTTTGGGGTCAGTAAGGTATATAAAGATGTAGCTGATAACTAATTTTCAGAACAAAAGGATGGCCTCTCGAAATTTCCCTATTGTTGATCAGATACATTAAGTGGTGATAAAAAAAAAGAAAAAAAAAAGTGGGTAATATGAAAGCAGGTGGGCTTGAATCTGTGGGAGCTTCAATTCAGCATAATTGATGACTGCATTTGGTTAGATGAGTCATGTGTGAGTCAGATGCTGTTTTAAGAACTGACCAGTACCGTCCCCGCGGCGCTATTTTCCTCTGACAAGACTAATGTAGCGGGCCTCCGCTGCTCGAGGTCAATTAGCCATTTGTTTGTATTTCTTCAAGAGCGATTGAAGGGAAATAGATTCTCACTTCAATGCACAAAAACTCTGCTGACTCATAATGAAAGTCAGACGGACTTATTGGTCTTAATGGCTTTTTTTTTTTTTTTTTTTTGTCTTTCCAATGGATAAATTCTTGCGTGTTTTGATCACCCTGCCAAAGGGCTACGTCAGACATCAGCACAAGGTCACGCATCAGACCGAGATCAATGAGCCGCCGTAGCTATGAATTTGGAGAATGTACTGAATGCATGCTGCCCTACAGGTGGAACAGTAGGACATCAGGGGTGTCTAAGTGACACATAAAACCCGCCTCCTGTTTTTAAGTCCCACACAGCCACTCCGCTCCGCTCTGCTAGGCCGGCACCAACAGCTGAGCCCAGGGGAGATTGTAGCACGTGTGCTCACCCCAATGGCATCCTGCTTTCGTCCACATGGTGAGAGGGCCAGAAAACAGGAAATCAAATTTACTCTACCTCTGTAGAGGACAGGTGCAGCACACAGAAGGCTCAGAAATGATACTGTATTAACAAATGAAAGGGCCAAGCAGACAGATGGGTAATTGATTTGTCTCCCCCAGGATTTGCTTCCAGCCATTTCGGTTCTGTCAGCTCAGATTTTGAAAGAAATCATGCCACATCGAGATTTTGTAACGTGTGGATGTATTTATGAGCTCGAGGCTGAGGAGAGGCCGTCCAGACTGTACTTTTTCTGCACTCGCTCCTTCTCCCACTCTCTCACTGACTCACTCCAACATGTTGTACATACATGGTTTTTCATGTTTGAATCATTAATCAAAGCTATTTTCTGACAAATAAGTACTCTTTTGGCTGCTCCGCGTGTTATTAATGGTGTGTACATTATATGTATTTGCCTGGGTATGCATATGTATTACTATATGCCTCTGGGCGCTGGTAAATATGAAGCCAACGCTGTAAACTAATGTGGTACAGAGCATCACTGACAATGGATTTACGTCCCAGAATGGTGATAATCACTGATGCAACCCCTTCTTGTTGTGGAGAAGGCAGCGCCCACTGAAGAAGGTCTGACAGGAATGGACGCAGGCGTACTGAAAAACAGATACAGGACACGCCGCCGGGGGCCATGCTCTGACTTTGAGAATTTCAAATGCATCGGTAACATAAATCAATAGAACAGGTTGTTAGTGGTTATTTAACTAGGGCTTGAATTCTATCACTGTCACGGTGTGGATGCGCAAGTGGACCCCTTCCCATTGACAGCGGTCTGTCTATGTATAGGCTCTTAATAGCCAAGAGACCAGGCCTGTGGCTGCTCAACAGCGTGCAGGCAGAGGAGAGGCACGGGCCGATAACCACACACCTGTATTTATTAAATATCACCAGATAAAGGATCTCCGAGTGAAATATGATTCATCCATCTTCCCGTCAATAGACGCCGGTGTCAGTGGCAGCGTATTGTTTGTGTGTTTGTCTCCCCACCAAGCTTGTGATTATATTGTCAAAGGGGAAAATGGATAATATGACGTCAATATGTGTGTGAGTTTGTGAGAGTGGGATCTGTTTGTGCCAGAAACTCAAGACAACTTAATAACAGAGCTGTGCCCCCTCCCTCACCAAATCTAATATGCTTTTGATTGATTGCTGCTCGAGCATGGCTCTGCCGGGATCTACACACTCCTTAATGGCAAATCAGCTTTTCTGCGAAGTGAACGTGCAACCTCAGGGTGAAGGTGGTAAACGCAGCTATGTGACTCTAGTGGTGTTATATGACCACGAGGAGAGCGGATTTATCCATAGCAACTTCTTGAAAAGATGACTTTGCTCAAGATGGTTATCTATTGAGTCCCTGTAAATAGATAATATGATAAGAGTGAAGTGTTTATGGAGAGTTAGCATTAGTTAGCAGCATCTCTCCTGCCCAGCTCCTGGAGCCATAGACCGTCAGCACACAATACCTACAATATCTACAGAATGTTTTGTGGTGTCGTGTTTGTGTGTTTTGCACGTGACGCATAAAGGATGAATTTCAATACAGCATTGCCTTTCAATTAGTGTGATTTATTTTAGAGTTGAATAGTTTTGAAGTTGATGATTGAGGATAAGGTTCGGACCTTGTTTAACATTTTACATTTCTGTGGTGTGCGTAAAGTCTTTAAGCATTACCTAGCTGACTTTTATTTGTTGGGGCAGTAAAGCAACATGTGTAGGTTCTAAAACTAGCTTTTGTATCGTGTTGCTTGTCTTACAGATCTAGATTTATGGGTCCACAGTCAGCTGTGTCTTTTCCATCAGAGGAGGGCCCTTCCTACCACTAATTGAATAAAGCCTGAGTGTTTTTGGCAGTCTATTGCTCCATTAAAAAAAAAAAAAAAAACTCATGGAGTAGAGGAAAGCTAAACAACACTCCTTTATACCTGGTTGACTTTAGGTGGCAATGCGCTTTAAGATGCTTGGTCATTCGTGGTGGTATTAAGATACAGTTGGACATGTAATGTGGTTGGCTCATGTTGCATTTTGTCTCATTCCGATTGGCTTTCTCCCTTTTAAGGCAAAAGGGAAAGCTGGGCTGTGGCAGGAGATAGTAGAGGCTGTTCTCAGTCTGGGACATTCAGATCATATGTTTTCTGGAGGACACCAGGTGGGAAGTATATAAATTATCAGACGGCCCCCCAACTTCTGTCAGCCCACTCTCTAACCCTTCCCATCTTCTTAGTCATGGTTAGCATGGAGCTCAGCGATTGTGAACATTAATGACAACAATGCGAGATATCCAATGCAGAGTATCCAGTGCAGGTGAATAGAGCCATTGGTGTTGTTGACAGTAGTAAACAAGTTGTCTTATGTCTTGTGTCAACACAGACGAAGGTCATTGCCACCATGTATCATGATATATAAATAGGAGAGAGGCTTTTGTTTGTTTGCTTTTGGCCACACATTAAATACGATTACTTCAAGTTTAAATTAATATCATCATCATTTTAAGATCTGTAGTTCTAGTTAAAACAGTCACAAAATGGGCACAAATTCTTATGCAGCTCATCTGATGTGGTTATGAACAACAAAGTAACACAAACTTATCAAAGGTTTAATCAAAACAATGAAATCAACACAATATGAAGCGTGTCATTGTCCAAGTACGCTGTGCTATGTGGGCCATCTCCCTCTTTAAATGAATTTACGTTTGACTTGCTGTAGATGCACTTCAGCTGAGAGTTGATTTGTTGCTGATGTTGTAAAACTGTCAGCTGCTACGTTGTGTGTGACACTTTATGACTCCTGGACCCCGAATACACCGAAACTTCGACATTGCATCAACTCTATCTTGAATAAACTCTGCAGCTACAGTTACACATTAATATAGCCACACTTCCTTTAAGATAATTCCCGCTTCAGCCACAGATTTCACATGAGTGGGATCCCACGGAACCTTTGGATAGATTTACAATCGGCGATTAGATTTAAATGGGCTCTGAAGGACGGCGATAGGAAGAGAGGCTCTCTGGAGACGACAGTGCCACCAGTGAGAAACGCTCAGTCTGTCATTAAGTCCGCTTTATAATATCTTTCCTGTAATCAAAAACCGCAGCACTTTGCCAAACTCTCTTCTGCCACGACAGTAAGTGACTTAATAGCACTCACTCATTAACGTGTTTCCCAAACTCACGTCGTCGCAGTTCAGCGTGTTAACTGGAGCTTTAGTGTGTTTCTGTGCGTGTCCAATGCTTTTACGTCAGAAGATGAATCCAAACAATTGGAAAGAATAAGGAAAGAATAAGGCAAAAGGAAGCTCCAAAATGTGTCTATGAGAATATGATTATTAAAAAGGTTTTTGCTGTGCATGCGGGGGCTCGGTGTTCACAAAGTGTCCTAAATGCTACACAATTTTAACTAAGACAACTGCATTTCATAAAGCTACTGCAGAAACACTGACTAGAGTAAATTGTATTTACAAGCCACTGACCAGCTGATGATAAGCAGCTCTGATTAGTGCCTTTTCTTGTTTTACCATCAAGGTTTATACTGCCAGACTGATCTTTTTAAAACGCTTCCTGTCACGATTGCACAACTGCGTGTTTTTCAGCGTCAACGCTAGTTGAATGTTTGACACATCTACTTCATTTCTATGATTTCAGGCAAGATGAAACTCAAATCCAATAATAACTGAACAGTAACAATTATCAGAGGCAATCTACCCTTAACTGGTACAATGACTGTACCGACCAGTGGAGCAACAGGGGTTCATCATTCAGAATATTTTTAGTGTAGTGGTGAGTCATGTAAAGGTTTGTGTGTCTGGAGTGAGTCAACGCATGTCTGTCAGCACAGAACTTACACAACACAATGAAGCAGTCACTTCACCAACTGCGTCAGGCATAATCAGGCATAATAAAGTTTGCAGTAAGTTTTTAGTCGGTTATGTAGGTTAATGGCTCCTGAGTGCGTGTATGCAAAATAATCCTTTTCATTTCATTTTGTTTTGCCACCATTATCGTCTTTTTTTTTTTTTCCTCCCCCCAAATGCACCGACGTGAACATGCAGTCGCTGGGTGTGTGTGTGTGTGTGTGTGTGTGTGTGTGTGTGTGTGTGTGTGTGTGTGAGCGAGCTGCTTTCTATGTGTCCTATATACAGATTATGTGAGGTTTTGCTATTAACAATGATAATATGACGGAAATGTTTGTTTATATTTTCAGCACTTAGAGAGTAAAACCTGCTGAATGGGCTGACAGAGATAACGTCTCTGTGTCATAAAGATAACTTTGCCCTTCTAGCCTTATCTTGTGCTGCTGGCTCCAAGGTAATAGCAATGCCACATCAGCCTCTATTCCTGGCCTCTGCAATCTGCCTCTCTGTTAGTGCTATCACTGTCCTGGGATGACTGAAGAGTGTGTCTCCCCGTATGTAAAGATGAGCCGGAATGAGTGAAAGGGCAAAAACTTTAAACAGGAGAAGAGTGAAGATCTACACACCCGTACAGACACACACACACACAAAAGAGCAGAGCTGTCATGCCTGGATGACCGACCGAGAACAACATCAGAGAGCAGGCATGCTAATGGATGACCTAAAATACTCTGATGAGGCAGGAGGTCTGGAGGATTTCTGTTTGTCAGCACGAAGTCAAAACTCACACCAAAGAGCTTCCTGGCCATTAAGGTCCCATCTAATCAGCTGTGCTGTAGGGATGCCGGAGGGCACAGGTGGTGGCTTCTGACTTCCCTTAGTGACAACTATTATTCAGTAATTGCCCATAATTGCATTGCTGATATTTATCTGTTATCTCCATTTCATGCTTCTCTGACTAACATGCGCTGTTGCAGGCAAAGCCTATAGAGTGAGGGTGCGCGGCCCCCATGAAATATATAAAATCACTTTCATGTTTCCGTCTGTGCATCTGGAAAGCTTCAGATACAGCTGCCAGTGAGTCATAAATGTGAAGATAGCAGGGCAGCAACCTCCCTCTCGCTCCACAGTGTGGGGATTTGCTCGTTTCCCCTCGCAGACGGTAAACCAGAGACAAAACCGCGAGCTAAGATCGCCTGCTAATTTTATGACACAATTAGTCAATTGTGGTAAACATAATGGGACATCACACTTTTTGACCCCGCTGTAAATGTAATGGAAATCAGCGAGATGTGCGAGGTCAGGACTTGATTATAATTTTGACTGTGGTGTGTTTATAAAGCAGTCCTCCATTTGGTATTGCACATGTAGAGTATACTGTGTGACGTGCATTTTCCCTGTGTGCATGTATGTATACAGCTTAATCTTCAAATATATTTGCTTCTCAAGAAATGGATTAGAAGTTGCAATGCTCTCACTTCTTTATGAGCTCTTTTGGGACAAAGTCAAATCCTACCATGTAATTTTGCTTCAGTTCTCAGATGCCCAGCCCTCGTCTCTGATTTCCCTGTGCTCAGATGTTACTCGGAGAAATGTAAATAGATTTTTAGAAATGAGTCTGCAGAAAGTAAAGCTAAGTATCGATTCTGTATATCAGTAATTTAGCGCTAGGCTAATGGGCGACTTGTGTCTTTTTATGACTTATCTCTATCCCTGTTTTATGTGGATTGTACCCGTTTGATGACAGCCTCCACAGAGAAATCCCATGGTGGTCGTTGCTTTACACTAGAGCCAACCCTTTCTGCACCCATGGTTGTGCTGGATGACTTTCTCTTCTCTCTTTTATCTCCTTTGGTCCATTTGTCTTTTTTGGGGGGCAGCGGAGCAGCTGTTGGAAAAGTTGCTGAGTTCGCTCACTTTCCCCGTTTGGGCTAATTTGTACTAATGGCTATTTGAGCAGCCTGAGATGCCAACAGCTTCCTGGAAGGAGACATGTTGAACCATATGGCCGCTGTGCCCTCTCCTTCGCTGTTAGATCTGTGGTGTGTCCACCATGTGTGTGTGTGTGTGTGTGCGTGCGTGTGCTTGGCTGCTTTCCCATAAATACTTCACCCATCTGTTGTCTTCACTTTGAACAAGATGCTAATGTTTGCTATTTTTCAATATCAAGATACTCGAGACAACCATATTAATCAAATTTCATTCTTAATAAAGGGTGACTGAACTGTGGTCAGCACGTTTAGGTTGGGCTCCATCTTCATTGAATGGGTTTCAGCATTCAAGAAAATAACACTGGGGTCCCCAGAAAAGCCAACGGTGTCTATTATATCATAGCCTCATAAAAATCCTTTTGAGTTTCACTGTCATCATTAATGAATATATCATTCAGCATAGTTATACTTAATTAATACTCAGGTTATCTTTCTGCTATATTTATAGCAGAAATTCAGTCTCTGTGTCTGGCTGAACTTGAGGTCCTCTAATGATCTCCATATACTGAAACGTATAAACTAGTGACTGGTAACTTATTTGTCGTCTGAAAATTTTTTATCTCAAAAATAGGAACCTTGTGGTCCAGCGTTTCTCTTTCACCCTAGTAGAAAAATGCTGCTTTTGTTCGTCTCCTCTGCGCTTGTTTGTAATAGAAATACACGAAGCATCAGGCGCGTGTTTGAATGAGAATGTTGAGGGGAGGTAGTGCTCTCATTTGTTGAAGATGCGCACGCACACTGATTGCTGTTGCAGGGATGTTATTTGTGGCCTTTTGTTTCCCGAACAGTCTCTTGAACCGCAGGGCTCCTCTTGGCAATCAAGATCAACCACCTGTCGCTGTGGCGCTGGTCTCGTCTTGCTGTTATTTACTCAAAACCCTTTTTTTTTCTTTTTTTTTTTTTGGGCTTGTAGTTGATGTATATTTCAAATTTCTCTCAAAATTGACATTTTTGCTCCGTTTGCCCCCACAGTGTGCTAAAAAACAAAAAGCGAACAGGGAGTCCGAATGGCAGCCTGAGCGCTGATCAAGGGCAATGAAGCGAAAAAAGGATGGGTGGTGAGAAGGGAGCTGTGCTGCCATTGGTTAGGAAGTGACTGAGTGTGACGATGCAGCTGGGGTCGACTGGTATTTGTGAGCACGACAGCAGTGACAGATGGTAAAACGCAATGCTTGCTTTGGACAGAGATGGAGGAGAGCAGGAGATGTGGTGAGGTAAGAGGGGAAAAGGTGATATTGAAAGGAAGGAAGCGACATGTCAAATCATCACTACGTCACGATGAGCACTAATATAGCTCCAATGTTGCTAACCCCGAATCCATTTAGGTTTTCCCCGCTGTGCCCTGCAGCTGCGCATTAATAGTGAATGTGTCGCAAATGTGTGAAAGTGCAGGATTTCAGAAAGAAGCTGGACAGCACACTGGTAACAATCAGTAAAAAAAAAAAAAAAAAGAAAAATGCTGTCTACACCCAGGCAACAGCTATAAATAACTATTTCAGAGGAGCAGGAGAAATGGCTGCTCCGGCTCAGTCCACTAAGCCAACACAGTCCGAGTCTTGTGGTGCTTCCTCCTGCCGTTTTTCCAATTCACCTTAAAAAACAATACGTTTCCAGTTTTTTTCACTTTTTTTTATTTTTTGCCCGCTTTGCACTATTTCCTGTAATTTCTCCATCTAATTCGCCCTCTCTAACTTTTCTGTCTAACTGGAGGATGAAGGGACAAAGACCTTTTTTCTTCTTGTTCTTTTTTTTGGCGGGGGTCAAACTTGTGCGCACTGTAACAGGAGCGATGGATGCTGTAAGTTTAGACTTTCCCTCCCGCCTGTGCAGTCGCCATCGTTCTTTTTGCCAGCAGCGACTTTGACAAGCCAGATGGGATCTCTCATGTCACTCTGTCCAAAGTCCCAGCAAGCTGTTTGGACGTTTCAGTCACCTCGCCCCCCCCCAAGCTCTCAGCACCCAGTTTGACACTCAATGTCACTGGATCTCAGGTAACTGGGGACTTTTTCTGAGCTCTTGTCAGCACTCAACATCAAAACTGACCACAGAGTACCTGATAAACAGTGTTGATAATTCATTCATTCATTTATCCATCTTCAACCAGGTCGCGGGGTTGCTGGGGCACATCCCAGCTCACTTGTCCGTCGCAGAGAATTTTGAGTCACCAATTTAACCGAAACATGATGTATTTGGACGGTGGGAGGAAACCCATGCAGGCACGGGGAGAACATGCAGACTCTGCACAGAGAGGCCCCAGGCCGGGAATTGAACCCGCAACCTTCTTGCTGTGGGGCAAAGGTGCTAACCACTTGGCTGTCGTGCTCTCCGAGGTTGATAATCTGTGATAAAAATGTTCGTGTTGGAATTTATGGTTTACGTTTGAAAGCTTTATGAGTTTGCTTTCAGTCTTGCTTCTCTTCATCTTTGGAGCTTTATTTCTTAGCACTTGGCTCAAACAGGTGCCACCCTTAAGCAGGGACCATGTCAGCAGAACTTTAGACTAGACTAATTGCATTTTTTTTTCACTGCTAGCTGACATATTTGTAGGAAAGCTCGTAAAGCTCCACAGTTGTGAGGCAGCTGTCACGTCAGAAGGTTTCTCTTGACCTGTATGTTTCTCTTTGACCCCAGTATCCCATGTTACACCATCTCAACGGGTGAAACAAGATCACCTACAGCCACCATGTGAGAGCTGTTTGTCCGCACATCTCTGGGTCAAACATGTCCTTGTGCCCGACTTAGTCAGTGACTTGATGGTACGTATTTGCACTAAGAGGCTGATTTGACAGACGAATGGCCAAGGCCGGGCACACATGGGCCTAGACCACTCACAAACTTCTTGTGATATCACTTGATAAAAACTGACTGTGACTGATCCACAATATGAATCTGAATGTTTTACAAGCATCATCAGAGAAACATGGTCTGAATTAAAGGGAGGCATTGCTGAGAACGGGCCACTCCAGTAATAAAAGTTGTGAGGGGGGCCAGACCCCATGTCTCTGTGGCCAGGATACCTCACCCAATGCTAGGGTCCCATAAATCAGGACCCCCCCCGGCCCCTCCCTGCAACTGTGCCAAATGTGGAGTAAGGCAAGCTGACCCTGCATCCTCACCCCTACCTCGCCCCATGAATGCGTCTCTCATGGCATCATGGTGGCTACGTGTTGACTTTGCAGGTCAGAGCTACATGTCTGATTTGTTGAAAAGTTAAATGGAGGATCCGGCACGTCAGTAACAGTTTCTGCCATATTGGGAAGAGTAATCTTTGCATGATCTCCTTTTCATCAGTTTCTTGAGTCCATATTTTAAAGTTCAGGCAAATCTGCTCATTCTTTTCGCTGCATTCATGTCCACATTTATTGCCTGCTATGAGTTTTCTGCCTGTATGGATGTTTTAAACGGTACAAGGGATTGAAAAAGCATTTCCATAACACCGTCATCTTTTTCATAAGGTGACAATCCAAAATGATATTGGATATGAGTCGCCTAATGTAAACAACGTGCAAATGTAAACACTGTGGCTGCCTATCAGACAGGTGGGAGCAGGGCCTGCTGATTGCAGTGAATACAGTGCCCTCATATGGCCGGCCAACACATCCCTCAAAGACCCCCTGGGGCCAGTTATGGGAACATATGATGCCACCTAGTGGGAAAAAAAGGAAGAACAGTTTCATAAGACACCATTTGTATGCAATCTGGTCTCACCTTTTGTGATCCCACATGCAATTCCCCCCCGCGCTCTTCTTCTGATCATAAAGTCTGTCCCACCACAGAGCCTATCCTATCCTTTATTTCACTGCATTCATGCTATTATACTGTAAACCTGGTCATTATCATCATGATTATAACCATTCCTTTTTAAAATAATATAAATATATTAATATTTAATAATATCCACTTTTTTCAGCTCTTCTCCGTCTATGTCCCGGTTCCAAGTTTTGTTTTTTTGTTGTTGTTTTTTTAAATGTGCTTTTATATGTATGCACTGAGAGCAGAGTGATTATATAGTCAAATTCCTTGTACATCTGAACATATTCGGCCAATAAACCTGATTCTGATTCTGAACAAACGGAAAACAAACTAACAACATACAGACACTAAGTGCAGTTTGTACAGCTTCAGAGAAATACATGAGCACCGAGTTGCGAGGTTTTACATTTCGTGAGTCACTTTTCTGTGTCTGTTATTTCAGGCTTTCAAAGCTCTGTTTCCAGCAGATCATTTGGAATAAAAATTCCCATTAGTGCCACTAACCCCCCACAGTGTGTGCAGTTACAGCTGCTCACCAAACACGACCCTGCTACTGAGCATCCAGCATCCAGCATCACAGGACGTGGCAGCCACAAAGGCTGAAACACTCAACTGATACTAAAAGAATACACACAAATGCGTAACAAAAAAACGAAACAAACAAAAAACCCTTCAGTACTATAACACGGAACATAATTCGTTGTATTTCGATTTACATCCATTAGTCTCATTCGTTGTCAGATATGCGTCTATAAAACTATATGATTATTATATTCTTAAATAATAATCATACAAGTTTATACATTTGCCATTCATCACTAATAATATTGGACCATAAGTCTGGGCCTGATGGCTGCTGTTATTCATGTCACGCTCTTCTCCTTTTTTCACTTGTTCACCTGATTAGTGGGTAAAAATAAATAAGATAAAACAAAAAGGAGGATATAACTCTGATGAGCACATTATATAGCATGTATGGCACTGGCAGAGGATAAAAAGTAGGTGTGGGCGTGGAGCTAACAGATGGAGTGACTGTAAATCTGTCAGTGTGATGCCCCCCTGGAAATTAAATGCTTGTGCGCTTAGATAATTCATTCAGAGCAGCTAAAAGTCCAGAGCTCTATAGAAGATGTCAGAAAAGAGAAATAGACGCAGATTAAGTCGTAGGATTGCCTGTGTTTTGTTGTCAGATTATTTCATTTCTGGGGGCTGATTTGTTTGTCTGCAGAAGAGATGGAAAGAATGAGATAATGAAAAAAAAACAAACAATTATTTTAAAACATGTAAGAGTAATTTATGTATGCAAACTGAAAACTGAAAATTGTCAATACTGCGTGAAATATAATGAGAATAGCATTTTATTTCCTCAATTTGCTCACACATTGCAGGCTTGGTGGGGCAATAAAAACCACAATATGAAGGGTTAAAATAGTAGGAACTGTTACTGCAGTGTGTTTTAAGCTTACAGCACCCTGTGGAAAAAACCATATGTTCACATTGTTGCACAGTCAGGAGAAATGTGGATGAGCTAAAACGCCTGAGGCAGTTTAAAGTTTCAGCCTCCCTAATGTGTAGCCTGCGGTAGCTTAGACTGTCTCTGCATTTTTCTGCAGCGTAGGTAAAGTTCGTTGGCTTGTTATTTACCTTTACTGTGGATGATTAATTTTCTCAAACTGTGTTTTATCATAAAATTGGATTAAAGACGCTTTTTGTTTAAGGCTGCATTTATATAAACTTCTGTTGTATCAACCAAAGATTTTTTGTTTGGTTAGATAAGAACCCCCCCCCCCCCCCCCCCCCCAAAAAAAAAAAGGAAAAAAAAGAAATAAACTTTTACACACGCTAAAAGTTTATTTGAAAATTTCTCAGCATAACACTGGCATGACCCTGTCCCGCTGGCAGCTGTGCCATCTGCCAATCCCCATCTGTGCTCTGTCAAAAAATCGATTTCTCCCAAACATCCAAGACATTCAACTTGCTTCACTGATTTGATTCACTGATTGAAACTCTAAAATAAATAAAAGTCAACCGATAATATAAAATCAACAAATGCATACAGAAAGCTTTTTAAATATAGAACGTATTAAGAGATTTGTCAACTAACATTTCAATTTAATCAACAACAAAAAAGAAAATAAAATCCACATAGTAAAAAGTTTTGTCTTTAACGGTGCATCCATGTTTTCATGTAGTTGTCTAAATCTAAGGCATGAATATTTCTGATATTATGAATTTTTTGATACATTTGTGCCACTCACCTACAGAGACTCTTCTTTTGGAAAGGAGGTGGCATTTCATTGTTTTGTTTTGTTTCTTCTACTTTCCTCCTCCTCACACACACACTTAACGCATGTGGCTCTTCTTCCTGTGTGGTTAACACTAGGACTCGGAGTCACCCACATCCCACACAGGGAAAAGTAAAGACCACTTGCAGTGATGTTATTCTGGAGTACATGTGCTGGCACTGGCTGTCATGTTAGAGGGGGAAGACACATGTCAGTTTCAGTTGGCGGACAGAGGTCAGACTATGGAGCAGTAGTGTCAGGACTTTGACTTGGACCTCCGCTCGCTGCCTTTTCAAGGTTTGTGTGTTTCTTCCGATACCAGCAGGTGTGATTTTCAACATAGGCCTGCAGTGTAGTTAATGTGCCAGTAAGTCTTGTCAGCTGCTGTCCTGCACAGAGGCAGGATTTAGGGTTGTCTGTGGAGCCGCCGTGCATGTGGACGCTGTGTGGATACTCTGTTGTTTCTCTGGACTTCAAGTGAAGGGCTTGAATCTGTCTTCTAATTGTTCTTTTAACTCGGATTAAGCTCTGTGGACTAATTGGACCCATGAAGTGTTTTGTTTTGACTTACTGGTCTGTTTTTGATCTTGAGAGGACAATGGCGCCCAGGCCTGATCTGTCAAATCAGATTGCGTTGGTTATCTGGAGCTATCCCGAAAACATATGTGAGGCTGTTTTAAGAAACTGATATTGTGTTGCTGGATCGGTATAAAGTTGCTTTTAATGTTTTTCTGTGTTCTGGCATATTTTTGCGTTGTATCCTCAAAACTACTAAATTATCCATCAATTTCCAATAATTTAGATAAATGTAAATGTTAATGACTGGTAAATCGTGGGGTAAGGGTTAATTGTGGAGTTTTTGAGATGCAAAGTTTCATGAGAGATTAATACCAACAGGTTGGGTTTTTTTTTTTTTTAAACCAACAACTTCAAAACACACTTAATTTTATTTATGAATGGCAATGCAAAATTTTATCAGGAAAGTTATTATTAATATTATATAGAATTCTAATTCTACATCTCATAATAAGTCTGGATTGTGTACCCTATAAAGATCCTGCTCTGGAAAGCTATAGTTTCCATTTACATTTACTTCTTATTTTTGGAATACAGTGTTAAATAATTTTCCCACATCACAATGTGCTGAGCAGGAGCAGCAGGAAAAGGAGGCATGTGGTGAGGCGCTCCTGTTGATCACTTGGACTATCACACTTTGTAGTAAGGCTTTGCACCTGACACTATATGACAAATCCTCATCTCAGGACCAGGTGGGAATAGAAAGTCATTTTGAATATTGCTGCTGTTTCTCAGTGTTATGAGATGATTTGATCGACAGCTTCAGAGAATATTTGGTGTGTTGGTGCTAAATTGATCGGTGGACCTAAAACTGTCAGTGCAGCATCTCGTACAAACAATTTTAATTGCAGCCGTCTTTCTTCTTTTAGTAGGTGAGTCTTTAAAGTGCTGTGAAACATCTGTGAACATGCAGAGACACCAACAACAGTCAGGCGGCTTTTCACTCGTGTCTTGGAATACATCCAGACCATCCTTCATCTTGTCCTGAAATAAATAATCATTTTTACTTTGAAGTTTCAAACAAACAAAAACTTATATATATATATATATATATATATATATATATATATATATATATATATATATATATATATATATATCGACAATTGGAGTTGGCTTGTACACCTTATTCCCTTTTAACTGTGAAACCAAAGCAAAATATGTTGACGTGAAAATTCGTTTACATGAATTTGTTTTTCCAGTTCAAGCTTTTTTGGCAAAACCCAAAGGTTTTTTGAGCATCGTGTTTGGTATTTCACAGAAGTCTTACAAACATTTATGTATTTTCTTCACGTCTTCAAAAAAGAGAAGCTTTTGCTCATGTCGTTAAAGTGATGATGACTCTAAACATGTTAAAACAACTTACTTTCCTTTCAAAAAAGAAAAAAGAGCATATGACATATTCTATTTTTATTATTACTATCACATTAATATTAAGACATATTTGCGAAGCTTCTTTCCCCAAAGGGGCCAGTTTCACACAGAATCATTTACACCTCTGTCTCATTTACACCTTACACCATACATGTAACACGTACTCAGACACTCTCAGCGAGACTTTCACTGCACATTTTTACATATATTGTAACACATTTGAATTATATCATGAATTAACTGAAAATGATTAACTGAGTGATAAATGTGTCTCATGTGAGGGTCCTGATAATGTGAACCGTTTCAAATCGTCGTTAAAACGCAGTGAATCCTTTCATTTACTCCGCTCTCCTCCCTTGTCATCCCAGTGTGACACTTCTAAACTCTTCCTTGCCACACCTGGCTGAAGTTAGTTTGACACCTATATTCCCTGTCATCATCACAAGACTGGTCTGAAGTGTCTGGCAAACTGTGCCAGCTGCCTCAGAGTCCATATTAGTCTGTTAAGGACACTGTGTCTCAGAATGGCAGAAGCCAACTGTAGTATTTATAGCTTTGAGTCATAGGTTGGAATGGTGTAAGCGTATCTCTCCATCAACATGCTTGTCCGCTTAAGAGTGTGTACAATCGCCAGCAAAACTGGGGATTGTCAATTGTCCAAAACGCATCAGTTATCATAAGTGCATGCCCACGTCTTAGTGTGTGATGTGACTCAACTTTTTGCAAATCTACACCACGCAAAAATACACGCGGTCCTCTAAGAGATAAGCATTAGTTGTAGCATAGATTTTTTTTTATTTATTTTTTTTTATCTTTTTTGAACAAAGTTCGGAAATGTGATGTGTTTGGTCTGCAACATTATTTAGTCTGGTTCGACCTAAACTTAAGCTCACCAAAATATGTGTAACTGGAAATGAAATTAAATAGTATTTTAAGCATTCAGCTTTTGTTTTTTTAATACACTGGCAGGAATATACCCGATAATGTTATCTACCATAAAGTTAAATGGACAACAATGTGAAACTGGAAAACAACAAACAAGGTGAAAATTAGTTTCAAAGAAATTTGAATTAAAAAGTACAATTTCTTTGAAAACTGTTTCATCTGGAGATTTAGCATCCGCTATCGTAGGACCTTTTTTTTATTTATTTTTTAATTTTTTTTCCATTTTCTGGCATTTAGAACAGCAAAACTAAAAATGTTCCTGACCCACAAAGACAAGATGATAAAACTTTTTTGACCGAAGGTCTTGACTGGTGAGCAGGCTGCCTGCATCAGGGTTGGTTGGCTGAATAACACGGTAACAAGCCAAAACACTGACTATTATGTGACACATATATTACGGCTTTGAAATGTTACATATGATATTACATGAAAAAAAAAAAAAATGTAAATGAATCAGTCATATAAGAAATAATGTTAACTTGTTGTAACCAAGTCTTTGTGATGCATACAAGTTGACACAGAATCAGTCACAGTAAATCAGCTTTAACCTCATTTTATAATAATACTATACTAATACTATAATAGTATCTCTCTCTTTATTGTTAGTACAATAATAATAATACAAATTCTTTCTAATAATTCAATTCTGCTATGGTTTTAGAATAACACCTGTATTATGAAGATTACATTACTTTAATTTTAACAGAGAGTCTTAAGTCTGTAAATATATTAATTAAGGTTTTTGATCTCAGAATAAAAAATTAAGTTATTT
The DNA here is from genome assembly GCF_900963305.1 of Echeneis naucrates. Taxonomy (NCBI): domain Eukaryota; kingdom Metazoa; phylum Chordata; class Actinopteri; order Carangiformes; family Echeneidae; genus Echeneis; species Echeneis naucrates. The sequence goes on from NC_042511.1 coordinate 12,374,403, forward strand.
TCTTACGCCATACACCCGCAGCAGGATGTGTTATAGGAATATGAATGATGTTTGTAATGATGTTGATGTTGAGTTTGTAACATGGCAGCGCAATCACAAGACCAAGCACAACTAAAAAAGCCAGCAGGCGACACACTGGGCGATGACGATATCCCCCAAGATTTATTATTATGCATGAATTCATTTTTATGTCTCTTTAATGTCTTTTAAAGACTGCTACAACCTCTCTATTTGCAGCATGATTTCAAATCTTGAAAACGTGGCAGTGTCTCCAAGTGCAAAAATGGATTGTCTAACAATGTAAAACTTCTCCCTGCGTAATCGAATTGGTCTGTCGTCTTTCATCAGGGTTGGTCGGGGCAGTGGCTCGATTGGGGGGTGTCAGGTGCTTAACATAGATGATGTGAAGAAGGGTTGAGTAGACTAAGTTTAGACAGCATGTGAGAGCATTCATCCAGAATTATAAAGGACAAGCTAGTCAAGCGGGGTCACGGCATCAGTGGCTGATGTGGTTTTAAATGGTTCTGTTACAGCCATTTGGGTTGTAGGAAGCTGAAGTCCACTACAGTATACCAGGAGGAAAACAGACACTTGGGTCACTAACCTTTTGATATTTGAACTGTGCCTTACACAGCTGTCCCTCTGTTACTTTAACCACTCTCCCCTTATTCAAGAAATTGAAATAATGTCACACTATGGACAATGTGTGGTGGGGATGCTGTGAAAAATGAAATCCATGAATTGGATTTGGACTTTGAAACACCAGCGAAGAGTCTCGGAAGACATCAGAATTACTCTACACAACACTGAGCTGTCTCAATGTAGCTCTGATTTAACCAGACTGTCGTGACGCCGCGGGGCTAAGGGCTGAGCTAAACTTCCGAACATCTGCTGGTTGAGCTCTTCGACTGAGAAAACCTTCCAACTGCCAATCAACAATAAGAAAACAACGGTACACCGTGTTACCGATTACCAGTCGTACCAGTTCATTAATAAAAGTAGCTAACTTAGAAGTGAGGATAGTGACTTAGCAGGGACACATATGCTCATAAACATTTTTCCAATGTGTTTCTTTTTTTTTTTTTTTGTCATAGAATTTAAATAATCAATGTTTGCAGAAAGCATTAAAAACATCTGCCTAACAATCTGACTCTCATAAAATTGTGCGAACAACCACAGCAGCCATTCGCGGTGAGTAATTCTAGTGCAGAATTGGTCTCAAATGATGTGAAATGAAGATGCTTCCTTTGATGAATGTTTAGAAAAAGTGAAGCTGCATTTAGTACAAGTCACACTTTAACCTGACATTCACAATATGAGCAATAAAGCGAGTGTCGAATCAGCCAAGAGCTCATGAAGACAATTTTTTCTTGGACTGATGGAGTCATTTCTTGTGTTTTAATGTTGAACCGCCCAGCTTCACACTGTCACACTGGTTCCTGTTGATGATGTCACTACGTTCATGTTTCCGCCAACTCCACTAAACGCTTTCATAGACCTGGTTGCTGACTTAGACTTAGAGCCAGCAACTCCACATTAAATCGGTGATGTACACGTCTGATACAAGTCTACCTCACACTGAGCATCACAGACACTAAGAAAACCTTCTCAGCTGCACCTCTGCATTGAACAAGTGATTCAAGTGGATTTATCCTTTGAGATTCATGAAGTACATCGTGTTTTTTTTCTCCTACAGCGTCACTGCTTTACCTGTGGATAGCACCAGCAAGAAGGGCCAAGTGAGCGGGCAGTTGCCAGGCAGTGTGCAGACGGGGCCTCAGCAGCAGAGCCAGCAGCTCCTCCTGACTCCAGCCAGCCTCCAACTCGCTCAGCTTCAAGCCCAGCTCACCCTCCAACGCCTTAAACTGGCACAGGGGGGCAACACGGCCGCGGCAGCCACCATTCTCAACCAGGTTCTTTCCAATGTTGCCATGTCTCAACCCCTGTTCAATCAGCTACGGACTTCGCCTGTAGTCGGGAACCCGCAGGGCACCTTCCCCACGGGAGTGCTGGCTTTTCCCTCTTCAAATTCGGCCATGGGCTCCTTAGTGGGTGGGGCATACCACCAAAACCCAGGAAATGTGAGACTGAACCACCCTGTTGGAGGGGGAACAGTGGGCCAACAGGGTGACGAGTACACAACAAAGTCAGGTGCAGCGTACCCGTCTGATACAGACAGGCGTCTCCAGTACAACCTAGCCGGGGTGACCTCCGCACCATCAGCCACTGCTGGTGACGGGCACTACGCCGTGATAAACACTCAAGCAAAAAATATGAACAATGTCAGTTATCAGAGAGATATCTATGTGCAGGATATGCAGCAACAAGCTGGATTTAGTGTCAATGAGCAGAACAGACAGGTTTATAATTCCCCTGGGAATAAGGAGCAGTGGAAAGGCCCTGCAAGCGTGAGTCACACTGGGAAACTGGATATGGTTTCTAATGCAACCGCTGTGTGGACAGCAGCTGGGCAGCCGCTTCGCTCACACACTGAGCTGTATAACCCAGAGGAGCCAACCCCTGACCCCAAATTTAATCACAGCAGTGGGGGATCCTCTTTGGGCTCGAGCGGCACACAGGGATTTGGGGGCTACCAGCCCCTGCAAGGAAGTGAGGAAAGCAGGACACTTCAGCCTTATCAAGTGAATGACTACCATGCTGTCACACCTGCTCAGCTTCCGCACCAGTGCAGCATCTGTGACAAGAAGGTTTACAACCTCAAGGTGAGTGAGCTGGCCAGTCTCAAGCTAAATGCTCGTTGTGCAAATGTAATTGTGCACCAGAAAGTCAACATGATAATTCGCCACGAGCTCATGTCAGCTCATGCATATAAAAATAAGCAATAGTGTTAACACGGTTCTGCTAGCCACCTAATCCAAGATGGCGTCTCTTTAAGCACTACTGTACTCATGAGCTTATACAACAGGTATGCAAGCGCTCCCACGGGAGGGGTGACTCTGCTGGAGCTTCCGATGCCTCTGTCTTGTTTGTGTCTTTGTTTGGCTGGCGTTTGTGTTTTAATGTTTGTGTATGTGTGTGTTTCCAGGACTGGGACCAGCACGTGAAGGGAAAGTTACACCTGCAGAACCGAACGTTGTACAAAAGCGAAAGGTGAGGCGTTTGTCACTAACATTTGTAGCTCAGTGTAGGCTGTGATTGTTACGTGTACTTCCCTCATGCAGCCTTCTCATTTTTGTTTCGGTTGATTGTAAAAAAAAAAAAAAAAACAAAACAAAACAAAAAGCTGTAAGCTTAAATTTGATTAAAATGCTTGTCACCGTGATTTGGTAGTTTCTCCAGCTACCAGCTGTGTTTGAAAATAATAATAATAATAATAATAGCAAAAATTCTTTAACAAAATATAGATTATTGAAGTGCAAATCTCTCCTGGCGGTTGGGGACAATTTATTTTCCTTTTCCTTCCTCTATACCCAGCTGTCTTAATGTTTCTGTGAATACGAGCTCTGTCACAAGATATGAGTGCGCAAGGCAGGGGAGAGGCAGCTAAAATCAGCCTTCTATGATTGTTGCAGCACCGCCGTGGTATCTGTTGGAGCTGGACACTACACTGTCGGCAGGCCTTCTGATGGAGGTCTGAACCCTACAGCAACGAACTCTGCGGTCTACGCTGCTGCTGCGAGTCAAGGTAAGATAACCATCCCAGAGTCCATTTTTGCTGGTGATGGTAGAGCGATGTTTTTCAGCTAGCTGAAATATGTAAACAGCAGTGATAGATGGAGGACAGGGGGGAGTATTTTTAGTTGAGTGAGAGAGCTGGGGAACATACTTTTATAATGTACCACCACGTACTTTATTATAATGGAGTATAACAAAGTGTTTTGAAAGTATTACAAACTTGAATGCACACTTTGATGGGGGATTATGAGTTTTGGTGCAGATTATACGATAAAACTCCAAACACACATCGCTTGTCCTTTTCTCCAAATGAACAAACTGAGCACCTGTTCTCTCTTCTCTGTATTACATATCCCTCATGTATTCACTTATGAATAGTTACTTAAAGCAACCCTTGGGTGGTTCGGAAAGCCAAAAATCCTTGTTGTTCTCAGATTTTATGGAGTCTGTCTTTGTCTGCCGCAGGTTGGAGAGGTGGCCGCTCCGTCTGAGAGCCATGGGGGCATATATAAGCTTTCATTAGCTGCAGTTACATGCAAAGTCTTCTTCCCTTCTTTTTTTTTTTGTGTCATTCTGATTGAAATTGTATCAATGGAAGGTTTGTAGCTTACTGTTAACACGAGATGTGATTCATAACGGTCTGGCATTTACATGCGCTGAAGATTTAACAGCTGTGTAATATCAACATAAGTGACTAGACGAATGCATCATCCATTTGACTTCCTCCACAAGCGTATTAAAACGAGTTCCCTGTAGAGCGCCAGGAGTGCCTCGGAGTCGCCATTTTTGTAAAGCAGAAGAACGCATGCGCCAACACATTTAAATTAGAACAGATGACATACAAAGAAAGAAAACAGCCATAAACCGTGTACATGGTTTGTTTTGTTTTGTTTTGTTTTTTTACTGAGCTTTTTTTCAATGAAAGGTTTCATCTATTTATTTAGAGGTTAGGGTTAGTCAAGGTCATTTGGGCTTTTAAACCAAGTATTTTCTAAATGCATGGCCCGATGCAGATGCCTCTGTTGGTTCTTTGCCCTCTATTTCACTAGTCACACTTTCAAAAAGTTGGAGAATGACATCTGCAAATAAGAAATGTGTTCAACCCACAACTGGTAATCATGTGCATTTTCCAGAAATCTTGAATCCACGCTATCATTATTATTTTATTGTAACATTTATTTTGATTTAAACTGTAAAACACATGATATCACTGGGGAGCTGCATTCACATCCCAGGGCAGTATTGCCACACCTCTTGTTGCCAGTGTGGGCATTTATATTTTTATTCCAACCCAATATTTTCAAAAAAACAAGGGGAAAAAAAAAACAAACAAGAATGACAATTCCAAATTGTTTCCACAGATGTATCCTCAGGAGCCAACACATCGTTCTTGCCAGCTGCAGCCATGAAGACTTATCCAGACGCAGGATTTGCCTTACACCAGGCAGAGTCAAAGGTGAGACAAATGTTTGGATATCGTTTCCACCAGACCTTGGCACAAAATTGAAATTTCGCAACAAGCAAACATTTTTTACAAATGCGATCATCCCATTTAATTAAAATTGGATTGATGTGGCTTGACCATTGTCATTGACTTGTAATAATACACTTGGGGAGAACTGACAAGGTTTCCTTGCTATTCCTTCAGCGTCCCGGGTTCAGGTATGTTATTGTGTTTTATATAGAGTTTGTTTTTCATATTTCTCCTGTGTATTTTGTTTCTTCTACGAAACATTAAAGATGTTTATGGTCCTTGGAAGGGACATGGATATAAGTAGGGCCATGTTTAACCCTATATGACCTACCATAGAAGAAGTCTGCCACAGCATACCTTTTACAATTTTACATGCTGTGGTGCCATTTTTGGGAGTATTTTAATTTGCTATACATCAATACAATCCTTAGATTCCAAATTTTAATAATATGTATTGATGTATGTCAATATTAACTGAATAAGTTGCTAGAAAATGCAATGAACCACAAAAAAAACCCCCCAAAAAACCAATGTTTTTTTAAAAACGCATATTTTCCCAAATACAGAAATGGTATAGCTGCTGGGGCCCAACAGCAGGCATTGTCTGGACCTGACAACTTTTTTCCAGCACACTAGATGACCAGGCAAACTGTGTAATTAAATACTGCCTAGAAAATCTGTGTTGAGATATTTCATTCATCTCCGTTTAGCATTTAATTATTTCGCAGACTCTGGATACAGTCTGAGCTATAAAATACCAATGTGTAACAGGAGAGCGTTTCTGAATAGGAAAATGTTGCTGAGCAGTGAACATTTGTCAAAATATTTATACGTTGTTTTTGACTTTTCTCCTTTTATTCTTAACAATATTAATTTATGACATATAGATTAGGACATATAGATTCTTTATTTTTACAGTAAAAAATTCTTAGGACCAGATAAAACTATATTTTTTAAATTGCCTGCCTTCAGAACAGAATTTTGGGTTGAATAAAGCAGCTGTTTATGTGGGGTCTCAACAGGCCTATGGTCCAATCACGTGGAGTAGGCTGTGGAGCGTCTCACACCACATTTAAAAATCTTTCTTTAACTCTATTAAGAGACATAATCAAACCAATGTCAGATCAGCATTGTTGATATATATAAATTTTGTGCAAGATGTCAGTAGGCTGGATTGTCAGAATATTTAATTGCAATGCAAAAACATGTTAAGCAGACCCCAACAAACTGCGAAGGGTGCACAAAAGTGAAGCAAAAGTAAATGTTAATCTCCTTTCTTTGTGTCTGGCTACAATTAGTTAAGAATATTCCTAAGAACTGCAGTTAGTTTGTTCTTGTCGGATCGTGACTAGGGTTGAAAAACAGCAGCTGCCGTGGGCTCCTATCGAAATAGTCACGTCTCTTGAAATGCACAGAGCAGCTAATGAGCGAGATGAAAGGTGTCTGATATTAATGCCAGCAAGCGCAGTCTCGCTTACAACACACAGTTTCCAAGAGTCAGTTTGCAGTCACAGGCGTATGGCACAAACTATGAAAACGTATTCAGTGTGTGCATTATTTCTTTTAGCTGTTTTCTTTTATTCTTGTAGCATAACCTGCCACCCTTTCATTTTAATGTCCAGAAAATCCATAAAACAATGTGTTTCTGCACATGGAGCACATTCATCTCGTTCTGATGCGAGATGCAGTTTTTGTTTTTTTAAATAAAGGTTACTATTGTGTCTCTCGACCACTTGAGATTTTCACAGGACTTAAAATCATTTCATGAAGAATGAAGCCAATAATTTTACGGGAATAATTGTACTTATCGCTGTCTAAAATTACGGCACAGTAGACTTGTTAGATAGCTGGAGTCTAATCTTCAGAGCTGCTTGTGTTCAGTTTATCATGTGTATCATTAGGTTTTCCATGAATCATTTAGACTCAAGGCACAAATTGTATTTTGTAAACACAAACATGCAATTCTGTGCGATTTTTAGCATGTGAAATGATTGCACTTCAAGAGAATGAGTGAATAGGTTAACCGTTTTTATGAGTGAAATCAGTAAAGGAAAAAGAAAAAATAAGTACAATAGTCAAATGTAAAAAAAGAAAAAAAAAATTACACAGTGACAAATTAGAAAAAGCGAAAACAGGAAAAAGAAAATGTGTTTATGATGTGAAATACAGGCCTCTAGCAGACTGAAGCCAGCCTGTTTAAATTCCATCCCTTCTTCCAAATATTTATGTTGTGTAACTTTGCCTTTTTATATCAACCATTTGTCCTTCTCCGTCTTGCCAAGAAGAGAAAAACTATTTAAGAAGAGTCTGACCTCGGTGATGTGAAAGTCATGGGCTTCGTTGGTCATTTATTGACAAAGAGGTTTATTGGATCAGGGGAAAAATATTTACAGGCTGTGCTACATGAGCTAATGTCATTTGCTATGAACACACACCCGTCTAAGCAGAACAGGTGTTTTTTATTGTTTGAATGTTAAACAGAGCACTCACACAAAAGAGCACAGACAAACACACGCAATTTTTATTTGTGAACCAAAGTGTTTTATGTGCATATGTAAACAACATTTGTAGAAGTCTGCTGTTAAAAACAAACTAAGAAAAGTAAATTTGAACGGGAATTTTAATTAAACTTTTTGTGATCAGAAAGAAAATAATAAAATCAACGATCACTATAAACCTGCACATTATAGCCCATACTCATGCCGCTGAGCACATACAAGCTTAAAAATACATATGTGTGAGTATACACAAATGTTTTTTAGATCAGACTGCATTGTCTGGCGGCCCAGGTTTAAGTAACACAGTAGCTACTGTTCATGTGAAAGCATGAGTCAAAAAGAGATAAACACAGGATTACAGCTGACTGCTATAAGTTGGACAGACCTAAAGACCCCTGGGTCGCACCCCAGTGCAGCGGTGTAAGGTTTCAGCCTGGTGTGAGACTGGTAAAATGATCTGAACACTCTGTGTAAAAACTGTGAAACCAAACTGACGAGCTTCCTCCAACTAGGATCCCGCTTTGTACAAATAAGCAGGCATGTCCTTCGGACAGATCCCAGTCTATGTCAATCAGCGTGCTGTCAGTGAAAGCACCATGCAAAATGGTTGTTATCCTTCACACCAGCTGGCTCTGGTTTGCCAGGTCATGGTGTTATCATAACACATATGGCTGAGCACACTGTGGCAGGTGAAGCCATTATCACTGACTCTGGGCTGTAGTATAGCTGGTACAAAATGTAGATTTATTTAAAAAAATTCAATAAAAACAACAACAAAAAAACCCAGCTGTATCATAAGAGGCGAGGAACTACAATAATCTGCCACCTTTTGAAATGCAAAAGGCCTATTTCAATCACAATTATTTCCCAGTTAAATCTAAATATCGAGCAGATTGTCATCCCAGATTGGATGGAAAGTGTATAGTGACACAACATATCTCCGCATCGTTGGTTTGTGGTCAGCAGAAACAGCTACTGTTCTCAGCCTGCGCCAACTTTGACGATGATATCAATGCTGCGGTCAAGCTGTCTGGGCTTTCTGACATAGACAAGGTTTTACGGGTCAGGCATTAGAGAAGACACTGAGCAGTGAGGAAGACTTTTGTTCTTTGTAGTGTTCCAAGGGCATAAACAGCCTATTCCTGGATCTGTTTATTGAGTACAACTTGCATTGGCCTCTATATGTATATTCTGATGGTAGCAGTGTCATTGGCACAGAGCTGATAATAGATTTATCACTCCTGTGTCTGAAGTTGTTAAATATCATCTTGCAGGCCAGAAAGCATTAAAGTGCGGCATGGCAATTCACCAATCTAGCTCGAATGATCCACGTCTCTTGTTAAGGGATTGTGCGAACAGTAACGCAATATTCCTTCAAATCGGAATCCAAAAAGTCAAAAGCAACCTTAAAACAAAAAGTGCGAGCACTGTCTCAAGTTATGAATCAGAATTTTGTGATACAGAATCACATGTTATTTATAGATTATTCGTGATGAGTGCTTCATGTGTTCTTTGATACAGTTGCTACTGATTACGTTTCAACAAGCATAGTAGAATGACTTTGAGACCATAACCCCCCCCCTTTATACATTCTACTCTTCATGGCTATTGGACCCAGTGTGAAGTGTATGTTAGCTTTAGGTGTTCCCTGAACAAATTCCCTGTAAAAACAGACACCCTGGCTGCTGGGCCAAGGTGGAATTACGGCTCCCGGTCTGCCGCACACATGGGACTGTCTGTCAGGTCTGTCAGCCCAAGAAGCAGGAAGAGGAGGAGGGGCACCAAGAAAATTGCAATTGCAGCATAATGGTTGCAGAAATAAGACACCATGATTTAACAAGCTGAATTTACTGCTTTCTGGGCTAACTGGAGTTCAGTGATGTAAAAGGAACATCAGTAGGTGCAGTGGCTTTTTCTTAAAAAAACAAAACAAAACAAAACAATAACAAATAAAATCAGCTCGTGGTTGTAAGCGACTTATACATTTTCAGGGGGCACATAGAAATGTTGAACAACCGCTAAAACTAAGACAAGTAAATGTGCATTAGGGTGAATAATTCAGCCTGCTTTTAAATTGCAACATCCAAGGATTATTATTATCATCTAATTTCCATGTTTGCTCCCTAAATTCCTATTGTGATACAGACATGAAATAAAAAAAATAAAGAATTGATGGTTGTGATTCAAATAAGGAAAAGATGCACACGTGCAATTTGAAAATAAATGAATCAATATCAAGTTGGACACAATAAGTCTGTTGATATTTGAGCTGGGAATGAAAACGACATGAACTGTTAATGTTATTTGTTGTAATAAAAAGCTATAAAGATAAACTATAATTGGTCATAGACAACATATTGTCAGAAATAAATGAAATGTGGGCGATTAATATAAAAGCACAGTGATTTTAAAGAAAATCCAAAACCATCTCAGAGTTTCACATTCTGCGTATCTCATCTCTGCAGCCTTCTATTGCTCCATTAGGAGGGTTTTCCTCGCATTGCTCAGCCTTCTGCTCATGTTGAGCAGTGCTGGTGTCAAATGTGTGAAATGCCTGAAGGCAGTCAGCTGACAAGACTCTAAATCCAAACAAGAAAACTTTTATTATCACTGCTGCTCTACTGCCAGTGAACTATGAATAGATGCAATGAGGTGGGCTGTATCAAGGAGGGAAATGACATGGCATCCCGTGTGTTAGTGTTGCCGTGATCCAGCAGGTTTAATGAGCACGCACAGCAGCTCAAGAGTCCCGTCCTGTTCATTGTGGGGTTGGCATGTTTGTCAAGTTCACAACTGAACAAAACGGACTCAGCATTTTGCTGGTGGGGGTGATTATTAAATTCTAAATACGGTAAGGTTATGTTCAAAGGATTTTTTTTGCCATGATCTGTGTTGTGTTTCAAACGTATGTTTTGTTTTGTTTTTATTATTATTTGCAGCCGTTTCCGCCCAGAAAAACAACAGTAGGCCGAGTTGTTCACATCTGCAACCTCCCTGAAGGCAGCTGCACAGAGAACGATGTCATCAACCTGGGACTACCCTTTGGCAAAGTCACCAACTACATCCTCATGCGCTCTACCCATCAGGTACAGTGGGCTTCATCGGTTATTTGTGAACGTTTGTCAATTTGTATTTCAGAAACATTAAATTTGTCTCTATTTGGTGGCACATTATTGAAAGGCATACACGTTTAATCAATGAGATGAAGCTCAAAATAAGCACCATGCAGGTGAATGGTTACTGCCATCTCCTCATTTGCCAGATATTTACCTCAAGAGTTGATAGACGCCATAGCAGAGTCCAACAAAAAGAATATGTTTATATAGCATTGCTCTGTGACTACTGGATGTGTTCATGTGTTGGCCACATCAACTTAAAGGTCTGTAATATGTCAGTATTTTGTTTCAGCTGCCTTTGGGTGTACAAAAATCTATTTTAAATGGTACTAATATGTAAAAATTTAACGGACAGTTTAGTTTCCAAAGCAAAATTGCATCCTAAATGCATCCAAGTATTAAATGTCTCAACATCCAAATGACCGACTAACCATTGGGCCTGTTTATGATTATCAATAGCTTTTTTCAGCTATAACTGTAATGTGGTATCACTCAGTTTGCCGTGACCTGCTGGCAGTTTATCTACCAGTACATGACAGCTCATTCAGGTTCATAGGTTTCATTTATCATAATGTGACTGCAACATTAATCTCACCCCGATCAAATTTAAGGCATTCATACTAAAATAATAGTCCTGGTTACACAGAATAATGTGACACTCTTGGGGATTTATTATGGCTATGAAATGTAATACTTTGCAATAATAATTTTGAAAGATTCACTTACATCGACCCAGACAGATGTGAAATACTGTATGTTATATATCATACAAGAAAGACCATATCACTCTCAGGATGGCAATATTGTCTACAGCAAAATTTTTCTTTCCCTATCAGGCATTTCTGGAAATGGCCTATGTCGAAGCAGCTCAGGCTATGGTTCAATACTATCAACTGACTCCAGCAACGATTCACAATCAGAAACTTCTCATACGAATGTCTAAGAGGTACAAGGAGCTGCAACTCAAGGTAAGACTGACAAACAAAGTAAACAGCTAGTTATTGGGATTTTTGGCAGAGCTAAAAAGTTCTTTTCTGTTTAGAAACCAGGAAAAGATGTCCAAACAATCATTCAGGATATTAACTCTCAACGGGAAAGGGATGAAATGCAAGAACTTGAACAGTAAGTCAGTCAGTTGTTTGCATTACTGAACTATTTAAGACACTATTATTGTTGGGAGGCAAAATGGAAACTGTTTGACGGGAAAATGTCAGTTTTGTTTTTTGTTTTTTTTTTATCTGACAAATAAGTACTTAAGTTGAATCACTGCAATATTTCCCAACAAGAGTTATCCAATACAGTGTACAGTTTTAGATCTCCTGTCTTATGTCTGCAGCTACATGCCAGAACGAGCACGTTCCCGTAGTCCTATCAGCCGCTCTATGAGTCCTCACTCCCACAGCCCCAGTTTTACCTCGTGCAGCTCAGCCCACAGCCCGCAGGGGCCACCTGTGGGCAGAGTTCCAGAGAGGAGCAACAGCCTTGGCCCCTGCCGGGTGTCTTGGGATTGGCCGTCACATTCAAGAAGGGGTGAGGATGAAAGGGAGCGGGATGACCCATGGAGGAATGGCGGAAACATGGACGACGATTGGCCAAATGGACGGGGGACTGATCGTCGGAAGGCCTACCAGAAACCCTTGGATCATATCAGCTCAAGATCTATAGATGAGCGAGGAGGGGGTGGCGGGGGCGGTGAAGATCGGATGAGGGGCAACAGAAACTGGCACTCACAGGGTAGCCCTCAAGGCTTGTCTTTCAACATTTACAGGAACATGGAGGACGACTTCCACACAAAAGAGCAAATGTACAAGTCAGACAAGCCTCCCAGACCTCCATACCAAAGGCATGATGCAAAGCTAAAGAGGAGGGATGGTGGTGACTACCACGGTAGGCCGAGGCACTCTGAGTTTGAGATGAGTGAGGAGACAGTTTGCAGAACATCAGAGGAAAGGAGGCAGAGTTCGCCAGGCAGGGGCAGGAGCAAAAGGACAAGCCGGAGGCACGCCAGTGAAGAAAAGCACGAGAGAGAGAACACTACTGAAAATATTGTGAGTAACTTTTGCAAATGCACATTACTGCCCATGCATATGCTTTATGTGATTTCTACCACCTAAGTCGCTGTTTTCCTCAGGATCACCAGTCAAAAGAAAAATCTGTTTCACCTCGGCAAGCCACTAAACCTAAAGAATCTGCTGAATGTAGTAAAGCTACAGATGCTGTAAGTGAACACTTTGATCTGTATGGACCCTCATTTCATTCTTTACCATTTAAACCTGTTCATGATCTCCTAATGGCTCTTTCTTTCATCCATTTGACTAGGAGAAAGGGTGGGAAAGTGGAGCGGACACCGATGAAGAGTCTTGGTATCCTAAAAACATGGAGGAACTGGTCACTGTTGATGAAGTAGGGGGAGAGGATGATTCCATTATTGAGCCCGACCTTCCTGAGCTGGAGGAGTACGTGTCCTGCCCCAAAGAGTCTACAGAGGAAGAAGCAGCAGAGAAGAATGCATTACCTGCACCAGCCTTGGAGGAGCAGAACACATTGAGCAAGAGATCTGACCAGGATGAGGCCTGTGGGAATACTGGAGACCAGGCTGAGACGTCTTCGACTGAGAAAACGGGACATGTTTTAACCGAATCCAGTTCTGAGCAACAGGAAGTCAGTCAGGAGACTCCTGAGATGCCAGTCGCTAATCTGTGTGACTTCCCCAGTGAGGAGTTCAAGGCTGCGCTGGAGGAGACATGTTTAGAGGATAAAGTAACCAACACTGGGCCATCAGAAGAGCCAACTGAAGATCATGTCAGAGAATCAGAGGACAGCAAGGCCAAGGACGCAGCACAAGTCATGGAAACAATCACAAATGGGGCACAAATCAAGGCTGGCGTTCTTAAAAAAGGTACTTTCCAAATGAGAAATTAATTAAAATATCAATTCAAGGATAATACGAATATAGATTTAATTTCAGGATGACCCATTAATTGTTACACAAACATTTTCACACAGAATCTATTTTTAAGTTTTCTTTTCTTTTCTTTTCTTTTTTTTTTGCTGCCAGTCGTTTCTGCATTTATTCCTCTTTTGTGCCAATTCAGACCAATTATTTTATCAAGCCATAGTCCTGGTTTTACTATAGACATTATAAAATAGAATTAATCAATACAAACACGTGTTGTTACTATATAGTCCTTATGGGGCTGACTTATACTGCTAAACATTTAGCAAAATTGTCACAAAACGGGGTTGACAGAAAAAAACTTGCACACTTAATTAGTGAATATCATATTAATAGAAAACTGGGAAACATCCTACACATTGTCCATCACTTTTGATAATTTACAAGGCTTTACAATTTAAAAGCTTCCAACATTTAAATTCCTTTCAACTCATACCTTAAATGTATTAGAAAATTAGAATCTGACATGGATAGTTAAAAAAGTCAAACAATGTGGACCAGACTTCAGAGAGAGAAAAAAAAATCTAGTTTGTAATGATTTTTTTCATTTTGCACCTGCAATGGTTTCCTCCCCCGGCCCAGGTCTCAAGTTCTGTGCAAATTGGTTCAGACTGTGTAACTAAGGAATAAATTATCAGCTTGGTTTGGATAAAATATATAATTTCAGGAAAAGTTTGTATCTTTCCTTAGTGGATTTTCTGTTTTTCTAATAAATTAAACGCCTTTCACAGGAATCGAGGCCCCTTCACCATCTCCTGAGCAAGACAAAGCTGTAAGTGAACACAGCATCCCTTTGGGTAAGCGTAACGCCGTTTACTACTATTCTGAGTGCATTAAAACACGGTCGGTTTCCTATTTCATCTGTAAATCTCATGATGCTTTAAATGGACTGAGGTGCCATAATAATGATAAGATTGAACCAGGTTTCAATGGCTGCAAATTAATAATTAACTTATCCCGATACACCTCAGACTATTTTTAAGCTTTGCCACAACGCGGGCGTTCATGGAGTCTTGAGCCGTTCGTCTTAGTCCTAGAAGATACAGTGTTATCAAATGCATCATTAAGCGCACCGACAACCCGGTGCATTAGCACTCTAATTGGTTGTAATTGCTTGGCCACTTGCTGACCTATTTCCAAGAGCAGATAGCCAAACACACCACGCAAGAGATGAGTATTTATATGATCATTGGAGCTACAGTGACAAAGACAGGGCCTGTGTTGGACCTACAGCATGGAGACATATACCAGTCCTGATGAGGTGTGGCGCTCAAGAGCTGTGTGTGCTGTGAGTTGTGGGGTTATTTCTGTTGTATAATCCCCCAAGATTGAGTCTGACTGTCCAATGCAAACTGTGTTCACTAAGTATAAAACACTGAGGAGCCGTCTGGTTGTTGTTGCGCCCACCTTTTTCATTTTTTACTGTCACAATGATCTTAAACGGGAATGCTGAGACTCAGATATATGTTGAAACGTAGTTAGAACTGGTTGTTAAAAGACACGTCTGAATGACATGCTGTCGCAATATCAGTGATCTTGTAATTTAAGTTCATCAAATCAAGATAAAGTGGTTGTATGGGAAGATAAACAGAATCTTGTTGTGATTGAAGATGAGAGCAGTGTTTTGAAAGGTGCACCCGTAGCAGAGATGCCACCTTGTTCAGCTTGCTCAAGGGTATTTTTAGAAACACCATTGAACCGCAGAACCTGGCATTTATCTGCCTATGTCATTATGATTTCTGCAAGTAAATTCTGATATTTGTGTTTGTTGTCTAACAGGAGTGGAGTTCATTGTGCCAAGGACGGGCTTCTTCTGTAAACTCTGCGGATTATTCTACACCAGTGAGGAAAACGCAAAGATCATACACTGCCGCAGCACTGTGCACTACAGAAATCTGCAGGTACACACTGCACAGCGAAACACCAGTCCTTCGGCTGACAATGATGACGAAAGGTCGTTTGTGTGAAAACGTTTGACATTTTCAGAAAGCTCTCCCCCCTGAATTATACGAGCACGTTGAGCCTCGGGAAATCAAATGCGTGTCTTTGTGCAGTGTGCATATATGCAACCTGTGGACATCGCTCCACTGTACTGAAGGATTACTGACTGATTACATCAGCTGTTTTTGGGTTAGTCAGTAATCTGTGTGTCATGTTCATTGTATTCAGAAGTTAATTTATTTTAACTGAGTGCCTACGCAATCAGCACAAATTGTAATGTTTGTATTTATAATATTGATTACTGATTAATAGTATTTAATCAGTGAGAAATACTGCTTTTAACTTCTACATTTATTTGACCTTATATGGCTAAGTGAAAACTCAGCTATATTCAGACATTTTATCCTGCAAATGGTTAATTGATGAAACAATTGAGAGATTGCTATAATAATGAAAACACGTGAACACAAATTTAGAAAAAGCACACTGAATATATACCGACATACCCCAGCACACTCAGATGCCTATAAACTTGCAAATGTATTAGGTTTCTGATTATTGGCGATTCAGCACAGCACCTTCTTATATGTCTCTTGTCCTGGGAGTTCAGCCAAAGCCAGATGAGCAGCGATTCCCTCACATTTGATGGATTACATTCCAAGAGGGAAACAAAAAAATGTTTTAAACAGTTGTCCTGTCCATCAAAACCTTGTGTGTGGGTGTGTGTCTGAGTGTGTGTGTGTGTGTGTGTGTCTGTCTGTCTGTCTGTCTGTCTGTATCTCCTAATTCTTAATAGTTTTACATAAGTGTTTGTAATTTTTTGACTATAGATTTGTTTTATTTTACTCACACAGTTGAACAACAGTAGTTCTGAATTTTAAAGAACATATAACCATTAATTTACAATTCTTGAATAGGGGAATGACTATGTGACTATAGTGATACAGTCCATGTACTTTATCATAAAAAATTCAACAGTTTCTGATCAGTTTCAGTTTAAATCCAAAACAAAATCACAGTTTTTCAACACAGACCTTCATTAACAAAAATCAAGTGACTGCAGTTCTGGACACTTTTAACAATGTAATGAAAACAGTTTTTATGATATCAAGCAGCCAGAAATGGGGTTAAAATTACTCAATTATCGCCCCCATGCACCGTACATCGTTAACATTTAAAACTGAATTCCTCCTTTTTTAAAGTTTTTTGACATTAAAAAAAAGACGTATTTAATCAACAATATTCAATATTCATTCAACCTGCCTCACGAAAACACTTAGAACACAGACCTTTGTGTTGTTTAATTCACAACTGCTTTTTTAAAAATACAGTTGTATGCGGTGTATATTCGGATATATTTTGTATTATTGCTTTTTACTCTTTCTTTCTCCCGCTCCCCCACAGAAATACCTATCTCAGCTGGCAGAGGACAGCCTTTCAGGCAAGCTTTCTGAACCTCCTGCTGTGAAGTGACACCAGTGTGACCTCTCACCTCTTGGAAAGATTTATGTATGATGTGAGTGCCAGGCTGTGGTCAACTACAGCACAGGTAATGTGACACATGTGAAAGACAGAGAATGTGGACTTTGATTATCAACCACTGGTTGAGATATTTTGTGGAGAGGGATAGCCAGATATCTTAAATGTCACTGACCATCCCCCCTAAAGCTCTCAGTTTTGTATATACCTACAGTGTTGTGTATAGTGAGGCCACAATATTAAATTGCAATGTTCTGCTTCCTTTTGGCTTATTTGTTTTTTCTTACAGTTTTGATTTATTCTGTTGTGAGGGATTCTTATTTCTTCATATTTTGCAAATGAAAATGTATTTATAATGAGGCTGAACTCAGGAAAAGACAGACTTATACAGGGTGATCTTCTGTTAGTCCATTTTTCAAGTTTCAATCAACTATTCTCATGAGATCACCTCATTTTTAATTTGGTCCGTATATCATCTTAGCAACACTTACTCATTTGTCACAGTAAAATTACTTGAAATATCCATCAAGGAACCTTTTTACTCAGTTAAAAAGCTGGGTCAGATTCTCAGGTTTGTTGTATTTGTTAAGCAGATCTCAATGTATAGCATGCTATTTTTTTGTATCTTCAGGGCTTGCAGTTTTTATTTAATTTTGTGTCATTTTGTGCAATAAAATATCTGTCAGGTAAAGAAAAATGCACATCATTTGGACTAATAATGATGCTGCCAAAGATCTTTATGTTAGAGAAAATTTCAGTTGAATTTATGAAGTTAATTTATAAAGGACATCTCAGTCATATTTACCAAAATATAATGCCTCAAATAGAGTACCTTAAACTGGACCATGTATTTAATTAAACATGTGATTTGTTTCAAAACGATTTGCTAAGCCAAGCTCTGTATTTGTATACTGTGAATATTGATCCTGTAATATTAATGATGGTGTTGTTTTCATATGATTTTTTCATGTGACTTTTCTTTTCTTTTTGATGGAAAAATATCTTCAATAAAAGTTTCAAATATCTGAGTTGCCTCAACAGCCCATTACTCTTCTAACCTATCACTGTGTTTATAATCTTATGCTGTCATGAACACCCCAGAGACAGGGTACCGTTCATCTTCCATTTTCTTTACCACATTGTGACGGGATTTTGTAAAAGGTTTGTTATGACAGAGCGCCCCCACGTGTCGAGGCAAACTACTAAAAACACAATTAATCTGCTCAAATACTTGTTGTTTTGCATTTTGCACACATTTTCACCGTCGCGCGTTTATTTTTGCTTATTTCCACTGAGTGTAATCATTATTAACAATCACAACATTGGCAATGTGAAAAGCAAACGTTGTAAACATTGGTCGGACGCAGGACAATGGGCCGGACTGGGTGCAGTTCACAGCGCTAACAGCAGATGGAGCCCGCTCATAACCCACTTCACAGGGCTTCACAGAACATGCCAGAAGAAAAACTCCTGTGTTGCTTTTTCATTGGCTCGTCGTTTCAAAAACAATGGTCCCTCCAGCCAATCAGAGAAGAGAGTGACGGAACTGCGAACCCGTGTTGCTGGGCAGGCCAAGCTAAAACGGTGTTTCTATCGGAGTTAGACAGCTGAACACAACAGACGGTCAGTGATTTGTACTACGAGTTATTTAACCGAAGGCAGATCAGACGGGGTATAAATTAATGTTTTTCAAGTGCTTAATGATTTGATCGATGACGCATGACCAGCTGGCTAACATAGTCTGCAGCCTGATTTGATCTTAACTGGCGTTAGGGTCTCCACAACAGAAAAACGGCGAGTCAGCGATGTTTTTAATATCAGTCAAACTAACTGCAAAGTGCGAGTTTTTACATTTCGGTGCATCAGCAGACACCGTGTTTCATGTGTGTGCTTCAGACAGTGTGGAGGTTTTGCGTTGACGCAGCTCCTTCATGGACTGTAACCACTGAAGATAACGCAGCGTCAGCCATTGTTTGTCAACACTGGCCGTGTCTGAGGGGGGGGGGGGGGGGCTGTTGTGTTGCGCTGTGTGTGGATTTCATGCCATTTCTGTTTTCTCCACGATATTTCAGGTACCGTTTGAAATAGTTTCACACGTTGCCCTGCTGCGAAATCTCTGTTCTACTGTGAAACATGGCAACTGACTGCGAGGCCTGGCTGAACTCGAACCCCGTCGGTAAGTGTGATCAGCTGGATGTGATGCAGGGCGCTGGGACTTTGCCACGCGGAAGTGATGCATTAACACAGTTAATGTCTTCGTGCCATTATAGCATGCGGTTCACAAGAGTATAGATATGTGCGTCAGCTTCTGTTTTCCTGAACTCCTCTGCACTGAAGGGGCTGCTTACTCCTTTGTCTTTCAGCTCAAACATAAATCCCCTGCCATTTTTTTTTTTTTTTATGATCCAACAGAGGCCGAGGATCTGAGTGATTCCTTTGCTTCTGGAGATGAAGACAATGGGAGGTTGGCTGTTGCCAGCAAAAACATAAACAATGAGATCAATGGCAACTGGCTGTCCTCCTCAAGCAATAGTATCCACGAGGCACGTCTCAAGGCAAAGGCCAAGAGGAGGCTGAGAAAGAACTCCTCCAGGGATTCTGGCAGGGGGGACTCTCTCAGCGACAATGGGGATGTGGTCAGGGGAACCTCTGCTACACCCACCAGCCCCAAGAGCAAGCTGCTGGACAGAAAGTCCAGACTGGGAAAGGGCAGAGGCCTGCCAAAGAAAGGTATGAAGACATTTTGAGTCCTTACGGTAAATATCAGGTTAATTTTGTGCTGCCGTATAACATTGGAACACCAAAAAGACCTAAAGTGCAAGCTTGTTTTAATTTTTAGAAGGATAAACTTTTGTTCAGAATTATCAGACGGAAGAAGTTAATTTTAGAGCCACTGGTGTTGGTGCCCAATACTTGAAAGGGAAGAAGGGCCTTCATCTTTGTGTGACCTGCTGTTATCACCTGTTGGCCTTCCAACTTGGAGACATAAACCAATTAGCATGTAAACAAATGGCTGGGTGATTTTGAGCAGCTCCCACTGAACTGCAGCACCCGTTTCTTGCCATCTGTTCATTCGAGCCTTCCTGAAAATTTCCACAGGACGTTGATAAACTGTGTTTCTCTCATACATAATGTTATTGATGCAGAGTATGTGACATAAATGTTCCAGCCTTTGCACCACTGAAAGTCCCTGCAGGGATTTATAAATTGTGAATTTAAAAGGAAGACAGATCATTTGTCCTGTGTTTCTTAATGTACTGCTGTGATTTGAAAGTAGGGTGAAACAGCAACAGACGTTCAGCTGAGAATGTTGCATGATGCTCTCATGTAATATATATATATATATATATATATATATATACTTCTCTGTATCCTTCTTTCTTTTGTACGCAAAGCGAAATCATCAAAAATGCTGAAACTCATCAGAATTTAGCGAGTATCAACATTCTCTCATAGTCAAGTTCATTCAGTGATGTAACCATAGAGCGCCTATGTCTCCCTGCAGACTGCAGGACAGTTTAGTCACTTTGCTCTTCCCATGGGCAGTAAAACTGGTGGAAATGTTTCTCTTGGCACTGTGTCTGTCCATTTTTCTGGTTACATAACAGAATGCCATGCTGCTGGTGCCTGTAATTTGAGCTGTGAGCTCTCCTGCATCAAAACCTAATACATTGCATTTTTGAAAGACAAACACTATGAATGTGCAGAATCCATCCAGTGGGCACAAACTACGATACCATAAACCACATTTTCTTGCTGAAGGCTTGCTAAATATCGCATTATGTTATATGTGAGATCATTGGGGAGGGCTTAGGCATGTCAAACAAGACGCTTTGGTATTGGGTTTCTTAAACTGTCTGCAGTCGGTTCACGCTGGCCTGAGGCCTAGCAGATGTTTGTTTGTGTGAGGTACAACCAAAGGGATTATATCATAGCACGTTGAGCCCTTGAGTGAAAAGAATTAACTCAAGCTTGGGTATTAATAGCAATATCAGTACCATTTGCAGTCTTTGAAGGACTTCAATGAAAATATTGCGCATATTTGAAAGCTATCTATTTATTATAAATTTATATGGTATATTTAAACAATTCATCAAGGGTTAGTCTCGTAACTTGATTTTTTTTTTAGTGGGTATGTTACCCTAAACCATTCATATTAAGGAACTCAATTAAAAGCTTTTTAATCCGCCAGATGTTACAAAACAAATGACATGTAATATATTTCCCTGGTATTGAGCAGCACAACCTTGTTGTTTCTGTTCTTCAGACCCCCACCTTCGTTATTTTTTTTTAAGGCTCTCGGTTTATGTTTCAGGCACATCATGTGAAGAGGCTCTAATACTCACAAAAGCCACTCCTTGACATCCTTCATTTAGTTACCATGAATTGGGAACCATGAATTTCACAGATGTTATAGCTATTTTATTTTATTTTATTTATTTTTTATTTTTTTAGGAAGAAACGTTTCAGGTAACCAAGATATGTGGGTCAGTCAACATTGTTGTTTTGCTTTAATGTGATTGATTGTGATGTTGTTATGTAAGCGGTCTTGCAACTGACCTTTGTCCACAGGTGGGGCTGGAGGCAAAGGTGTCTGGGGTCGGTCTGGTGAAGTTTATGAGCCAGAGGAGGTAGATGAGAAAGACCCCAACTATGATGAAGCTCAGGTAACAACTGTCGGGTTGTTATTTTTCTTGTTGTTGTTGTTGTTGTTGTTTTTTTCTTTTCATCAAAACAAAATTTCTTCAGTAGAAACATTTTATGTCAAATCAGGGCTTTCATTGTTGGACTGCTCTAAGTGTAATGTAACATTTGCAGTTGCTGGTGCATCTATGCACTTCTAATGTCTTTACCTCAGATGTTAGGTTTTTCCTGTGCCCCCTTTAATAATAATAATTGTAATAATAATAATGCATGTAATGAAGGTTTACTCGCAGTAGTGGAGGTGAGGTTCAATATAGTGGGAAAGGTACTCTGTTCCTGTGCAGAAAGGAAAATAGACTCTTTTTTGGCTGACGGCTTGTAACACAAGCCCTAAGTCCCTGGTTGGCATCCATACTTGGTCCAGCCGTGGACCAGGTTTATAGATAGTCACTAATAAAAATCTCTAAATCTAGCGACAATGCGCTAAGTTGGCAACACTGGAGGCTGTAAACACCCCCTTTATAGAATGCGCTTGCTCAACGAACTTCAAGTTGGTGATTTGGCTTTAGTCCAACCAGTGGTGATCTTTCAGTCAGTCGGTGATATCCCAGATTATAGGGTTGGCCCCACTGTTGTGGTCCAGCCAAACATTTATGTTATTATTGTAATATTGGTAACCATTACATGTGCTGTATCATTGTGTTTCAACAGGAAAACTGTGTGTATGAGACTGTGGTCCCCCCGCTGGATGAGAGAGACTTTGAGAAGACAGTCACGCCCATAGTGCAAGAGTACTTTGAACATGGTGACACTAATGAAGTAGCGGTAAGTTCCACGCCATTATGCAGGAAATTATCTGTATTAATTTGAGGACCACATACTGCTACAAGTTAACGCCACTATCCACATCTAGGAGCTGCTCGCTGAACTGAACCTAGGGCCCATGCGAGGCGATGTGCCTTCACTTGCTGTATCGCTGGCCCTGGAGGCTAAAGCCAGTCATCGGGAGTTAACCTCCAGGTTGCTGGCTGACCTGTGTGGGCCTGTTCTGTCCCGCAACGACATGGAAAACTCATTCGATAAACTGCTGCGAGAGCTGCCCGACCTCGTCCTGGATACACCGGGAGCCCCACAGGTGAGCAAAGATGAATATTGGTGTCTGTTTACATCTGTAGCTCAGTCAACAACTTAGTGAGTATGAATATGTACCAGTGCTGAATATAAACCTTACCCTAAATTGAAGTCAAGCTGACGATTTACCTCAAAAATCACAATTCTCATGCAGCTTTCTTTGCTGATATGGGTCAGTGGTAAATAAATTTCCATATTCAATGGAGCAAATTTCTTGAGTTATAGTAAAGACAATTCATGTACACATACACACAAAATGTTTTTCTAAAACATCTGAACTTATTGCTGCTATCTATAAAACTGATCTGCGACCTAGGTTCACAGTCAACACAAAAGGCTCTTCAGACTCCGAGCTGAAAGAGATGTTTCTGTTCGAGGGTGTTTGAGTTTTTAATCTCTGGTGAAGCACAGTGGAACAACTCTGTGGTTTCATGTGTTGATGTGTTAGAGAGAGGTAGCATGTGGTTTGTGTATTTGAGCTCTTTCCTTTTCAGCCTGTGCAGACATGAGATCTCTGGCCATTGTGTGTCTGTGCTCACAAAACGCAAGCTCAGCGAGGAACGCTCAAAGGGTTATTGGTCATCCTCCCCCTGACACCCCTCCTTTCACTGTCTCACCAGTCATTTCTGTCCCACTCTCCCAGTTCTCTGTGGGTTTAAAAAGGCTGTTCTGCCTCTGCCCTGCCCCCGCTTATCCTCCATTTACCCTTTCACTCTCTCTTTCTCAGTTTCCCATACGCACACTCCTCTTTCTTTTCGTATGCCCACCAGTCTAGCCACAGCCGCAGATCAGATGAGACTGAGCTGCCTGTTGTCTGCACAGAAACAATGACCATTGATGAGCGCAGTCTTTTTGGGGGCCAGAACAGCAAAGTGTGCTCTTTTATTTCTCTAAATCGTGTGCTCACATGACTAGAAACACACACACACATGCCTCTGTCAGTCAACTGTCATGTCTGTGGTCTTAGCCTCTGGTTGTTCAAACGAAATCAATAAAAAAAAAAAAAATAGAATATGCACCTTTTTATGCATTAAAATGTAAAACACAACAACTAGACCTATCTTTTGCACTTCATTGAGTTTGAACGCTTGATTAAGTCATTTGAACAAGGGATGCTAGCAAGGGCATCATATCACTGGGCATGTGTAAGCACTTTGGTTGCTGGCTCTCGTCTACATTTAAGTCCATGCACTTTTTAGTTCTTTTTTTCATTTTTATAATTTAACCGCTTGAAGAATTTTATTTCTGTAGTAGTTGAAAAAACAATTGAGTAAACAAACTGTAAACAAATTTTCTAATGTGGAACCATGTACTTATGTATTTTTTTTTTTATTGAGGTCCCTTATGGCAAAAGATTACATATTGAGCATTTTTATTAAAAAATATAAATAAATTCTTAAATTTGAGAAAAAAAAAAAAAGGGGGGGGGAAGCAAAAATAACAAGCTCTTAGTAGGACAGTGTTGCTCTATACTCTCAGAAATATTCTTCCTCCTTACATACACAGTTTTGGTTGTCAATCATACATGGACATGGGGTTTTTAACATTTTGACACACAACCAAGCCACTGCTCTGGTCTAGTGGCTTGGTTGGAATACTGAGGAGAATATTCGGGTGAATCAAGTCCCAATACAATATGGCGCTATGGAGTTGGTTTTGAGTTCTTTTCAATTTTTTAATTTTTTGTGCTTCTCTTACAGTTGGTGGGCCAATTTATTGCACGAGCTGTTAGCGACCAAATATTGTCCAAAAGCTATGTTGAAGGTTACAAAGGCAAAGTTGACTGTGAATACACAAGGTAAGTGATTGTTAGCAACAACATGATGTGATCATAATATCCTATTTCATGTTCTTGCTATGAAAATCATAAGGGATTACTCCAAGGTTTTATGCACATGCAAGAGACTTTAGTGACTGCTAAAAGGAGGGGATTCAGTCAATTTTGCATGTTTAAGTTTTACATCATGCATAAAATGAAACAAGATTGTCTTCCTCCTGTTCATACTGCAACACAGCGATCCCATCATAATGTGCATTCGGTGTAAGTAGTGGGGAACTATTTCCAATATGTTTCCTTTTTAGTTTGTTATGTAAGCTAACCACTCATAATTCCAACCGCACAGGCTTCTCCAATCACACAGGACAGAAGTATAATAATAACTACATATCCATGGTGACCATAACAGTCAATGTTTGTGCCGACAGAGCATAACTGAGAGCCAGTAACAGTTTTGCTCCAGATAAATTTTTAACACAAAATTTTGTGTGGAAATAAGGTGGATTTTGTACACGTTTTACATTGAAAGTGCATTAGAGGGAGATCTTTAAATTGCCCTTGATTAATGGGGGAAAAAAAGAAAAAAGAACAGTCACAATACACAAATAGCCATCCATCTGAGTTTGGTTTTAGGATGGATATGAAAAACTGTAAGGATATCTTTTAAAGACAGTTGTCACTTCAGGATAAAAGAAGCTGGACTATGAGAGGAGGAAGAGTCTGAGCTTAACTTGTGTATGTATAAAGGAAAGTGGGGATATTTTGAAGATAAAGGAAACAGAATTAAAATCTGTTGCGGGATCATGTGTAAGAAACAAGACCCTTAAAGTGGGAAGAAATGGAAGCTTTCCTAAAGTAATAAAAGCAAACATTTGCACACTGTAACCCGTGCAACCGTTAACAGCATTCAAAAAAACCTACCAGTGTGGGCGAGAGGAGATTGTATTGAATGTAGGAATGAAAGTGTGATAAGTTTAGCCCACAAATGTTTATCATCTTTCAGGGCAGCACTAGACCGGGCAGCAGTGCTGCTGAAAATGAATATGGGTGGGCTGCGCATAGACAACCAATGGGGGACAGGTGGAGGACAGAGACCTGTAATACAGCTCATCAAAGAGGTAAGTTTACATATTGCAGATCAGACAGGGGACGGTTCTGGTGATAGACCAAACCCTTGTGAGTTGTGGTCTCATGGCCTCTGTTGGAATCGGTTTATTTCCATTTTGTGTAGTCTGTCGTACAATTCCTCAAAATTCAGCTGAACTTTCATATAAAGCTCGGCTGGCTGGGAACACTAAACATGTAGAAGATTGTGTGACCTCTTCACCTATTTCAACATCTCTTTTGCTTCTATCTCTTAAGTCAGGCTACATGCTGACTCACTTTTAAATGAAAATCTCTATCCATATGAGTGATTTGGCTCAGTATCAATGTGTCCAGTGTGTGAAAATGTATATCACTTGACCAATAAGACCAAATAGTGGCATGAACATTGGTGTGGAGGTTATTTCAAAAGGTCCAGCTTCCAGCCACAGCAGTTTCAAACTAAAAAGGGAGAGGCATTTTTAGGTGCTCAAAAACTCCCTTGCGTGGGTGTGTTAAACTAAAATTTATTGGTGCGGATGGACCAATTTTTTTCTAACAGACACTTATCTAAATTTGATCATTGGGAGATCCCTTGAGGAAAGAAATTTTCACTTCTGTTTTTCTGAAATACTCAAAGAAATGCTTACAGTTGGCCATTGCTTTACAATTCTTTGTAAAGAAGACAGGTTAATATTTATTATTGCCTGTCTTGTTTTACCCTGCCAGATGAACTTGCTGCTGAAGGAGTACATCTTATCTGGAGATAGTAAGGAGGCTGAGAGATGCCTAAGAGATTTGGAAGTTCCCCATTTCCACCATGAGTTTGTTTATGAGGTAAATACTGAGCTATAGTTGGTATCAGGTAAAAACACAGGAGTCAAAAAAGTGAACCCATCATTTCCAAACGTTTTCTCAGTTTCATAGTTTATCTCTTTTTTTCTTTTAGTTCTCATTGGAGACTGTAAACACCTTCTGTGCTGTGTGGTCTGAACTAAATCAGCCACATGTACTGTGAATGCTCCTAGTACCTATTAGTAAAGGTTTCAAGCACTAATATAAGGTTGCGTATATTGTACTATTTCCTTCAGGCAATTGTGATGGTGCTAGAGTCCAAAGGAGAGAAAACATTCAAAATGGTCATGCAGCTTCTCAAGTCGCTCTCAGTGTCCTCTGTCATCACTGTGGACCAAATGAGAAGGGTAAGGTGCCACCTGCTGTCCAGATTATGTCCTGCGCAAAACGATTCCACCCACGAATCGGCTGACTTGCGCTTAAACCTCATGAAATATTGTTTTATAGACACTGTTTTTTTTTCCTCCCCTTTAACAGGGCTATGAAAGGGTGTATATGGATATCGCTGAAATCAACATCGATGTCCCTCGTGCATACTTCATCCTGGAGCAATTTGTTGACAAGAGCCTCAGTATGGGAATAATTGATGTAAAGTTAAGAGATGTTTGTCCCTGTCGGTATGTTCGCACGTTTCCTCAGATACACATGTTAGTTTGATCTTTATTTCAATTTATTATTTTGGGGATTTTGTTTTGTTTTGTTTTTTTTTTTTTGTTTTTTTTTTTGTTAATGTGATTTGTCTTTTGTCAGGGGCCGGAAGAGATTTGTCAGCGAGGGAGATGGCGGCATAGTCAAACTTGAAAGCTACTGAAGAGCACTTTTTATGTGCCAGGATGAGGATAAAGCTACTTTTTTACTTGCATATTTTTCCAGATTGTGGGGTACAATTTTTTTTTTTTCTTCTAACAATCAAGAGAATGTAAATTTCTGAAATTGAGGTGGGCTAAAAAAACAACACAAAAACAAAACCCTGCACTTTCGATTGAGACTGATGATCACTTTCTCTGAGGTGTTTCAATATAAACATTTACATAAGCTAACCCTTAAAGTGCCACACTTCTCAGTGTCAGTCATTCCGTGTTGTTTTGTACAGTATTTTCTTGATTTCACTGCCACTCCTCCTGTGTTTTCTAGAGAGCAATGTTTGTACAGAGTTGACTGGTTTGTGTCAAGAGCTTTATAAAGGAGTATAAAAAAATAAATAAATAAAAGGGAGCATGTTGGTTCAATGCAATACTGGCTCCCTAACTAGCTGCTGTTTCTATGCTGTGCTTGTCTTATTATTATTTTTTTTCTTTCTACCCTTAAGTTCACAAAAAGATGTCATCACTCAAGATATTGATATGAGAACAGTGCAAAAACAAATACCAGTCGTAAACCACAAAATCGTGTTTAGAGTGTTTATTTTTATATCTGGGCAATACAGGTGTGTGAAATGTACCAAGTATTGTTCATTGTTTGGTCATTAAACCATGAAAAAATTAATTCCAAGGCTGTCTTTGTGACTGTGACAATATAAATATATGCAATTAACCACTTTGCACCTGAGCTTCTTTCCTCAACAAGGAGGTGCTTATCTAATACTTTGATGTATAAGTTGTAGTTAGAATATAGATTCCGAATCTGAAGAAAAATACAGGACTTGATGACCAACTATGCTGGAAAGCGAAAGGCATGATCCTTTTGTATAACTTCAAATCCCTCAACAATAATTTGACTGTACCAAAAGCCGAATAGTGGCTAAGCTTGAAGGTCTACTCTTACCACTTCTTTAACACTGCTGCTTAATGACAGCAGAGGTGAACTACATGACATGCTGCGTGTGACCACTTAAATACTTCATTTATTATTATTTGAAAAGGCTTGTATGTGCAAGCTGTCTATATTGATTTTAATCACATTCTGGCTGCTCCTGCCATTGGGGCTCTACTGTGACTGCTCTTTCATTGCCAGTTCCTGCTGTTTGACGGCCTCTTGAGCTTCCATCTGCATCTTCTCCAGTTTCTCGAGGGTGACTGACTTGAGTGGGAGCAGCTTTGGTTTACACAGAACCATGGTAGGGACGTCTTCCATGGACACCTGCCCTGTAGATGGAAGAAAAAAAAAAAACCCTCTTCAGCATTAATTCTCAAATATCTGCAACAAATCTCCGGCCATTTGCTGGGTTGTTGATGAAAAAAAAACAAACAAACAGAAAAACTCAAAATTCAAAACAGTGAGAAATTTTCTACCTATGTGTGAATTTAAAAAGAGCTACAGCTGTGCCTAAGCTGTAACCCACAGGAAGTGGTCTCAGGGTTACAGCCATAGGCTTGTTAAATCTAAAGCCCTTGTTTTTGTGGCCCATCACTTACACTGGTTGCCAGATTTTCCTGCTTCATTGCAGGAAACATCTGGACATTTCACGCATCATGCATATTTACCATGACTGTTGTTATCCAGCTCTGGTACAAGCCCGATTTATGTTCGTCTTCATATGGGAACAATGATTCTGCGTTTCAACAGACTAAAGACGGAGCACAGCACCCACTAACTGATGTTGCAGATTTCTGAACAGTTCAGATGTTGTATAGGGCTCCACAAATGGCTTTTTGTTTGCCACGACTGCTGTCTGAAGAACTAACTTCTGCAGTACAAACCTTGTTTAGGCAGAACTTCTCTAATGATTGACTTCACTTCTGGCATCGCGTCTTCCGAAGGCCAACTGAAAGGTAAACATATTAGTTTATTACATTTTAAAGATTCGTGAAGAGAAAGCATTTAAGAAAGCCATGGGATCGCGAAGAATGTGCTCGCTAAGGTCAATGTCTCTCGGGATTTTTTCATCGGATCTGAATGGTGTTCTGGTATGAATGAGTCAAAGGAGAAGGTAGATGCATGCAAACAGGATCGGTAGGAAGAACTTAAATATTCATGTACAGCGAATAGATTGAAATCAAATTATATCGTTTGCAGTCACGTGGCACGAATCACTATAATTTGTGTGGGGTTAGTAATACACAAATTACATTATCCCAAAACAATAATTTCGCATCAGGTGATTTTATTAACCATTACGTTATGCCGAATGGTGGTGTTTCTGTTCGATTCGACTTTTACATAAGATGGTTGTGATGTAGCGTTAACGTTGTAGCTTTAAATATTACAGTTCTTGTTGGGCTAACCTAAAGCCCGACAGTAGAAAAACATTTTACAATTGCTAGATCCAGCTAACGCTAGCTTTGCTTAGCACGTAAAAGACAACATCTGCTAGCTTGTCTACCTTTAGGCGACCTGGCGGTCAACTGCAGCTACCAGCTGAGTTGAGGATCTGGGATGCCATATCAATTTCGAGAATAATTGCATTATGATCTGATTAAATCAAATCTTTAACAACCCACCTTTAGCATCAGACAAGGATTACCGTGGTTGTCAAGCCAACGCGCCCACGAGAATCACGTGACCTTCCCCTTCTTCCTCTATGACAGAGGATGACGTGCGGCCAGCTGCGCCAATGGAATGAGACCATACGGTCTGTGCTTCCTGCCTCTTCAGTGGGCGTGGTCTGGGCTGCTCCTTGACAGAACAACAACACAAAACAATACACTAGATACAGGATGAATTTGAACCTGCTTTTTGTTGCTGGTTTTGATTTGATATCTTAGTATTCGTTTATTACAATACAAATAATAAATACACATTACAAATACAATAATAACAGTCTGATAATACTACAACAATGCTCCCTAATAATTGTAATACTGAGCAGAGAAATGCAAGTTCAATTTTAGATTTAACTTATAATTCGTGAAAAGCAGAAAAGCAGTCCCAGTTCCTCTTTCTTTCTTACCAGTACAATGAATGGATTATGATACCAGTTCCACCTTCGTGTGGGATCACGTCAGAAATCTGAGTCAAATTTTGTTAATGCTCCTTCAAGCACCAGACGAGGATTAGAAGAGCATCGTGGATGCGTTGTCAAGCCAACGCATCCACGAGATCACGTGATCGTCTGTTCTCAAGGCTTCATCTCACAGGAAGGGCGATTTTCTGACAAAGGAAACTTATGCCGTACTATTATTATTATTATTATTATTATTATATTGTTTTTTGTTTTCACTGTTAATTAATTAAACTCAAGAATTTCCGTATTTTTATTTAACAGTAATACTTTTGATGTGAATTGAGTTAAGATATATACAGTAAATAGTCTTCAGCAGCCTCTCAGTCAAGCAATCAAACCATTTAGATCTTAACTTTCCAAATATCTGTTTGGTGCTGAGCATTACACTTTGGAATGGTTTTACTTTACGTGCGAACACATTGGGCGTTTTATGCATTTGAAGCTAATGTTTATCCAGGATTTTATTTATTTATTTATTTATTGTTTCAAAGTCTCGTGATAACAGTGGCTCGGCGAGCGAATGACGCAGTTTGGTGTCAGGGGAGGGAGGTGAACAGAGCAGCAGTGTAGGGAAAGAGCAGGAAGCAGCAAGGATGGCGGAGTCACACCTCTGAAGGTAAAAATGTAATATTATCACCATAACAGTGGACGTTTTATCCCCACATGGCACAGTAACGCATCACCCTAAACTTAACACAGCCGCCGGGCTCTTATCAGGGCGTGAGAAACGCCTAAGTGTCATTTTGCGATGGCGAATACGGAGGCACTCTTTTGTTCAGCTTCGGAATGGCCGCTGTTTTTCGGAGTGTTTTCTTTTTTTCCTCGCGAACTATATTCAGTTCGGGACACGGCGCTCGGATACTGTGGTTCATTTTATCGGCACCTTCGTAAGGCTTCAGTGGCCGCCTTGGGAGCCCCTCAGCCAGCCGCGCTCCTCCGGTGTCTGCTGTCCGATTGTGCTCAGCTGGCTGCTGTGGACGTTTCCCTCTCTCGGTCGGACTCACGGCGGACGGGTCGGTCTGCATCCTACAGCCGCTCTGCTCGGGCCTACACACCGACTTAGCTGTGCTTCACGTAAAGCCAACGGATGGGTGCGAGTAAATATTTCGGGGGAAACCTCCTCACCCTTCGAATCGGCCGACAGACAAGAACGGGAGTCCGTTTTATGATTTCATTATCACGGTGACTGCACTCCTGTCGCCTAACCGCTAGCTAAAATGCAGTTAGCTCGTTGGCTAATTTGTCCGCTAGCTGACGTTAGCAAGTTAGCAATCTGGCATAACTGACGTTTGCTTCGCTGTTGACGTTTAGCTTAGCTCCTTTTCCTGCCTTTTGTCAGGTCGTTTTTATGGGCTTAGCAGAGTTAGATTTTCTCGTTTTGGCCCATTTTTCCCCGCTGGAGATATGCAGTGTGGCTATTTTTTCCCTGTCACTCCCAAAACAGGTTCGGCTAACATGAGATATTTTCATCCTACGGGAGTTGGCTAACGACCATTAGTTAGCTAGCGGATGATGGCATAACGGTCAAATCGTAACGTGTAACATTTGGACTGTCCTCCACAAGGTAGGCTGTGTGACAACACTAGCCGTACACCATCACCAGCCCCGGTGCCATTAACCCAGGCGTCCATACTATGTTAATCACTTAAGCTCTGAAGGCGCCTTGACTTTTCGACCTGGCACCGTTTTGTCGGTAATCTGTTTCCAGGAATTTGTCATTGGCTCACGTACCCATGAAGCTAGCTGCATCCCGCGGAGTGCTGTTTAGCAGAGGCAGCTGATAGCTGCCACCTCACCTCTGCTTCGCTCTTTGCTTCATCAACGGGACACGGACACCCCTTTAAACCGACAGGCCCAGGGGATTCCTCGTTTGGTTATTTCTTACTTGGGCAATAGCGTAATGGCAAATGGCAGCTGAGGAGGAGAGTTTTTTTAGATAGTTCTCGACTGTGAATCTACAGGGCATTTGGTCGTATCACAGCACCTCACTTAGTTATATTTGCGTTAGTGTATTCTCCGATTAGCTAACGTTGATGCATTTCTAATTTGACCCAAAATGCATTGTAATGGATCAACCAAAGCTGGAGAACATTAGACAGTTCTGCTTAGGCCTAAATGCACTGGCATCATCAAATGGATTCAAGATGCCCTTAATGGAAATTTCATTAGTCTCTATTTGGGTTGCATGTGCCATGAAGTCCAAGTTGCACTCTATGGTGTTTTCAGTAATGGTGGACAGGTACTGGATTTTTATTAAAGCTGTATACAAGTTTAGCATCAATCTTACATCTTTTACAAATAATTAGTGTGCAAGTTTTGTAACAACTGTATTTCTTTCCGTCCAATTTAAAATTATCCCATAGCATTTGCTAACATGCTGGCATCATCTAAAAGATTCACCCACATCTGCATGGTAGGTTGTTGAGAATCCAATGTACATTTTACATACACACTGAATGCTCATCAATATTGCAGTTTTCTGGTCAACATGCATATCTCAGTTTCCTCTTTCTTTTGACTGTTGCTGTTAGACTGTTGATGCAAACCAGTCATTGCACTCATGGACAACAAGTGGACGCTATCATAAGCTTGTCAGGAGCGGAAAATTTGCTGAATATCACAGACCCCTAGTTCTGTGGTTTTCTAAAATAGCTACAGCCCGCAGATTTTTCTTCTTCCGTTTGTTCTTGTGAAGTCTGGACTTTATTGGTTACCTGGATTTTAAGCCACTGTGCTAAGCACTCAGCTTTGGTCAATATTTTGTTTGCCTGACCTAGATTAAAAAACAAAAACAAAACATAAGTTCATTTATTTATGGTGTTAGTCAATGAGCATTTTATGGCAGATTTTTAAAAAAGATTTCACTATGATCATTATAAATGGCATTAGAATTAAGAACAAAAAATTGGAATAACAATAAGTTCCTAAACAAGGAAGTTGCTTAGGTGGATTAAACTTCTCCCCTGGTCTCATTTGTTAATTTGTTAAATTTGAAAAAGAAAATTGAGGAAGGCGACATCATCTGAAAATAAAGGAATAAATCTGTACAAATAACATTTACATCCAGTTTGTTATAAACAGAGTGATATACCAGGGG
Organism: Echeneis naucrates; assembly: GCF_900963305.1. Taxonomy (NCBI): domain Eukaryota; kingdom Metazoa; phylum Chordata; class Actinopteri; order Carangiformes; family Echeneidae; genus Echeneis; species Echeneis naucrates. The sequence continues at coordinate 12,407,973 of NC_042511.1, forward strand.
AGAGACTTAGACAGTACAACCTTAAAAGGAAGTTGCTTGCACAGTTTGGTTTAGTTGGCCCCAGCAATTGGGCTGGTCTGGCTATTCTCTTTTTATGTTGATAATTATTTTGTGGACAGGTATGCCTATTCCCACCAGTTTTAGATGTCCATTTCCTTATTTATGACAGCAAAGAGCAGTTGATACCCTTTTTATTTACAGAACACAGTGTCAGGCATTCTATCATGCAAGGGTGCTACTATTGACCCAGCATTTCTTTTACCTCAAAGGTCATTTGACCCGTTGTGGTGACTTCATGCTTTGAAGGCTACTTCTAAAGATTCATCTCAGCAGTCATAACCTTTTCACTTAGCTCTGATCCTGAGCCAAACCTGCCTCTCTTTTTGCAGCAGCTTAGCTTGTACTAGTTGTTGGAGAGCTTTGCACAGCCACTAAGGTACAACAGCAACAGAGACTAAACAGAGACAGGCCACCAGAGACATTCTGGCTCAGCCTGTCATAAAAAGATCCAACTGGTTGCGTGTTTCATCTAGCTGCCGTTTAAGATGTAAAAATTCATTGATATTGTTGCATCATGGACTTCACTGGGGAAGACTCTATAGCTGAATGCATGTTTAGGTGGGGCTGTAGGCTTAAAGTAATGTCAACACCCGCTGGGCCATGTTTGTTTAGAAGGAGTAAGTTGGTGTGAGGTTATGCTTAGTACATTCAACAGATTTGCGTGGACTGGTACATTCAGTACCACTTATCTCATGGTACTGACAGCCCACCAAACCTGTTGGAAGTGTTTTTGTCTCTGTGTATAAGGTAGTAGTATTATGAGGACTCCCCTATAATTCTTTTATTTTTTTACTGTATCAAGCTTGCAGCCTACACTGCACATTTAGTCAACAGTATCCCCTACTTGAAAAGTGCTTCAGTAATAGCAGTCTCAAGTATTTGAAATCCATTACTTGTTGTTCACCTTCAAAGGATTGCTTTAAGAGCACCAATTTTAGTGTTTGTAAAGTGCAAAAATAAAATTGTAAATGTGACTGAAATGTTTTTTTTTTTCTCCCCTAAAGCAAATCTTCGAGGGATTAAAAAGAACCTTGATGACTTTTGCCGCCTGAAAGAGCTCCTGTCCAAAGGTCCTGGGATTTTATGCAGTTCAGTCACTTAAGCATGTGGCCGATCAATGCCAGAATCCAGCTACTTCAAACGATTTTTCCTCCTATGGCATTTTAACCAAGCAAAAAAGTATCAGAAGTTTCTAAAAAGGAAAAAAAAAAGCTCAATCATAAGGCCTTTATTTCAAGGATAATAATAAATGTGCGGACCTGCACAGGGATGTTTTCTTTAAAAGCCTCGTTGGCTGTCTCTGTCCCTTTTTTCCCAAATAAGTAACCTTACAAGAGAGACTCCCATGAGCAACTCTGCAGGGGGCCCGATCACGTCGAAATGAGTAGTACTTTAGGCAAAGAAAAAGATTCAAAAGAAAAGGACCCCAAAGGGGGTCCAGCGGGGAAAGAAAGGGAAAAGGAGGCCAAGGCTCTGACTGGCTTGGTCAAGGATGGTGGCAAAGAAACCAAGACCAAAGGGAAAGAGGCCAAAGAAGGAAAGAAGGACACCAGCAGCTCAACACCGGGTGTTGCCTTCTCTGTTGACAATACGATAAAGCGGCCAAACCCGGCAACAGGTGCTCGCAAGAAGTCCAGTAATGCTGAGGTTATCAAAGAACTTAACAAGTGCAGAGAGGAGAACTCAATGAGACTGGACCTATCTAAGCGGTCTATTCATATGCTGCACTCCTCCATTAAGGAGTTGACACAGCTGGCTGAACTCTACTTATACAGCAACAAGCTGCAGAGCCTGCCTGCTGAGGTGGGTTGCCTATCAGGTCTGGTCACTTTGGCCCTGAGTGAGAATTCCCTGACCAGTTTGCCTGACTCCCTGGACTCCCTTAAGAAGCTTCGAATGCTCGACCTCCGGCACAACAAGCTGAGAGAAATACCACCTGTGGTCTACCGATTGTCATCTCTGACCACGTTGTACCTGCGCTTCAACCGCATCACAACAGTTGAGAAGGACATCCGAAACCTATCCAAGCTCACTATGCTCAGCATCCGTGAGAACAAGATTAAACAGCTGCCTGCAGAGATTGGTGAGTAACTGTGATGTGCGAGACATTACAAATTCTTCAAATTTTATTCGAGCAAAAAACACACTGTAGTGCTTTGGGTAGTGGACCTGAGGGGGTTGACACGATTCGCTGCTGTAATTTTTATCCAGAGATTACGTTTTCCTATGCTGATGATGTCACTGTAATGTCAATCATTCTCATACTACTACGGCATGCTACCACAGTTCTGTTTGCAAAAATTGGTACGATGTGCCGACTTCTTCACAGATACAATAGACAAATTTGGAGTTGTTCGCAATTCAATAAGTAACACTCATAAGTCATTGTTTTAATCTGTGATTGAAGAGAAATTAGTTTCAGACAGTACTAATGAAGGTTCATTAATAAAAGTACTTTCACCTTTAAATAACTAAATATTTGAATTTTGCATGCATTTTTCTCCAGGGGAACTGTGCAACCTTATTACTCTGGATGTGGCTCATAACCAGTTGGAACACCTACCGAAGGAGATTGGGAATTGCACACAGATAACCAACCTTGACTTGCAGCACAATGAGCTCTTGGACCTCCCAGAGACTATAGGTACAGTAACTGAATATAGTACACGTTAGAGCAATGCCTATTTTTTGTTTTATTTTACCAGTCTGACTGCAACTGGATTTTTTAATAAATGTTATAAAAGTAAAAAACTGAACAACAAAATTTTGGTGTTTCAGGGAATCTGGGCAGCATAAATCGCTTAGGTCTGAGATATAATAGATTATCAGCGATCCCGAGATCATTAGCCAGATGTCGAGAACTGGAGGAGCTGAACCTTGAAAACAATAACATTTCAGTGTTGCCAGAGGTAAGTATAATTTGGCATGTAATTGCAAATGTAAATGCAGATTAATGGAATAGTAGGGGAAAACTGTTTTACACTGACTTTCCATTAAGTTAACAGCAGTTTTTCCTGAAATGAAAACACCAAATTAATTTTGGAATCACAATCACCATATGTTGACATTCTGTAAACTTTATTTAACCGACTGTGTGTTTTTGTTTTTGGGTTGTTTTTTTTTTTTGTTTTGTTCCCCCCCCCCTTCTTTTCACATTTCTTTAAATATTTTTAGCTTCAATGACTGTATTGAGGCTCACTATTATAGACATAACAGTGAGTGCTTGCCTGATCGTGTTAACTCTCATATGTCTCTTTCTTCACCTAACTTACCTGACCAGGGCCTTCTTTCAAATTTGGTCAACTTGACAAGTCTAACACTGGCAAGGAACTGCTTCCAGTCGTACCCTGTGGGGGGACCATCCCAGTTCTCCACAATCTACTCCCTCAATATGGAGCACAACCGGATCAACAAGATCCCGTTTGGCATCTTCTCCAGGGCCAAAGTGTTAAGCAAGCTTAGCATGAAGGTATGAAAATGTTTATTTTTATTTCTGTGAGATGAATTCTTCAGTCAGCTGTTTCTAAAAATTTAAAAACTGAAGAAATATTATTTATATAATATTTATATAAAAATTATATAATTTATAACTAATTATAAATTATATAATTATATAAAAAATTATTAATAAGAAATTTTTGTTTGTTTGTTTTTGTTGCCAAAATCAGTTTATCTCCATATTACAAGATAGGATAAGCTGTGATTAATAGGTCTTTGTCATAGCTGACATGCTTGCTTGTCATAATAAGAAATGCCAGGGTGTTAATAACAACATTATCAATGGGTCAGTTTTAATTAATTGTCCGAGTAAGTCATGGCTGTGACTGTGAGCAAGCATTTATAATACCAGAGGGTAAATTCATGACTAAAACTGCACAGCATCAGAAATATGCACATGCATTGATTTTAGTCACAGGAATAAGGCGTGTATAAGCCTGTGCTAATTTCATAATTCAGTAATTGAGCAATTGGGTAGACAGGGGACTAGCCTTATTTCAACTCCCACAATAGACCATAAATGGATGACATGCTCTCTTAATCAGTTTGCAGGGAAAAATGCTTGCTGTGCATCAAGTTGTCAGTCAAACCATTGAAAAGAACGAGAGGTTTTTTTTTTTTTTGGGTCACACAAAAACAGGAGTAACAGAAATGTCATAGTAAAATAATCCCAACTGTAAAGTCCAGTTTTCCTCTTAACTTAATCAAGACTAAACCTTATAATCAAAACCTTATAAGAGAATTATATAAATAATGACAGCATGTTCTGTGAAATTGGTTACTTTGTTAAAATCTGTTTCCTCTTTGTTATGAATGTGTGTGGATGGTCAAAAGAATGCAGAAGTTGCACAGTCTCATAACTCTTTCTGTGTTCATAAATACGAGTTCATGTGCAGGGGATGGTGTGCGTGGCTTTTTTTATGTGTACCAATCATTTATGCATCTGGCCCCCGGAGCCTGAAACTGAAGAGGCTAAATGGAATTTGTTTTATTCACATCTGTGCTTTACCTGTTGTGACAGGTCACAATATCCTCAGTGCAAAAGCCCTGTGGGATCATTTGAGCTGAATGAGCTAACCATTGTGCCCTTCTTAAAATATACTGAAAAACTAAACTAAACTAAAACAACGAAACTGAAATCATGAGAAATAAAAAAGGTTTTTGGTATTAAATAAATTTGTTCTGAGAAAAATGTAGTGGTGAGAAGGAAACAGTTTAAACGTCAATGATGCATTATTCATAATATTAAAAACTGTAAATGGAAAAAAAAGCAGCTGTTCTTAACACTTTGACAAAAATCTCTTTGTCATGGTGAGAAGCAGTGTTGGTAATTCTGAAAAAAAGAACACATGTAAATGTCACATAAGTACCTGCATCCATGGGTGTATGCTAAATGCCAATTGTACTTATTCAGTTCAATACTACAGAGTGGAGCTATAGAGAGGATCAGGGACTCATTTGTTCCAGCCATTGCTCAGAGCTAAGACTGTTAAACAGCACATCCATCAAAGTTTGTATTGGCTTCTAACCACGCTTTAAAATGTCCTGTTATAAACTTGTTATTTTGATGTCTGTCTATACTGAATGTAGTTTGGATTTAAATCACTATTGGAAACATTTTACCCTGGTGCCAGGTAACATAGTTGGAATAGTTCACTGGTCTGCTCAGCATCTTGAACACTGATCTGCTTGTGTTGATCCTGTGAATTGTCAGTCATTTTGAGAATAATGGCATACCATTGTCTTCCACAGGACAACCAGTTAACGTCTCTACCGTTGGACTTTGGCACATGGACTAGCATGGTGGAGCTTAGCCTGGCCACTAATCAGCTGACAAAGATCCCAGAGGATGTCTGTGGTCTAGTTTCTCTGGAGGTTAGTCTTCTCTACACATAGAGTAAAGCAGTGGTTAAGGCTCCAAATGTATTGTATCTTTTCTGCAATAAAGAAGAAGAAAATATATGAATAAAATATATTGAAAAAAGTTGCAGGGACATTCTATCTATACATCACGGTCACCATCTTCTAAAAGAATACTTGAAGCTAATGGTTGATGATGATGCATTAAAGATAAATCACCAAATGATTTTGCTCCACAAGCTTGATTCATGTTGTAAGATGTGAGCTTGATTGAAAACATTACTGAAACATTACACATGCCTAATTCCTTAAAACTATATAGACCCAAGTGTCAGTTGAAGTTGCAGTGTGATATAACATTGCTCGTGTAATTGAAGTTAAAGTTTCACATTTTCATCATTCCTCTTGGATTTTTTGACATCCTTTGAAAAATATTTCATAATACATAGTCAGGAGTGATTGTTGTATGTCTTTGGAGGATAAGCTCAGAAAGGTATTCTTCATATTGTCAATGTTTCCCTTAATATCCGTACCTTATTGTGGAAAAACATTTTCTTCACAGGTGTTAATATTGTCCAATAACCTTCTCAAGAAGTTACCACATGGTATTGGGAACTTGAGAAAGTTACGAGAACTCGACTTGGAGGAAAACAAGTTAGAATCTCTACCTAATGAAATTGCTTATCTCAAAGATTTACAGGTAGGTTTTCTAGACATGGAGTTCTCTTCATGATATTTGTAACATTTTGTCAAAAGGTTTTGTTTGAGATAATTTGTTTGTGTTGCCAGTGGAAACGCCAGCTATTAAAGAGACTGGGACACATTCCATAATATTTTTATCCACATTTACTTCTCACCAACCTGTTCTGTTACTTATTGTTGCATCCCAAAAACATTTGATAAAGCTAATTTTTATTTCATAGCTTAAGGCTGAGATGCCTACAAATGGATTAGAAAAATACCATTGGTATGATTATGTTAACAATTTAAGTTGTTGACAATGTAAATCTATTTAGATTATTGACCTGAATCAGTTAACAACATCAACATTCATACCAGTAAAATGTAAATGCACAGTCATTACGGGGTTCATTGTGAAAATATAAGACAAGTTGTCACATAATTCCAACTAAAGAAATTGTCTCTCTTTGATATCAGTTTATTACCACCCTTTAGATCATCCACAGTTACCAATCAGCAAAATGCTGTCGCACATAACTCAAGGATGACTGGTGTAATTAACAGGAAACTGAATACTTGGTTACTGTGTTTTTGTTTTTTGTTTTTTATTTTGTTTGTTTGGTTTTTTTTTTGTTGTTTTTTTTTTTTTTTTGGGGGGGGGGGTTACTTGTATGCAATTCAGATGTTCGCGGCCATGTAAATGATCTTTTTTTGTTTTCCTTCCTAAAACATGTGCTCCCAATTTCTCAAAAGAAATTGGTGTTGACAAATAACCAGCTCAATACGTTACCCAGAGGCATTGGTCATCTCACAAATCTGACTCATCTGGGTTTGGGGGAGAACCTGCTGCAACACCTTCCTGAGGAGATTGGTAAATACACATTTAATCAGCTACTGTACTTATTTTATCATTTGCAAACTCAAGACTTTACACATTAACATAACAGTATATTTGAGTACTTGAGAGGACCCAGAACTGATTCACTGTTCGCTGTTTCATTGTGAGTGAACTGAGTGATTCTGTCTGGAAATGGGTATTCAGACTACTGTCTTTATTTATCTCAATATTTAAAATTACTGTAAAACACCAGGTTTTTTAATAACTAAAGAAAAAAACATGCATTTAACATAGCCCTTTAAATATGCCCTTTACATTGAGGACATGCTGTGCAATGTTAAGAAAGCACTCCTCAATAAAATGACTATTCTATCAATATTTCTACTTTTGACTTTTGTTTAAAAATACAAAGCAGTGACAGCAACAAATTGCCAGCACCTGAACCTCATGTTTATATACATGTTTATAGATTTATTTATTTGTTATCATTATTTTTTTCTTTTTTAGGTCAGTATTTCAAGTGTAAACTTGACTTGTAGGATTTCAGAGTACACTATGCTCAACAGGTTGTCCTTCCTCTCACCCCTCTGACCTTTCCCTCAAGTGATTGATCTAAACCAGTTAGATCTGCTGGGGTTAAGCCAGGGATTAAATTGGAGGAAGGAGATAAAGAATATTCAGACTAGGCCCAGAATTTCACAGAACTTGTTGCATAGTTCCTGGAGATCTGTTAAGTTTGTATCCTTACTAAAAATATTGAGGCACCCCAGACGTTAGATAATGATTACAGTTGTTTGCACAACATCCCTTGTAGTAACATTAAAGACTACCTTCAGCTGGTGCTATGCTTAAGCTTCTTAAATAAGTTGTTCACACAACCTTATTTTTCTTTCCAAGGGTGGAACAAATCATTCAAACAGCAGAAATTAATCAACTAATGGATTAAAGATTTGCTCTATGTAATTCTGTTGTGATGCATTAAGATGTGGGGGCAGTAGAAGGGCTGGAAACCGCCCACTTTACAGTGAATGGGAATTATAATTTCATTAGCATGAAAACATTTTAACGTGCACACAATAGAATCAAGAGTGGGCCAGGGCACCATATTATTGTGCCGTTGATAGTTTCCCTGGATGATGGCGTCATCAGTTTTACGTCTGAATTAAAATTACCTGATATCTTATTCTAGGTACACTGGAGAATTTGGAGGAACTGTACCTCAATGACAACCCCAACTTGCACAGCCTCCCATTTGAGCTGGCCCTCTGCAGCAAGCTGTCCATCATGAGCATCGAGAACTGTCCCCTCAGCCACCTGCCACCCCAGATTGTTGCAGGAGGCCCTTCGTTCATCATTCAGTTCCTCAAGATGCAGGGTCCATACCGTGCCATGGTCTGAGCCAAGAGCAGCTCATTTTCACTCCTACTTGACTCCAAACCCTCCATTTGCTCTGCACACTCTCGCCTGCCGCTCCCCATAATGTGTACCATACACTGTAAAGAAAACAGACTCGCCACAATCAGTGTCGGGGAAAACGAAAGGAGGAGGAAGAAAAGGAAAACTTTTCTTTCACTGTCTCTGGGCAGAAAAAAGGTGAATCTATGGAGACTTGACTCCTGACTTACTCCAGAGTTTCAGTCATTTCAGGACCCCAGCCACCCCCTGCTCATTTTTCATTCCAAATCATACAAGAGGAAAATATTTCCATCTCTTTGCCAAAACTGAAGATATATAAAGTTATATATATTGAGTAACTGTGAGCTAAGTGGCAAGTCTTTTAACCATATAAACCATGCTCCCATTGCCAATGTATTTATAGTAATTACAAGCATCTATTATGTGAGCAAGGATACAATTGTATGCAAAAACAAACAAAAAAAGTCTTTTGAACTTCACATTTACTGCTGCTGCCGTAATTTTAACTGTCATTGTTTCTTTTGATATCCCTTTTTTATCATCTTCCTCAAGATAACGTATAATTGCTTCTTGACCATAGAGAACAAAGGTCTAATGATGGTGTGTTTATAATTTGTTATATTAATTTTTTTTTCTTTTTGTTTTAGTTTTTTTGTTTTGTTTTTTTACTGTGCCTATGTTTAGAGTGATCCATGTTTAGTGGCTCATTTCTAAACACAATTGTCCATGAGAATACAAAGATATAAATTATTTCAATAATTCTTTTTTATTATTGCTGTTCTTACCTTTTGTGTTGCATTAATTTGTTAAAGCAGGTGGTATCAGTTGTAAAAATAGGGAGATTGGAGATCTTTTCACAAATAGCAGCAGTAGTTGTACAACACGAAGCTAGTAATGTAAACATGAGAAAAAGCCAATCATACATGGTTGGCAGAAGAAAAAACAAGTCGGACTTGAATGGCGGGTACCCCCTGTCTACATTGCTTTCGTGTAACAGAAAGGTATTGAAAAAAAGTCAAATGTGGTGATGGGATAAATGATAGATGTTTTTATACATGTAAACAAATCCTGGTTGTTGCCTTGAGTGCGGTTTTAGTTATGTTTACTTGTTTGATATTATCCTCAATGTTGGGCTGCTTAGCTGTCATTCAGTTGATCATTGACCAACATATCAAGCGTTTTTAAAAAGACGTTATCTGGGTCTATGGAGCAAGTGGTGAGTGTATCAGAGCTTCAAACAAGGTTTCATAATAAAACATTGACAGGTAAATTCTTCTTGACATTTCTTTTTTTTTTTTTTTTTTTTTATTAAAAACTTTAATTTACTTCCAAGAATCCTCTTAATCGAATGATGGAAAATACTCCTGTGTTTTATTCTTTTAATATCTCCTTTCGTCCCACATTGTCCTAGCAATGCTGCTGCTCTTATGCACTTTTTTAAAAGACATTGGCACCCTCTATATTAAAGCAAAAAACACAGTAGCCTCTCATTGGTTGTTTGAAAGGGGGGCATTTTTATTTCACGAGTATTTCATCTGTTTGAACAGTTTACCAACTAAATATAAATGCTGTGTTTCACAGGCTCAGAAAAAAAATATTTTATTGAGGAAGTTTTATCTTGTCAAACTGTAAAAGGGTCAGTGTGGCTATGATGGCTTAAAAGTCCCATATCCTGCTTTTTTTTTTTTTTTTTTTCTCGATCGCAAGTTAAAAAAAAAAAAAAAAAAAAAAAAGCTTATTGCAGTTCAGGTCAGCATTGTTTATTTTAAATCTATTCACATGGGGATTTTTTTTTTTTTTGGGCCCTAAATTATGAAATGTGTATTGAGTTGGTATTATTTCAAGTGACTGTACATTAAAAATCACCAACAAAAGGTAATCGAACCAAATTTTTTTTTATTTTTTTTTTCTTTTCTCAAAATGTGTTGCATCCCTACTCTATATTCAATCATGATTCTGTTTTGTATTGAAATGTGTGGTTCTACTATTTCTTTGCAGCAGCTTGGTGTGTTTTGTGTGGGCTGTGATCCAGTCTCCTCCACAGGAGGCCTGAGTGATGAGAACACCACAGCTCACCTCTTCCTGGGGTCGTGTATGGGGGAAACGATGTACTGCTGCTTCTAACTTACCAGCAGAACCTGTTGCTGCTTTTCGTGGATTTAAACACACGCTGTACTAGATGGGAGGGGAGGAGCTGGGTAGGGCAAGCGGTGGGAAACGGTCCACTCCCAACACAGACTTCACTCGAAAAAACCTGACAAGGGACAAATCCACTGACCTTTTTTGATTTGGCCCGGTGGTTTTCTCACAGATCAAATCGTTTGGACACAACGATGAGACAACACAACAAGGTGCATATTTGAGCTTAACGCAGTTACAGTACAAGACTGTCAGAAAAAGACAAAAGAAAAAAAAAAATGTAAAAAGGGCTTTCTGTGTTCATGCTCAACGACACACCAGAGGCATTGCATTCCTGGGTTTTATATACAAGCTTTGTAAGTTTCTTTTTGTGTATTTTATTTACTTTTAGCTGTAAACAATTGTGTGACAAATGCCTTCAATGAGTACTCAAGGGTGAGATGTGCATTAGGTATGCAGCAAGAATGCTGTGACCCACTTTTACATTCAGTCTCTGTTTTTACTTTTTTCTTGTGCCATTCTGCAAGGTTGAGAGTGCCAGTGTATGAAGATGCAGAGGATGATGGGACAGGGTGGGTTGGGGGTCGGGGGCCGCTGACGGCACAGCATTTATCACATCCTGGAATGTAGTTTTATGTGCTGTGGAGGAGATGGAGATCACCCACAGGCCCATTCAGTTAAAGGTGTGGCCTGTTGTTGGAACAAGCGATTTATTGCATAGTGGTGCATTCAAAATAATCGGAGTACAATTGGTGTTTATTTTTCTATTGTCTGTGATTTTACGCCATGGAGAGCATTGTAGAATCAAAGTCAAGTTTGCATCTTTCGCTTCTTTTTTTCCCTCCTCTGGATCATTCAGCTTGTCCTTTTCTTGCCTGGTTATTTTGTACAGGAAACAAGCATGTTGAACACATATTTGACATGATTCGGCTGGGTCGGAATTGGGCGTTTTTGCATAGAAGACTTCGATTTAGTGGCTGTTCGGTGTATCTGCAAATGCTCCCTTTTCGTATATTGCAAAGGGTATCAAAGCATTGTGTGGCAATGCTTATCCTACTTAATCTACATTGACAAGCAGCCTTAATGGTCTTTTTTTTATGTGTTTGTTTGGCTATTCCTAGTGTCTATGGCCACTGACTGTACTTGATGACAAGCAACTGGTCGTTACAATGTAAATTTGGGTCTAGATTATTTCTGTCTTATTTTTCCTTTTACTCTGTAAAGTAATCTGACATTATGGTAGACTCAGTATTACAAAATCTGTAATGTGATGAGAGTTTTACAAAAACACAGTGCAATGGAAGATAATGCCATTATGCTACCAAGTGAATGTGCATTAGCTTGCGTCTCACTTGTCTTTGGCATTAAAGGGGAATTCCACCAGAACTGACTTGCATTGTTTTTCTGTTATGTTATCCATTTCAACTTTGTTTTCATATTTTCCGTTAAAAATCAACAGATATGGGTCATGAAGTTGTAAGAAAAAAAACAGGGCAAGTAGAATTAAGTGACATCAATTTTACTAGTATGAGATTAGTAGGAAGAAAGATGTATTTTCCATCTTGAGAAATAACTACTGTCGGATATTTTTTGTTTTTGTTTTAGCCTGTCACCTGTTCCTCATCTTGAGAGAACATAACACCATAAATATTGACACTTTCTTATTAAACCAATACAGCTTTGGTGGAATAATCCTTTAATGTGAAGCTGCCTGCTCTTTCCCACTGCGTACCTACCCGAAACCCTGAATTCCACCAACTCATGCGCCCCTCTATCTCTATACTATCTCCGAACATTTACTTGACTGCCTTATGTGCACCAAGCAGAACCTTGATGAGCGTTTGATTTAATCAACAGAGACAGATAATCACTTTTTTTTTTTTTTTCTCCCTTCTTCTTCTTTATTAATGTCAGTAAAGGGATCAGGGTCCACAGATTGTTGAAGCAAAGCTTTTGGGTCAGTTGTCTCTTGACTGGACAAGCAGATGCAGACATGACTACCTCCATGTGAGTCTCCATTGCTAACCACAGTGACCAAGATCCAGTCTGAAGCGTTTGTACCTGTGTGCATACTGTACAAAGCCACAGGTTGGCAGCAGGACCTTAGATTTGGACCAGCAAATCAACAATTTGTTTGATTAAGCATCTGTTTGTTTGTTTTTTTTTTTTGTCTGTTTAATTTTGGTTCTATGCCTGTACTAAGTATTATTTGGCAAAAAGAAAAAGGAACCACTGATCAGTGTGCTTGGTTGTAGATGACACACTTTATCGATGCCGCCCCATTGTAAGACAGTTATCCTAAAACCAACTTGTTGCAGAGTGCTACTTTGCAAATGAGTGAAAATGACCATGTTTGGTGATGCTCTGTATGTACATACATCTTTTTAACTGTAATAAATGATAAATATTTACAAATTTATGATTTGTGTATTTTAGTGTGAAACAGGCCCAAAGCTACTTGTGGTGTTTTGTATCTTTTAATGTTTTGTCGCAGAAAAGCGTTTAAATAGAAATGATGAAAATGTAGTAAAGTTCCAATTCAATCAAAACATTTTCAATGGATTAATGATTCATATATTTTCTATCTGTTGAATGGATGAAAAAGAAGAAAAGCTTTTTGTCATAAGTCACGCAACAGTTTCAAAATGGCAGTCTGCCATGAAATGACATGTCTTCATATCAGAAACATTCAAATGTATATGAAAAAGAAACAACAGCTTGAATCATTAAACACCGGAAGATGTACTGTAAATACATTTAAAAAATAAGTTTAGGTGCACAACAGTCAATTAACTGTAACTGTCACACACATACATATATTTACAAGACATAACCACTGACCTGTGTCAGAGTTGAACCTGTTCCTGGAGTTATATTTGGGAAACATTTAGAGAACAAACAAGCAAACAGTGTTGACAGCCGTATTTTTCATCCCTCATTTCCTGTGTATAATTTACAGATTTTGTCAGTTATATCAACTCTTTTTTTTTTTTTTTTTTTTTTTTTTTTTAGATCCAGCGGTTTTGAAGTGAAGTTGTAGAGTAAAATGTGTGTCGGTCTGTTTTCCAGCCTATAATCACAGCCTGAAGAAAACAAAATCCTTTATACAGTCAACATCTCTGTTTGAAGGGCAGCAGGACACTTGTGTGTTTTAAATGATGTTTTTTATATTTTTATTCCTCAGCAGTATCCCGATCTGTCCAGTGCAACAGCGCCCTCTGCCGGCGACTTTGCAGTCCTGATGTTTGTGGAGGGAAGGATGAGGTTTCTGCAGGCCTGACACCTTGACCACCACAGAGCAGGATGGCCACCTCACGACTGTCATCAAAGTCAGTCATGCAACAGGTAACTAAACGCAAACCACCATCTTATCTTGCACACTAGTCTCCTCAGCTGTGCCCTTTTTTTTTTTCTTTTTGAAGAAACCACCTGTAAAGACAAAATTATATTACTTATTGGAGGAAGACCAGAACCAAACACCCTCCTCACCCGCGAGTTGTCCTATTCCGCAAAGTTTATTTTTGCCCCTCCCTCCCCAAAACTGGGAGGCTACAGCAGAAGACGACAGGTGTCACTGTATCCTTGTGCTTTGTCTGCACCCTCATGCATCAACAAGCACTAAGAAACAAGGAAATGTTTACCCAACAACAGATGGATGGCTGCTGTTATTTTACCTTCCTGGACAGACAGGATTATCATAATATCAGCTGAGTGTGTGTGTGTGTGTGTGAGAGAGAGAGTGAGCGCAGACATCTCTCACAGGTGGGCACCATGAATATTCATTCCAGTTAAAAGCCTTCTCAGCTGAACTATGATCGAGACAAAACAGACCACAGGAAAGATGGATGTCGAGTAAACCATCAGGTTTTATAATATTCAAAGTACAATTTTATGGATTGTTACATTCAGACATAAATTTCAGGAACAGGTGTGTGTGTGTGTGACATCGAGCCTATATTAAACTTGAATTATTTTGTTGTGAGGGGCAGAACAATTGAAATGTCAGAGCTAATTGTGTTTTTCAGATAGGTGAAGACAACTTACAGCAAAATAATAGTTTCCTTCATTAAACTCCATTAAATCTGAGTAAATTTTCATCACCTTAACGGATTTATGGTCCACATGTTTAATGTATGCTTACCAGGTGAGATAGGTGACATGTATACATGTTTAACCAACCACTTGTACACCAACTGAAAACAGATCTGTCTTGGTAAGAAGCATCTTGGCCCTCATGTGAAAAATGTATATGGAAAAACTGACATTGCCGACAGACAGAAAGAGACGCAGAGTATGTACAACTTAAACTGTGACTCTTCAAAAAAGCTGTAAAGTTGTACCATAGATCACCTGAGGGCTCCTTACCTGATGTTTTATACATGTACTTCACAGCCAGCACCTTACGCATCCACTGTAAACACCATCGAGTCCCATTTATATCATGGAAGTATGAGAAGAATCAGTGGAAAATGTGTGTGAGAATAACGCAGGAACGTTTTGATCCAGTGAGATCAATGCTGTCTGGTGAGTCAGAGTGACGGTTTCCAGCAAACATTGATGACAAAGGTTGTACTCTGTGTCCTCCCCCACTTTCTCAAGAATTCGTCCTTAAAGTCAAAGTTCCCAGACTGATATTTAAATTTAACCACAGAGGAGAAAGACAAACCACACTGAGCTGGGTAAATGAGCGTCAAAGCCTTTGTGGTGAGAAAGATCTCCAGTCCCAGGAAAATGGCAAATCCCCTGATAGCTCAAATCTGAAGAAATGTTATTTCACTTTTGTTGATTCACCAAAGAAACGGTCTGTATTTGTATAAAAGAAAACACACACAAAAATATTATTGGACTGTGAATTTCAAATATCTACAAGTTATATCAAACCCTTAACGAAAGATGATTATAATTTTGAGTTTCGCCTTCTGTCGGTCTCAGTACTACATTTACAAGTTAAAGGGTTAATGTCCTGCATGCTGGTTCACTTCATCCTGCTTCATTACGATTTAGTCAAATGAAGCTTAATCCAGTTATCAACCCATGAATAAGTCGGTTAAACTGTTTAACCCGGGCTATCACCTCCCGCATCTTAATTCTGTGGGGAAGTAAGAAAGGCACAGCTTGTTTTTTGTGGAAATGATGCACTCATCTAGTTTAACAGCATTATGCAGATAAATCTTGACTCCACTGATTAGTACACACCATAGTGTGACTCTACATCAGTATACACACAGAAAAAAGCAGCTGCAGCTTAATGCAGTGTGCGTATAGTTATAGGGTTTATTTTATAATCAGTAAACAAATGGTTCATCTTATCCCAGCTTCCAAACGCAAGTTGGGCCTATAGACTAGTCCACTTTACGCCATGATTCTGATTCAATTTTTCTCTTCGACACGTGTCTAAAGGCCACAGATCATCAAACTACTCATGGGGCGGCAGCTTTAAGAAACCTGACATGAGTTCACGTTTTTCCCTGTAGGCCTCAACAGGAGATGTATCCCAGCCCTGCTCGTTTCGCTGCTCTCAAGTCTTACCTGTGAATACCAGAGCACCTCCAATGTGAGCAAACCGCCATCACATTCAGGTCTGAGGGTCAGACTCCGGTCTGCTCATGTCAAAGTCTCAGGACTCTCATCTGTGTTACACATAAAGTGTAAAAGGTGGATAAATGAATTAGGTTTGGACAAAGTAATAAAACGCCTCTGCTGATATCCATGTGGTGTGGGTCTGGCTGCTGCTTAGCAACCAGTCCAGCTGCTGCGCTGCAAAAAATGTCCATCCCAACGCTGGTTAAAATCTTGAAATCCTCTATCCTTTCAAATCAAAGGAAAAGGCCAAATTGGCTAACTGATGCTTTACATTTGTTCAGGTGAATTTGACTTCTTCAGAAATGTTCTCGTCGATAAGCTCATCTCAAGCTATGAGAAAAATGTTGCAGCCTTCCAGCTCTGCCCTGTTTTCTGCATGACTTTTTGTGAAAAATAAGAGCAAAGGCATTGCAGCTCCTAAATGAGGCTTAAGCAGGTGAAATTGAGCGGCGTGCAGGAATTGGTATAACTGGACAGAGATAAATATAGTTTTAATGGGCCTCCAAACGCACCACCTCACTGTGACTGCATTGTTATTATTTTGACCTATTCTCCTTGTCGGCTCCGGGGGTTAGGGTTGATAAATCCAGTTTCTCCTCTTTAATTCCCCTCGTTTTGGAAATTTACTGTTCAAATAAACTCACCTTTTAGCCTTTCAGCTCTCGCTTGTGATGTTATTTACTAAGAAATATTAGCAGAAGCATCTGCAGGGCCGAAAGGAAACTGAAGCAAAAGCATGCTGACTAAGACTAACACTCCTGAAATGTTTCTGTGGTGATAGTTGATCTCGCAGGTGGCTCATTGATAACCCCTCTGCGCAACAATTACGATAACACTGTAGTTATTACAACATTTTTTTTTATCATCTATATCAACATAATAAACGGTTTACCGGAGAGAATTGACACCATTTCAAACCTGTTTGAACAACACTGTGAACTTTAATGTGTGTGTGTGTGTGTGTGTGTGTGTGTGTGTGTGTGTGTGTGTGGAAACATTTCCATACATTTCCATGTGTATTTGTTCCTCTAAAAGTCTTTTCCTTCCCCCCCGAATCTCTGCGATCACCGTCAACGTCCCTTGTCATCAGACCCGCATGTTTTTGGGTGTTGACTCTGACTCTGAAGGGGGGGGGGGGGGGGGCGCACAGTGTCCCGGCTCGCCGGACACTTCTTGCAGCGTGCGGGCTATAAAGGGGGGGAGTGGCGCTCTGGTTGACGCCGAGGAGAGGAGCTCCGCACGCAGGCAGGAAGGCGGACAGACTGCAGCTCGCCGTCGGCCGCGGTAACGCGATTATCAGCGCTCTCTCTGGTCCGCCTCTGGATGCGGCGGGCGGCAGAGGGACCCGACAGCCTCACCTGCCCCATGGATCTCCTCCCGTCAACAACTTACCTGCTGCCGACAGCTGCTGTAAAGGCTGCCCCAGGTAAGCTCATTTCACACTTTTCTTTTATTGGTGTTATCCAAACACTGGATGTACTGTCGCGGAGCTGCTGCTTAAGTTGGATACGGGCTTAGGAAGTGCGCTTGATATTGGGTGGATCATGTGTAAGAGGGCTGTGTTGGAAGGTCTAATTCCTCCTCTTGCTTTCCTCTGTTTTCAGATGCACTGACAGCCGTGTAAATAATTAGGGCTTTTCCTCGTGGGAGGCAGTGCACAATGAAAGAGAGAAATCCATCTGAGTGATACATTCCCTGCCTTCTCATCCCCGCTGAGTGATATTTGTCAACCACAGCTGAACTGAGGAAATTGACCTTTTTGCTCCAATGGAGTTAAACAGCACCAACCTGTCTCTTCCAGGGGTGGCTCCTTACAGCCTCCAGATGTCTCTCACCGTGCTGGTGGCGCTCATGATCCTGCTGACGGTGTTTGGTAATGTGCTGGTGGTCATATCTGTGTTTACGAGTCGGGCCCTGAGGGCTCCGCAGAACTTATTCTTGGTGTCTCTGGCATCGGCGGACATCTTGGTGGCAACCCTGGTGATGCCCTTTTCCTTGGCCAATGAGCTCATGGGATACTGGTACTTCGGCGAGGTGTGGTGTGAAATATATCTGGCACTTGATGTTCTTTTCTGCACTGCTTCCATTGCCCACCTCTGTGCCATCAGCTTAGATCGCTACTGGTCCATCACACAGGCCATTGAGTACAACTTAAAGAGGACACCACGGCGAATAAAGTGCATCATCTTCATTGTGTGGGTCATTGCAGCGGTTATCTCCTTCCCACCACTTATCACCATGGAGAAACAAAACAACGACAAAGACCTTGTGTGTAGGATCAATAATGATAAGTGGTATGTCATCTCCTCCTGCATCGGCTCCTTCTTCCTGCCCTGTGTCATCATGGTGCTGGTCTATGTGCGGATCTACCAGATTGCTAAAAAGAGAACACGGGCACCCCCGGGAGACAGGAAGCAGAAGGAGAGGCCGAAGACGGCCGCCATCGCTGCTGCCAACCCAAAAGAAAATGGAGTGGGTGCTGAGGATCGGCTTTGCCACGAGAAACTGAACGGCGAACAGGTCATTGAGCTGAAGAAGGAAGCAGTGGAAGGAGAAGGAGGAGCAGATGAGGAGAAAGAAGACGTCAACGGGATGGACATTGAGGAGTCGTCGTCGTCTGACCACAAAGTGAACAATCCCTGCTCAATCAAAAAGAAAGCGGCCCATGGGAAAACCAAACTGAGCCAGATCAAACCGGGAGATGATGACATCCAAAAACGGGTGCCGAGCACCAAAGGAAGCCGCTGGAAGGGCCGCCAGAACCGGGAGAAACGGTTCACCTTCGTCCTGGCTGTGGTCATAGGAGTGTTTGTCATCTGTTGGTTTCCCTTTTTCTTCACGTACATGCTCATGACGTTGTGTGAGTCGTGCCCTGTACCTGACACCTTGTTCAAATTCTTCTTCTGGTTTGGCTATTGCAACAGCGCCCTGAACCCCATCATTTACACCATCTTCAACAATGACTTTAGGAGGTCATTCAAAAAGATACTGTGCCGAAGGGACATGAGACGCTACGTATGACGGACTCCATATACATATCTTTTTTTTTTTTTTTTTTTTTTCTACCGATGTATATAAATTGTTACGTACGTAGCCCATTGTGCATGGAACTCTGGCTTGTGAATGCTCTAGGTGTAAACTGCTTGAAAAGGCTTTTGCTGGATGAGCTTAACATGCAGCCTCTTCTTTTCAAAACATACACCACCCACAGCCCCATCACGACTATGATCACATGCACGGAGCGATCTGAACAGAACAGCGTGGTGAAACCATGCTTTTGTTGTAAATGTTATTTTTCATTTTTGTTTTTATTGAGACAAACCTAGTCAAGTCTATGATATGTGTAGTAATTATGATAGTACGCTGTGTAAAATGGCTTGTCCGAATATTTGTCTATTTTTATTTTGCTGGAGATAATGATGATGACAAAGCGTGGGAAAAATGTCAGATCTTTAAAGAATAAAACCCACTACTGAAACTGGTCTCAAGGCTCCAAAGCAAACTCAACCATCAGCCTGGTGATTCTATCTAATTTTGTTTGTTATAATGTAGACACACACACACACCAGCACAAAAGCTATTGAAGGACACAAGTAAGAAGGGTGGACATGAATAAAGTGTTTCTCTCAGAAACAAATTTCCAAAATGAAAAGCTGTTTTGATCCACGCAAGGTTGGATGAGGTGGCCACATCCACAAGTCCACTTGTGCCATGAATCGGTAGCCAAAAGTTTTAGCCCGTCAGCTTCAGCAGGAAAGTGCAAATTCACTGGTCTGTTGAATCTGACCTTTTAGAGAGCATCGCTCTTAATGAGCCTAGTAGAATATGTGCAAATGTTTATGAGTTTGTGATTAGATGGATGTCTTTTATATGTCAGAAAATCAAATCACATTTTTTAATTATCTTGGGTTTTTTTTTTTTTTTTTTTTTCCTTTCAACTGTGCGTGTTTTCGTAGGCTTCAGATTTAAGAGTCAGACCGTGGATCTGCTGTGAATGATGAATACAATTGTAATCCAAGGCACGGGAAGCGGAGGGGTGTCGGTTCATTTGCAGTTTTGTGTTACATCGGTATGCGTCATTAAGTAAAGACATGGAGCCCGTCAACCCAGAACCTGATTGACTGGTCTCACTCGCTGTTTTTACTCTGCCCTCACCATCAGCTCAAGGAGAATCAGAGAATAAAACAAAGAAGGACTATCATCTGCGCAGTGAAGACGCAGATTATAGATTTTTCCACAGGAGGGAGTGTTTGCAGATACATTTCTTCAGTCAGGGAGGCAGCTGAGCAGCACCATCCTCAGAAAGCTAAACAGCTCCTCTGGGAGTTTCTTTAACAGAACATCCACCACCTCGTCTGGCAGAGCCTGGTGTTTTCTTGTAATCAGTCGGTGAAGTGATTCTCTGCACGTCTGCAAAGTGTTAAAAATTGGTGAGCCTGTGAGAAAAAGGCAGCGCATGTGTGTGAGAACATGCATGCGTGTTTGCAGCACACATAAACACATGGGGTTAGGTCCCACCGGACAGACAAGTTTGCCGAAGTGGCACCGGCACACGATGTTCAATTTGAATCAGAGGAGAAACTTTGTTGACAACGGTGGGATGCGTCCAACAACACACAATGGAAAAATCATTTTTCAGTTGAAACGTCAAACGCTGTGATTCAGCTTTAAAGGAGATCAAGGTGTGTAGATGAAGTTCATCTGTGAAACAAGCACAAAAGAGATGCCATCTCAGGAAAGCTAACAAAGCTCAAGTGACTTTGTAGTAAATCTATTTATCTACAATGCTTAGATTTGACAAGAGTTATTTGTTTTGAAAGGTTTATGTAGACTTGCTTTAAGTAATGCAGATTATTATAAATTATTGAGTGCCTGTTATTCAAATTAAGTGGGTAACACTTTTCAAGGTCAGTCTTTTAATCTGTACTTGCTGAGTCGTGGCAGAGGTATTACACGATACAACAAAAAGAAAATAGCATAAAGAAAAAGAATAAAAAGTGACCATAACTTAATTTGATTAACGTAGGTGATGGGGTCTTATACTACGCTCGGCAGGGATCATCTCAGAATGCGCATAATCCCATTTCTGTCACTATTGATGTACCGATCAAGCATGAAATCTTTGTGGAACGGCACTCTGAAAAAAAAACATGTGAACCAGCTTTGACTGTGACGGGATTTGTTAGCGGTTAAATATGCCAGTGTTTGACTCGCGTTGCCCTCCTCTCCCTCTCTGGCTCAGTTTCTGTACCTCGCACATCAACAAGCAGCTATGATATCATTAGGCGGACGTGCTTGCGGACAGCCCATTGGAAGAAGCCAGCTGTTGGAGTCAGCAGACCCCTGTCTCTCACATAAACACACACACGCACTTAGCCTCTGGGAATTGGGGCATGGATCATCAGGTTAGAGTGCACATCCGTCTCCAAAATGCTAAGCATGGTGGCTAAGTGCAGCTACCACTCAAAAAGACGGGGACAAAATGTAAGCAGGCGCAAAAATCATACAAGGCAAACAATCATTTGGAAGTGGATGATGCTGGCGTGGTGCTTGGAGATACATTTGACTCGATTGCTTTTTCTTTTGTGATGACAGTCTTTGTTTGTTGCTGTGAATGCATGCACTTAACTGTGTGTGTGTGTGTGTGTGGTGGGGGGGTATTTTTAAATGTGCATGTGGGAGGTTGGGCGTGTCTGCTTTGTGCATGTGCATTGTAGGTGTTTTGGGTGAAAGGGTCACAATGATGAAGAATGTTAACGGAAGCACCCACATAATACAACCAGTACATCTTTCGATTTATTTATTTGTTTTCAGAATGACATCTGCCTATTTGAGGTGGGTGCAGTATACATAATTATTCCCAGTATTGCTGATGACTCACTGTTGTGTTATTCTTTTATTTCATTCCCTGTCCTGTCTTCAGTGAAGCACTTTCACATGATATTTGGAATCTAAAATGTACCTCACAGCATCCAAAACCTACCTGCTAATGAAGCAGGATCTTATTTTTCCCAACAATCAGCTCATTGTTGGCAGCCACTCATTTGATGGAGGACTGTTCCAGAGGTATCTTTTGAAATGGAGTTCCAGTCACGTTAATGGCTGGCTGATTAGCTGTCAGGCCTCTGGGGCTGATTGGAAGCACAGAGCAACACCGGCCAGCAGATATTTCCCTGGAAAATAATTTGTCTAGACAAATGTATTTTCCCGGAGCTCATTATGATCAAGAGCAATCAGCTCCCATCGTACCAGAAACCACACAGCATTATGCAACATAATTATTAGACCTGCGAGGTAATTCATTCAGGCTGATAAGAGAAGAGGATGCAGACATTGAAATTTCAGTGCCCTGCATAACAATACCATCTTGGAATTGAAGCAGTAGGAGATGCTGATGTTCGATCTGCATTAGGAGTTTCAAATAACATAAAGAAAACAAGGAACAGTTCAATATTGCGGAACTTCCACGAGTGTGTGAGTGGGAGGGCTCTATTTTGATGCTCAGATGGTTTGATTAATTGATTCGCTTGCTGGTTTCTAAAATGTCATGAAGTGAAGATGATCAGTCTTTATAACTTATGTGATCTAAATTCAAAACCATCCCATTTGAAGGTCAAAGATTAATGTTGAACAAATATTACATTTTGGTTGGAAATGTAAATCAGGTTGACATGAAAATCCACTGTTGTCCTGCAGGGTGCAGATGGCACTGGAAGACCCAACACACGCATGACCTGGGCATGCCGCCTTTCACCTTTCAGGCTGGACCTACAGGCACAGAGTTGGGGGGCCCACCAAGCCGTCGGCACCTGGTGGTGAGATGGTTGGTGGGATGGTGGCGAAGGCTGGTGAACCGTCAGCGAGGTGTGAAGCTAATGAAGAAATTCAAGCACTGACAGACAGGTACAGTGTGCGGCTTTGGTATAAGCAAAAATGCAGAAAGATGCGTATGTGGGGGTTTTCGGTAGTCGTCTTTGGCAGTTTCGCACTCGTATTTCTGCCTTTGTAATGTAATTTTGAGGCGCACTTGTAATATAAATTTACGGGGCATACGGATTGCTAAATGCGCACTTACGAAATCTGTACGTTGAATTTTGAGACTGACGTGACGTTGCAGGTAAACCAACGTCGCCATTGGCTGATAAGGCTGTCAATCAAATGTATGTTTCTGATTGACAGGCTCATCAGCCAATCGGGTGTGTTTGCTTTCAGTCAATCATATGGCCCCTTGCATTTCTTCACCGTTGGCGACCGTCGCAGTAATGGCAACAATAAGTAACACGTTTCACAAAGGCGGCATGTAACATACATAGTTTATGCTCATTCAAACATTTGACTTTTTGAAGCAGGGCGCTTTTTTTTGACATTGCATGATTTGCAACGAGGGGACTGTCAGATAAATGCTACTGACGGTTGAGGTTGATTAAGTCTCTCCTTGCGATAGGCTGAAAGCAAACACACCTGATTGGCTGATGAATCTGTCCATCAGAAACACGCATTTGATTGACAGCTTTATGGTTGGTTGACCTGCGGCATCAGGTCAGTCGCTACAGATTTCGTAAATGCGCATTCAGCAATTCGTATGCTCCGTAAATTTATATTACAAGTGAGCCTCAAAATTACATTTGCGAAGTCACAAATACGAGTACCAAACTGCGAAATATGACTATGAAAACCCCCGCGACAGTTCATTCATTATGAGACTGTTCAGGCTCCTTAGATGTGGGAGGAGTTGGGAGAAGCTATGTTGGAGGGAGTTTTGTTTTGGCAAACTGTCCACTGCCTTTATGAAGGAAACGCAGGGTTTGACTTAAGCTGTTCAGTCAGGGAGGAGGAACTTTGATGAGATCTTCTACCTCATCGGCACATCGCCCGTGTCGGAGGCAAAGCCGGGAAGTCTCAATGAGAGGAGTGGTAGAGGTCAGTGAGGTAGTTTGATCAGTTAACTGCTAAACTGCTAAAATTCTGCGCTTTCAGGTTTTCTCAAATCTAGCTGTGATCTCAAGGTCGCTTGGCAGCTAGACAGCAGCTGTGCTTCGTCATACAATAAGTGTGTTTTTTTTTTTTCAAAGCTGGTAAGGCAAAGCTGAAAAACCTTCACAGGCTGGATCCACATGTTTACCGTTATCCCCAAAAGATGCAGCCCCTGAGCAGAGACACAATTATAACATATTCATCTGACGGTCACCTCATTGCAAAACCTTCATCCAGCTTATTATCAGTGTTTTAACACTGGTAATTAACTGTGTTCCTGCTGGTGTGGTTTTCACTTTGCGTGAAAGGTCTCAAAGCACACGAACAGAGCAAACAACCAAATGTAAACTGCCGCCTGTTGACCGACTGGTCATTTGAACTTTATAATCCTTCCAGCGCTACATCACATATATTGCCCTTCTATCAGATTCGACGTCTCTGTGGAGGTATGGGTCAAAAGTGGTTAAAAGAATACTGCGAGAGTTTAACAGAGTTGCAAGATTAAAAAAAAAAAAAAAAAAAAAAAAAAGGCAATGTATTTCCGACCCCTGGCATAATGCATGGCTCTGTAATTATCACAGATAAAAGCAGCAACGAGTCGAGCACTTTCTCTCTCTCCGCAATTTAACCTCTCAGTGCTGGAACTCCCTGTCTCTCTGCACGTGACGGCAGAGAAGAAGATCTGGTCGGTGACAGGAGAACAGCAAAGTGAGTGTGTGGCAGAGAGGGCAGCTGAAGTAGGCTGCTGTCATGTGTGTAATGACTGTCTAGTGTGTGTTGATAGATAGGCTAGTGGGCGTTTGAAGGCGATTATACCTGAGCACTCGGCTGTTTCATCGCTGCGGACCTTGATGACGATGACTTCATGGAAGCAGCTGGTTTGTTCATAGCCGCTCATTGCATTCTTCGTGAATTTGGCAGAGTGTGCGTGTCTGTTTTTAAAGAGACAGAGACAGACATGAGCTGTTTTTGATGTTTAGCTTTGAACTATCTCAAGCAAAGTGGACTGTTTCAGTGCTCATCATTTTTGAAAACGTCCAGAAATCCTTGCAGCGTCAGTTTCACTGGCATTGGTGTGTCCTGGTAAATAGATTTTTGGGAACGCCTCACTGTGATTTGATGTGATTTTAAGTTATAGAGAGTGCATATAATCAAGGATTATAGTTAAAGCCTTACATCTTTAGAGCTCTGTGATTATATGTTGCCTTTGTGGCACTGTTACCAAAAGAAGGTGCAGAGTATTACTTGCAGATTACTACAAAGGCGTAATCTAATTTGCTCTGGCAACACAATTTGTTGCTATCTCTGGTTATTAATCAACGAAAAGGCATCATTTCCTGTGTGGTGCTACAACTACATGTCATGAATTATAATAGACGACGATAAGCAATTTCAATCTTGCACTAAACAGTGCACAGAAGACAATCTGACCTGGCTGTTATGTTTTATTCCAAACACACGCATCCTGCTAAAAACCTCTTAGTGAGTCCAACTCACTCACAGCTTTTGCTTTCATTAGTCGTAATCGATTGGACTAGACAGACTGCTGTTTTCAATGAAAAGTTTGAGAGAATCCAGTATAGTAGCGGTTTACCTTGAGACGTTTACTTGATTTATCTGTGTTGGGGGCAAATTTTCCTCGGGACATTTGTTCACATCCACTACTGGCTCCCTCCATTTCCCATCCTGGCAGATGGAGATGTTTTGTTAGAGTATTGAATAGCTTCTGTTCATTTCAATTACTTTTCTTGTTCATTGTTCAAGCTGAAGAATTGTATGCCTCATATTTACCTGTCTTGTTTCCACAAGCCCAGGAGCGTGCTTTATTTTATAACTGTGCTTCTCCAGTGACAGTGACAGAATATAATGGTGTCAGATCATAGATTGTCTTTATTATTAAAGCTAAATACGACACTCTATCCTCTGTCTTTGGACCCTCTATTTGAAAAAGGCTAAACACACACACGCACACATGCTTCGAAAAGCCAGCCAGTCTGATCATGGAAGAAAAGGACCTTTTCCAAAATCCCCCCATGTTCAGCTTTCCAGTGCTCCCGTGTAACCAAGTTCCTGTGGTTTGTTCCACTCCCACACATTTTTTTCTGACTTTCATCTAACTACTCAGTTTTCCGATGTGCTCTCCTGCAGCTTTTCTGGGGTATAATCAAAATTTAAGTGATTATTTCCTGACCACATGGTAAGAACGCAATTATAGACACTCGGAAACAATTCAGCCTGTCGTATTATATCAGGTAGAGTCCCCTCATTATCCCATCCATAGCCACTTTCCATCACCTGTCATGCCCCTCTGCACTCACACCATATTTCTGCATAGGTGCTCATTATAAATTTAACAGCCACACAATAGTAGTTACGTCAGTACCTGTTTAATATGAATAATTCAGAAGAATGGTTTCATATGTGCAAGTTAAACCTTTCAGTGCAACTAAAAGCAGCAGGACTGGGAAACTGCAAATGATAAAAAGAAAAACATAGGCAATTATAACTAACATGGAAAATTGGAAGGGTGTGCCAGTGGGCATAAATCCAAAAGGTGTAGATTTTGATCTATTATGCGTTAGTGCTACCATGGCTCGGATCCCATTTGTTTTATGGGAGACAGACGCATGGATGGAAATATAATAATGATGAAAATGAGACAGTCGAGGGGAAGAAAGAAGAAACCAACAGCAACGAGGAGTGACACAAAAGTAGCACAGAGGCTCCTGGGATGATCTGAGATTATGAAAACAAACAGCAATTCAGACGAAAGCCAAAGATTCACGAGCAACAGGTGTGTGTGTGTGTGTTGTGTGTTCGAGAGAGTGGGTGAAGGAGAAGAAGAGAAATCCAGAGTGGATGAGACAGTGACGAGACTGCACGGGTCAATTTTGGTGGGGGACACATCCCCATGTCATGTATATGCTAAAGCCCTCAGATCTGTTTACAAGATACGATTTTGAAACCTCAGCCAGACAAACACTGCCTTGCCAATTCCTCTATATATTACACCCTATGCCCAAACTGCATTCTGACTGTCATCCTCTCATGTAGCAGTCCCCTTTTTGTCAAAGCTGATGTGATTCTGCCTCTTCCCACTGTTGAGAATAATCCTATTTCCTCGAGACAAAAGGCTCATCTTTCATATCAATGGCACTGGTAAATTAGTCTGAGGTCCAGACATGGAAAATGGACATGATAGCCCGTATTTAGAAGTGAATTGGGTTATGTGGCTGGCAAACACAAATGAAGAAAACCACTGGTATTCTCTCTGAAGCGTTCCCAGTGAATCAGTGGGGAGCAGCCAAGTAGTGTGTGCATTAAACAGTGAAGTGGCTGGGAGAGTATGTGTCCTGAACCCCTGGGACATTGTGCATACAACAAAAAAAGTCACTACAAAAACAAAATACAGGGAGTCCATAAAGTCTCTTTACAATTTAAAAAAATGATTACAAATGCAATTGATGAGACTTCTTAATCAGATTTTTTGTATGTCCTCAGTGGTTATCAAAGTTTTTAATCGCATTGCATTTGTGTATTTCAGGTACGCTTTTGAAGAGACAGGTAGTGGTAAATGCCCTAACCCTAACCCGATTCCCTGGCCACCTCATTCACCTGATATCACTACCCCTGGACTTCTTCCTGTAGGGTTATGTTAAAGATATCGTGTATCGAACAAAGATACGGGACATAACTGACCTAAAGTGAAAGATCACTGATGCCATTGTGACCACTGATGAGGCGATGCCACAGCGAACATGGCAAGAAATCGAGTACCGCCTTGATGTGCTTGGTGCAACTAATGGTGTAGAGGTGTATTAAATGAGGCAAAAAAACTTCAATATCTACTCCTCACTTTGGAATAATTTCCACATAGTTGTCCGTTCCTTTGCTTTTCTAACACACTTTTGAAGTTGCAAAGAGACTTTATGGACATACTGCATTTCAATGTGTCAAAATTAGCACATCTATCTGCATTCGTGTATTTTCTATAAAGTAAAACCTAGGCGCCTCACATCATGCTTTTTTTAATCCTTAAAAAAATATATATAAATAAATAAGAAAGTCTTAATCTTTCCTGTAGCATGGCCTCTCTCAAACAGCACTTGCTCACAAATTGAGTTTAATACTCTCCTGAGAGCCTGCATTTGTAAATGTTTGATCTGTGAAACATGAAGCATAATTGCTCAGCAGAAATCAGCTGGCGGACAAATATTGCTTTGTTGAAACAGGCAAAAAGTGGCAGCCGCAGCTGGACTTTGCAACCATGTTGGCATTGTTCTTTCAGAAGAAGCGATAACGAATGCTTGTTGCAGCACATTAGCCTGCATTATGCTGTGCAAATAATACCTCATCATTTGTGAAAGAGAACATAAGGCATTGTTGCACAATTCCTGTTGTACAAGTACAATTGTTTTAAATATTACACAACAATGTTCTCCCCTCACGTACGCAGCCTAGCAGGGCGATTTTTCTCGAAGAAACCTCTACTCGCTGAGCTTTCCTCAGGTTGTGCTCGGCAGAATGTCTTTTAAACTAAGCAATGAATTCATAGCATCTTTTCTCAACAAAGGTCATTCTTAAAATGGCTCTCTGAGAAAGTCTGCGGGGAGCCAGATTATGCACTTTCAGTGCAAGGCACTGTTAATCAACACAGCACAGCGTATTGGTGTGCGTTTGCCCATCCATCCGTGTCTGCTTGCGGTGCTGAGCGTAGGAGTTAAGTCCGGGACTACCGCACATTTTGCACTTGGTAGTAAGAGAGAAGAGATTCTGCTTCCCAGATCTCTGACGGCTCCACGCTGTCTTTCCCCTTTAACCTCTCCTCCATCTGCCTCTTCCCTTCAGGTCCCCTGTGGATATATTTTTGAGGCAACCACAAAATATCTGTCATATATGAGAACATATTTGATGTCAGACTTCAGCTTTCTGTTGCTTTATTCTTTGATTCTTGAATTTATGGCGCCCTTCAGCGGAGCGCTGGCTGTGTGTGGAAAAACAGATGCAGAATGACAAAAATGAGACAGAAAGGAAACGCTGCATGGGCAGCAGCGTGGTAGACAGCAGCAGGGAAAGGGCCTGGTTGTGAATACCGATAGGATAATCATTTGTGTTTCAATTGTGTACGGAAAAGCCATTCAGCATTGATCTGGAGAGTATGAAAAAAAAAAAAAAGAGGAAAAATTAGAGCCAAGCCTTGAGGAGGACTATATCCGGTGAGGTCTCATTTTCTCCTCTACACGTTTTTTGGGTTGTTTGTTTCTGGGGGAATTCATGGAGACCATGAGGGAGCTATCCGAAGGAAATACAGAGATCAATCTCCCATGACAAGCAGGCGAAATAGAAACACATCAAAGCATTGCTCTCGGTGCTGTGTTGGGCATTCGTCAAGAATGACATGACGTGATGCTCAAAATCCACCTCGGTCTGCTACGGACACATGGGAAACATTTCAGCATTTCAACTTTGTTCCCGTTTTATAAAACAAGTCGATCAAGCTTGATGAACAGACGTTTACATGACTCTGACTATCGGCCGACCTCATTCAACTTCAAGATCCTGACAGCTGGAGAAATCTGTTGACTTTGACTGGGCGGGTGGCGAGATGATGTGTAACGGTCCTAAATTATTCTGCTGAGTTCTGATCATAGCTGGCCTCTCCAAACTCTGTGTGTGTGTGTGTGTGTGTGTGTGCGTGTGCGTACTGCATCTCCACATGGCGTCAGTCCAGGGTTCAACAGTAGTCAGTTCTCACTGGGCTTCAGATGTCCTCAGGGAATTAAGTGATAAACAGCCAAGATTATTCTGGTACTACTCAGCCTCACTCCTCCTCCTCTCCTCTTCAGCCAGCTTCATCCCTTTTCCTCATTCCTTCCTTCATTTCCTATTCTATCCTATCCCCATGTCCTCTCTTTTCCTTTTCTCACCCTTTTGCTTGCTTCTCTCCTCTCTTTCCTTATTTTCCTCTCTTTTCATTCACCTTCTTCCAGTCTTCCACGTTTTCTGCTTTCCATGCCTCGTTTTCCTCCACTCCCCCCTTTTCTATATCTCCCTCTTACTTCACAATTTTTTGTAAATTTGCTTCCTCCCTTCGCTTAATCTCTCCTTTCATTAGTTATTCTCTTCATCCTCTCTCCTCCTCCTTTTCCTTTTCTTGCATCTGGTGACCTCTCCTCCTCCCCAGCGACTGTTTGACTGTGTTTGACAAGTGGGAATTTGTAGCAAAAATAAGAAAACAACAGGCCAGACATGAGGCAGGGGGCGGGTTACTGCCTGGAGATAGGCGACAAACTGCTTGCGATTTTTGGAGTCCCTGCACATGTAGACACACACACTCGCACACACAACTTCCCTCGACCCCTGTTTCCTGCACACATGGTATTAGCCAGGTAATCGCCGGTACATTTCGGTGGATGGGAATTATAGTATTACCAGAGGGGGATTCAATTGCGGGGACCTTGTGCGTAATTTCAGGGACCTCCAATAGGTGCTGCACTCCCATTACAGTGTTGTTTTGCAGGCGGATGATGAACTT
This sequence comes from Echeneis naucrates, assembly GCF_900963305.1. Classification (NCBI taxonomy): domain Eukaryota; kingdom Metazoa; phylum Chordata; class Actinopteri; order Carangiformes; family Echeneidae; genus Echeneis; species Echeneis naucrates. Next base: position 12,438,557 of record NC_042511.1, read on the forward strand.
TCACTTTTCATTCTGATGTGACGCCAGGGAGATGCAATCCAAACAGGAACATTCACAAACAGTAAAATGAACATTTCAGCGCTTCCCCCCTGATAAATCTGCTGCTGTGAAAACAGAAATGTAACTCTGCGGATCCAGGCTTGAGAGGAACACAAAACACTGCAACTAATTAGAAACAAGCAGGAAAATCTACTTTGTTCTTGTCAGACATGGAGTTATTGGTTTTAAAGGAGACGCATATAAACAAAAGTGGACATGGCAGCATTAGGGAGTGTGGAGCTATGTTGTCCTCCAGCAATATTTGATTGGAGTGAGATTACAGTGTTTGCCCAGAGGAAGGTCTGTCCATCATAAAACAAAGATAGTTGAGAGAGTCTGGGACACGAGCTGAGCCCCATCGCTGACTGTACACACTAACAATATGCTGTAGTTTGTCTAAGTTCATTTCATTTCTTTATTTGGCTCTGAGTTTTCGCTTTGATACGCGAGTCTTTCAGTATTACCCCGACTTTAACTAATTTTATAACAAAGGTTTTAGGTTTCCAATTTTAACCAGGAGTCTGCTTTTTGCCTAATTGTATTAGTTCTGCTATAACTCTGTGAAAGGGAGCTGTGAGTTTATGAAGAAAATCCGTGAAGTGCTGAATGGACTGTTAATGAAATATGCGCTTTGGCAAGTTGAAATCCCATTAAAGAAATACTAAGGTGCAGCATTTGAACAGAAGTATGGATGAATTGCAGCATCCATGTTGAGGTCCTTGACAAAAAGGACATTTCTTTTGTTCTTTAAAATTCCAAATGAAAGAGAATTCATTTCTGGGCTGTACTTTACTAAAGACAGGAGGCGGAAAAAGGGAAGGTCAGGCAATTTTTTTTTTTTTTTTCATATCACATTATCATACGAGGAGGTCCTTCAGCGTGGCCGTAATAGCTTGTTAACTAATAGGCTCCATCTGCCTCATTATCATTTACTCAAGTACTTAAGAACTTAAGTTCATCTTACAACTTCAACTTCACAGATTTCAGAGGTAAACTTTGTAATTTATCAGATATAGTTTATAGGACGCCGTCCACATTAGCCTAGGTTCACAGGTGAACGCGCAAATGTGATGGCGGATGGAGGAATCAGGAGACTGAGGCTAAAAATCAGGAGTTCGTCATGCAACATAAATTAAGAGTAGAGGTGGTACAGCAACAGGGAGCGTTGGTACTCTTGCTCCCTGTACTGACAAAGTTTCGGGTTGATTTTGACTGCCCTCCCTGTAAGACTGAGAGATGTGGTTCCTTCAAATTGTGATGTATGAATCTCTGGCCATCCTTCTGAATATGTTTACTTTTTCATTTCTAAATGTATAATATTTTTGGATTTTTTAAGCCTTCATTTTGATTAGTAAGTGGAAACAGAGCGGGGGGTGAACTGCAGCACAGGTCCCAGGATACAATCGAACCTGGGATTTTCCATTTGCATGCACTTTCTAAATGAATGATTTTTTATTATTTTTTTTTTTTTAGCCCACCTGCTGCAGCACAAACAGGAAAATTATGTATCATTATCCTTTTAGTTGACATGTTGAACTCTGCAAACTCATTCTCACTAGCAGTTACACAACATGTTATTTTTCTGGAGACACGCTCAAGTCCATCTGGTTAACGTTAAGCTTATTTTTCACTCTACATCTCACTCTGTTTTTTTTCTCTAGCAGTTACTGATAAAATCATCTTTTAAATGCTCCACTATGTTCCCGATGGGCTTTAAATCTGTCTGTTTGCTGTTTGGCAGTCATCAGATTATGTAGCGCAGGTTTATCAACGCTTTTTCACAGCTGTCTGTTGCAAGTGACTGAAACAAACCAGTGAGGTGGTGACTCGTAAACCAGAATAATGAGCTAAAGATACCAGGAAGATCTACAAAACTTAAGGGATTCTGTTGTCTTTGTCAAAGGATGTGGTATTCCAATATTTGCAGCTTGTTGGCCTAGGCCTGTATCATGGAGCTGGGGTTCATCTTAACGAGGCAACTTCCGGGCTAACCCTGGATTTTCAGTGTCACAAAGGTGGTTTACATCGCCATGGTAACTTAAACAGAACGCCTAACCTGACCTGGAGCAGGTTAACTTGTGGAGAAGACCTCAGCAGGTGTTTTAGACCACTTACTGACCAATTGGTTCTGTTGGAAAATGGCCTGCTCGTTCCCGGACCAGTTCATTGATGTGGACGATAGAATCATGAGAGGAGCTCTCGAGGTTTGGGGCTGAATCAACAGACGGGCAAAGGGACTTCCTCCCACGTCTGCTTTGTTCCACAGGGATCGGAGCTGAAATAATGAGGATAAACTTGTAGAGCAAGAGAAAAAAAAAATGTTCAGGAACAAAATTTATGGGACACACATACAGTAAATCTGTTTGTGGGGATTTTATATTATAATCCTGGTACTTAATGTATTGACAGTGTCTGTGATTTTTTTTTTTTACCAATATTCTTTGCGGCTTCTTGCAGTTACGACAGTTTTACTGTTTACTTGAATTATTGATCTGTAGTATTCATATTTTGTTCATATTATAGTCTGTGTCTCCGCTGTGAAATATGCAGCTCTTTGTGTCTTCTCCGTGGTACGATTGGTCAAACGCAGCTAACCCCGCCCCTTTTTATGTGAACCGATCTAGACAGGCCCTGGGTTCAACTAGCTTAGTGAGGCTGATTATCCAGATTGGAGAGAGCCCAAACACGTTAATCCAGCTTCATGATACAGGCCTCAGGTTACCTGTCACTATTTTATGAAAAATTTTATGCTGTTGCATCTGAGTCTTATGTGTCTTTGCAACTTTGGTCAACTGGACGTTTTTCCACTTTTGGAGTGACACTCCAATCAGTGGACACGAAATGGTCCAAAACATTACTCATCATGCTTCCACATTTTTTCCCCATCTTTCCATTTATTGGACAATTTTGTTGTTGTTTGTTTTTTTGGCACTAGCCACACTGGCCACAGATGGTGTAGAGATGTGAGATGGATGTGCAAGGGACTGAAATAAGTCCACACGAACTTCTCCAAAACTGGGTCCTGTAAAGTTTATAGATAATCTGCAGGACTTATTATTTTATATTTGTGTATTATGGGAATAGTGCCCTGCTATCTCCCCTATATACCCCATAACATATGTCTGTAATATGACAAAACACAGTTAATGCAACATGGTGCTTTGTGTTCTGATACAGCATGAACATCTTGTGCCATCATTTAATTTTCCAAATGCTGAAATGGACTGTTTATTTTTATTGATGGGAGTAATTTGGTGGTTATGGTTTAGATTGTTTTAAGGCCACAAACACATGGTTGTTCAGTATGAACCAAACCCCTGTACCCATTCTGGATTTAGACATTATCATTAAACACGGCCTGGTCTGTGCTTTGTATCCACATTACACTGGATCCTACCCATCAGCTTTCTTCTATTTTTCTGCCGAAGATGAGTAAATATGTAATTTTCAGAAATGGTTTCATCTGTTAACACTTTGGCCTTTGCAATATCCGCTTGCCACTTGATGCATTGTGTTTCATTTATCCCCCTGATGGGAGTTTTTCCCTGGTTAGTGCTCGCTCCCAGCATTAGCTAAATGGGATTAGAGGCCGTTTCATCAATTTGACAAGTTTTCATTTGGATGGATAAATGAAAATGAAACAAGAGAACAACAAAGAAAAACAGCATGAAGGATCAATAAAATCTTTGCTAAAACAGCAGTTCAAATAAAATTTTCATTCATACAGCCAATAATTTGCACTCGGGATGGGTAAGTGTGGGTCGATTACATGTTATTGTAGTCATGGAACATAGATGCACACCCACGACGACAAGGTGCAGATAAGGTCAGTACAGAAACTGTCATTATATACATTTAATGGCTTCTTAAATAATCCTTTGGCAGAAGCTGTTCCACAGTGAGAGACATGAAAACATTTTTGCCATTTGTAAGAAATCATCTTTCAGAAACAAGATTTTCTGGCCTGCTAAAACCAAAACTGTGAACTGTTTTCCCTCAACATTGAGCATTTTCTCTGAAGAAAAGCTGACTTCTCCCCTGATCAAATCCCATCCCGACAGTGACGCGTAGCTGACTCATTCAGTTCTAGTTGCAGGCTGAGAGCCAAAACAGATACCCAAGATATTACTTGAGCCAAAAGTGTAGCATACTGCAACTGTGTAGAGTGGGACGCTCCGGTCGTGGCTGGATGTTACAGGAGGGCTTCTAAAGTGCTGGTTCATCAGGTCAGACCAAGCACTTGATTGTATTATGCAGGTGAGGAAAAGGAGAAATCCAAAAACACCATACACAGCTCATTCAACCTGGAGAAGTGGAGAGATGAATGGAAAAAATATCTTATAAGTCAGGCGGATAGCTTTCTGCATCATAAGCAACAAAAGGCGCAAGTACTATGAGTAAGGTTGCATATTTGTGCATTAATGTGATATTTTAACTTTTAATTTTTAATGAATTTGCAATCATTTCTAAAGTTCGGTTTCCTGCTTTCTGGGATATTGAATTCAGGTAATTGAGGGGGAAAAGTGAACCTATGTCATCTAAATCAAATCAAATCAAATCAGATTTAGCGCCAAATCATGTCAAAGTTCCATCAAGGCAGTTTACATATAGAGCAGCTCTAGACCAAACTCTTTATAGAATTATTTAAAGAGACCCAACAGATCCCCCGATGAGCAAGCACTGGGCGACAGTGGCAAGGAAAAACTTCCTTTAAGAGGCAGAAACCTCGGGCAGAACCAGGCTGAGGGGCGGCAGCCATCTGCCTCGACCGGGTGGGTTGAGAGTGTGAGAGAGAGGGAGAAAGAGAGGGAGAGGGAGAGAGAGAGAGAGAGAGAGAGAGAGTGGTGCTCAGTCCTTCCTCCAGCAGTGTAGGCTTAGAGCAGCAGAGCTAAAGACTAAATGAACTTTAACTTTTTAACTCTAAACTCTGTCATACAGAAAAATTTTAAGCCTGGTCTTGAGTCCACCCCCCCAGACCGATACTGGATGTTGGTTCCGTAGGAGAGGAGCCTGATAACTGAAAGATCTGCCTCCCAATTTACTCTTGGTTTCTTACAGTGGAGCTGGAGGCCATAGTAATACCGTCCAGACTGATTAACTGATTAGAAAGTGTTTCTCTGAGGTGCTTAGGGCTGAGTACAATAACTTCAGTTTTTCATGAATTCAGAAGTACAAAAAATTATGGGCCATCCAGACTTTTATGTCTTCAAGTAATGTCTGCAAACTGGCTATCTGACTAACTTCATTTGGCTTCATTGATAAATACAGCTGATTGTCATCTTTAGGCTCCAACATAATGAAATCCAATAAGTAAGAGGATCTGAATAATCTCTTCTGTTCACAGCATTTTTTCACTTGTGACTTAGCAGCACCTTTTCAGACAGTGTTGTTTTCAGACAATTAGATGAGGTCTGGAAGAGGAGCTGAACACAACAAATTACCGTCCTGATAGTGTACAAATTGCAGCATAGCACTTAAAAGGCTTCGTAAAAGCAGGCACACTACCAGAGAACACCTCATTAGCTAAAGCGCCAATCAGAGACCAGAGGTGGCAAAAGTACTCATATTCTGTACTTAAGTAGAAGTAGAGATAAATGTGTCAAAAAATACTCTGGTAAAAGTAGAAGTACTGATTCAACTCCTTTACTCAAGTAAAAGTAAGAAAGTACAGGCTCTGAAATGCACTTTCAAAGCAAAAGTAAAGAGTAAAAATTATTTTTTCTGTTGTTTACTGGCCAGTGATTCACTTAGAAAAATGAAAGCTAAAAAACGAAAAAACAAAAAAAAATAAAAAATAAAAAATTGCGGCATATCATGAATCCTCACTTTGCTGATATTAGTGACTGACAGATATTTTCGCCACTGTTGATGACTAACCAACCAGATACGACACCACACCAAAGTCAGCACACTGAGATATTTCCTGTGCAGGTTTAACAGCCTTAAAGCGGTTTAAAGGATCTAAAATCAAGAGAAAGGGTCAGAGTTCAATGTCAGCCCCTTTGAGGGCTTCTTTCAGGATTTAAAGTTTCACACACACACACACACACACACAAAATATATATATATCCATTTGAGGTCCTTGGTTTGATCCCTAGACTTTCTAAAGGTCACTGAGCCAATAATATTTTAAAGGAAACATATCTGGCAAGAGGGGGAAAAAAATACAAAAACAAACAGGCCAAATGTTCACCCCATGCCATATTTCATTTGTTAAATCAAATGAAATGTCCAGTCTCTGTCAAAACTGTTTGTTGTTACAACAACATTATTAAACTTTTCATGGCTGCAATTTCCTTCTTAGATACAAATAATTTATCCGTCATTAGCAACATCTGGGACCTGTCCAGGGTGACCCCCCCCTCACCCAGTGTGAGCTGGGGTTGGCTCCAGCATCCCCCGAAATGGATAAGTGGTAAAAGATGAATGAATGAATGAAAGAACGCAAGTGAAAAAGCTTTTCAAAGTTTTCGGTGTTGAACTATGGTTGACAGAAAATATGTTTTCTAGGAAACTAAGGTTTCTAAAAATTGGAAAAACACAAAGGAGATGACCGCAGAGCCCCCACACACACATCCTTTGTTGTAGCGCTACCACCAGCGCTCTGATGTTCATCGGTTATTTTGTTTAATATTCCAGCCACATACCCGTCTTTGAATAAAAACAACAGGTTCATACAAATGTGCCAGTGGTTGAACCCACAAAGCTTTTCTGGACGATGGAGAAGGTCAAAAATGAAGGTTAAATAAAAGTGGATGTGCCAGAAAATTAACATACATTAGAAACAGCTTTTTAAAAAGATCGACAATCACAAACTGTTCCTGTGTTGTTGATGAAGCCCCTCTGTTCTGCCTTGTGGCCTTTTTCTCGGCGGTCATCTGGTGTTTTGAAATCAAGCAATCACAGGACAGCAATGAAAATTGAGTGAGTACAGCGTGTGTTTGCTCATGACACGATGATAGCTTTGAGTTGGACACTCCATATTAGCTTTTATTGCTTGCTGTATTCACATTAGACTTTGGTCAGAAATAAAAGCAGAACCACACAGGTGGACGTGGGCAAATAAAGCACCAAGAGTGCAACAAAAAAACAAACAAACAAACAAAAAAAAAACAAAACAAAATGAAAGATGACAGCACATCCATTTACTTGGACTTTGTCCATTTATAATTGGTCGTTGGTCATTGATCTCCACAATTGATGCTTTTTATTGATCGCAACTCAAGAAAGTAATATTTCTATGGCTGATTAAGAATTCAATAAAAACTCTCTATGGTGACTGACTTATTGTGTGTGTCTGGGATTATAAAAGAGCTGTGTTTTTAATTCATAAAGACGATTTTTTTTTTTTTTTAATGCACAGACGTGAGCCTTCTTCAGACCGATAATGTCAGAAAGCATGCGAAAGTTTTAAAGTGGCATGTTAAATTTGGCATTAGCTTTTTCGCTCTCTCCACCATGGTGAGTGAAGGCGGGTGCTGGTTGGACGCTGTGAATCCCTCATGGAATCTCACTGCTGCTATTTTCATTCATGATGGGAAGATTTATATCCTTAGAAATTTCCAACATGTTGGGAAAACAAACAAATCTCCCCACCACTCCTACACGGCCACCCCTTCTCCGTATGTGAGAGTAACCACACATACACACATGGTGTGTGAGACCATATTTTTCCATGATGACACATCCAAAGAATCATAAGGTGGCAACAATACCGCGCACAGCTGGTATCAATGTTCCCACACTGTTTGAATCAGTCTTTCCTCATTGTAGATTTAAGAAAATTACAAATGTAACTTACTGAAATGTTTGTTGAGGAAATTAAGTAAAAAGCTTTGACTAACCCACCACCACAGATCCTTCCTTTATTCCTCTGGCCATTTCTGCACTGAGGAACTTTCACTGGCACGAGGACTTGTAACGCACACTAGCTGACAAATGCAATCTTTTCCATCATCTTTTTAACGCTGTATGTCACGCTATAGGTGACTGATTCTTGTGTCAGACGCAGCACATCGATATTATGGCCGCTGTAGAAGAGACTCTAAATGTCACAGTAAAATTTCAGCCATACATCACTATAAGTGCATGGCTGTTTTCCTCGGGTTGTAGGAAAACAGCCACGGGAGATGAAGGTTGTTATACCCTGAAACATTGTCTGGATGACGTCTGGCCCAACGCTGAAAGTTTTCTCCAGGCCACAAGGAGACGTTTAACCTTCCTCTTGTGTTAGCTTTCTGTTACTGTCTCTTATGGAACTGGCCGTTTTTGGCCCGTGCCTTCAATCAGCCATAAAATACCCTTGGTTACCTTGTTCGGCTTCCTTATCCATGAAAAGATTGGTTTTAATATTTTTGTTGTGGCCCCTGGGCCACCTTGTTTTCAATCTAAAAAACAAAAAAGAACAAGTCAAATGAAAAGAATTGTATCAATAAATAAAAGGCTGTTATGCTACAAATTGTATGTATGTAGACACATCCAGGATGTTGTAAAAGACAGCCATTGGCCATCTCCTGGTGGTTCGCTGGCAGGTTAAGGTGGCAGTCAGCTCGTCCCGGTTGTCCTCCTCCTTTGTTTTTGTGATAGTCAAAGATGATTATGGGCCTTTTGTCACTTCCTGCTGACTCAGCTGCATCTTTGTGAAACGCTGACATCGGTGTCACATTCGTTCATCACATCACGTTTTTTTTCGACGGTATGAAACAGCAGTGGTGGTGTCTGTAAAACACTCCTGACAAGTTCTTGTCCAAGATCAAAGCTGGTAAAAAGAAAATCATCACAAGTGATGGTGTGACCCTTGTGATCCCAGGTGGTCATTTTGATGACATTCGCAGCAGCTGCCCTGCCAGGTACGTCAGGAGGCTCTGGGCTCCAACAGATGTTGCCACTTTTGGATTTGAATGTCTCTGCGGGAGCGGGAGCGGCTTCAGCACTGCTGACCTCCTCATCAGACTGATCAGATGTGTCTGTTTCTTCCGGTTGATGCTCCACATTGCCTTCCTCCTCAGAAAGCTGCTCACCCGTATCACGATGGTGCTGTGTGTCCTCCGCCTCACTGTCAGCAAAGATATGATCCCGAGCTTGGCTTGCAGTAAATCTTCTTCTCATTGCTGCATGCTGTAAACTGGAAGGATGCTCCTAACTGAAGCTTTAGTGGTTGGAAGAGGAGCTGGCTGTGGGCTGTTGGCCGATAGCGTGTTTATGATTTCAGTTTCGGCACTTATTCTTTCATCATGTTATATTATAAATGGGTCGAAACTGACCCTAATACCACAAAGGTCACAATTTCCACCGGAGCACTTTAGAATTTGGTAAAAATTGATTCTTTTGATTTTATTTTGTCTAAACAGAAGTTCCTGACAAAGTCAAAAAGTCTTGATGCAATAAACACATTTATGTAGTACTTATATGCATTTAAAGCCTACATCGGGTCGGTGCCGACCCTGACACTAGAGGAAGGCTAGAAGGGCCTCAACCTAATAAAGCCTGAATTTTGAAGACTGCCATTTGTCAGCTGCGGAGTATTTCATTGCAGGACGGTTTATCTGCCTTCATCATCACTCAGATGAGTGTGAACCAAAGCTGCCAGTGGGCGAATAATCAGAGCAATTGAGATGAATATTCAAAGAACGAGAGTGGGGAAGCCTTTTATTGATACATCAAGTCTTTTTTTAGGGTGACTGCTATTATTTAGGCATAGAAATGAATAAATGATGCTTTGACATTCAGCAATGCAGAGTTTTATTGTGTTCGAATAATGGCCCCTGAAAACCCAGATGATTTAAAAGAGAGGGAGGCACGCTTTTGATTGGATGATATAAAAACTGGGATTTCATTACGTTAGATACAATCTTCTCCCATCTGATTTAAACCTACAAAGTTTAACAAAGGTCACATTCTCACTGTAATCTTCTGTCAACAGTTTCCTGACAACCTGATGGCCTGTTTTGCATAAATGTGCACTTCTTTTGTCTTCACTTTTCAACAATTGCAAGGATAAGATGATGCCTAAGCGATCCCGTGTATCAAACTTTATTCTGTGGAATTGAATCTTGTTGTGATGCTCCCTCAGCCTCTGCATCCGCCTCCTCTCCCTCTCACATTGGCAGACTCAGCCCTGGGAATTTCTCGGAGGCAGCTTGTGGGCTAATTGCCCTTATCAAAATCATGACCTGTTAAATGACGGCTGCCTTTAATCGTCTGCACCCTAGCCAGCAGCTACTGACATTTAGTGCAATTAATTAACTCAAAGACAACAGGGGTTTGGTATCTGCTCCGCTTGGCTGAGATGGCAGCTTTTGTTATGTAAAGCAGTCAGGGTGGAGGAGGCCTAGAAAAGAGGAGCGATGGCAGTTGATATTTCACTATCAGGGTTTTTGCTGAAATGATGGAGATGTTCAAATGTTTGTTGGATTGGCGGCAGAGTAATGTGGAGAGTGGAACATATGAAGGACACCACAACAGGGATGCAGAGCAAAATAACCAATTTTTATTTTTGTATAATCAAGCAAACAATTGAAGAAAACAAAAGGGGGCAGAAATCCTCGCCATCGAGCCAGCCCCCGCCATGGGCCAGCACAGCCCCCTGCACTGCCGAACAAAAGCTAAACCTGAACCAACTGCGAACCCAAACACAGAATTCAACAACAAAAACGAAATGTACCAGTAAGGACCACGGAAAGGACAAAAGGAGCACTTCTGGATCATTTTGTCAACGAAAATGTGGAAAAAAACAACAGGTGCCTCCAACTCTGGTGCAGAGGGGAGAAAGATGGGGAAATGAAGTGGAGGAGACAAACAAAAAACAAGTCCTTAATCGTGTGTATATGGGGCTGCGTTGGTTGTTTTATAAGCTTATCTTGAAATATATTTCTGAAGATTCTTAGTAACTCCAAGTTACAGGTGAAACACTAATAATGATGGTCTCCAAATAACCAAATAATTTCCAATCAAAGCTCACCTACTGACTTCGTCCTATGGATCCTACGGATTATAATAAGCATTTCAAAATCGCAGGAGTAAAGTTTCATAATAATATAAATAATGATAGATTTCAGGCATGACAAACCCAGAAATGAATCTACAGTCCACATCTAACCTGAGGGCGCATGGGAGGATCTGCAGTGAAGAACTGATGAAAATCCTGAAATCATTGTGTGGAATGCTTGTCGTGTCAAACCCCAGAAGACTAGTGCCAAAATGATGGCCTAAGTGCTGAGTTATGGATACAAATGCCAGTTTTTCTTGGTCACTTTTAATCATAGCAAAAAGCTGTTAGACTCTAAAGTGTCTGAGTGTGAGTGGTTGTTGGCCCTGTGATGGACTGGTGACCTGCACAGGGTGACCCCGCCCTCTCCCAGAGTGAGCTGTGATTGGCTCCAGCACCCACCGTGACTCGGAAACAGTAAAGCGGTTAGAAGATGAATGAATGAATGAAAAAAGCTGTTATACAACAGCATGCAGGACTGAAAGCACCGCAGAGCAAATCAAAGACTGCCTGCATCAAAAGTTATTAGACATCCATGGTAAGTAATCTGCTTCTTTCATCATTGGACACTGACGTGCAGAGATGTACTCTTTTGGAAATCCTTCTCTGATCTGAAGCGGGTCACACAATTAAGGCCTTCTTTTTTTTTTTTTTTTGCTTTTGTACGTGTGCTGTCTGCCTTTGAGTTTATAACAACTGCTCACCTTATTTTCCTCTCATACATGCCGTCTTCTGCCCTGCGGTGTGTTTTTATGTTGTGTTTCCTTTATTGATTTGAGAGAACTGTGCCCTGAAATCAGAATTTGTATCTGTAGTTTAACTCTTTACTTCATTCTTGTTGAATAACACGTGAGTTAGGGCAGAAAAAAAATAATTTTTATGAATAATCATATGGGCTGCAGGAGAGATGTGTGGACAGCTAGGACAGAGAGACTATGACTCTCTAACATCACACGCATTTGTGACACTGGTGCGCTGTTTAAACGTGAATAAACTTTCATACTATGGAAAAAGCGCCAGAAAAACCTGGAACATCTAATTAAACGATGGCAGACTGTTTCCTGTTGAACCAGTGTAATTAGTGACTCATGCTTGAGCGCTTTTCTTTATATTTCACCGTGTTCTGGCTGTGCATGTGCCTGCTGTTCTCCATCTGTCATAAACAAACATGTTTTCCCCTCAGGTGTAAGTGGCCTCTCAGTTTTTTTGTATTTGTGGTAGCCATCTTCTGCTGCTCCCTTTACTTTGTTTCTTTTTCCTTGCTCGTATTTGTGCTGCCGAGCGACTTTGACTGTTTTGCCAGTTTCCTCATCATGTCATCTGTTGCCTATTATGAGCTCTGTCTGCTCCCATCCACTTCTCCCTTTGCTGATTGTTTTATTGCTCTTTTATTTGAATCCCAACATGGTGCCTGCAGACGAAGACCTTTACACCCTCTAGCTATCTTTATCAACAGTCAATAATTCTTTCCTTTCTTTTTTTTTTTTTTTTTTTTGCACTTTCTTCAATGCTTTAATATTTTTAAATGTTTTACCAAAACTACCGAAATCATGGCCACTTGTCTACCAAGCAGGTTCTTTGACCCATGCAAATGGACTGTCACAGCTTCCTTTCTGCAGTTTGCACCCACAAATTCAATCCAGACGCTGTTAGTGTTGGATTGCCAGCAGATAAGATGCAATCATCTGCTACGGTCCATTTTGTATTTCTCTGAGCTTGAAGTTGTTCACACAGCAATAACCAAGGAAAGAGCAGTCTGAGTCACAAAATCTTGGTTTGAATGTTTCACACAAAACTAATTTTAAACTCCATTTCTAAAACCGTTACTTTGTTGAAGGATTTCTTGTCATGGCGAAATGAATGCACCGTCTAAATTTTCCAAAAGCAAACAAACCAAGAAACAAGCAACCTCACAAACTCTGTGCTGCAGTAGTACTGTAGGAAGCATGAGGGAAAGAGTTACATTTGGATGGATGGATACAAAACACAACAAAAAAACAAACCACAGAACAGAAAAATGTTATTTATAAATCCAGAGGCAGACAGCACCCCAAGATATACATGTTTGAGAAAGCAGGGCTGCAAAGTTACAGCTACACAAATCTACAACAGTTCAATTTACCATTTGTAAAAATGGAGGGACAAACACGCAGTGCACTATTGCTTGACTCACTTTTTTTAATTTATTTATTTTTTTTTTAATCCACATCCCAGCTAAGTCCTCACTGTGTTCAATTACCACCATTCACACGTGATGAGAGGAATGACATCCGTATCCCATAAACAGAGTAAAAAGATTAAGTTACTGTTGCAGAAATTGTTGATGGCTGCAGATTTTAACTGTATGTTCGAGGTGTTGCTCCAGTTTTGTTGTCTTTAATGGTACCCTATTCACAGCTTACCTGTCCAAAGAGCTTTTGAAAGCTGTTGGGGTAGAAAAAAATAAAATAAAAAACATGATCAGCTTTGAACAATTCCTCTCCACTGTTGGCATTTTACCAGCTGCCAAAACAGACATACTACAGCGGTGACCTCACCCAAAACTACAGACGAAGACTTGGATTTTAACGGAAGAAAAACATCACATTGTCGACTAAATTCTTTATTTATTTATTTTCTTTATTTATTTTAGAAGTAGAATTAACAACAGCATGCACCTGCATTAAAATTGAGTTTACATGTCATGGTCATATTGCTTTGTGTCTGCTGGAAGACCACGGAGGAAATGGGTAACCCATTTTTTGTGACAACTTGATACGTTAAAAGCTACTAAGTGAGTTTCTGCTCTGCTCCCCATAGCTGAGAGATTGAGCAAAACAATTTTTCTACTACATGATTTAGCTAACAATGTAAAAGCGTGTGTTTGGCCATTAGACCTACCCACATGAAGCACGGGCTTAGAAATTACGTTTGCGTTCTCTTTTAAGCATGAAGAACGTCATGCTGTTGAGCAGCTGTAACTATCAAATTACCCAAAGAAATATTGTTCCGCGCCATTCAGGTGTTATCTTAATTACTTCAGCCGGTCTCCAATTTATCTACTCCTCCAGAGGAAAGTGTACACTTACCGCCATCACATGACTAGTGATTTAAAGGTGCAATTAAAGCTGCATGTGTGTATGTTGTTTAGTTTTTTTTATCATGTTTGCGTGTGTTAGAAACTTCACAGTGTTTAGTCAATATTGAATCGGGTGGAGATCGATGTGTGTAAAGTAGCCTTAGGATGGCTGGCAGCAACAGAGCAGACATCAAACTTCCTTTTAATCATGCCCATACATTTCCCTTTGTAATGGCGGCCACTTCTTCTGTGTCGTCTCTTTTTGTTCTGCTTTTTGTTCTGCTGCCCTTTTCAAAATTAAAAAATTTCAAATGCTTGTAAAACAGTTTGACACTTTGAGTTTGTCAGGCACAAACATTAAAACCCACGCCACTGGGGCCTGACCCGCACAACGGCTGAGGTTACTTCTAACCCGGTGCGTTGACGGAGACGAAAGTGTTCAGTTGTGAAAGAATATATACGGCTCTTAACGAACGTCTATATGTGTCTACACGGAAAGAAAGAAGGATATGTCAATTTCTCTTCTCACAGTACGTCGAATCCCAGTCAGATTGTCAAAGTCATTTCACGGATAGAAAAACAGCAATCAAGATGTCGCTCACTGAGGACGCCTTAGCAAGAACTGCCCCCCCCAAAGAGAAATTAAAAAATCTTTTCTTTTACAGCTTTTAAAACCCAGTCAACAGTCGACAATAGTATGTTTACTTTTAATAAAGCCATTTAGCATTTGAGGGTTCTTTTATATATATGTCAGGCTTTATATCAAGCTGGTGGAGGTCAGCGCGAGCGGCCGAGAAAAGAAAAGCTTTTTTTTTCCCCCACAATACCTGGAATCGATCTTGGGGAGAGGGAGAGGCAGAGCAGCAGGGGATCACTGACACTGGAAGAGCAGGTGGGGTCAGAAATAAATCATTTCATCAAGGAGAACAAACCGAGCTTGGCCTCACTTCTTTGCCTGTGCCTCTGCTCTTGACCTGTGTGAGGAGCCTCGTGTCTCGCAGAGGTTACGGCCAGAGGAGAATTTCTTTTTAGGTTTATTGTAAGCAGGGGGTTGCTTTGGACTAACGATCATCCATCTGTCTTCTCGGCCAATGTTCTGGGCAAGGGCGAGGTACACCCTGGACAGGTCGCCAGTCACACAGAGACAAACAGAGACCAACAACCACTCACACTCAGACAATTTACAGGAGAGGGAGAGAAGAACTCTGCACAGAAAGTCCCCAGGCCGGGAACCGAACCCATGACATTCTTGTTGTGGTGCTACAGTGCTAACCACCACGCCGCCCAGTTGCCCACTAACAATCGCTTTAAGCTTTAAATCTGTTTAAACTCTGAGAGGAAGAGACAGTTGGAAAAAACCTTCAAGAGCATTAGCAATCATTTGAATGTGATCTAATGTGTTTATATCCAGTGATGAACCGTAGCATGACACCTGCACCGCTGCTAAACAACCCTGACTCGTTTGGATGGACTCCAGTAGACCTCTGAAGCTGAGCTGTGGTATCTGGCACCAAGATGTAAACAGCAGGTCCTTTAAGTCCTTTAAATTGTGAGATGGAGCCACTGAGCATCAGAACATTAGATACTGGATTGGACTGAACTCTGACGAATTTGAGGTCAACACCTTCAAGGTGCCATCCATCAATCCATCAGTAAACCCTTACCTTACCTCAGTTTAACTTTAGGGTGCTCACACAGCTTACGATTTACAAATGTTAATGTGGAAAGGACAGGATGCGTTGATCTATTTTCAAAGGCAGGGATTTTCTATACTTTAAACATCTATACTTGAGATAAAGAAACTAATAGAAATTTGATTTTATCACTAACTACGCAATTATGTGTGTGTTAATTAAATGATTTATGATCATCTTCCGAGGGTATAATAATTTTATGATCAAGATAATGAAATTGAAATATAATAAAAGTAACATTCGCAGGCCCTTAAAGAATTGCACATCAGAATTTCTCTGAGGGATGCACCGGAGGAGGAGAGATCACACTAAGCATATGTCTCTGCAGCAGAGTGCTGAGCATTCACTGCGGAGGTGTCACGTAATATTGAGTTTGCGATGATTCCCCTTTCAATGTCTGGGCTTTGGTAAAATGAAGGATTTATTTCTTGAAACACTCTCCACGGTGTAGAGGTTGAGGGGTGAGCTGCTCAGTTTTCCGAGTGCACCTCTGATGTCACGTACACATAGATTTCAAAAACATACAGGATATGTGAGATGAATATGGATATGTGGACGATATGTGTGGAAAAAGGTGTTGTTCACATACCGTTTCCTGTCAGACAGTTTACGCAGTCGATTGTTTTTTACTTATCTGATTATTTTCAGTGTTCCTCCCTGCTGCTGAATTTCCTCAGTTCCAAGTCATTTTGGATGGTACAAAAGTGAAATATGAATCATGTAATTGCTGGGTGGCAAATTAGTTGAGCACTTGTTTTTGCCCACCCCTGCCATCTCCCCCTCTCTCATCATTGCTACCGAGTAGGCTGACACTTGAACACGCTTTGTTGTCAGCTCATGAATTTTTAATTCACCTATGGTGAACCTGGGAGAGAGCGTTGACTGAATTACAACCCGTAAAAAAAAAAAAAAAAAAAAAAAACTGGTAAGGCATCAAAACATTTGCACTCACGTGCATTGGATTAATCTTTACGTACAAGGTCCGTGGTCCTGCTTAAAGTGAGCAGCGACTGGACCATCACATTTCAGGAGCTGAAACCAGACCTCCTGCATTGTGGTCCGAGGCCCATGGCGGCCCATAGCTCAGGACGCAGCAGGCCTCGGACCTATTTACATTTTTTTTTCTATCAATTAGCTATTGATAATGGTAATAAATGGTAATGGTAATAAAGCTGAGCTTTATTATTATTATTGTAATTCTCTCTATTGGAAAACACACCAAAACTACAACAAAGGCAATCATGATAAGAAAATTACTTCTACAGAGTGATACATTTTTTAATTCAATAGCATGTACCTCTAAAGCTCAGGCTGAACAAAAACTCAAATAATAATAAAAAAGGAAATTGCCAGCAGGGAACTAAAGAAACCTGAGACTACAAGTTGAGAGGCACCTTGTTGGGGTAAGAAAGAAAAAGAGCCAAATGGTTTCGTACAGTTCAACACTGGCAACGCTGTGCAACATTTGACAGCAAAACAGGTTAAGCAAGGTTAAAAAAAAAAAACCCCACAAACTTAAATTGTGCTGTGGGCCTGATAATCCTGATAACCTTGCAGGTGGGGCAGGGGGTGGCAACCTTCAGCATTAAAAAAGATTCCCATCTAATAAATCCCACTTGGAGTCGCAAATCATATTTACTATATTTTCATTACACTTATGCTTTGCATATAAGAGCTGTACTTTGTTGCATTTTTGTTTTTCTTACCATTTCTGTTTTTGGATGTAGCCCTGATTAGCGTCACCTGTCCGCATATTTTTATCGACAAAAAATCAAAACACGTTTTATTTCAATGTTTCAAGATCACCTAAATCTTCAGAATTCACTATTACACTGAAAAAAATTGGTAAATTGAATAAAATTTAAATAAAATAAAATTTACAGAAGGAATGAACACTGACTAATGATCATGACTGATTGATTACAGATTATTGTTTACAGCTGTTAAAGTCACATTTTTCTCTTGATCTTGACTTTTCAAATTTAACGAATTTCTTACTTGACCTGAATGATTTGATGATAACACACACACCTGTGTTTGCAGGCCTGGTTGAAGATGATTATATTAAAATGCCGTTTGTGTTGTTTCCTGTATCTGATGGCAGTAATAATTTTTTCTGGGCATATATCACATCTGAGCAATGGGGACTGATTTTTAACAAAGGATGTTTAACTTACCAGGCTTAATCCCCAACTATTAAACACATGCCCGATCATTCAGTCTGTAAATTAGATATTAAGGCCTTTAAATGCTAATTTCCTGTAAACTCTAAATGTGAGCTTGTTTGAAGTATCAGCTGGATCTATCTGAGTTTGCACCAAGATGAGAATGAACCAGCAATGTTTGCTGGAAAATCACTTTCGGCCTCACTGATTGAGGAAGAAAAATAAAAACTGAAGCTGAAATAAAAGTGTTTAGAATTAGAATTATGACAGAGCAGATCCTCAATCGTGCAAATATGCCACCTTTTCTTCCAGATTCAACTCTAAAACCTTTTGTCACATCAGTAAGGAATCACATCTACAAATTTCACTGGCAAATGTAAGTTTGATAGTGAGTGTAAAACCGCTGCAAGGGAAAAAACTGGATTTCTGGTGAGAACTTGATCACGTTGCTCACACCGTGATTTCACAGCCGGTATTTTGTGCTTTGAAAAATAGAGGCACACCAGGACTAAAAAGCCCAAAGAAGCTCAAAGCTGACTTATCCTAAAAAATGGATGGCTCATATGACGTGCTGTCTTTGATTGTCTCTGAACGGCTGCACATGATGCTTGCCAGCAGAATTGCTAGACATTAACCTCTTTCTGTTTTTTTTTTTTTTCTTCTGTTTTGTGTAATTGGCGTGCAAACACAACTGGGAAAGTACTGGGAAAAGGTAAACTTGTAGTGATATTAATCTCTATGGAAGCACGTTATTACATAGCTACATAACATTCTCACCATGTTTGCATGATGAAAGACACACTGCGTGTGCAAACGACCTTGTTGAGCATTGCATTCATTTATTTTCTACCACTTATCCATTTCCATGTCGCGGGGGGGGGGCTGGAGCCGATCCCAGCTCACATTGGGCGAGGGCCGGGTACACCCTGGACAGGTCAGCTGTTGAAGTGCCTTGGTGAAAGAGAGCCACTGAGTGTATGGGATAGTTGGTGGTGGTGCTGGCGGCGTTAACGTTAATGTTCACGGTTATGCTGGTGGATTGGATTATTTCTGTCCCAGAGCAAAGACAGACTTTACTCTTCTCCAAAGGTTTTGTTGTTTGAATGATGACAGTGATGGTTCTCAGGATGTCTGTGCTGGAGCAGCAGTTTCCTGACTGGCTTGTTGCTGATAGACTTGTTTCCTGAAGAGTGACATTCAGAACTATTGCTCTTACTGTAACAGCAACAGTTCTTGTTGGTGACTCTCACTATAAATGCTGACATCCTCTGTATCTGCTTGATAACCAGAAAGACCTAGAGAATGGTTTCCATAGCGCGAAGACGGATTATTCTTATTATTCAGTCATGAGCCTTGTTATCCTCTGATGGTTCGTCTGACTCATCCAGTGCTGAAAAACTCATGGGCCCCTCCATATGAGCTGGCTTCCACGTCACCTCTTAGGTGAGCCGTTGACATGAAATTGTGTTTAAGGGCTTTCCTGGGAGTCATTCGCAGCTCAGGGTTTGGATTAAAGCAGAGTCTCAGGAGATCGGAAAATACCCTTCTGTCTTCGTATTCCACATCATCTCTTGACTGCATCTTTCAGAATCTTGACATTATCAAAAAAGCTCTCGTTAACTTCTGGCTTTTCACCAGTTACCCATACTCCTCTGGGGTCCCAGATGAAATACGTCCAGATGGATTGTCCAGTAAGCATGTGGTGTTCAGCTGGCTGACCCACCAGGTGGACTGTGGTTTTTATGGGCCTTCACCAGGGAAGAGGTTAGTAACGAAGCAGATTAATGCCATGACACTGCCCACTCCCCACATGTCAACAGCTTCTTTGTGGATCTTGCCTGCCACCATTTGTGAAGGGATCAAATCCAGACACAAAGGCGACTTTTCCGAAGACGCCTTCCCCATTGAATTCCAACACCTCGTAGCAGGTGAGACCTCCTGTCTCTAATTGAATACCTGAAGATATTTTTGCACAGGAAATGTTTCAAATGCGTTTGAAAGGTCACAGACTTGACTAAGTTCTATATATCTAAAACTTTGATGATGTCGTAGATGTTGTCCCCAGGCAGCTTTGAACATGATGCATCAAAGGCAAGAGGTGGAAAAGTCAAAGGAAAAGTCCTCCTTCACAACTAACTAACAAGTTCAGTGCACATATAGAGTGCAAATATCCCCTTCAGGCTTAATGTTCTTGCTCACATGTTCTCTTAACATGTAATTATTGTACCGGGTCAAAGCGGCAGCTCAGGAAACCTCATGATTTCTACTCCTGGATGTGCATTCATAGTGAGTCCTTTTAAAGAGGTCAGGAGTTAATAGGATGTAAATATGGCACATTAGTGAGATTTCATGACTCTGATACTTACATTTGCCAGATCCAATGACGCATATATGAGTTCATGCCAAACTCATCTATAAAGTTGTTAACCTTTGAGAGCGAGTATGGGGGTACACTATGTGATGGAAACTCACAGCTCTGAGGAGCTGATCTATCTCACGCACTTACATTTATACTGAAACTCTGCCGGGCGCTGCAGACAGACCCATTGCACAAATTGTCTCCTCTATTTGCTTTTCTGCTTCCTGTTTAAATGCAGCTCAGGCAGGAGAGTGGTACATCGCTCTCTGTGTCTCGCTCACAGTAGGAAAATTGAATTTGCAGGAATATAGAGTGGCATTAACACTCCGATGAATCAAAGTTAGTGTATGTACAAAGAGGTAACGGAGACTTCTACAGCAAGAGTCTGTCTGGAGTATTTCCATATCTCTATCGCTAGTTATCGGAGACGGTTTGCATGACAATGGTATACTTTGGAAGGATAAATGATGGGGAACTTGAAAATGGATTCTCTTACACTCCCCTCCTCCTCCCACCTCCTGGCAATGAACTCCACCTGATTGCATTTGTCGTTGTGTGACGAGCAAGAGAAATGTTTAATTTGCATCATGATGACATACTGTAGCGTCAGGGGACTCTGTGCATACAGACGTGTTTCCAAGGTCGGTCATCATTTGAATTTCCATGTTTTTAAATATGTAAAGTTTTTTTTTTGTTGTTTTCTTGTACTTGTAGATTGTTAAGAAGTCCGTTTGGGCATGACCTTAGGACTGACCCCAAACCTGCAATTTGAATTGTCAGTCAGAGTCGAAGGTGCCCACAGAAAAATGAACAATAACTCCTGAGTCATCTGTCGTCTTTTAGGTCATTGTTTTGGTTTCACTGCTTGTCAAAAGCTACCATTCAGGTGTTGATACAACCCAAAGGACGGTTGCATGAAATACTCCCCCTTTTTGCTGCTTGAACTTGGACTTGGTTAGTTTTAGGCACAATAACTGCTCAGGTTAAAACAAGCAGACCTCTTCCTTATCATTAGACAATCTTTGTTGTTATTGTTACAATGACAACAGCATGGGTACATTTTTGAAGAGCTTAAACTGATACTTTCACACGGGAATCTCTAAACGCTCTCCGATGTGAGGCATGTGTGTTTTATTGGCCCACCTGTTCTCCCAGGTGTCCTCCCTCCCAGCATGAACTTTGTCAGTATATATATGACACAACACTGTTTACTTTAGGACTGTCGCTTGATCGCTGCCACTGCCAGCTCTATCTCTGTGCATCAAGTTTGATTTCTCTTTGTCACACATTGATTTATTTGCATTTTTTTGTTTATTTTGAAAGAAAATGTCACTAACGCGACTTTTTCTCACATGCAGCTGCTGAGAAAATATATCAAGAAATATATATATATGTGTTTGTATAGATTTACATGTCTTTAGATTTCATATACACAGAGGGACTGTGGCTGAAAGGTTTCAGTTGCATGTCATGCTACTTTTGGATTTTCAAAAGGTAAAGAGGTCTATTTCTGTTTCTGTCAAATACCTATGGCACAAAATTAAAAATAAAAGAGCTGCCGACCTTGCAGATCACACGCTTCAGCTGGGAGTTGGGCAGCAAAATCATAAATTAGACTTTCCCCAGCTTTCCACAAACACACAACAAAACCAAACTATGGGTCTCCGTAATCTGCACATAATTTCGGCTCCCACGAATAGTTTTTTGCTCACTGCAGTGGAGCTTAAAATGCCACATACTTTTCTCAGAGGCTGACTGAGCTACAGGTAGAGTGAAATGTGTGCCAGATGTTCGGAAATACAACTGTGTACAAATCTCCCCCAAGCAAATTTGTTTTAGCAGTTCTACAACATTGCCTTCAAGATAACACAGTTCCTCGGCTTTAGTTCTAGTGGAGCTACGCTTTGCTCTCCACATGGCTCACATCATGTCTTCGGAGACAAAAGTCTGCTTGAGGATGTGAAAAAGTGAGAGATGGAGAAAATGGGTTCCGGTTTTTCAGCAACACCATCGAGTTGAAGGAAAATGTGGAGAGCAAGAAAAAGAAAAAAACGGTAAGAAAGGTAAAAAAAGTAGAGAAAGAGACAATAAGGAGGGAATCAGGCAAGGATCTTCACCGTGTGATTGGGTATAATTTCTACACTCCCGGCCAAAGTGTCAAGAGATCGAGAGGACAGCAGGCAAGATGAATAGATTGAACCTGAACGTGAGAGCGGATGATGGGAGGCCGAGAAGAAAAATGTGGTCAGCAGAGAGGCAGAGAGATACTAGCATAATGGCCCGCCTGTTAAAAAAGAGCTTTAAGTAGGAGGGGGGGAAAAAAAAGCCAAGCACAAAAAGAAAAATACACACATGGAATCGAAATTATGTGCAGGAAGAAAAACACAGAGTAAACCTTCGGGGTCGTAGCTGCCACATTAGCCAGCCATCATCCACCTCAGCTAACCACACAAGTCTCTCAACAGGAGCTGTCATTAAACCCTCCGACAGGTGTTTGGGTGAGTGATTTCAACCTGAGCAAACAGAGTGAGATTAATGATGTGAAATAGCACACAAGAGCCACAGAGCTGATGCAATGGTCGCAATGTTAGCGAAACGGTTATTAATGTTTGGGAAGGTGCTGACAATGTCTCTATCACTCTGTCTGTGAAGCTTACATTGTAATGCGTGTCAGTGATTGTTTCATAAAGTGAGTGATATTCAAGAAAACTGCAGCTTAGTAAACTATAACATGACGCACAGATGTCCCTTTTGTATCAAGTAGAAAACCTGGCCCGAGAAATTTGGTGTTTTAGCAAAATTAATCAGAAACCTTTGTCATTGTTCATTTTGACCAACCTCCAGATTTGACAGCTTGGCCTGTTGTGTCACAATCAATAGAACATTTAGGATGTCAGTGCTCAGCCCGCAGCTCATTATTTGGACTGGACTTATTTATACACTTCCTCTTCTGTTCCTCCCTCTCTCCTCCTCCCCCTCCTCCTCATGGATAGTATTTCATACACTCCTCCACACAGTACAACCTGCTCCCACTCAGTGTCACCAGGAGACATTTCCTCCTGAATCGGGATCCAACCATTCTGTGTTGCTGAATGAAAACTGCTGTTGGACCAAAAAGGCCAATTTGCACAAATGTGAAGGTCTCATTTGTTTTTGCAAACTCAGATCTCAGTGTTCCAAGAAGATAAAGCCAGGGAATGTGAATTGTTTGTATTCTAAGAAAGAAATTAAATGAACTTGATGTTGGAAAAAGAACTGTAGCGGCAAAATGAGTAAATACTAATAAATGAGTAAAAATTTGTAAATACTAAAAGAGTATCATAAAATCAAGGTTCAGAAAATAAAGATAAGTTTAGCCAGCATGCAGAATAGTAAATCCTAAAAAAAAAAAAACTACAGATGTTTAAATTCAGCAGGATCAGGTGCCTGATCCACGCTGACTGAGCAAGCATTTACTGAATGGGAACATTTAAATCTGCAGAATGTCTTTGCACTCAGCATCATTGAATTTTTTTGAAAAAGCTACCACTCTGAAATTCATTCATGCTTCTATTTTTTCAAATATAAGTGAAGATATTTACAAGACTTGCAGTTTTGTTCGACTTGAACTTTATTTATATGTTCATGCTTATACACTCTATGTTCATACTGTACTCCATTCATGTGACATTTGTTGCCTACATCACTGTCTGCAACAAAAATTGCTACGCACAAATTCATCCATGTATCTTAATATATTTCCTTTCCATTAAAAAGAATTTATGATAAAACATGAATCGTAAATTTCATTATGACTGTGGATTAAGATCGTCCTTCATAAAACCATTGAAAATCCACTGAGACAAAGGACAGATAATTACACTGTCAAATGTCACAGGTTTGTAAGTTCAGGACACCATGGATCAATTGTCATGTATTAGAGAGCAGAGTGAATTGCTAATTTATGGTCCACATCTAATTCTGATGAGAGATAATGAGAAATCAACGGAGTCTCCAGTTAAGCGGCTTGGTCACCCGAGTAGCTCAACCTGCGTGAGTACTGAAAACCCAAATGATGTTGAAGCAGTTGGCTGAACTCCTGCCTCCTCCGTGTTTACCCACAGCTGTTTAACCAAGGTACCTCGGCCGAGAGAGCGGGCTGCTGGCAGCATACAAGGAGGGGGGCTGGATTAGTATGCCTTTGCCAAATGAGGCAGAATGGGGCTAATTCTATTTGAGCTTCACCACTTGAGTCAACTTTGCAGTCCAATTAGCTCTGTGAAACAAGAGAAGACTGACAGAGAGAAAGGGGGCTGTGAGAAGGTGTTGACACGAAGCAGAAACTTTCCTATTGTAGCTACTGGACATTCTGATATTATCATTAATAGCTCAGTAAGGAGACATGAATAACAACAACCTTTGGACTTCCAGGTTGTAAAAACAACCACCTCTGGCATGAAAGCTTGCATTTCTTTGTAGCATAGCAATGAGGAAGATTGACATTGACTTTCTGACCACTTACGATCTGGACAAATGCTGGTAGACAGCTGGATCTAAAATCGTCTATCTGTAAGCTTGATGAATAATTGTCAGAACCTTTAATTAAGAGCCTAATGTTTGCATGTGACAAACATTTACAGCATTTGCAAGTTAATTGTGTCTCCTGCAGCACGAGTTAAAAAGTAAAGTTGCTGCTATTGGAGGTTTTTCCACAACCTTGCATACCAAATAGTGTCCGTTTTAAATCTTATAACTGATAAATGTTTCCATAGTAACATATTCACTAACCACAAAAAGCCATAGTTAATTGCTATATTGTTAAATAAACCATCGATTAAGCGTTGCTATTATAAAAGTCATTAAAAGGCCTGCAGTTTTTTTGTAATTGGTCATCGCATGCTTTTCCCATCCAGAAAATCACACTGACATCTGAGAAGTCACGGCGTCCTTGACACATCACACAGGATAAGGTTTTAGAAAACAGCACTTCCTTGCAGCTGCATTATCTTATGATGATATTGCAGCTATGGCACAAAAATAAAGGCCCTGAGCCAATGTTAGTATACCAATCAAGAATGGAGCCTCTGGAAATTCACTTTCATACAGCACGCAGTTGTGAAAATGGTTTCAGCTTGCAGCAGCAGTCGGCTTACCTCATAATAAAGGCAAAAAGAAATAAGCCTTGATGAAAATAGGAGTAATGACCAGATTAAAGTGATACAGAGTGGTTTTCTTTGCACACTGAAATAAAAATTAAAACAACTGCCTGGAAGCAAATTCATCTACAATCAGACAATCTTCTCTGGAAAATAATTGGCAATAATGTGAGCAATTTCTGAATTTATAGAATGAATCAGGTGTAACCACTACAATGAGTAAAGCCGAGGATAGAAGAGACCTCATTTGCAAATAGTGAGTATAGATATCATGAAAAATGGACAAACAAAAGAAGTATTTGAAGGACAGTGCAATCTGATGAACAGTTTTTACAAAATTAGATTTGGAAAGGGACAATAGATTCTCAGTGAGGTTTATTACACGAGGAATTATTCTCATTATTATTGAAACAAAGGATTCAGTGTAATTGCTGCTGCAACATAACAGGCAACTATAAAAGCTCAGAGCTGTAGTGGCCAAATAATGGATCGATAGATGTAACAAACATTTTGTGTCACACATATTGAGGTATAACGTGGATGTATCTGTTTCTCTCAGACACATTCAAAAAAGAAAAAAAAAAAACAACAAATTGCATTGGATATATAAAATTGCAGAAAGTTGTATTTACTATTGTTCTCCTACAATACCAGCCCCTGTATTTCAACCTCAGAATTTATTGAAAACTGACCATGGCGGGGCAGCAAGCAAAATAGTTTTTCTGTAAACGTAAGCGGTCCACCACATGAATGGTAATCACGTTGTTGCCGGTTGCCTAGCTACCATGACTTGAAAACAGAGTTTGCGGAGGGCCAGGGGAGGGATTTTTGATCCTGTGTCGGTTTGTGGGCTCCACTGCCTTATTAAGTGCTGTGGCTCATGATTGCCATGCTGAGGGTGAGAGTTTTATTTTATTTATTTTTTCATTCAGGGCAATAACCCTCCCTCTTATTTACATGCCTGTGCATTGCTAAAAAAAAAAAAAAAATCAATAAAAAAAACTAGGGTCTGATTTCCAGGTAGGGATAGCTGCAAGGAACCCACACATCACTGACAGATTTTGCGCTCCTTTGAAGAATCCAACATGACCTGGTGAAGTTTGGACTAAGCGGAGGGGGGCGGGATTAAAATGGTTTTTATATGCTTCAGCAAGCTCCTGCTGAATGTCATGTCGTCATTTAGCCTTTCAGTATATGCCTACATCCCTCACCCCAAAAAACAATAGGTTAGCATTTCAAGATGACTACAGGTACACCTCAGTAACAAACAAGTTTGGAGAAAAGCCGAAACCCCTTCACACCCCGGATACATGCGCCTCTATATCTACTATCAGTTTATCAGTTTAAGGGATTTGACACCAAAAGGAAAAGGTAACAATTGTGCCTTTTTTTTTAAGGTTTAAATTGGGGTAGCACAATACCTGAGTGAGTGGTGTGATTAAATTAATGATGCTCAAGCACCATTGAACTGAATGAAATGTTCCAAAAAGCTTACTGCATCAACACCAACCACACTTTGGTAAGACTGCAGACAGTGTTGTCTGCATTCTGACATTGAAAACACTGCCAACAATGAAACGGAACAAGCCTCCTGATGAAAATGTGATGTTTTCGGTGATTTGACTCACACACTTTGGCAATGCAGATTTAGGTGGGAAACGTTGTCCACACATTTCAGTTTGAGATTTCAACAAGATGTAAGTTCATCAGATGCTGCTACATCTCAGAAAGATTTGTGATCTAAAGTTACAGCTACGTTGCAGCATAGGCTATCTTTCAAAGACGACTATATAATTGACTTTTTTCTTCTATTCTGCACCTTTTGTGCATCTACTAACATCAGGTGGGGGGATGAAATGCCATAGTTAGCTCCAACATAAAAAAACTGAGGTAAAAGCAGTTTCATAGAATGAAAATCTGACTGGTTGGTTTTACAATTTACCCATTTATTGGTGTGTCTTATCCTGTTTTAATCCATAGGTTTCAATTTCTCTATCTGCTTGCAAATCATATCATCAAAGCAATGAGTTTCAGTCCCCTTCTCTGCACAGTGGTAAGACAGGTGTGTGTTAACTAAATCCAGTTTTATATACTATAGTGGCAGCATATCTCACTGAAAAGCTCATCATATTTGATTTCTCTTGCTCTCTCTGCCTCTGCCTCTTTCTCTTTCTCTCATCCTGTCTGTTTCCCTGTCACTAAACTGATTTTCGTCTGTTAAACAACATCATTGTTACAGGCGCAGCAGCAAATTCCACACGGCTCCATGTATTACTAGACGATATGGCTTTAGTTTTCAATAACAGAATGCCTATTGTATAAAACCTCAAGGTTGTGAAGTCTGTGAGTTACTGACCAGTCAGCAAAGCCCCAAATCTAACAAAATACCAGGTAAGAAAGAAAAGAAAATGAAGTGCTTATGGGAATGTGAACATAATTCAGTAGTTTAGATAGTAATTAAGTAGGAATTTCCTTTTTATCCATTTTTCAACAAATACGTGGGGGGTTGAAATGGGCTGCAATGGTGTAGAACGGTGTTCCAACATGTTCGATGAATGCATAAATATATCCAAGCTCCTAAACTGATTGTGAGACGGAGGAGCAGAGACGCCCCTCCCACAGATCATCACACAAGGTGACAGCCCTTGGAACTTTGTTGTTGCCTTTGTCATCATCCACTACACATATCATCTTGGATACTTTGGTTTTGTCACACTAATGTGGATGTTTGAAAGCATCATGTTTCCCTTTAGGTCTCCAGCCTTACAAAGCTTGTTTTGACTTCTTAACTTGAGAAGAGGAATATCACCGCCTCCATCAAACCTGAAGGCCGGAGGCACTTTGTCCGTCATCAGCACTCTGTTGCCTGCCACTTGTGCCAGATTGATCACTTTTGCAGGCCAATTTATATACAGAGCAAGAAAAACAAATATGTGAGCGAGAATCATCCGTCCTGCCAGTCGCACAGATAAAATGAGCACGCACACGGGGGAGAGTGCCAACATAGCCTAAATTGACAATATCCTTTATTTGTCTCATTTGCATTTCAGGGCACTCTGGGGGACTCTGACCAGTGGAGGGCCGCTTGCCTAATAGGAAAGTTCACCTTTGGTTAGAAAGGCAGGGAATCCTGTTGCCTCCACGAAAGAAGGTAAAACAAACAGGTTTGCTGTTTTCTCATCTCTGCGGATCACTGTGTTTTGGACCTGGAGAAATAAGAAACCCGGTAAATATATACAAG
The DNA here is from genome assembly GCF_900963305.1 of Echeneis naucrates. Classification (NCBI taxonomy): domain Eukaryota; kingdom Metazoa; phylum Chordata; class Actinopteri; order Carangiformes; family Echeneidae; genus Echeneis; species Echeneis naucrates. The sequence goes on from NC_042511.1 coordinate 12,467,235, forward strand.
TCAACCCTTTCAAATAAGCTCAGCTTGGGCTGTTGAATGCTTAGCTAGGGTGAGAGTGAGATCGCAGTTATGGCAAAATAAAAATAAAAAAATCAAGTCTCTCTAAGTCTGTGATTCTGATCTAATGCACCAAAACAGATGCTCAACGTATCCGACCATCACCTCACTACGTAAGTGTACGTTACATTGTCATTTGGATTATATCACACGGTACAAGTTTATTTTTATTTATTTTTTTATGAAATGAGGGAAAAAAATGCCTCTGACTTTGACTCTGTCTGTCTTTTGGCTATCTGATCACAGTCTTCTTCATCTCTAATTTAGGGATTTTATCAAATGTAACCTGCAGGGTAACTACCTAACTTTGTTGCCTGGTTTTATTGTGTTGTTGTCACCATCATATGCTCGAAACACCTGCGTTTTCAAAAGGCTTTGGCAGCCCTCAGAAGAAAGCTGTCCCTCCACTACAATCATTGTTATCATCCATCAACTTGGACAGCGTCTTCTTTATGTCTGTCAATAAATGCATTGCTGCTGACAGACTCGCTGATCGCATTCATTTTGCTTTCTCTAAGCAGAAACTCAGCAGCCATCTGTGGCTGGATTGTGAATGCAGGTGCGTGATTTCCTTGTAAATGTTAGTTAGTTGGCTGAAGAGTGTCAGAGCTCTGCCAGGTTTCAGTGTAGAGGATTTGGCTGCGTTATAACCTGCATATGTATGTTGCTCTGCTGTAAGACTAAGTGCCATCTGTGTCAGCTGTCCTTTGAGTCAGGTAGTGTGTCTGTGTGTGTGTGTGTGTGTGCACAGTGATGAGATTTTCAGAATTATTATTTATGGAGGAACCATAATTTGCTTGGGCTTGAGAATGGCATTATAATACCTAATGGACTCAAGAACAACATTTGTATTCTTGGAATGGAGTCTGTACGGAGGCCCTGAGAGCAAAACGCACTGCAACTCAATAAAACCCACACAAGTAAGTGAAACAAAACGCATGAATGCATTGCTAATACACAAAATACACAAAAATTATGTGCCTGTGTGGGTTTCCTCTGGGTACTCTGGTTTCCTCCCACCATCCATCATGTTTGGGTTAACTGGTGACTCTAAAGTGTCCGTAGGTCTGAGTGTGAGTGTGAGTGGTTGTTGGTCTCTGTGTGTCTCTGTGTGTTGGCCCTGATGGACTGGTGACCTGGACCCCACCCTCGGCCAGTGTGAGCTGGGATTGCCCCCCCACCCTCCCCCGGGAGAAGATGAATGAATTAATGAATGTTTGTTTTAAGTGGAAAAGTGTTCTGATTGAAAAAAACCTGTGCACAAGTAGAAAATAATAAAGCAGACACTTTGAATTGTGAAAAGTAGCAAAATTGGCTGTGTCCAGCGGGTGTCTGCCTCTGCATGTGACCATATGGCTAAACCCCCACGCGACCTGGAAACGGAAAAGCGGTGGGAGATGAATGAATGTTGTGGAGATCCTGGCCACGGGTTTTCCCTCTCTCCAACTGCGGTGCAGGTCAGACGCATGGCTGGACAAGTGTGGTCAGCAGCAGGCAGCGCAGCTGAGTTCCATTCAGCATTCACCCTCACTCTGCTTCAACTCCTGGCTGTCAGATTGTTTTATCATCCTATGTGGTATCTGGCTGATTCACCTGAACCCTGAACCTTGGGACTCTGTTTACTGGATGTGAGTGAGGTGTTGCTGCTGTGCTCCTGCAGCTAGAGATCAGTAAACCTAGAAACCCTGCCTCCCCCGCTTCCTTTGGTTATGAACTCATAAATTGTGGGACACCTTCTGTTTGCTATAGTTTTTTTGCGTTATTGGGTTTTCCTCCGGCGTGAGTGATTTTCTCTTGGTTATACATACCTTGTAAATATAGTATTTTTACGGCCTCCTTGAGTTTGGCCTCTTTGTCTGTATGTTACATGCTATACTGATTTGTACACAAAATACAATACCATGAAAGGGCATATTTAATGCTTTTACCTTTGATAGTTAACTAGTTATCTTGTTGACAGAATTTTTGTTCACTTAATTTTAAGTTAAAATGTGGGTATGATTGTATATTTGTATAGTGTTTTTACATTTTATTTGCATAAAAGATCATAAACTTTGGTTCTATCATATGTTTTGCAAAACGGATCGCTCTTTTAATGATTTTTATGGGAATGTGATATAAAATGCTGTGATTCCATCCAGACAACATGGTGCCCTCCATCAAGTGATTGCCCTGATCATTCAAAGCATGAATCATTCAAAGCAATGCACATATACAATGAACAAGCTCATCAGCATTTACGGGGCATGTGAGGGTGACCCTGGCAACATCATTACAAGAAGGTTAAGGAAAGCAATGAACAAGGGTTATCTGCAAACCAGCTAGCCTCTGGTTCCAACCTCACTGCCTCTCCACATGGTGTAATGGCTGTACATTAAAAAAAAAAAAAAACACATGTCAGATTAGTATTGAACATCAGAGCAACTTCTGCTTCTGCGCAGAAACAATCCAGTAATGGAGGTCATCCGTTCTTAACCTTGGCTTCCCATTACTCATCCACTCAGTGGGCTATTTTGGCAGCTGCAGGCACGAGGACAAACACATATACACAAAACCAGAACTTAAAATGGATGTAGGGACAGTAAACAGGGGATAATGGTGTGTTGTAGATGCACTGCGTCCATTATATCTTCCATCATGGGCTATTGGGTGTTCATGTAACTGTCAGAAATACAGAGTGCTTGTATTTGGGAAATTGAAGTGATTATTTTGATTGTGTTTTGGAATATCTGCGTTTACATGCAGTAGCCCCATTGTTGCATATATGGGGTTAGCAGTGACGCCTTGAGGTTCTGGATTCAAACCCAGGAACTGGGGCCTTTCTGTGTGGAGTTTGCGTGTTCTTTCTGTTTGCGTTTAGCAGTGCCAGTTACCCGCAGGCATGTGATTTAATGGCTGTACAGTATGCCATTGTATGACAGCTCTGTGCTGGGATTGGCTCGAGCCAGCCGCGACCCTGAGCAGGGTAGATGATGGAAGGATGGATGGACATTTATGTGTGAAGGGCCATACCTGTGCATGTACTTGAATGTCCACGTTCAAAGCATCCCGTGGTTTTATATCTATTAAGGAGTTTTTACGCCTCCCGGCCATAATTGGCTCCGAAGCTGCCCCAGGCAGGCCCCATGGAGCCTCACTCCTCCTGTGAGTTCCTACCATTCACTGCCTCATCTGGACCTAACCCTTACTGGAACAAGCTGGAGAGATTATATATCAGATTTTATCTTGCCTGGTAACGGCCAAGGATCCTCTCTCAAAGCGCTATAAAATGTACGACCTTGCTTTACTTGCTGCCACAGTCTTTGCATAAGGCGAAGGAAATGGATGGATGGATGGATGAATGGATGGATTATTAATTTTATCTGTCAGTTGCTTTTCTAACCTATTAATCTTTTGTCTGGAATTGTCCCTCAGCCTTAAAAAAGGCTTAAAATATAAGTCAATGTTTAAAAAAAAGTTGCCAAATATATATACATATATATAATATAAAATATATATTTAAAGAAGCTTTTCAGCTACAGCCAGGCCATCCATGATGACAATCAATGAATTTGAGAGAGGTGATATAGACACAATTACTGTATCGCACGTGTGTCACCGTGGGCGCATTATGCAGAATCATCTGACATGAACAAACAAGAAAAATGATGCTTGAATGCCCGCTGTCTTGCAAAGTAAATACAAAGAGAAACATGCAAAGACGCAAAGACACATGCAAACTGGAGCCCTATGCGTAATGAGTGATGGGATCTAGATGGCGGATGTTGAACAGGATCTTTCGCCACCAATGTGTACTACCACCGTCCACTGAGCAAAGGATCATAAATCAACAGAAACTGCACACCGTGTGAGCAAAATGACCAAACTGCTTAATGGCGAGTTGCGGAGCTCAACATCGGGGATCACAAACATCTGAACAGTGTGTTCATTTATCTAACAGGCAGTCAGTCTCTGTTTAATGTGGCACACATTAAACAGAGCGGAGTCTCTCCTTGTCCTTGTTATTGAAAGACACTTGAATGGAAGTAATGAAACAGGAACAGAAAAAATAGAAGTGGATTGTTAAAAAAAAAAAGAGAGAGAAAAGAAAACCTTCACATTTTATTAGCATTTTAAATATCATTTGCTTAAAATATTGCTAGAATCATTGTTTCAGTGGCTTGTCAAGAGTGACTTTATTTAAACGCCTAAGTAGTTATGTTTTGGTGACCTTTTAAAATTGGAACTGGAAGAAGAAAAAAGCGACTTCAATGATGTATAGAAGTCCCAGCTTTCAGCAAGTGAGAAATCTGTTAAATGCCTAATGTTCAGGTTGTTGGAGATGAAAGCCTCTCAAGCATTCCACGGCGTGTGGGGCTATGTATTAGTGTCAGCAGTGGATGTTTTTCATTTCCATGACTAATAAGCCTTTACACTTGGGCGTGCACATACACTAGGCCTAGACTGCTGGGGGAAGGACTGAGCACCTCTCTCTCTCTCTCTCTCTCTCCCTCATACCAACAACCATGCTTCTCCCAAATCCCTGTTTCTCCCAGTTCTAAGCATGTGTACTATGTTTACTAACCATGTCTCTCCCAGCTCCTCTCCTCTCTCTCCCTGCCTTCATCCTGCAGGTGGCGAATCATCACCACCCCGTGTTCCTGCAACGCCTGCTGCTCCCGCATCTTCATGGATTCCATGCAGCATCATGTTCCTGCCTGCACCTGCTTTGAATATCCCCTCCTCCTGCTCTCATTCTCTCCCTAATCTACTCAACTTTGCCTCCCCTCGTGCCTCTCTTTCTCTCTCTCTCTCTCTCTCTCTCTCTCTCTACCCAACCGTGGCTGCCGCCCCTCAGCCTGGTTCTGCCCGAGGTTTCTGCCTCTTAAAGGAAGTTTTTCCTTGCCACTGTCGCCCAGTGCTTGCTCATCGGGGGGATCTGTTGGGTCTCTTTAAATAATTCTATAAAGAGTTTGGTCTAGAGCTGCTCTATATGTAAACTGCCTTGATGGAACTTTGTTATGATTTGGTGCTATACAAATAAATCTGTTTTGATTTAATTTGATTTGAAATAACTATAGAAGTAGACGGGGCCGCTTCTGACCTGTGGTGTGCTTCAGTAACTACACATTGCTTCTCTTAGTACTTATTGCTGATGATGGCACACTCTGCTCAGATGGTACTGCATAAATCAATCAGCCTATCAATTCTGGGGCCTTGTTTGCTGATGCTGCTGGCATGCCTGTCTGTTCCAGACGACAGATCAGAGCCAAAGGTCCCTGAACTAGACTGAAAACTACCCCTACAGTTAACATAATCTGCCCCCTCGAACTGAATCCAAAATATCTGTGTGGAATCTGTTATGCTCTGTGGGAAAAGCTTGAATGAAGAAAGATTTTATTATTGACTCAATAATGACAATAATAATAAATTAGCCCCAAGTTAGGAATCCAAGGGTAAAGGTTCTTCTAATAATTGAGGAAATGAGAAGACAAAATACTAGAACAAATATTTCTAGCATGGCTTTAAAAATGCCAGTCAGTCTAACAGTTTGTCCATTGTGAAATATCTCAGTAACTCCGTGATAAAGTTCAACCTTTTATGGTCTTTAGTTCAACCAAGAGTTTCATTTTAGTGTTTTTGAGTGTCACATCTATTTGATAGATGGCAATGCAAATTGGTATCCTCTCAACAATGCATTGTTGGGACTGTTTGACCACAGGGCAGGTCAAGATTTCAGTTTGTCCGAGAATTTGGTTGGCCTCAGATACCACATAAAAGTGGTCATAAACCATTTGGCTGAAAACTGAAGTCACTGTGGAAGAGCCCTAAACCCCCATTTTATCAAATGACCTCCAAGGGGCCTCTGCACCAGTTGCAATAGAGTTGGCACCCTCCCCGTTCTTACCATAATTGTTCTCTTTTTTTTTCCTCAGCTGTCATGAAGGAAAAAAATCTCTCCCAGGACACAATTTGTTCCGTTTTTTTGGGTAAAATGCAAAAACCTAATTTGATTTACTTCGTTCTGTAGTCTAGAAAGGTTCCTGTGTTATGTGGCTATTTAAAATTGTCTCATTTTTCTTCCTATGTGTACGTCACACACACATATACCTCCAGTCCAGCACTCAAAGTGGCTCAACAGGAAGGGAAAGTTGACCGAGAGACAGCAGGCTGCATAGATATAAGCTTACGTTCTGCACTTAGCTCCTTTTTTTTCCACCAAGTTTTGGCATCTTCATTTGAAATGGGAGGAGAGACGACTGACAAAAAAGAAGGAGATGGAGCAAATGCATGCAAGCCACCAGTTTGAATGGGTACAGCTGACCCGAGTGTCCCTCTTTTTTTCCCAAATCCAAGGCGGCCACCCTAAGTTGCAAAAAGAAGGAAAGGAAAGTTAAAGATGGATCAAGGCATACATTAGAACACCATGTGATTGACAGCCTAACAGAGAAAGCAAAGAGCAGGTCGGATCAACCCTTGTTCCACCGGCCCACCTTCTTCTGCAAATATGATTTGAATGGCCATGGCTAAATCACTCAGGGCTCCAAAATGGCAGCTCAAGAACTGATAGGAGAGTTGCCATTTGGTTCAATTCAGTTTAACGTTATTTATCCCCCAGGGGAAATTAAAAATGCACAGGGTGTTCTCATTAGGTCTACTTACTATGTGGCACTAATTAGCATATTGCTGACCCATGATGAGTTCCTGGTTATATTACACCTGTATAAATTGTTTTTGTTAGCATTTTGATTGTGAGCATGTTAGCATGTGACAAAATACTCAACAAATTCAACAAATGTGACTTAATCTCCTTGCTGTATTCTTCACGACAATACAGAAGTCTAAAATGGGGTTTAAGGATAAAAACAAACTCCATTTAGAGAGAGAAGACGACAGAATATTACAGCGTTCAGAGCACGCAAGGATAAATAAGGTATCACTATTAATATACCGTCGCATCAGTGAGCAGACCTGGCATTACGTCTAGGACTAAATTCCTCACTCTCAGTTTTCTTGTCCACATTTGGACCTCAAAAAAAAAAAAAAAAAAAGCATATTCCAACGTTTTTTGCCGGTGGCTGGATTTAATCCTATGATTTGGGAAAGGCTGTTTTTAATCCTGATTAACTTTTTGCTAAAAGTCACCCTCTGTAAGGAAATAGGCTCAGATGGGGAACCCATGTGGGGAGATTTTCTTGGATGATTGCAGAAAGCAGCAATATGTTTTCTCCAGGGGACTGTGTGGACAATTTGTACCCCTGTCAATATGTAAGAGCTATGACACTAATTCACTGAGACATATATCAAAATTCAATGCTGGTATGGCTTCCTCTATTTGTGCCCTCCTATCTTCACCCATGCCGTTATCGCATACGTACATAACTAATTCATCATGCACTCATCTCAGCAGCTCCTTATGTAAGAGTTGATGGGATACAAATAACAAATAGTAATGGTCCACTTTTTATGGAGGGATGATTTGATTTTATATGTCGAGTTGGTATGTACACCTGTGATTCAGCATGTGTGTGCATGTGTGCATGAACGTATTCATGGTCATGTGCTGTTCATGTTTGAACAATCATGTGTCATGCCACTTCGAAACGTCATGAAGTTTATTTATCGCCCAACAACTTCTGCTTTTTTGTCCATGAACAGCATTGTAAGTTGGACAGCATTTGAAAGAGGAGGTTACAGTTTCCTAATGTCTTATCTCATTAACTATACTGCCAATCATGTGTGTTTGTGTCTGTGTGTGTGTGTGTGGGGGGGGGGGGGTTGCTGGCATTTTAGGTGAGGCCCAGTCTATCACAGGACTGACATATAGACATGAACTTCACATATACACACCTACGGGCACCAATAAACCTTAAACACTTCTTTGGACCGTTGGGGGGGGCCGAGTACAAAGTATGCAAGCAGCAGGCACAGGGAGTACCTGCAAACTCCTCTGGGAATCAAACCCAGAACCTCACTGTGAGGCGTCACGTCGCCAAATATCCTGACAGTTTAAAATTACATCACACAGAAACCACGTTCTCTTCTCTTTACTACAATGCACCTTGAATTTGGAAATTAGAAATGCTGCGTATTTTCCATGTTTGGGATTTTCATAAGGCAATTTCACAACAAAACTAAAGTCTTTTTGATTAATCACAGTGAACAGTTAATATGTCTGGGTTATAAAGTCTTGATCATAAAGTCAAGAACTTACTTAGTTTGAACGTAAAAAGGAAACATACCTAAGATATCAAGAAACATAAAACATCTTTTACTGCAGTAGTTTTAAAACCTATGAACAAGTGCTGGATAACATTATTTTGGCACACAAAATAATTCTGATCAGTCAGTTATTGATATCCTCATTTTATTCTCCACCAGGAAAAATAATTAACATATTAAATACAAAAACTGATCAACCACTTCAAGATAATATGCATCGAAATAGTGTAAGCTCAAAAAGACAAAAAAAATAAATAAATAAATAATATATATATATATATATATATATATATTAATGACACTGGCTTGTCATAATATTAACCAAAATATGCTGTATTCATAGTTAGTATTAAATAAGACATTTTTCCCTAAGTGACCTATGGCCTTGTAAAACAGTCAAGTAAAGTAAAATATATTTGTGTGGCTGTATAAAATGTGCTCCACAGATTTTGTTGCATCAAACAAATACTCCCTGGGATATAGAGAGAAAAAGAACGACAAAGACAGAAGAAGAAAGACAGGAGGAGATTGAGGACCACACGAGGGAGAATGAGCATCTCTCATCAGTGTAAAGAGGATAATTGGGGGCTGACCCTCCGACGTCCATCATCCTCTGCTGAATGGTGGAGTGACAGTGATGAACACTCCTCCTGTGCGCTGGGAGCAGCTGCATTGCGTGCACACACAAGCTCCAATGTACACTGCAGTTCACACTTCAACCTCAAACAGCCACCCAAATTTCCATTTGTACACTTTGGTTGTTGTCATCAAACAAAAAGCTTCTCTGTGCTTCCTAACATCTCACACCGGTGTTTGAGATCCATCCATCACGCAACGAAACCAAAACAGGAAGTGACGCTCTTAAAAAAAGTTGCTAAAATTGAACAACTTGTACTATGATACACATTGTGCTTCGTGCATGAACTCAAAAAACATGACCTTTCCCCTTTCACACATAGAGTGTGGCCAGTCATATTTGAGGATTTCCAATCACACCACTGTTGAACACAAAATGCTTTAGGAGCGAACTCATTAAAGCTAACATTTAAAGAAAAAAAAAAAAGGAGTATTTGGTTGTGTTACCGAATTTTAACTCATTTGAAACTGGCAAAAAGTTCTCCAGTAGACCAGATGTTACCTCAAGCAATGATTAAATCTCTTAAGTGGTCATAAGATAGTGATGGCCCTCTACATAGAGGCCCCGTGTAAAAAAAGGCAGTAAAAAAGAGTCACACTAGCCGGCTGACATTAGTGGTCAAAGTTTCTGCCCTACTGTAGCAGCAAGCTGATGCTATCCTTCAGAAAAATCCTGTAAAAAAAGGATTTCTGTTTTAAAAGGATGGTAGTCATGGAAGCAAACAAAATGGTTATAACTATATGTTCGGAAATAGTGTTCAGATCATAAATATGAAGAAACAGAATCTCAATTTAAAAGCCAATCTGGAAATACACTTGATTTGAATAATACAGTTATCAGCTAAAATGTCTGAATACCAGCATCAATGATGAAAACAAATATCATAACAAGTGGCCTGTGTTCATTATATTCCTCTGGCATCTGAGGACTTTGTGCTCACTGGAACATACTGTATGTTGTGACAGTTTTTATGAATTGTTTAACCTTAGCATTAACCCTTGATGCTATATGCTTAGCTAGACGCTTAGGGCCAGAGGGACGAACAAAAGATGTGATTACCAAAACCATGAGGATTAATAAACTATCACAACAAATTTCAATATAATTGTGGTCAGAATTTACGGCTGAAGTGTTGGACACAGATTCCACCACATCTCAAAGGGTTAAATATTTTCTCTGCGTGGTTGCAAAACACAGCTTACGCATTAACTAGCGCCTGCTGTTTCAGCTCTTGCGTGCAGTTGATGAGTTTTTATTTTAGGCCTGTTCATGTGACACTACTGAAAATTTTAAGGCGACAGGGTTTGAAATTGGCCCGACTTTCTACTGACTTTGTCATTCACCGGCAGTCAGGCACAAAATTATCATTATCTCTGTACAGTAACTCTGTAACATTTGGGCTGGGGAACATGTGGTGAAACTGGAAGGTAAAACTGACTTTAACAATGTAATTTTCATATCACACCAGGAACTTTACACTTGGGCCCATCTCTTCTTGCTCAGGCCTACGTCAAACTCCCAGTGTGCTCATATAATCATTAGATTGAACGCTGAGCGGACTAGCGGTGCTATTATTGCTGATGATGTTTCCAAAGCAGGTTCTCATCTCTTCAATCTCATAAGGGGAGATGAGTAATTTTTGACAGTGCGGCACCGCAGCCACCTCTGAACACCATAACTTTCATTATTAGAAGATGACTTAGAAATCCCTGAAGCAGAACCTAGAGTGAAGAACCTATAATGATAAAAGGAGACGCTCATTTTATTGATGTTCAGTGAGTTAGTGAGCCATTCCTGTACGAAGACACACAAGAGTGATTTGGTCATTTAACAAGTTTTCAATTCGATATTTTTGTATTTTTGTATTTTTTTTTTTTTTTTGGAAAAAAAAAATGATGAAAACTTTTCAATGTTTATTCATTTTTAAGTGTGGAAAATGTCTCATCTGACAGCAGGGGAACTGTAGCTAGCAAACTGATGCTTCATCTGGCAGAAGGAAGCCTCGGCAGCATCTACAATGGCACTTTCCTCTGAGCACGGAACACTTTAAGGGTAAGACTGTTCGCATCTCCTAAAGCTTTTCGAGACATTTGTCACTTAGTGTGCACATATCTGGATGAACATAACATAGCTGTAATTACATACAATGATAAATAATGAAACACCCAAACAAATCATTTGAATGTGTCACGTTGTTTACCACTCATGAATTGGAACTTGGAAGATCGACTTAAGTCCCTGAAGGAGAAGCTTTACAAAAATCAAACTCACTCTGCCTGAGCTTGTAGCTGCCTTTTATGACGACAATAAGGGCTTTAATAAATATATCAAGCCTTTAATATTAATAATATAATATCTTATTAGTGTCACCATCTATAGATATATGACATGGGTGGTTTATATTCAAATAAATATATATTAAACACATCCCTATCTCTGCATAACACTACATTGTAGGGAGTTATGATGGATTATAAGACAATATATAATATTAATATGGTTACAGGAATGCAGAAAATATGGATGGGAGCTGATCAAGCACAGAATCCAAGAGCGCCGTCAAAAAAGCATTGATTTTGGGAAACCCTTAGAAGTATGGAAGCGTCAGGCAAATGCATAAATGAAAGAAGGAACTGCTGAGAAAAGAGCACTGCTGCCTCCATCTGCTGTAGGACAACGACTACTGCAGTTTCACTTTCAAAGCTTTTATTCTAAACTCAGATATTAAGTTCGTCAACAGCCACGTCAGACACAGCACACACGGGAGTTGGTCACTTTAATCATCAGTGAAAAAAACGACATTAGCTCACAGTGTGCGTCATTTCATAACAGGAGGGACTTATTTGGTAAAGATTACTTACACCATTGCTTTTGAGGTTTTCGAAGAACACTCAACAATGGTCCTGATTTGTCTCTTTTTAAATGATTTTAACATCCAACGTTTAACATTGGATATTTACTTTCCTGGGGAGAGCTGAGATCATTGGATCTGTCTTGACTGTATAATGAATGTGAAGCTCAATCAAAATATACTTTTTTTTCTGTACCCGCATTACACTAAAGAAATGTGGCCTGATAATTAGGAAGCTTTACCATTATTGCATACTATTCACTTTAGCCTACCTGCTCTCTGAAGACCCGTAATGTATGAATGCATTCCAACAGAAAGATAAATTAAACATCCATCTCATAGCTACATAGCTAACTTTAACTTTCATGCTAACGTTGGTTGAGGATAGCGCTCTTCACAAGCAATAACAGCACTGGTCGCGTTACTGCTGTAACCATGTGAATGATGAACGACAGACGCCAAGACCCGTAGTTATGAGTTGTGAATGAAAAAATGAGAGACTTCCTTTGTTATGCATTCTTGGCCTTGGTGTGATGCTTCAGCTTTCCTCTTAAAAGTGTTAAATAGATAAGACTACTGTAGGCAAATGGTTTGTTTGGATATTCCGATTTAAAATAGTTATTTTCACAAAAAGCAACCAAATAACTCAAGAATGCCGATGTCAGCCTGCGGTCAAACAACAAAAGACCTGGACGCCACACTTGCATCCATTAGTGGGCATCTTATGTCTTATGTCCTTTTTTGCCCCACGGAGCACCACCCAGGCAATTGTGCAAAGGGCTCCAGCACTCAGGACCCAAAGACCCGTACTTTTGAGTCGTGAATGAATCAGTTGCACCTACACTGAGAATGCGTAGCAGTCATGTGACGGGTGAATGAGAAACTCCGAGCTGAAGACCCTGGCTGTGTCCAAAGCCACCCCCTAATCACTATATAGTGCACTATATATGGTTTTCAACATTGTCAGTGGCAGCATGGTGGCACAGTGGTTAGTGTTGTTGCCCCACAACAAGAAGGTTATGGGTTTGGTTCCCGGGCCTGGGGCCTTCATGTGCAGCTTTCTGCACATGCTTGCATAGGTTTCCTCCCACTGTCCAAAGACATCATGATCAGACATCAAGTTAACTGGTGACTCTAAAGTGTCTGTGTGAAAGTGTGAGTAGTTGTTGGTCTCTGTCTGTCTCTGTGTGTTGGCCCTGTGATGGACTGGTGACCCCGCCCTCACCCAATCTGAGCTGGGATTGGCTCCAGACCTGGAAACTGATAAGCGGTAGCAGAAGAATATTATACGAATATAATAAGTAAAAAATATGATATACACTTTTCAAATTATGAGCCTGAATGTGAAAAAGATAGTTTGACGTTTTGATGAATATTTATATTGAGTCCTAATGGACATATTCAGATTGGTCTAACACTTTGTACTTTTTAGTGTCATCCATCCATCCATATATACCAAACTCTAAGTTACCACAATATTAATTGATGCTTTCAAGTGTTTTTATAGAAAAGAGTAACAGATAAAATGCAAAATGGGGATCAGATGACGTATGGTAAAAGGTCTTCCTCACTTTATTCTCATTGCATATTTTTTTTTGATAGATTTGATCTTTTTATTTCCTTTAACTATATTCCTTTAACTACCGAACATCATGATGTGCAAACTTTATGCCAGTACAACAGGTGGCTATATATCGTGGCTTCGCAGGTTAAGATAACCTTGGGACTCAAGTCAATCGAAATGGCTTTATATTGTATGATAATAACAGGATCATTTAAGTAAAATATAGCTGCCCGAACAGGAGCAGTACTAGACAGTATCTAAGAGAGGCTCTCAAAGCTTACTCCTCTTTCTTGGTCTTCATGGCCAGAGACGTCAAGGCAGTGAAGACGGTATCTGGTGTCTCTGTCTCCTGCAGTGCAGACTTGCCACAAAAAAATGGTGGGATGAAATCCTCGGGGTTTGATTTACGTATGACCCAATTAAAGGTGCTGAAATATAAACAAGAATTTGCAGAACATTGTCAGAGGTCGGATATGACATCTCCCCAACGTGTACTCTGCGGTCACATTGATCTTTTCAATGGTAGTGTTGGACTTTGTACCTATTTAAATAGTTTGGCATTGATTAATCAGTTGACAAACTACTATTTAACTTCTATCTGACTATTTTCTCCTGATTGTTAAGTATACAGGAGGCACTTTTGGTAAGTTTTTCATGTCACATAAACACTAACATTGTTTCAGCGGTTTTTATCATATGTCCTTCATATGACCTGGTTCTTACCTGATGGTGATCCATCCAGACTCTGGAGTGTAGCCAGTGTGAGTCATCGGGATGCAGCCGATCTCAGTGAAGACACTTGTGAATGTGCCTGAAGACGAGTAACTGTGGCTGGACTGACTGAGAAGTACAGAAGAGTCAGCATCTGACCTATTCACGAACTCTTTTCTATCAAAGTTATGATTAATTCACAGTGATTTCTATGAAAGGCTTGATTTGATCATCAGAGTCCTCTGCTCTCAGGCTGAGATAAATGCAGATTTCTCTGTCTCAGACAGATTGATTGACAGTTCCCTCTTACCGTTGTGTGGCAGCTCTCCATACCAGGTGTTGACGAGCACACCCATTCCCCAAGAAGAAGAGGAGCCCGGGTATGCCTGGCCCATCAGTTTAGCATACAGGGTCACTTGTATGGGAATGAAGGAAGTGTCAAGCACCTTTTTCTTACAAGAGAATTTTTCACCAGTCAATCTCATAATAGACTTTCTGAAAGAAGAACAAAGGCAGACAATCATCCGCTTTCAATTTTCATATCTTTCCCAGCGTCCTTTCTTTGTAGCCTGTTGTGTCACAGAATCACCTAAAATTTTGTGGAGCATGTTAAGTTTTTTGTGCACCTATGACACTGACTGTAGTGGAGAAGGAGAGATTACAAAATAAAAGAGAAAAAGAAAAAGGAAATGCTGAGGACTTGGGGGACTTGGGGGGAGAGCTTTATGGTGGACAAATTAACGGGCTACAGTGTCATGGTGACAGACAAACTGCCGTAAATACATCATTCTCACACAACGCTGGAGAAACATCAGCCCAGTCAGTAGGTATATACATAGATTAAAGCATATCAAGCAAAAATATGTTCAGAAAGTTTATTCAGGGTTTAATACCTGGCTGAAAAGCATCAACTGGTCCACAGCAAAGGTCTGATTGCCAGTAAGTCCAAAGTTTCTATCCCGCATCCTCTGTCTGACAGCATCATACTTAAGGGTGCCTGTTGACGAGAAGAGTCTGTTCCCAGCCATCTGGAAAAGAGAGAGAAGGAAGTGAAGAGAAAGACGCTGACCAGTCAATTAGCATCAGATCGCTTGATACGGTTCCATCCAGGAGAGATGATAAGTGAGGAGAGTTTATCTTTCAAACAGATCAGTGACTCACCATAGTCAGGCCTCCACTCATCTGCTGTGGAGACACTGTGGAAGATGAAATCCAAATGATTAAGTCATCATTGTTGCTCGGGAGTAATCATTTTGCTGTTTATTTATTCATATTTATCTGCTTATATTTACTGGCAATTACAGGTGCTTTTTTCATAATGAAAGTAGAGAATAAGGTATAGATTTTCTTCCTTTTAACTCAAAAACTTCACAAAAGTTCAGAAAGCGGAAAGACATTCATTTATACGGATAAAAGAAAAACTAAACAACACAGCAACGGTTTAATGAGAACAATACGAGTCAACACTTTCCTCATTTTAAATTCACACAAACTGACATGCTGCTAGGTCACAAGCAGATCTTCCCAAACTCACCGCAGGGTTTTGGTGCCTGGGCCACAGCAGCCTGCAGCAACAGGCTGAGGCAGGAGAGCACATCGATGAAGTTCATATTGAAAATCCTGAGTAGCAGACACAGATCTCCATATATAAGGCATATAGTTCAGCCCCCTCTGTACTTTCTCCGTCCCATCTTCATCAGGAACTGTTCTTAATAGGACAAAAAAGAGCTAAGATAAATAAACTTGAATTATAAGGTTCATTATGTTTGTTTTGATTTTTCAGCTTCTCACACAACACGTTTCATGGCTTTAAAAACTCCATTCCCTGAAAGCTGCAGGTTTGACTGCAGGTGTAAATAATCCCAGAGAAAAGGTCCAGCTGCTTTTTTCTCAGACTGCTGGGCTGCATTTATCTGGTGTACCTGGGAATATTACAGCGCCTGCTGCCTCACTTTAGTGTTGCTTCACCTCGTTCTGAAAGGCCCTTTTTGTTGTTTTGTTGTTTCCATGACGTTCTATGTTAGTTTACAGTTTAGATCACCAAACAAAGTACATGTATTTGGCAGGTGAGGTAGATTTGTCCCACTGATGCCATTTGAGGTCTTAATAAACAATGTGCGTAACATAAATGGTATAAAATGACAAAATCATTGCAATGACAAAAAGAGTAATGTAAACAGCTATGAAGACTAAATGAAAAAATCACCCATAATCACAAACATACAGTACACCTACAAACCCATAAAAAGAAATCACATGACAAAACAACAGAATTTTTGTGAGGTTCAAAAGAAAATGATTTCCTTTGTACATAAGTCTGATGTGATTACTTGGGAGGTCGGACAACTGGTGGATATTGGTACTTATCATGTGGTCACACCTCTGGACCTGCAGCAACACTAAATACGATTTAAATGGAAGATTAAAACTTTATGTCCTTTTCACAGACAGAGGAATTTGACTTTAAAACCCAGAGAGAAACAAATTCTTTCTAAAGCGTTTTCAAAGATATCTACTCATCGCAGTTTCCCACATCTTGGCAGGATTGCTGGAACCTGTTTACAGAAGCCAGACAGACAGACAGACAGACAGACAGACAGACAGACAGATAGACAGATAGATAGATAGATAGATAGATAGATTGATAGATCATACATACACCCACAGACGCTCATAAAAAAAAGCAAATAACCTAATAAAATAAATATTGCACCATCAAATAAATACAGTTAAAATGAGTATTATATAGTTAAATGAATGTCGCACATATTGCACGTAGAAGAGTAATTGCACAGTTAAATAATACTGCAGTGAAAAAGAGTATCGCACAGTTGAGATGACTTGTCAGTGCACATTATAATTTAAAGTCCTAATGGCTGTGGGAAAGAAACTGTTTCTCAGCCTGGTGGTCCTGGTCTTGGCAGCTCTGTACCGCCTACCAGAGGGCAACAGTTCAAAAAGATGATGACCGGCGTGTGTGGAGACTTTGATGGTGTTGTTAGCTCTGTGAAGGTAACGGGAGCAGGCAATGTCTTTCAGACTGGGCCTACCTGTCTGCAGCGGTGCACCGCGATGCAATATTTAAGGATGCTTTCAATGGCTGCACTGCACAGAAGGCCACCAGCAGCCTCCTCTCTAAATTGTTTTTCCTGAGGAATGTCAGGAAGTGCAGTCTTTGTCGAGCCTTCTTGATGGCCGCAGTTGTGTTAGCCGACCGGGAGAGGTCATTAGATTTGAGGGTGCCCAGGAATTTACAAGTGTGCACCCTCCCCACACAGTCTCCCTTAATTCAGAGTGGGGCTGGTTTGGCGCACCACTTTTTCCTGAAGTCCAGTATCAGTTCCTTGGTTTAGTGGGTGTTCAGTATCAGGTTGTTGGCTGAGCACCATTCTTAAAGTCTCTGTATGTCGCCTCGTCCTCCCTCGAGATGAGCCCAACCACCGCTGTGTCATCTGCGAATTTGATGACGGAGTTGAGGAGGACTGAGTTGGTGTGCAGTCAAAGCAGTATTGGGCTCAGCACACATGCGCCAGTGCCGAGTGTGATCACGGAGTTTAGCTGGCTGGGGACGCTGTTAAAAAGTCTTTAGTCCAGTGGCAGATGGGTGAGGGGGAGGCCAAGATCGAGCAGTTTGCTGATCAGTTTATGTGGGATGATGGTGTTGAACGCAGCGCTGTAATCAGTGCACAGCATCCTCACATAACTCTCCCGTTGTTCAAGGCGGCGTAGTGCGGTGAGCATGGCGATGGCGATGGCATCCTCAGTGGACCTGTTGGAATGGTATGCAAATTGATGTGGGTCGAAGGTGGTGGGCAGGCTGGCTTTGATGTGCTGTAACACCAACTTCTCAAAACACTTCATAACCACAGGCGTGAGTCCAACTGATCCTGGCTGTTTTGGATTGGGGATGATAATGGCCGACTTTAAGCAAGAAGGAATAATGGCATGTGACTGGGAGCTGTAAAAATCCCAGCAAGCTGGTCAGCACTTTGCTGAATCAGGGCCTGCAGATTTCCTGGGATTCACAGACCTCTCCTTTGGCTGCTGCTTTGAAAATGGAAATATCCAGTTACTTGCACCTGACTTAGTCAAACATAACAAGTTTAAATAAACATTAAACTTTCTCAGCACGTGGTGTGACGAGCTGCCTGAAATCTCCTTGTTTGGCCTGCTTTAGAAAGTTACTTCCGTCCATCTGTTTTCATGAGAATGGCAGGCTCTATCCCAGACAAGTACTCCATTTTAACGTCCCCCGCACAAGCTAGACAGTGTATGTCATGACCATTTCCCAGTGCGTCAGTATCTTCCGAGCCAATTGTTAGTATCAATCTCACTGGAAATATTACTATACAGATTGTTGCATTCACTTTATTGCAGTCCTTATGTTGTCGATTTTTGTTTTAAAAAGTTCTTAGAACGGAGTGGTCAAAAGTGAAAGCTAATGGAAAGTGAGTGAAACTGCAAAGCTAACTGTGTTGCTGTCATCTCATATCAGAATTAGATTTTATAGCTGATGTTGCTTTTGTTTACTTTTATGGCTGTGTCGTTTTTCTTTTTCTGTTGTTGCAAACACCGAGACGGCCTCTGTGGCTGTCCTGGCCACACGCGGCGCATCGAGATGAAAATTCTGGCCTCATGACACAAACAAATTAAATTTATCAGAGCACACATCTGACAAGAAAAGAAACTAATGAAACAGCAATGACAGAACTATCGCCATGGAGTTAAGAGACTATAACTCATTCAGCTCCAAATAAGTGCAAAATTATACATTGCTTTCATCAGATTTTATTGGAAATTATGAAAGAGATACAATACATAGCAGGGACCAGGGTAAAGTATGAGTTACTGAGAGATCTTCTAACTTAGTTTGAGCAGTAATTCACCTTTAATGTCCCTCCTGGGTTTGATCTCGCTGTCGTACCATCTTCCTTCTCCCTTTAACCTGTAATGCTAAACTCTGGGATGTACACGTATTAGCCCATTAGAGCAATACAAATACTGTTGTTGGTCATATGATTGCTATTCAATGGGCAGGAAAGAAACCAAACAACTTTTAAATGGATTTATATGGTGATTCCTCAGTCACATGCTAAATTTTGCTGCCCAAGCAGGAGTGCCATTTGTGATTATTTTAGGAAGATCCTCCTGATTTTCACTCCTCTTTCTTGGTCTTCATGGCCAGAGACTTCAAAGCAGTGAAGACGGTATCGGGGGTCTTGCTGTTCTCCAGTTGAGAATTGGCACAAAACTGAGGCGGGAAATAATCCATTGGATTGACGTTGCCCAAGACCCAGTTAAAAGTGCTGCAGTGCAAACGAAGGGCATTTATTTTCATGTCAGGCTTTAAACTGGGGAATGCACATCACATGCCAAATACAGCATTTTAAGATGACTGTTTGTTACTTCGTATTTAAATCAATGAACAGCAAAGCTGTCTATTTCGTTTGTTTATAGCTACGTAATAAATCTGAAAAAAAGTAAAACTCTGAGATGAATTTGACCTCCTTGCATGTCCTATTAATAATTTTCATTGTATTTAGATAATTTCTTTTGAATGATACAGCAAAAAAAAAAAAAAAAATGCGAGAGAGAGAGAAAGAGAGAGAGAGAGAGAGAGACATCTGAGTTTGAACTGAAGTAAAAATCATGTATCATAAGCAAAGCACTAGAGCGTGCATGCTTTCTGTTTGAATAATTAGCAGTAGGATTGCCAGTATCTCTAACACTATTCTTAGTGCCCATCTTTTTTCTTCACCTCTTTGTTGTCATAATTGCGAAATGACTGGTCACACCGATGACATTATTCACTCAGTTCATTTTAATCAGTGATTCTCATCTCATTGTCTCTGTCTTATTTAATGTTGTTTGTTGCCTGTCTTCTGCGTCCTGTTTAGGTTCGTTATTTGTCACCTCTCATTCCTGGTTCTTACCTGAGGGTGATCCATCCAGACTCTGGAGTGTAGCTGGTGTAGGTCAACGGGATGCAGCCGATCTCAGTGAAGACAAATGAGTATGTGCCATTTTGTGGCAGATCTCCATACCAGGTGTTGGTCAGCACACCCATTCCCCAGGAGGAGGAGGAGCCCATGATTACCTGACCCATCAGCTTGGCATCTTTTGGCACGTGCATGGGGATGAAGGAGGTGTCAAGTGCTTTCTTCTTGCAAGACATTTTGCTCCAGTTGATCTCATAATAGGTTTTCTGAGAGAAAAAGGAAAAAAGGGCAGTACGGCGGCGTAGTGATTAGCACACAGCTAAGAAGGTTGTTGGTTCAATTCCTGGCGCTGGAGCCTTTCTGTGTGGAGTTGGCATGCTCTCCCCGTGCTTGGTTAATTGGCGACTCTAAAGTGTCTGTAGGTCTGAGTGTGAGTGTGAGTGGTTGTCTGTCTCTGTGTGTTGGCCCTGTGATGGACTGGTGACCCTGCCCTCAGCCAATGTGAGCTCAGATTGGCTCCAGCACCCTCAACAACCCCGAACTGGACGATAAATGACTGAATTAATGAAAATGAAAGAAAATGAGCACTCATTTCACTACGCTATGCCATTATGAATGCGTTTCTCACACCCAAAGTTTATTTACCAAACACTAAAATCTTGCAAGATATCCGAGGACAGTTAAGGGAGGTTTTAACTGTTTTAACTGAATTTTTTTTGTTTTGTAATTAGGTTGACATTTGAAAACGTCTATGAGCCGGACATCACGGAAAATGAAACGACTAAAAGTAAGAGAGATAGCCATGATAAACGTGGGCCCCGGAGAGTGACTGTGACTGTGTCCTTTAGAGAACTTAAGGACCTGTTCCTTACGTTTCCCGTTTTCCATGACATAACCTAGATAGATAGAAAAACATCTGTGACAAATCCTACTTATAGATTTAGCATAACGTGAAGTATTCATGGTTACATACCTGATTGAAAAGCATCAACTGGTCCACAGCAACAGTCTTATTGCTTGCCAGTCCATAGTTTTTAACACGCATCCTCTTTCCCAAAGCATCGTAGCTTATTGTTCCTGTGGATATGAATTTGCCATCGCCAGCCATCTGAAAGAAAGAGAGACAGAGCAGGAAGTGAAGAGAAGGATGCTGATCACTATGGACGGGCCCATCTCGCAGAATATACATCTGTATCAGTAAAACAGGTCAGTGACTCACCACAGTCAGGCCCCCGCTCATCAGTGGTGGACAAACTGTAGGAGAGAAAATAAAAATGAATAAGTCACTGTTTATGTTAGAGACAAATAAATGCACCAAAAATCTGCCGCATGTTTCAAATGAGGCTACATCAACATTTCAGCTTTGGGCGAAGTTATTCACTTTACACACTTTTACACATATCAACATTGGGTCATTTATAGAAAAAAGGAATAAACAACCAAAAAATAGTATAATAACAGCACAAAACACTTGACACCTGCTGAGCTGCTTTTTTAGTTTTACATGATTGAAGGAGAATTCGACAACATGGAAGTGAAACTGTGCGTTAGTTATATGCATTTCTATGCTTACGTTTTGTTTCTCCTATATGTACAAATTACAAATCAATCTTCATCCCCGCAGACACACTCGAAATGCCATGAGATTCTTTGTCTAAAGTCACTCTAAATTCAGTTTCTCACCGCAGGGTTTTGGTTCCTGGGCGACAGCAGCTGCCAGCAGCAGGCTGAGGCAGGACAGCACACCGATGAAGTTCATGTCAAGAAGCCTGAGGAGCAGAATGAGGAGAACCTGTGAGTGTTCTGCTTTGGGGGAAGAACAAACACCTGGATATATATCTGCTCACAGTTGGCCCTACTCACCGCACACGGTTCAGCCCCTTCTGCATGTTTTTTATCTCCATTTGGCCCCATGAGGGCAAACATGACTAAATAATTAGCAGCCCTCCTTTGTGACAGTCGGCGTAACATATGACCATTATTATTATGCAACGTATCACGTTTCTTTTTATGTTTAAGATCATCGAACATGACGGAGATATGAGGATAATTAATCTGAGGTATTTTAGATAAGGTGCTGTGTAATCATTTTTTTCTACTTTAAATTTGAAGCAAATACTTTTAGTAAAATGGTGAGCAATGTTTTAAACATTTATTCATTCTGTTTCATCTTCTGAAAACAGGAAAGGACATTGGAGGTGGTTAAAAATTTATAGCCAGCTACAGTTTTGGGTGCAGGTGTAAATAATCCCACATTGTTCAGAATAGATCCACCTCTATTAATTTGAAGTAACCACAAATTCTGCCCTACACTGACAAAGTTTTCAGCTACTTAAGCGGATTGTTTACTGTCTTTTTCAAGTGATGATGTGTAAATGTGAATTGCCCCAGTCATGTGAAAGTTTAGTCATAGTCTGCTGCACCATTCCTTATCTGCAGGTTCAGAAAGTCACTGAGATACCGCGGACCTCTATCAAAAATCTTTATCACGATAAGATGACATTGAACAGAGAGAATTATATGAATGACGAATTGCCACTGACTTCATACGGCTACATTCATTTTTATATACATTCAAACTATTTCTTCACATCTTGCTCCCAACTGAAAATAATGGAACACTGTGCAAGGAAGTTCATAACCTAAATGATTTACTATCTTCTTGATGGAATTTCAGCATAGTTTGTTAAGCATTCTGCCCTAAGCAACCATGTATTTGTGGATAGCAGAGCTGAGGGAGCTAGTTTTAAAACTAAAAAGTTAATTCCCATAAATATTTTCTCTTCTTATAGTGAGACAATATATGGTACAAATGAATTTAAATACATCAATGACTGCGCAGTGAGGATAATGACCAGCAGCACTGTTACAGCATGAAAATAGAGTCAGCTTACATGAATGAGGGAGAGGTTGGTGGAGTTTCAGCTATGATGCCTGTCACGTATGTAAAAAGTACATTAGTGTTAGATTCATTAACCATCATTTTGCATTTTGATAAAAATGTAATTTTAAACACCCATACTGGTACATTTTAATTTAGGTGATTTTGTCAATGTTTACATGTGTTCAGTTTATTGTAACTGAAAACCTGTAAATATATTGTAAGTGTATTGTACATATGACAGATGGATAATTGTGCATCACATGAATGTTCACAGGTTGAAGCTTTCATCATGGAAATATCCACCGAACACTGATAAAGATTATAAAAGCAGTGAACTCAGAGTCAGGTGCTTGGTCTTCATCTGATGAAGGGCGAGCCAACATGCTAAACTTGATTGGAAAAAGTCTTCCATCAGAGGCAGTTCTGAAAAAAAAAAAACAACAACAAAAAAAAAAACTGTTTATAAAAGTAAATAAACGTTTTCTTTTATTCTTTAGGTCTGGGGGTCTCACCTGGCTGCACTCCCTCCCCACATGAACTCAATGAACTGGTTTAGTTTCATTTAGGTTTAATTGCGCCATCAGAAAATCCTGTGCAAGCTCATTAGGTAAGGTCCATATTCTAACTACAGTGCAACCCGTAACCTTCGACAGGAGCCAATGGTACCGCAGAAATCTGAACATGAAAGGTACGCGCTAAACCTATGTATGACATCATCGTTCAAGAAACGGCTCTGTGGTGCTGACATCTGATTCTACAGTGGGAGGGACCATATTCACATTTCAATGCATGGCCAGCTTTCATTCTTATGTGCATATGCACACATCCACGTGCAGTACACATCTGTGAAGTTTCATGTGTGATAATCAGTTGTGACACTGCATAAACACAGGTTACTGATAAGCACCTGCCAATGCATTTGAAGCACGCCGCAGACTGTGATGCGGACCTTCCCATGTCTGTGTTGGAAAGAAAACATCAGCTCAGTAAATATTGATAAAGACCAACTACCTCTACAGTTAGGTTCAGAAATATTTGGACAGGGACAGAATTGTCATCGTTTCGGCTCTGTACGCTGCCACTATGGATTTGAAAATAAATAATGAAGATGTAATGGAAGTGTTTCACCTTTGAGTGTGTTTATCTCAAAACTGGAGAAAGGGTTTAGGAATTGGAACAACTTTCAAACCATTTGCCCTCATTTCAAAGGAGCTGAAGTAATCGGACAAATGAATATAACCATTAACAAAATGTTGATCTTGTTCATTGCTACACTTCAGCCAGTCACCACCCGCCTGAGGTCTAGAACCAGTGGACATCACCAAAAGCTGGGTTTCCTCCTTTGTGATGCTTTGCGAGGCCTAAACTCCCACTATCTTCAATTGTTGTTTGTGCCTTAAGATCTGTCTTAAGAAAGTGGAGCACATGCTTGATCAGATTGTGCTCGGGTGACTGGCTCGGCCATTGTAGAACAATCCCCTTCTTTTCCCTCGAAAATCTCTTGGGCTGCTTTTGCGGTATGTTTTGGTCAGTGTCCGTCTGTATTGTGAAGTGCTGTTCAATCCACTTTGAATGTGAGCAGATGGCTGCTTCTGTCTTCTGTCACTGGTGACCCAGCGCCTGTGTCATCGCACTGCATCCACCACGCCTTGAAGAATATATGGTTTGCTTCAGATTAGGAGTCTTTCTAAACCTTCACCATACCTTTCTGATACAAGCTGAACTCTGTACAAGGAATGCCGTTACAGAACTGGACCGGCTTCTCTGGATGAATTTTTAGTTAACTCCAATCTGGCCTCTATATTCTTGAGGCTTTTAAATGGTTTGCACCATTTGCTCTCCTGAAGTCTTCTCTTAATGGTTCACTTGCATAATGATACGCCTCCTTCCGGGCGAGTCTTCTTCGCTTCACTAAATGTTGTTAAGTGTTAACATGGAAAGCAATCATGCAACCATCAACTTCTGCTGTCCTCCACTGACATGCCGAACTTTTTGTGCTGCTGAGCTCACAAGTGCGTTTCTTTTTTTTTTACAGAAAGTACCAAACTGTTGATTTGGCCACGCTCAACGTTTCTGCTACCTCAGATGGATTTTTTTTCCCCCCTTCCTTTTGTCACTTAGAGCTCCTTTGACTGCATGTTGTGGATTCGCAGCCACAGCATATAAAAACACCAGACCTCAAATCAACATTTTATCTGCTTAATCGACTGAGAAATTACAAGCTAATGGCCCACACCTGCTAATGAAAAAGCTTTTCAGTCAACCGTCCAATTACT
Organism: Echeneis naucrates; assembly: GCF_900963305.1. Taxonomy (NCBI): domain Eukaryota; kingdom Metazoa; phylum Chordata; class Actinopteri; order Carangiformes; family Echeneidae; genus Echeneis; species Echeneis naucrates. The sequence continues at coordinate 12,492,356 of NC_042511.1, forward strand.
TCAGGTCCATTAAAATCCCACTTCAACAGCATATCTATGTTTTCATTTCAGTGTGGTCGTGTACAAGGCCAAAATGATTGAAACTGTGTCCCTGTCCACATATTTTCAGGCCTAACTGAGCATCACAACAAACATGTAAGATTGTCCGCAGACTGTGAAGCCTAGATCATATGTTAAACAGTTAAAGAGAGAAGAAAATGCAAATGCTACATAATGTGATGCATATTATATTTATTTGCCAATATGCATATTAAATTAGCATCTCTTTTTAGTAAGATTCCCTTGATGTATCAAGGTGGGTGGCAATTATTAAACCAAACATCATCTGAGCAAGAAATACTTCAAATATTTCAGTGCAAAACAGCTAAAGCCAAGTTAATTAAATAGGACAGCTCCCCACCCTCAAATTAAAAAAAAAAAAAAAAAAAAAGCCAGTAGTTAACATGTATAAATAAGAACAAAAGCTAATCTGGGAACCATCCATAAAAACTGAATGGATTTTAAGACAGGAAACCGTTTTTGTTTACATGCTAGTTCCCTTGTTTTGTAGCTAAGCATTAACTTACAAACTTCCACCTCATATACATATTTTAATATTAACATTTTACTCATTATAATTTATATAATATAATCTTGTTACAATTTCTACATTAGGTCCATTTTAATTCAGTGTTAATAGTTACATGAGGTGAATTTCTGTTCATTTGAAGTTCAAGTTTACTCAGGGATTCTGCATATTATCCATTTCTTATTGACAGTAATTTGCTTACATTGGGATTTATTGTCATTTACACCATATCGCCCATTTGTCAATTTATATATGCAGGAACCCTGAGTACTGTATCTGTGACCTTGTGCAAACAGACACTGGTTTGTAGAATAGTGTCAGTAGAGTGATTGCTCTCTTCCCCGTAGTCGCTGCTTGCTGAGTGTGGAGTGACCGCTGGTTGAAAAGGCAGAGTCTTAATCTGGCAAACACAAAAGTTCAAGTACACAGACACCATATCATCCACTCACAAATCATCTCATTCATCAGTCATTTCCTCCATCGTCTGTTCACTTCAGTCAACCTACAGCGCGTCGAGCACACTCCACTATGTGTGGATTTTAAATTAATAAATAAAAAAACACGGGTCACGGCTCCCCCACTTTTCTTGTCTACAGACCTTTATCACTTGGTTTTATCAAACCCACATTTCAAACCCTGCTAGAGCATTTATTCAAGTTTTTCCTCTTTAGATAGTAATCCACTTTTCTCCTGGTTCCTTACATTGGTCCAGCCTCTGTACTTTCAAAGAACAACATAAACCTCCAACATCTGATCCTCTTGTAGCTTTCCCTAATTCACTTCCTACTTTATCTACTCTAGACTCACCTAATTTACTAGGTAACTACAATGCTACTGTCTGTATTTCTTACTTTTCTTGCTACTCTTTCAACAAATCACAGCTTTGCACAGTCAACGCTCATCCAAAGAAGCGTGCACATGAAATGAGTTAAGCAGAGCGAGGGCAACAAATCCCAGAGATGTACATGTAGGTGGGGCATGCAGGCAATTTGAACTGACGAATTGGAAGTGGCACAGTGTCGTGTTGTGTTGTGTGGGACCAGTCCTTCATCCAGCAGGCAAGCATTCTGGCAAGTAGTCATTGAATGGCATAAACCTTCCAAGCCATTCTCATTTGGGGCTGCACACAATCGTTTTTGACAGTCATGTCAGGATGCAAAAAGGGGAAGCCTTTGTGAGAGCGACAAGGAAGCCACTTGATGTAAAGAAAGTTCACAAGTTTATAGAATAGGCAGGAAAATAAAAACAGCAAACCAGCCAGAAGTTGCAGGAGCAGAGCATGACGTCCACGTTTCTTGCCTTGACTGCTCTATAGAACTGCAATTTGGACCGCTGTTTTTGCTTAAACTCCGTATCCTTTCCCAGTGTGGCCCTCTGTCAGCAGTCAGAGACTTCAGAGGTGTTGGAGTCACTTGTGAGTTTCCTCCGTTGCCTCACAGATTTCTCCTCATCCTGCAGAGCAAAACAAAAATATTATATTTCTTTTTTTTTTGAGAAGGTGATGAATTTCCAGCCTCCACTGCAGTTACACAACTCAGACTGGAGTAAAGGGTGTAATTTTTGGCAGATTAATATAGACATTCAGCACTTCTGTGAATGTTTACAAGAAAAGCAGGATGTATATGTGACATGGAGCCAAAATCAACTCCACACTGATAAATAAATCCAAATAAAAATTATTATCTATTTATTTTAATTGGATTTGCGCCAAAAAGAAAACTATAAGATCACTTAACTTACTAACTGAATTTAAACTGAACATTTTGCTAGGACTGGATTATATCTATGTTTTTATGTGAGTGCTTACAGTCTGGAAGACTCCATTCTGCCCCCACTCTCCAGGGGAGTGGTCCTCAGGGTCCTCTGCCTCTTCCTCCTCTTCCTCCCCCTCTTCCTCTCTCACTGTGTCCATTCCATCTTCCTCATACTCTGTCAGACAGTCTGACTCCTCTGCTGAACGGAAAATTTAGAGGAAATATTGCATAGAGAATTTATTTTGTGACACACCCAAAAGGCTTTAATATCAACCACAAGACATCAAGGGCATCTCCTACCATATTTCAACCTCACACTTGGCCCCCGCCAACCAGCCAAGTTTTAGGAGATATGGGCACAATCTTCCCTTCTTGATTTACAGCATTGAGTAATGGACAGAGGTGTTTTGGCAGACCATAAGTTAATCTTTCATTATTATAAAATAAGGCATCATCCCTTCCATCATTTCATTGTATCAGATAATTGTTTAGGCCAAAAAATCACATCTTGCGAGGTCTGTGTGACGGCTACAAGGACAGCCGTATGTAATGATATGACAGTCACCAGGCCGGACGCATTATAAAGCACGGTAGGTGGAAACCGTCTTCTCCTTTACAACTCTTAGGTTGATCTTAAAGGAGACAGATGCAACAGGAACTTTTTGTTCACTGTTAAAAGTAATCTAGTACGGGCTGGCATCATAAGAAGATAAAGGAACGATCTCTTACCATCTGCAGCTACATAACTCTGAACTGGCTCTATCCTGGATACAATCTCTGCAAGGTCAGTGAAATCCGCTCCTGGACATGTGCAAGACTGTGAGGAAAGATATTTGTGTTACATACTGCATGGACAGAATATGTTTGATGGTTTGTGGTGTAAATGCATGTATGTGCTCTTCTCACATCAGTTCTCTTGCTGTCATTGTAGTCGGCTGAGCGGTGGTCCTTTAGCATGTTCTCAATGATGTCGCCTCGGGCCCAGCCGGTGAACAATAACTTGCCATGCTGGTAACCCACATCCTGAGATACAAGGTAGTTTAAATAGCAAAATACGATAAGAATAAGTCTGTTAGAGCTTCTAAATATCTCAATACCCTTTTAGGTAATTTCCCACTACATTTCCACCCACTTTTAGAACAAACTGTCCAAAACGTATCAAAGCAATTTTATGAGGTGCTGCAGTGCCCTCTATGTACTGAATGATTAAAGGATGCCCTGAGTCTCAATTAACTGCAGATTAAACTACTGAATATCAGTTGTATATCATAGATATTAGTGAACATGTAAATGAGGGATTTGTTTTAGAAAAAGCAAAGGCCCCTAAATAATAATACTGGTATAGTATTAAGTGGTAGCTCACATAGATCTCGTCAAATTTCCCAAAGTCCATCGTCTTGAAGCGATCGATGGGTGGTCTGATATACTCGCAGTAGGCACTCTTCTTCACAACCTCTAATTGTCGTACACAGGACACGTAGGCCAATCGTGACTGGATCTCTGCCATGTCTGGAACCTACAGAAGAAGGTGGAGAGGGAATCACATTTAGGCCACATAGTGGAGGTGAGCACGGACACCATGAAATATTGTGCGTTTTGAATGTACAGGAGAGATATTCAAAGTTAAATGTTTGTGGCGCGCAAATGTGGCACTTTATTTCAAGTTACACAGTCATTAGGGGGTGATACTACATTGTGCTGCCAAGCCATTTTATACCTTTACTTTCTCTGCCCAGGGATTGATGCGTTTCCACAGCAACCACCAGCCAGACAGGCAGTCGCCATAGTTACAGAGGTCCGTCTCATCTTGGCTTCCCACGTCAATGGCAATGACTGTTCTGGCGCCCATGTTTTTTGCAATGTCCGCTGTGGGACGTGTAACGTATCCACCAACATTCATATATATGCACAGACGTACAAACAGCACACGCACACACAAACAAACAAACAAAAAAAAAAAAAATCCGGCAGCAGAGGTGGTAAGACAACAAGCACTTATTTCAGGATAAATTGTTTCCTTAAATCTTCCTTTAAAATTGGTTACTATATTCAAAAAGACTTGCACCACAAAAATATCAGCATTAGACACACTTCAGAGCATTTCTGGCAAATTAGTGACAGGGAGCACTGCAATTTAAGAAAAGAAAAACATTTTCCATGGCCAACAAGCGTAGAACCTAAACTAATATTTCTCACCAACTCGTTAAGTGTTAAAATGAGCCTCAGGGCATCGAGCATTTTTGTGGTGCTGAGTCTATTCAAAGACAGAATCAGGACAACATTACATAGGCCCAAAGTGCTGATCCAGTACAGACTCTCTGAGGGGAAGGCAGATGAACTTCAGGAATGAAGGAGGCTGATTTTAGAAGGCTCCCTGAAATTGGATCAATCTTTGGGCCAACAAAGAACCACATTTCACAAACCTGTGTCATGATTCCCAGAGCAAATAGAGAATTACAATAGTTCAGTCCAGGGCTTTGTGAAATATGGCTCTGTTTCATCAGAACAGTTCTCTCTTTGTCCTGACTGCAGAGACAGACTGAGGGGAGTTTTTGGCTGCACATCTTAAACAAAACAAAACATTTTGTAAACTCTTGAAGACTTGAAGTCTTTGTAAGAGTATTGAAGGAATTTGTAAAGTGGATCCAAGGTAACTTCAATTGCTTTTAGTTAATGTAGATGTTTTAACAGTCCACAGACAAATGCTCCCCTCTCCTGAACAACCCGAAGCTGAGTTCAACAGCAACTTTTAGCATAATAAAGAAAATGTAGGGCTGAGCGACTGATATCATCATATGAGATCATATAATATTCATTTTGCTAAATTGACAAATCTCTTAAAATATAGGAATGATTTAACAAATGCAACCTTGTTTTAATTCTTAGGTTGCAGAAGACCAAACCTTAAATAACCAATTTTGCTGTGATGAAAATTTCAACTTGTTGCTGACACTTACTTTGGACAGTAGAAGTCTGAAGTAATCATACTATCAAATATCAAAATTGAAGTTTGATATCAAATGATAACCCAGCCATACAGAAAAGTTGTCATTTCACCATGAGGGGAACCAAACTTTTATCTCAAAGCAGCCTGGTGTCCTGTGCCTCATAAATGATTCAGCTTAAAAATACATAATTTTTTTAATTGAAAGTAACGTACAAGTTCAAATGTCATGCAAGAAAAAAAACCCTCCCCCAAATTTTTAACCTTTACATATCTGACACCAGTCTGCTTGACAAACAAATACCACATTCATCTTACAACGCTGTGTTTCTTCTTTTCATTTCATTTTTTATGTACCTGCAATAGCGAATCTTAATTCAAAACGCAGAATTTGCTCCATCGAGCTGGATATTTAAGGGTTTCGCTGAGATCAATCTGTTTTTAAATCAATTTTTTCCAAATTTATTGATTTACACTGTCTCACCAAATGGATTAATTATTGGTCTTGATTTGGCTCCATATTCAGATGGAGAAAACTCCACAATGCCACACTTCCCTCCACCAGCACTAGGATAAGCAAACAACTATACATTCACATGACCTAGTTGCTATCTTGATAAAAACCCCTCCTAAAACCATCCACATCCCTCACTTCTCCTGCCCCCTCCTCTGGGGAAAAGGAAGCGGGTGGACATGAAGGACTACAAAAAATTGATGGTGGCAGGGGGGAATGGGGAGGGGGGACCACCTCTACTTGCCTGGCAGGTTGTTGATGTAGCCACCGTCCATTAGCAAGTTGCCATCTTTGGGGTCACAGAGTGGCGGCAGGTACCCTGAGAGGGTCATGCTCGCCCGCACATAGCGCCACAGAGAGCCTGGCACACCAGGGAGGGAAGGAGGGAGGAGGAAGGGGGGAGGGGGATAACAGCTCAATATTTTTTGCTAAACGTTTCAAGTTAGTGTTGAGAGACCACAATCCCAACACTAGTGGGTTGGATCCCTGCGAAGGCTGGGACTGTGGCTCTGCTCACCTTTGAACTCTGTTGTACACCAGTGCAAACCTCATTACCTCGCACATAGACCCTGTGTGACTTGTGCAAAAGGTAAAAAAGTAAATGGCAACAATCACAGAGCACCAAGGCTGTTTGAATCTCCAAACTATGTCCCAACAATAGCACTTTAAACCACATCATTACAGGAATTGTCCAAGGTTTCTGCAAAATCCACATATTGTATAATCATAGTACTGATCATGAATCAAATGTGATGTGAAAATTATGAAAGAGAGGCCGACAGCACTTGTTGTGATAATGTTCGGAGATTCATCACAGTGAACATGGCAGGGAAGCGCCAAGCCTGCTCAGTTCTGTACTACAACTCAATGCCAGCAAGGGGGAAGGAGCAGGCCAGGCACTGCATGGGTTGGAAGGATAAGGAGCACCACAGAGAAGCAAGGGGTGCAAGTGGGTGCACAAAAATAAATACTGAGGGAAAACTATCTTACTAACCTCAAAGGAATTTAATACCACCTAAACTCTTTCACTCCTGTGTTCTACATGAATGTAAATTAAGAGCTTTCAGTTTGTAGAAGGGGCAAAAAAAAGGCAGGATCCAGAACACATCCCCACGTAACTTAAAAATAAATAAAAAAATAACTAAATAAAATCTTAAAGGGGCGGGGAGGTAATACATGCATTCGATTTATATTTTCAGAAATATAGATAAGCTCACTTTGTCTGACACTGGCATGCACATAAAAGAAAGCAAAGCCAGGACAAGGGCTGTATAGGAGACTGAACATATGTTCCTGGTGATGCAGAGGACTGAAATGAAACAGAAGGGAACATGGGAAAGGAGCTTCATTTCAGACACCTAGACCCACCGAAACACGCAAATAATGTACAACAACCACAACAGCAACAGACAGATGTGATGTGATGTTGATATGGTGCAGCCCTTCACGCTCTCCAGTTAGGCAAAAGTGTCATCCAAAGTATATATACCTGATAAAATCTATACCTGATCCCACACTGAAAATCCAGCTATATGCAAACCCGTCCAGTCTAGCTGCCGAGCAACAGCAAATAAGTGCCTTTTCTTTAAGATGCATCACAATGAGCACGTACGCTGGTGCACAAAAACATCCACATTTACAAGCCACATTCAGAAACTGATGAAGGGAGACAAGAAGTTTTTGGAGAACACAGACGGCTTTATAAAGCCTATAAAGTTATCATGGCCCTCCCTATGACCCATAAATGTCTACACATGCATGAGCAAAGCCCATTCAGGAATCAGCAGTCATATTCTAAAGTGGAAATGAGCCAATCAGACAAAGTTTGTTGTGTATGTGAATAGCAAAGCCAGTACGAGGGAGAAAATGTTGCTTTTACTTATTGTTCAACATACGTTCAATTTGAGGGGGTGATTGCATCAGCCCAAGATATTTCTTGGAACTAGTCTTTCCTTCCAAACCATGGGCTCCCAATGTCCACCTGGTCAAGATGGGGTTAGTCACGAGTGAGAACTTGAGAGGGAGAAGACAAGAAAGAGGAGGGGGATAGCCGAGAGGTTCACTGTCGACTTTGGGATGGGGGAAGGGGTTCTCATGAGCCGGTGTTTAAAATCTGACCTGGGACATTGTTAACATAGCAACCATCCACAAGCAAGTGGCCATCCTTGGGGTCGCACAGGGGAGGTAAATAGGGGGTGTATGAGGCGCTGGCTCTAACATAGCGCCAGACACAACCTGTCAGGAAATGGAAATGGAGAAGGAGGAACACATCAAATATGGGCTGAGCTCAATGACACAGATGGAAGAAGAGAGAATGACAGAAAGAAAGTGAAGAAGAACAGGTAAAGGGAAGGCGAGAGAAGAAATGCCCACAACGGGAATAAGAAAAGTGCAAAATGCTGCCAAGAGCAAAAGACAGGAAGTGGAATACAATGTCAACAATATTGCTTACTTTTGCCTAAGGTTTCCAGCGAAATACAGTACAACAGGTCAAATCCATATAAAAAGGACTGTAGCCACATGGTCAATTAAATTTCAGGAAATATAATCAACTTTGTTCATTAATGGCATGATACCAAAATATAATTATTGGACTATTAAAACAATTAAAGCTGAGTGAAACAATCCATAGTATAAATTCCTTGAATAAAAGATAACAGATATGTGAAAAATAACTTTATAAGCTTAAACAGATATATAATGCTGGTTTGGTGTGTTGATTAAGATTATTAAAATTGTATTAGCTCTGTTAGATGACTGGCTCAACAAGCAAGGTTGTGGACAAGCAGAAAAAGAGAGAAAGGAGAGAGACAGATAGAGAGCTCTTTAAGAAGAGCAGTGGGCTCTTAAACTACATTCTCCAAACTTGCAAAAAGAAGAGACAACTGCAAGGGAAATCAGACAAGGCTATAAAGAAACAATTTTCAATTTCTCTAGATTTCTCAGATCTTACTCAGAGTAGTGCTTCCCAGTGGGTAAAACCAAAGGAGGTGATCCAAACCTGTGACACTGTACCTGTGCACTCACCAAAAAAAGCATACCGCAATGCTTTTCTCTCAGTGGCTGTAGCCAAAATGATATAGTCAGAGCAGCACTACACTAAAGATACTTGACAAAAAAGCACACCGAAAAAACTACATAAAGCTCCGGGTGAAGGTGAGGGAGTGAAGGAAGCAACGTGTGATGTCATTAAAAAGCAAGGAGGGGGGAAGCCAAGGTGGAGTGTTCTGGATCCTACATGTTGACATGGACACAGGAAGGGGGGGTCAGCATTTTGGGGTCAGTGACTACACGTTATTTTGTCTATTCTAAGTTTCGCTGTGAAGAAAGACCTAATGTGCCAAAGGAGGACATAATGTGAGGAGTTTCAAACAGAAATGTGATGAGGGAAAGCTTAAACTTTATTTAGCATGTGAAGGAGTGAAAAAGAAAGTTGGAAAAATAGAAATGAACAACAGAGAAAGACAGAAGGAAACAAGTATAGCAGAAAGTGATAGAAGTAAATGATGGGAACAATGAAACTGAGAATTAAAAAGGCTTTGCTCCAGCAGTTAATTCATACACATGCCAAGATGCAAACACAAGCATTCAGTATTTCATTTCATCCCCAGGCAAACAAATCGACACACCCTTCAAATCCAGTAATAAGCATGAATGATAATTTTTCAAAACTTTACAATGAACCTAGCAATCTCTTAATTTGATGCATCACTTGATAAATGACATAATAGAATAACAGAGTATGGTGTAAAGTTAACTTGCTTTAAAATGGCATACTGAATTTGTGGGGTTCATTTGGGGGGGGGGGGGGTTTACACAGACCTACTGTTGCTAATGTTAGTGATGATGCATTTTTATGCAAGTCAGACAAAACACATTTAAGGCATTATAGCAGCAAAAATAGACATGAAAAGCTCAACTCCAACTTTTCTTAGCCCGCACAGTCTCCTTCTAAGTCCTAAGCTGCAATATACTAATTTTGTTTGTGAAGGTTAAATCAGTGGTTTGTGAGTAAAGTCAGGTTAATACAAATTATTTTAAAAGATACAGTATATGTACGCAGTACATTCAAACACATTTTAGTTCTCCTTCACAATTCCCTGAGATGCTCTCATTTCTAACTTACTGGTAATGTCCTGTGAGTGGCTTTTCATTTTCATGCATCGTATATTAATTTCTTTCTTTATGGAATTTCAAGCTGTTTACTTCTAGCATGACTAAATGGTTGTCACCATTAAACAAGCACAACGAGGGCCATAATGACTATCTTCACTTTTGCTTTATTTTAGCCTTAAACCACAAATGCAGTTGTGTCACACTGCATGATGCACAAGCCAGTTGAATTTTCCTTTATTTCTCTAAGTGCCTACAAATATAAAAGTTATAGACCTATAGTAGAAAGAATAAGAGGCATTGCAGTGTTAAGAAACTTCTGGGCTCTAATTTGAGTGCAACCAATGCCAATACATTCACATATGTAGCAGTTTTAGGAACTGTATCATTTTATTTGACTGACTTCTTCCAGCATTGCTCAATTACTTTGGAAAAAGGAATTTTACAACGATGCAAAGTAGTGCCCTGATGTACAAAACAGTATTATTCGACTGAGTTATGTTAAGTGATGGGAAAAACTTAAGTGATTACTCATGCCTTTGATTGTGTATGTATGTGTGCTAATGCTATCAAATAATCTTGGTAAATTTAATAATATAAAAACACTGACTCATGCTTATCGAAAGCTTTTACTCTATAACAAGGGGTGTTCATAGGAAGGATCATAGGATCATAGGAAGCGGTGTTGGCCCCTGCAGCCAGTACAGCAATTACTCACCATCTTGATGAACACGCATGGCCGAGGCTGTGATATCAGTGGTGACATTAAAGTATGGCAGCCACAGGTCCTGAGAACAGGAATTGTTTCAGTGTCATGAACGTCATCATAATTTTCCAATTTCTGACAGACCTTAATGGTCTGGTAAATAAACTCTCTGTGAACTCAGAATTTTTTTGTATGTTTCTTACCTCAGCTTGTTTATCTTGGAACACTTTAGAGATGCTGGTGTTAAAGGCAGAGCCAGAGAACATGGAGGTGATGGGATAAGTCAGGTCCAGGACTGTTTTAAAAACTGAGTTCATTGCCTAGAAAAGAAAAAAAAAATCTTGCTTATTATGCTTTTTCTGTTCTGTTTTGAATTACACCACAAGGCTTATGGTTCCATTTTCATTCTAGGAGTAAACCTTCAACATGTAGAAGACTGAAAAAAACTTGCTGGACTTGTGTACTGTACCTTGGACCACTCTCTAGCTCTCTGTTTGGTTCTGACAGCACTCCTCTCTTCAGCGTACAGCGCGCCAATGAATGAGCCAATAGAAGTCCCACCCACTATGTCAATAGGAATCCCTGATTCCTCCATGGCTTTGATCACACCCACATGAGAGCAGCCTCTGCAGGTGGAAGTCAAGTCAAGGCAGGTCAAGTCAAACTCCCATACAAGCACTCTGGATAATGTCATATGTTGTACAGTAATCTGCATATCATACACTTTGGTAAAGAAAAAGAAAAAGAAATAGTTAAAAGCATTTACAGGGCTTTTCCAGCATATCCAGCAATTTTCATGCCACCCCCAGCTTTAAAACTCTTCTTGAAAATAAAACTTTCTGGTAAGTGTTGCAGTAGGTGGGAGCCATTACAGCATTACGCCGATGTGGCAGCGATGTATCAATAACAGTGCACAGGAAGTCGCAGCTAAAATTGCCAACAACGAAGAAAAGAGCTGTTTCAAAAAGATCCCTCAAAATTTTTCTTACCTATTCAGCAGCAATTATTTTCCATGATACAATTATTTTTTTTAAGATATCCCAGCTTTGGATCGATCAATGACTGCATCGACATTGATTTTGATGCATAATTAGCTTTTAGATTTAACATTTACTACCCTATATGTCCCAGTGGACATATGGCCATAAATATTTTCGTCAATTGACTTAAAGGATAGTAAATCAGATTGATGCCTGAGGATTATAGCTCCTAAAATACAAAATGTATTGCTTATAAAAAAGAAAAAAAGAAAAAACATGCATGTGTGTGCATTATCAGAATGGTACCACCTCTGCCTCAAGTCTATCCAGGAAAAACCCTGATTTAGTTGTAGTATGTCATTGAAATTGGCATATTCTTTGAAATCTATGTAGTTTTATTGTTTCACTTTGTTTATTTGGGTAATAACACAGGTATATTCTGATTTTAAAGGTCTGGCACCATATTATGCTTTATTAAGACTAATGAGACCTCAAACGATAAACATGTTCAATGTAACACCATTGATTTTACTAAAACTTAAACACAAACGTAAACAGGTAGTTGTGGGAAACTGCTCTCACCTAGCTCCACCTCCTCCCAGCACCAGGGCGATGCTGTTTCCAGTCAGGACTCGGGCCAGCCGAGAGAAATCACTGTGCCTGTCTGCTGTTTTCTCGAACACTTTTTCATATACCTCCCTCTGTCCGAACATTAAAAAAGGCCATTAAAGCAACATCTTTACATGAAGACTTTCTGGCTTATTAATGTAGCACACTGAAGAATATGCGTATTAAAAAAATCTGAAGATGACAGTACAGTTTACTTCATACCAGTTTGCTGGGGCTGCGTCTGGAGAAGACCCTGCGAGGACACTTGAGATGTAGATGTCCAGAGCACCAACTACGCATGTTGAGCCACTCCACCGTCCTGGAAGGGCCTGGCCCATCCTCTTTGTGCAGAAGGACCAGCTGCTTCAGAGCTCTAACTGCTGTGTTCTCCAGCATCTGTTCCAACTACAGGACAAGAGAGGACTAATAAGAGAGAGCAAGACTAACACACACGTGCACTCTCTCTCAAAACACATACCTCTCCCAGGGTAGGTTCTTGGTCCCCAAGGCCAACAATTAGGATGCAGTCAGCCTGGCGGATGCAGCGCTGAGTCCACGGGGTCATGCTGTTGTCAGTCTGATACAGGACAATCCGATTGATGTCCTCCTGCTGTGCCAGCCAGCCGGACAGCCGGTATTCATGGATACTAATGGAGAGAGGAGAGACAGGAGACAATGGTTATTCACCAAAACATACACATCCAATGACTGAGAGGTTGACTAGGTAGAAATATAATAAATGGAAACCCTAACCATCAATACAAATGCAATCACATGGAAAATTGTGGTCCCACCTGGGAAATTAAGGATACTCGATAAGACTGGGAACTGAGAGGATTCCCTTTTTGTCCGACTCACCTGTCTAAAGCAGAAGCGCCCAGACGCTCTCTGATTATGTCACTGGTTAACAGCAGAGTGGGCCCTGCAAGTGTCCAACAGGGGAGGTGTAAAATGTATAAATAAATACAAAAAACTGTTAAGAATGAACACAGCGGTGTTTAATTTGACCTTCATGGGTGGGGGTGGTCTTACCGATAGCACTGAGGGCATGGCTAAGCTCCAGGTTGAATGCATTGATCGGCACCTCTTCACATACAGGCAGCACAGCCACAGTGGAGAGATTGCTGGCGGGGTTGGTTACATCTGCACTAGTTGTCATGCTGGACAGACTCAGGGGTGAGCCTGGAAGACAGAAACACAGTGTGCGAATGGAGTAAATAACAAATGCATTCGGCTGACCTAACAAAAAAACACGGGAATGTTTGTGTGCACATCAGGAGAACCTCCTCATGACCTAACCTGAGAATGGTCCATGACCTTGTTGCAGGTTCCCCAAAATCTTCTGGCCTAACAAATGGATCAACCTTGTCACCACCTACACAAAGAAAACAAGCTTCAGCATTTAGTCTGAAAACAACATCTCAATCAGACTAAAAGTTGTAACTTATAAATTCATTGACCTGTGGGTATCGTCTTTTAATGTTGTTGAGTGTTCCCTCAGGCAGTTTGACCAGCTCTGTGTCTCTCACAGCATGGACTGTCGTGGCTCTTGGCTGCTTGGTTAAGGCTTCCACCTGAAGTATGAAACAAAGAATCATGAGATACAGTTTCAGTGCATAAAGGAAAACAAGTTGGGTTTATCATTTCAGTCATTTAAAGTAATATAAATGCTATAATAACAAACATAAAAGGCATTCTTATTTCAGCTAGTAACAAAAATAACATTTAATAATATATAACACATATATAATATAACACTCAAACAGTCCAAATGTGGAAAACCCACACACTTTGTATTATGACTAACTAGGAAAAAAACCCTAATTGCGCCAGCTACTCATCAAACTGCTTTACAGTCAGTCAAAATGAGAATGGGGAAGGGAAACGGTCTTGTCCTCACCACACCAATAAGGTCTCCTCTGCCGTATTCCCCAACCAGTTCTTTCTTGCCATTTGCCTTGCGGATAACTGAGCGCAGACGCCCATTCAAAACAATGTAGGTGCAGTCTGACTGGTCATCTTGTCTGTAGATAGAGAAATATCAGTTTGGCTGTTACATATCATATACACATGTACAAACTAAAAGGTGTAGTAAAAGTAAAGTACCTGTAGAGGGCTCTGCCTGCCTCCACAGCCATCCAGTCAATAGCAAAATCCATCTGCCTGACAAAAGCAGACATGCGGACAGCCACTGTGTGGGCTGCACTCAGTACCACACTGGGCTGTTCCCTCATGATCCTGCAGGCGGTAGGACAAAGCACAGTTATAATACTGGTTGTACAGCACATAGAAGAGGATGTTTCACCACAAAACTGAACGGTTCCGACATTGATCCATCCTCTCTACAGAAAGAGTCATTTTAACATTGAAATGCCATTTGCACTTGTGGAAATGTAATGCAATATTTTGATTTATTAATGATAACTCATATGTAACATTAGACTGAATGCATGCTTAAGTATAAAAACTTTTCCGTTGTGCTTTTCCACATTAAAAACAACTTGACTTACTCATAGAAATCAGACTTGGAGATTTTGAGGTAAGTACAGTCTCGGACAGCCTTGATGGTGAAGATGAGGGGTTCACCAGTAAGAACAGCAAGTTGGCCGACCATCTCCCCTGGGTGGGTCACAAACAAGCAGACAGCTTCCTGCTTGTTGATCATCCGCTGGTATACATGCAGACAGCCAGACAGGACAAAGTGCAGACTCACATCCTTCAGAAAAGAAAAGGGGAAGAGATAGGGGAAAATAAACATAAGAGAGGACTGATGTATTATTTAGTGACGAATGAATAAACTGCTTACTGCTTTGGTTATCTGATTACAAAATGTATTATATAGATACAATATACCATTATATACTTGATGCCATGACGATACTATACTGGGGAAAAAATAATTTCTAATTAATTTGTAGATAGTTGCCATCTTTGACAGTTCGGCATTATTGACGTTAAGCTACCATTAAATTATTAAAAAGATGTTAATTTGTAAATGGGGTTATTACATTGATTTTGACATACAGTTTCCATTTATAAAATATAGACAGGCATACAGCTACCAATACAAAGATACGGAAAATATCTCTTAGCTAGAGGAAAAAAAAAGTAAATTAAAAATGGTAATATTTTCCGAAACAAGTTAAAATAGCTGGAAGAACTTTTTTTGTACATAATGCACGTAGTGTGTAAGAACAATATAATCTGAAGGTAGTTAGCAGGATCTGCACTGGACTCTTAAATTAGAAAAAAACAAAAAAACAAACAAAAAACATAAAACCTTAATCAAACCTTTTAAATGTCCATGTGTTAGTAGTAAAACTCACTCCAAGTACGAAAACTTATGATCCTTTTTTCTTAACTAATACCCCACGCTGCCATTGTAGCACGGTATGTAGCTGAGGGGGGCAGTTTTTGAGGACTCTATGGGTCCTGTGTGTCTTGGTGTCAATACCTGGTCTCCTTGTCGAGCTAAGACAGCTCCAGCTTTGGCGTGGTGCAGGGTCACTCTACCATTTAACAAAGATGGGTCCTGGGTTAAGGACAAAGATAAGAAAAATAGACAGAAGAGAGTTTCTCATTTAATGTGAAACACATAGGTGTATTTTATATCCACTCTTTACAAGACCCTGCTGTGACACAACTGCCCTCTCGCTCTCTTCATTTACTGACTGAGCCCAGCTCATCCAGAGTGAACCCGCTGACTGACCTCCTTTTAACACCATAATCAGTGGACAGATGCTCCAGGGAGCTCTGCAACAATGTGTTCATTCATGCAAACCGATAATAATGTAAAAAGCCTGTTATTATTGTTATTATTTCTTAATCTATGACACTATGGTCCTACAGTATATGTAGTGCACTAACTGTATGTTTCAGCCTCGTTTTACTTTGATAATATGAAAACTGATTTGATAAAAACACTTATCATAGTATAATGTTGTTTATTGAGATTAATTTTTTTTTCCTGGGGTATTCAAGTTAATTCTACAAATGTATGTCTTTCATTTAAGAACAAGGAAAAATAGGCTTGATAAGGATCAGCTCATAGTTCACAGTCCTGTCTGGATCAAATCCTTGTGGAGCCATAAATAAAAAAAAAAAAGTGCAAATATTTGCCTCTATTTTGATAACACAAATAAAGGTATAAAATAAAACTAATGATAATTATAAATAATTATCCTGTGTTTTTCTATAGGTTTTAATATGACTAACAATAAAAAGAGAAAAACAGAAGATATAACATTGCATTAGGTGACCCCTTGACAAGGTAACAGAAACAACATTCATAAACAAACAAAGTAATTTCACATACCTCAATCTTCATGAGTTTGAGGACCTCTTTCTGAGCTTCTTCAAAGAGCGCAGCACAGGATCGACTGGATACAGGTGTAAAAATATTGTCCACCCCCGGCTCTTCTTCTGGGTAAAGGTAGATCCCTGAGGGAACCTCATCTACTGTCACCCTCCTCTCCCGCTGGTCCTGGGACACAGACTGTAAAAACATACACATAAGAAAATATTTCATGAGGCTCATTCTCAAACAGGACATAAGCTCCTGCACCTATGAAATGTTATGATAGCATAATTAGTTGGAGAGTAATTTCAACATGTAGCCATGTTTCTAACATTATGATAAATGTAGCATTTACATTTTCAAAATTAATATGATGTTTAGGAACAATACAACTACTTTAATGCCACAAATAAATACATGGAGCTCATGGAGCTGGAAGAGTATTATTATAATTTTTACAGATAATAAAATATTCAGAATAATTTTTTAAGGTTTGAAAATGCACATCATTGCAGATATTCTTGTGCATGCTGCTTCTAGTGAATCTCATCTGAGTTGTAGTGTACTGACCCGAGTAAAGGTAGGAAGAGTGTTGCCATCCTCTGCAGAGACAGAGATCCGCCCCCTTTCATAAGCCATGTCAAAATCTGATCTCAGACCTTTCTGTATACCTGCAAAGACCACAAGCATTCTACTGCCTTGAGTCAACATTTGTCTGTGTTTAGATGAACAATCACAATATAGATGATGAGATGACATCAAGAAGTCAAAAATGTTCCAAAATGAAAGCCAAAAGCCAATCATGTTTAAACCTTCCAGAGAGTACCACTGAAATCACGGGTTGATTTCATTGTTCCAACGATCATACCTGAAATTCGTTCCCTTAAGCCTAGCATACAAGGCTTTCCAAGCATGACCTCACCACTGATAATGGCATGCAAACATCTGTTTTCACATTCATGAATTTCTCGAGTTTGATGTGTCCTTACCTGCAAAGCTTTATCTGCTTATCTAACTTCACTGTGCTTCACTTGGAAGAAAGAGACCAGCCTTTTCAAGCAGCTATCATAAAGTTAATAACTGTTGCAGAACCAAGTTACAGTTCTTCATAACTTGAATAAAATGCTTTCATTTGGTGGTTTCGGTCAAATAGTTAAGCTAATCATTTTTCCACTTTCTCAAAATAGAAACACATAGTGGCATTGAAAGGTATCCTGTTTATTGGCAAAAAAAAAAAAAAAAAACATTTTCCAGTGGAGAAGTCCCTCACCAGCAATGTCCACAGGCATGGAGATAGTCCTGCTCAAAGTTGGCACTGTTGATCCCTCCTTCCCTTGTTCTCCTGTAAATCAATCAAACGTGTAATGTTCAATAAGCGATGAAAAGCAAAAAGATTTAAACATATACAAAGTATTTATCAGCTTTAATTTACATAATCATTGTTCTGCTATTATTTTTAGTTATTTTTCCCCCAACCTGTAGCTTCACCCTTGACGGCAGCTTCCCGATGTTCCTCAGGTACGGTCAGGCTGCCGAAGCGCTTGCCATGGCGGATGGGACTGGTGCGAGTTGGATGTGGTGACGGAGGCGGCAAACGCGAGGGCTGCATTTCCTATGGACCACAAATGTGGTGTGATTTGAGGGATGTATGAAATGTCCATGTGGTGGGAAAGTGGAAAGACAGACACAGCATTAAAATCTAGTGACTCAAATCATAATAAAAACAGCATGTGTACTGGCCTAATGATGCAGCATTCCTAATGAAGGCCAAACCACATTATCCACAGATGTTCGCCTGGGAGTCTGAATGTATGTGCTAGTGCGTGGGTATGAGTCTATGTGATAAACTTACATGGCTGAAGAGCTCATTGGTGAGTCCCAGATAGTTGTGCAGGGCTAGGACTGTTACTCTTTGGAGGCGAACCATGATAATCTGAGCAGATACAACAGGAAGCAAATAAGAAAATCAGGTGAAAGCAGGCAGATGATTTAAACAAAACCACTTTAGGTTTTGAGGTCCACACAACTTTTCTCCTGTAGTAGAGGAAGACTTAATCTAATATATATATTTTAAAAAAAATCTCACCTGTACTACTCGCACCAGGCTCTCTGGGTATTTCTCAAATATCGAGAGGAAGGCCTCTACAGGTAAACGGAGAACAGTGGAAACCTCTGCAGCCCGTGCCGACACTGTTCTGTAAGGCTTCTGGTGGCCCTGTACACAAGAACACCACAGATCTGAGACTTCTACTTGTCTATTTATGGTGTGGGAATGATTTTTATAGGCACATTTATAATTACAATAATAATCTGTTTGTGTGTTTGCTCATGAACAGAATCTAAAATATTCATTGTAATTTTAATCTTGTTCATATGAGTCTTTGATGTTTTATTGATTGCATCCAATTATGCAGGGCCCAATATCCACACTCTGCCTGTCTGTCTGTTGGGGAAGAAGAGAAAGACCTACTGTGATGACATCCAGGATGCTGAGGAGGCTGTGGACACTGTCTCCCGGGTAAACCTCCTTCACCACACTTTCTTTGCCATCCTAAAAGCAGCAGTGTAAATATCAAGCATTTTTCTTAGGTAAAGGAGTAGCTACATTTAGCTCTATGGATCTAGATAAAGCCTGAGCTGAAATCTCTGGTCCTGTTCAGACATGCTACAACCATCTGTCCCGTGTGATCTGATCAGTAGTGGAAAGCTCTGAGTACAGATCAGAGTACACAACTGAGACAACTAAAACCCTATCACTCTGACTCAGTTTAGTGGTAGTATGGCCCACATCTGGACTCAATTTTTTACCATGTGTGCCCTGGGCCACACTGAAGAACCACAAGCTGACGTCCTCTGCCAACACAGTTTCATTATGAATAAAATTCTATTAAGTCATAGAGCTGTATGCAGCACAATCATACCCTCTGCCTCCATTTCAACACCTCTCTCACCTCCGCGTCTCTATCACATACAGACAGATGGACAGATGTGCCTGTCATAGTCGCATTGGCTATAAACACAAATTCTTATAAGTTTATTTATGAGCAGGGAGTAAAAAGCCACAAGCAAACACAGAGGCACAGTTTAATACCAGGTATGAACTGATGTGCTTTGAGTTGCCCACATGAGATCAGATTACAGACACATGTTCTGAACAGGGCCTCTGATATCCTTACTTAGATCTGTTGGAAACAGGCTAATGGATACTTATTTGTCATTACAAGAGAAACCTTTTCAAACGGCCGTGAGCCCCGTAATGAGATTATCTGAGTCAAATGTTAAAAGATGCTAATGAGCTGCTGAAGCCAGGATTCCAACCAATAAGCCATGAGCAAGTGAAAGGGTTTTCATGCACACACAAGTTTGCATACCATTCCAGTAAGGCACAATTCTAATTTTCCATCCTGAACCACGTAAATGCTGCTGTCAGGCTGGCCTGGCCTGAAGACATACTCTCCTTGTTGGAACTGCAGAAACACCATGTGTTTACACAGCTCTAGAAAGAGCGGCTTCTCAAAGTGACCCAGAACACTGCAGTGAAGGACAAAAGCAAGCTTAGTTGGTCAGGAGGTCAACACACACATCTGTCAACAGGTGCGCAAATGAGCACTGCACCGTCACACTGGGTTTACATTACTCAAAAATGTGACTGCAAGCAGAGCTAGGGAACAATACACAATCATCTAAGAGGTGCATCCATTTTTTTCCTCATGCAAATTAATTCTGTAACGTACAGGCATAATTGCGACATAACTGAGCCTACCACTGCTCTCCTTATTACATGATGACACATTTACACGTCACACAGAGGATAAACTTACCGGACATTTTTGAGCATGTAGAGCACCTCAGAGGGTAAGTGGGAGTTGGCCACATCAAATTCCGTGAGGTCTGCCTCCAGCACTGAGGGAGGGGGCTCTTTAGCCTGAAGGGTGGGCACCTCCTTTTTAAAACGAAGGATCCTACAAAAGTTAGAGCGATGCAAGACAGTGGGGTGAGGAGATTGGATGGTTTGCTACCAAGTAAGGCAGTAATGGAAGTTGCAGAGAGTGAGCTTATGATGTACTTTTTGGCAATGTTGAGCATTTTCTGTTTTTTCTTGAGGCGTGGCCGAGAGGAAGATGATGTACCCACCAGGGAAGAGGTAGACTGGGAGAC
Organism: Echeneis naucrates; assembly: GCF_900963305.1. NCBI lineage: Eukaryota > Metazoa > Chordata > Actinopteri > Carangiformes > Echeneidae > Echeneis > Echeneis naucrates. The sequence goes on from NC_042511.1 coordinate 12,512,999, forward strand.
CTGTTGTGAAACATATTGGTTTAAATGTGATCTCCTTCCAATTATCATTGTTGCAATACTTATTATCCTGCAAAGGTGGACATCACACATGATTCAGCGTGAATCAAAGCCGGCCCATGAGATCAAAATTGGAGGCTTTTCAAATGTTACCATGTCTGTGTCAGCAAACACTCACCTTACGCATGATCTTTCGCCCATAGAACATAACTTTATCTCTCTTGCGGAAGCGGTATTTGGGTGCTTCCTGAGCTTCGAGGTCTGTGAAATATAAAAAATTATTATGTTCTCATTTTTAACAACTATCAATATATGTTACCAACACATCTCAGCATCTACTGACTTCGAAGCTTGATCCTTCGCAAGATGAAGAAAATGAGAATGGCAATGAGAACTATGGCGATGCCAGCACCAATCACCATCCCCACCATCTGAAGAGAAGCAGACAAAGGGGGAAGAGGGAGTGTATACAGGGTTTGTATGATAATAAACTGTTATTATTGGATAGTTACTGAGACAATTATTTAGTGTAGCACTAAAATGTTATTTACTTGGGTGTTTAAAAAAATAAATATTACTTCATTATTTCATCTGCTTGTGTGTGTTCTCCAGGCTATAATGAACACAATTACAGGCCAATTATTTCAACGTAGCCTCAATGCACACTCACCATGCTTGTGTGTAGTTCCTCCTCCACAAATGTCTTAATGTTATCATACCCGTCCTAATATAGCAAAAAAAAAAAAAAAAACACGGAGGCACGTTAATCATCTTAGAAAAAAGACATAGCATATCCCCACATCTATAGCAAGGATGCTAAAGGTTTAGAAGCTTGCCACATGGCTCCTCCTGTATATTCAGACCTTCTAGCTGAGGTTAAACCAAAGGCTTTCCGTTTTACTAAAGGGATGTGGACAAGCTATTTTGTCACTGGGCCAGGAAAAACTGACTATCATTGCCTGGGAAAGAAAAGATGGAAATGTGGGTGTAGCAACATAACTGACCTTCTCCAAACTTATTCCCATACATTTCTTTTTCAACTAAATTTCTCATTTTCTTTTTTTAAAAGAAAGACTAGTTGTAATAACTTTGCATGAACTGATTCTTTAAAGACATTAGGATTGTAGGTATTGTAAAGATAAAAAGGCACCACAGTATCATGTGAAAGAAAGAGATGACCTGAAAACATAATGCCTCTGGCTTTGCCGTTTGATGGCATATATAGTCTTAAAAGTCCCATCAGCTGGTCTGCTCTGTAGTCCACCAGAAAGGCTACAGTTTTCTGTTCGTGCTGAATATCAGATCAAAAACTTTCCCTAACTACTGACATGATATGATGAAGACAGTCCAGTCAGCCTCTGAAAGGACATAAACACATTGTGCTCAAATTAAAAATGTGCAATGTGACTTTATTCTTTGAGCCACAGATTTAGAAACAGTATGACTTGTTATTGTGACAGGATGAGCCTTCTTCACAAAAAGACAAGACCCATGGGCTCAGAAGAAGATAAAACAAAATCGTGTGGAGTTGGACTTATGAAGTATAAGACTAAGCATGGCAGTAATCAACAAATAAGGAAAAAAAAAAGGACAAAGGCTAAAGATATTCAAGATCAGGAAAGAAACTGCTTGGTCAGTGGTGTAAACTTAATATATGACTGGGTCATGTATGGGTGTTCGCAGGGTGTGGGCTGTGAAAAAATAAAAGCGTTAAACGCTAATTCAACATGCAATAATAAAATTCCCCCTCAGGCTTGCTTTGCTAAACTTGTGGTTAAGTTCAGAGTTTGATTGCTTAAGTAATCCTGACACTGTAAAATACTGAAAATTCATCACCTTGAAACCGTTTATAACAACTATATAGACATATTCAACACATTTTATTTGCTCTGGCAGAAATCTATATGCTCCAGAATGTAATGAATTCCATAAATTCCAGCATTATTTTTATTTGCAAGAAAGCTATTCTGCTTTACTTATAATTACAATGATGAGTGAACTAGCAAATACATTGGAGACGCAGTTCACATGTGATATTTATAAAGAAGTGGTTTAAGCCAAATCATTGCGAAAGCAACTGCCAGCAGGAAAAGATCTAACGTTTAACTTCTGGACTGATTAAAGAGCTATTTATCACATAACTTCAGTAACATTGTCTTCTTCACTCATCAAAACCAGAATGCCATTGCAGTCTAGGAGTGGTTAGATCCTGTAGCCAAGATAAGATTGTTTGTTTAATGGTGTATATGTCTGTGTGTGCGCGTGTTACCAGTAAGTCAACAGTTATACAGCTATAAGAGCACTATAAGAGTAATAGGTTTTTAGTGTTTTGGCTGGCAGCCTAGTACTACATGTCTGCTATCAGTGGTTACTGATTAGTGTGTGAGGAGTGAAAAGTTATTTGGCCGTAGAAGTCTTGGGATATTGACTGTGTGGTTGTACAGTGAGTGAACAGAAAGCACGTGGACACAGAAATATACTTTGGCGGAGGGTTTGAGGTGCTAAGTGACAAATGAAATGCTTAAATGTTAAAAGTGTAAATGTATTCAATTGTGCACGTTATAAGGTGATGGATACAGTACACTGACAAGCTGCAACTAAGAAAAGCTGGAAGCTTAACATACATACATGACCACTGTTGAGAAAGTAGAGAAGCAGATGGCTTGTTAATATGCTGCTAATGTTCTGTGTGCTGCTCTTTTGTTGTAGAGTTTTTAATCACTAAATACATCAGCTTAAATTAAAATTATTATAAACTAATGACCGGTCACTTTCGCTGTTTCCCAGCACATTTTTATGAGAAATGTTCAGATTAATAAAGTTAGTAATTCTGGCATTAAAAATGAAAAAGTAACTTCGTGTCTCCTCGGACCTCTTGTTCCGAGGTACTCTGTCCCATTGTAACCCTGTTTCTTCATAGGGATGGTCCATCAACAGCCACTGGGAAAAAAAACAAAACAAAACAAAACAAAACAGACATGGATACTCAACAGAGGGATTTAACAGTTCAGAGCAGGAAAAGCACTGGTATAAGCGATAAAACTATCGGACAGAATTACAAATATTCAACTCGCAATTTCTCAACGTCACACCGATATGGCTTATTGGAACACTTAAATTGAGCTGGACAATTGTTCATGTTATTACCAACAGCTGTTTTTGTTTTAGTGACATGGCAACAACCCGAAGTATTGGCTTTGAAAAAAAAAAGACATGTTCAGACATGCACAAACGGGAGCATCTGTGGAAAGACTCCCACCTTACTTGTAAGAACTTGACATCATTAAACATCTCGAGACCCAGGTGGAAGTGTGTGGCTTTTACCTCGGATCTGGCTATCAAGGCCTTTCTCATTCCATATGAATAACACACTTATATTAGTGAACATTTACTTCTACTGGTGCAGTTTTATTGCTACTGTGGATAGATACAAAACTAAACTGAAGATGTTGCCACACAGTCTTGCCTTCAGACGAGAGAGGCCCCTGAGTAAACAGTTTGTGTTCTCATGCGCTCTAAGAGCCGCTTTAAGAGCTAACTAACTAGAGCAGACTCTCCAGATAACAGAGAAAACCCCATCCAGACGGTAAGCCCCTACCCTCTTTGATCCAGCCAACTTTCTCTACTCACCTCCCGGTGGGATGATCTATTTAATAGGGGTGGGAATCTTTTACTATCTTACACAATCTTTGATTCGATTCTGAATTTCTGGGCTACGAATTGATTCAAAATCGATTTTTGTGTCTGAACTGCTAGTCCATTTAACCAGCTGCTATATGGAAAAAAATCAAATGTGTTTGTTTTTGTCTATCACACAAATGTTTTCGTCCTTCCCTCAGACTATGTCTCTAAACACTGCCACTGAAACAAAACATATGCCTCAGCACAGTATAATAAGTTACCTACCAAGACTGTTTATACACATGCATATGATCATGGGGCTGTTTCACAAAACTGGATTTCAGCTTAGAGGGGTAACTTCCAGGGTAACCTTGACTTTTCAGCATCACAAAGCTGGTTTACTTTCTATCTGGGTTTCGTTGCCACGGTAACTTATGATGAACACCTAACCTGAACCCGGAGCATGTTCAGTTCTGAAAAGACCTCAGTAGCTATACAAGACCACACACTGACCAATCAGGTCTGTTGGAAAATGACCTGCCCATTTTCCCACAAGTCCGAGCCCATTGATTAGGTCGCGAAAACTGGAAGAAATTCCATGACAGAGCTAACACATTTCTAGTTTGGTTGTAGTTTTTCCACTTCAAGTTAAATTCTTTAGACTCTATCAGTCTCCAATTGTTTTTGTAAAGTGCTCACACAGTGTAAGCACCCACCAGAAACAAACTAAGTACACAATAAAGAGGCTTTAGCATAATACTTATTAGCTCTTTGTCTGATGAAATAAAGCTATGTACATCTTGTGACTGCCACCTTTTTTCCCCCCAATGTATGATAAGCAGCAATGGATTGTATGCAAATATATATGATGAGTGGAATTTACAGTTACCTCTCTGGGGGACAGCATTTTTGTGAGTGGGGGTAGCAGGGCCACTGTTAAGTTCTCACCATCCACTGTGCAAAAAAAACATCTTACTTTCACAGTAAATAGATAATTGTGTTTCTGCAGCCCAGAGTCTTAACATCGGCTCACTGAAACATATCGTGTACAAATGTGGTGCTTTGTGAGCTGCCACCTCCACCAGGGTCTGATGCAACCCCCTCTACAGCCTCCATCGAGAGGGACCCTCATTATTGTAAAGGACAAACTCCTTTGCAGGGGCGTAGTCCAGAGTAGGACCCCCGACTTGCCCCCGTCTTTTTCATGTCACTTTTTTTTTTTTTTTTTTACCGTGGGCTGCAAACAACATCAAATTATTACCATTGTGATCATCCTAAAACAAAGAGAGAGTATAAAAAAAGCACAGCTTACACATGTTGGTTATAGCCCAGAACGGGGACACATATAGAGCCTATAAGATACTACAGTAGCACTGCTGACTACTTTGAACTGTTTTCTTATATTTGTTTTTGCAATTGCTCCCAACTGTCCAAGTCCTTTTTGCTCCACCAGGGTTGTAACTGAAATTATGAGTTCCAAACAAGCAAAAAAAAAATATAATAATAATCAGAAACAATTTATGGGGCACATACAGTAAATCTCATCAATGTAGTGGAGATTTAATATTATAATCCTGGTAATTTACGCATTTACAAAGTCTACTATTTTTTGCCAGCATTCTTTGCGGCTTCTGGCAGCATCAACTGTGTTACTCCGTGCTTGAAAAAAGGATTTATGCGCCTAATATTTTCGTAATATCAAACTTTGCTCCTCGGTCATGAAATACAATGCTCCTGCTGTGTCTTCTCCATGGTCCAATTGGTCAGATGCAGGCAAACCCCGCCTTTTTATGTGAACGCACACTGATCTAAATGAAAAAACCCTGGGTTATGTAAAGCAGTTAATAATCAGCTTTGTGACACCAATTATCCGGATTGCGGATGTGTGGGTAAGTGAAGTCAGATAATGAAAAGAGATCCTGAGCATGTTAATCCAGCGTCGTGATACAGGCCCCAGGTCGATTTAATGGGAAACACCCAGAATAATCAGTATCCCTTGATGCTAGACAATAAGAAATTGCCATGAAGTAATAATTCCTAGAGTTCACCAGTCCATAAACATACCAGCTCTCTGTCCACATCTGCTTGTGGAGAATATTTCAGCTGACACAGGGATCTGTGCAGTAGCTGGGATAACAACAATCATTCACTGTCCATGTCTACTGTCAAATAAACAGCTATGCTAGCTGATCTCACTGACGTCCAATGAATTCCCCTTCCCACTGTAACAGAAAGCCAAGCTGGAGGCTGGAGGGAGGGGAAAATAAACTGGCTAACAACACTGACTTTATGTTTGCTGAGGGCATACAAAGTAGGCTACACAATCTCGTGCTGCATGAAGAAGCACTAAATTATTCCAGCACCTCATGGCTAATAAACAAAACGTCACAACTTTTAGAGAAAATCCATGACCATAAACAGAGGTTAGGCTGTAAACGGCCTTCTTAATAACTTGTCAGATTCATTTACTTACTGTAAAAATAATTGTTGGTTGAAGGACAGAGGCATTACTTTTTAATTATTTATTTTTTTATCTTTTTTTCTTTTCATCTTTTCGTCAATGAAAGATCAATATGACAAAATGGTCAAAACATTTCTGTCTTTCAAATGTTCTTCTTTTAATATATGAATCAATTATAACCTGAATTTTGGTTAATATGACAAAAACCCTGTGCTGCTCGCTGTGTTGACTTGCCCAATTTGCACAATGCATCTACCAGTAATAGGCTGTTCGGGAGTAATTTAAAAACAACACACAGATGGGCATCAGCTGCAATGCATCTAAGAGATAATGGATTTCCTGTTTATCTATAATATGGAGAGAGTGGAAAAAGGTGGCTGAGCTGCTGTACGATGAAACTGAAACACAGGGGACAGAGGATGGAGTGTCATATTACATGAAATCACCCAAAGGGACAAACAGTTTCAAGACTATAATGTAAATTAGTATGACCATCTTCAGCAGTTGTTGTACTATTCTCTGATGAAAGCCTTTCCATAAAATGAATTAATCAGTGCATTAAACCCAAAACATTTGAAATAAAATAATTATAAGGTAGTGAAGGGAGTGAGTTAATGGCTAATTTGCGACTATTTACATAACCTGCTACAGGTCTGTCAAGTAAATGTTTGTCATGTTGTGGATTTGGGGATGTGACATTTACTGTCATCCCGGATGCTGTACGACATTTCTCAATCTCGTGCTGCAAAACTTTCATCACCCGAGATAAATAAGCTGACCACAACTTGTTGGTACACGGGGCACTTTGCTTCAGATCATCTTTCTTTTTTTCCCTATGTCACCTGCTGTGTGGTAATAACGCTGTAAGAATAGCATTGCCCTGCTGCCCCCTGCCCCCCAGAGATGAGGCAGTAGCCAACCTCCAGCCTCCGAGCGGTGCCTCCCTCAGTGCAGGCCTACTCCTATTGTTCCCTATGAACAATGCATCCAGTGTAGACTCCGCTGCCCAGGGGCAGACCTGGGCTGCCAACGAACACAACCATGTCTGTTTTCATCTGACACAATACACACACAATACACCCATGAGATCCACAATAACAGCAGCAGGTCTATAGGGTTGGAAGCCCATGTGGCATGTGGTCTAAGTACGGGGCTGTACAGTAAGATCAAATATAAATGTTAACAAAACGTGTTTGGATGAATCGCCTACCTTAGACATGAACTGCTCTGTCACCTTTGACCCGGAAGTCGAGCCAAACTGTTACATTTTACTTTGCACCATACCGTTATACCAACACTTACTGCTGTGTGAACAAACGGGCAACACACAATATTGTTAGCCGCAATAGAAATGGCAGCAAAGTGCCGACCAAGGTGAACTCTGGGCGACATCAGCTCGTATTTCCATGCAGCCGAAATAGTTTTGCATATTTCGCACTCGCCATCCGCGGTGTTGGCTTACTGGCCTCTCCTTGAGGATTGTTTGGCTGTGTTGTAAACACAGTGAACCGTGTTACCCCAGAACCGGGAAAAGGGCGATAAGCAAGCTGGAACCAAACGGAGGGACTGAACAGCGGCGGAGGCGCACCGCTAGCTAACGGACACATGAAGCCCGTAGCTGACTGTGCTTATACGTCGGCCTTGTTGTTTATGCTCAGATGCCAGTGAGCCTCCAGAGTTACGGGGATCCTTTTCTTGGTCCATGGATCGTGGTTGGAGCAGCTCCCTGCCGTCCGGGGCAGAGGGCACCTGGCTGACTCTCCACGCATAACGCAATCCCTGCTGCCGGCTAACAGTGTCCCTGACAGTGTTAGCTAGCTGCCTGCGAGGCGACCGACGGTCTGCATCACACACATGGAAGTAAAACGACGACAAAAACACAACCTGAAAGCTGAGATAAGAGTGATTACTAATGACATCTCATTTTCGTCCTTTGACCTCCCCCGGAGTCATCTGACTGAGCAGTTCCAACGATTATTGACAACTCTCCAATGCACCGGTGGGGGTGGGGGGGCTCTGGATAAACCATCCATTCATGAACTATTACACATCATACTAAAAACTGGACATTAAATTGAGGTTTGGGGTTGGAAAAAGAGAAAATTACCTGAGTGGATGGCCTCCCGTTAATCGTCACCGACTATCAAACAACGTGACGGAACTCATCTCTCATCAAGCCCCTCCTGTTTTACTTCCGGGCCCGATGCCCCGCCCACCTTTATGTAAATAATACGTAACAAACCAATGAGGATTGAAGGATACAGGAAAGCGATCCGTCATTGGTTAACAGACGATCTTTGCATTTTGCGTAAAACTGTAAATGCATAAGAGCAGATGGACACACACTGCGGGTCTGCTGGGGTAAGTCAGTAATTTAAGTTTGACCATTAACTGCGACGGCCAACGTGGCTGTGCCAATTACTTTACTTTGACAGCTCAGTGCCACTAATTCAATCACTTCCACTTAGACGGCTGGATGAGCTAAGGAAGCACATCGGCCTGACACTTATCTGAAACTCCAACACGGTTACAAAAAACACGTGAGAGAACACACAGGAAAAAAATGGTGTCAAAAAATGTTAGAAAAAAATAATCGAGCTACCCAGTTCATCCAAGGTAAAACTACTGCGATACCGCCATCTGGTGGGCACTGCCTGCAATATCATAAACCCAATGCTTATCTACAGAAAATGAGGGGTGGGAAACTTTATCTCTCGATTCGATTCATCATGATTTCTGCTTAAATCTATAGGTGTGCAGAGGATCCTCATAATCTATTCCAGTCTGCTTTGCTAGACAGACAGAACCTCCCCAGAGACTAGACCAGACCAGACCAGACCATAGACAGGACCCCTGCAGAGAGTAGAAACTAGACTGGCGACAAGACCCAACGCCTACAGAGACTAGACCAGCGACGGGACCTCCCCAGAGACCAGACTAGACCAGCGACGGGACCTCCCCAGAGACCAACCAGACCAGACCACACGAGAGACTGGACCCCTCCAGAGATCAGACCAGACTAGACGGGATGAGAGTGTCTACACAGAGACACGACCTCGGTCTTTTTTCACAATTAAAAAGGAATGTATCTGTCAGGAAAATTCTCAGAGGGGGTCACTAATAATACATGGCCCCACCAGTGAAGCGGCCGTTTGAGTGCTAAATGTTTAGTCTAAGGAGTCACTCATTGAGCTCATCATGTGCTTCAATCGAGATGTTAGTAATCGGTGGAAAACCAAAGAGCATGGGGACAGAAGAAATTAAAATGTTTGCAACGGATTTGACATTTCCACCAAAGTTGTGGGAGATATGTTTCGTTGTTTTAGTGTTATGTTCTTGCTTAAATGTGTGGAAGCATTAAAGTTTTAAGTTATAACTGAAGAAATTATCTACATTTCACTACTTAAAACACTGTCTCAGGGTTAAATTTGCACAAAATGCTAAAAATGGAATCCTCAAAAATTAAAAACCTAAAAAAAATAAAAAAATAAAAAAATAAAAAAAGGAAAAATTAAAACAGAATTTGGGAAAAATTTGGGAACATACACATGCTTACCACACATGCATGTTCCAGAACCGGCTCTCTGGTGACATCTGGACGTCCTGCAGACAGCCTGCAGATAGCCTGCAGATGTTTTATTTTAAATTGATTTAGCAACATTTTAAAATTGATTCTTAATCATGGTAAATGAGAATTGCGATTCTTATATGAATCGATTTTTTGGCACACCCCTACAGAATATGTCAAAATATTGTTTATAAGAATGAAGTCATATATTTCTCCTTAAAATACATATTTTTTATTGTGAGTTGAGAGTCAAGTAGTAGGATTACAAGTCGGCAATGGGCTTGTGGGGCCAGTAAGGATGCTTAGCCTTGTCCAATTTGGTCTCAGGGAAGGCGTTGTTGAGATCCTCAATGGTCATTTGATCGAAGGGGATCATGTTATTAAATTTATCCAACTAAAAACAAAAAAGAAAGAACAGTTAGATTTTTCAATGCAGTTTTTGTTCATGATGTATTTTATTTACGAATGTTAAAGTCTCACCTCTTGCTCATACTGAGTGATGCGGGCCTTTGATCCTTCAATGTAGGTTGCTGCACTTTTGTTCTATCAAGGCAAAGTAAAATAATTTTGTCTCAAAAAACATGAAAAGAAAAATGCCCGCAGTGGGATCTCTCTATCTTACTGTATATTTACATGGTCCGCTTTAACATTTAACAATTCGTGCACATTTACATCGCCAACAGCAGTTCCAAAAAATATATCCAAAAAAATACAACAACTTGTTTGTCTTGGACATTCACAAAATTCAAGCCAACAATTTTCATTTTATCTTAAAGTCAAAGCTCAAATTCATGCATGAATGGATTTATCTGTTTCAGTCACTTACAGCCTCAGCTTCCTGTGCATTGATGGCATTTGTCTGAGTGTCAGTAGGCTGAGGGATCTGCAGGGCCTTGAACTGAGTGTAGGAGAACACCACCAAAACAGAAACGTAATCATTGAAAATATTTAATTATATCTAAATATCAAACAAATAAGTTAATTGTTGCAGAGGGAATCCTATGTCATGAAGATGGAAATAAAGATGTCTAACAGTTATTTACAGCCATTTACAAAAATGACCAGTTACAATTTGTTAAAATGTGATTCTTCCATCCAAAATTGACTCCTGGATATTAGTCCTGTTGAACTTGTCATCAACTCAGAATCAGGAATGTTTTTAAAATATCTAGAAAAGTTCAGAGCAACTAGATGTTGCTGTAAGATTATCCCACCAACAAAATACAATAATGTGCAATGTTTGAACATACCTTCTTCTCAAACTCATCCACCATCCCAGCCTTTGCAACTGCACTCCTATAGAAATTCCAGTCAATGGCTGCAGGAGTTTCGGGCAGGGAGGCTAGTCTGGTATTGAGAGAGTGCGAGTATTAAAAGTTAACATAACTAAGCCAATATGTACTTGAGTTTGATTAAAATGTACTAAAAGAATATGGGCTAATGGAAGGAACCAAAAGGCCTAATACTCTAGTAAGATGGTCAGCCACTAAGGAAATCATATAATAACCCAAGATTTAAAAAATGATTTAAAAAAAAAAAAAAAAAAAGAAAGAAAGGCAAGAAGCAGCAAAGAGGAGAGAGCAATTAATGTGTTTGGATGAACTATTAAAAATGTTAATGCAAACTATAAATAATTAAATACTGATTATTGCCTTGATGTGAACATGCAGAAGCATCCACACAGTCTAAATAAAGAACTCAAGGCAGCTTTGAAAATTTCCTTTCAAATCCTTGCAAAGCCTCTCAGCTAGGTGATGGGTGATCACCATATCAGTAAATATCCGGTATTAATGAATGAGGGTAGAACTCCAATTAATAGACATGTGCTGTAAAAATCTTTCTAAATCATGTTGATCCAACTAACTTTGCAGAGATGGCATCACTGCGAGTCTTCAGTGCATTGAACATGCCCCTCTGGTTGGGGGGAATGCGCTCAGCAAAAGCCAGCCAGTCAATGGCTTTCAAAGCAACACGACGACCTGCCATCTTCACTGTCTGAGGAGCAGAGGAAAACTCAGTTTAGTCCAAATAAAAACCCAAAATGAAAAACATCACAATCATCCATGAGCTCTTGAGATGAAAATTGCTTGTCTATCATTCTTGTAAACTATGTCGCCAGTTCAAGGTGTACTGATGGTAGGATCATAGTTAGAGAAATACGTTTTCTGAGTTCATTTGTCACAAATTGTTATAATGGTTATAGAATTATTAAAGGACCGAAACAAAATAAAGTTGTTGGTTCACTGGCTAAATTGCCAATGGAGCTAACACTGCTACAAGAACAAAGGCAGACAGAGTAAGCGATCTTCATGCATGCCAAAAAAAAGTTAGTGTGGAAGTTGTTTAGATATACAAAGGATGACCAGGGGGATGTTGAAGGATGACAGTGACCCAATGCAGACAAAGAGGCTGAGACATCTAATTTGGTACAGCATCCACATGATCACCATTCAAAGATACACTCACAATTAGGCATCCAACAGCTAAACTACAATACAACACTGTGTGGTTTTCAGCTTGTGTGTGCATGTTGAATAGATTGTTAAAAATTTGTAATTTGCTTCCTCTAAACCAGGGGTCTCCAACTGCAGTCCTGGAGAACTACTGCCCCTCATGTTTCAGATGTTTCCCTGCGCCAACGCACCTGATTCAAATGAGTGGCTCCTTATCGGACCTCAGCAGCGCTTGATGACTGACTGATCATTTGAATGAAAGGAGAACATATTGCAGGCTCGCTTCATTTTTTAAGTAGACATTATAAATCAGGAACAGTCTATGTGGCCGCTGTCAAGGATTCACTTAATAATTTTAGGATTGTGATTTCTGCCGTTAAACTATGTAAGCATGTTCATCTCATTTATTTCACTTGATTGTGTGATTGAGTGATTTACTTTTGAAAGGTAATGACTTCATTCATTTGAAATGACGGATTGGAGGATCTCTGTGTCACGATAACACAAAGTGATATGCCAACAGACTCCACTTGACAGCAAAAGCTGCATGGTAACGATTCGGCAGCAGACAGAGTAAAAGAGAGACATTAAAAAAATACTTATTTGCCACGAAACGACCAATGACTTTAACCCCTTCACATCTGAATCAATTCAGGACCGCTGCAAAACGAGCTAACCGCTGCTAGAAGAGTTAGCTTGCTAGCCAAGGTCAGGGAAATCTCTCAGTAACCTCGGGGTTTTACGACACCGAGAAAACGTCAAGGTCATATTTTCATCTATTGCTTGGTTTTAAATACGCAGGATAAACAAAAATTAATTATAACAACTTGTTAAAAGCATATCCTTCCTCTAAATGGCCAGCTCCAATAACGTACTCACCTCGCTGCACCAAAGAGCCTTCTGTGACAGGACGGAACACCGGAAGTGACTTTTCTTCTTCGTGGCCTGGAGTGCCCGAGCGCTCGTGAGCGCCTCCTGCAGGACAGACAGCGCAGCTACACTGAGCTGAGCCGTCGGGAAGGTCTGACATTACACAGCAGACTACATCTGCAACTTTCTTTAACTAACTTTATATCAATTTTACCGTCCACTTCTATCTGCGAATACATGCTAAAAAATACTCTAAAAAACAAAATACAAGTCACATTTTAGTAGTTTTATTTAGAAAACAGGAGCACGTTTGTTACAATTGCGTTCACCCTCATGATGAAGACATGAACGTGGGCACATTAGATATAAAAAGAAAATGATGCTGTCTAATAGGTAATAAAACTAACAGCCTAACATGTGTACGAGTGAAAATGTCGTCGACGCCAGTGTGCGGCAAGTATCGGCAATAATCAGAAACATTCAAATAGATGTCATTGTCATAAACATCTCGTTTAAAATCATCGGGCCCTTGAGAAATGACTTACTCTGGTTATAATGAAGTCTGTACTCAATTCGCAATATTCCTTAAAGTTTATTCATGTGATTTGACAAGACACAGATTATTATAGGGTGCACAGTCTACACTGATATAGGCTAATTTTTTTAAAATGCTTGTATTAATTTATATTGTATTTATCTATTAAAATTAATATTATGGTAGGTAAGTGCGTGGACACGTATTTGTGTTGGTTTGCAGCACATTATGAGGAGGTAACCTAAATATACGTTAGGTTTTATTCACTCACTCGAAATTTAAAATAAGGTATCAAAGATTTGCAAAGTGGGTTACAACCTAAAGAGAGTTGTGGTTTTCTTAATTTATCTCTTCAGTTTCCAACTTAAATCTCAACCATTCTCCGTCAATGTTATTATTAGTCTACTCCACATGCGAATAAAAATTGTTTGGATAAAAAATGCCAGACCAACGGAAAAAATGACTATTTATTTGGCCATATTTAAATTTCACCATAATAATTAGCTGAAGGCAAGTCTTTTTTTTTTCTTATGAAAGTGATTTTGGGTTTCTTCCATTAGAAAAATATACACAACAAAACAAACAAAAGGCCAGTTATCTTCCGTTTACTATAATTTATCCCAACATAACCTTAATTTAGTATATTTTTTAAATATAATTATCACTAAATTACTTTAGGAGCACATCATATAAATCTTCCAGACTCAAGGGGCCTAGAGGCTAGACCACAAGGTCTATTATCCATTATGTGAAAAACAAGGAAGCATTCAGACCTTATATAATGTTTATTTACTAAAATCAGTCTTTACAAGTAACTGAACATTTAGATAGGGTGATGTATGTACACAGTACAGATACAAAGATATTCAATAAATATCACTTTTTCTGCTGCTCTTCAAGAGAGGCCGCAGGGCTTTATGAACACTACACATTGTATTTACATTTACAGCAAAATTCCTCAAAGAAAATCTATCATCACTCCCACTAAGGCCACGTTGAGAGTAAAACAATATCTAATACATGTGTCTTCTAAAATATAATTATTCTCCATGTTTACAAAATATAGAAATCGTGTCATGAACGGGAAAATACAATCACACAGCAAGTCTGGAAAGTTGAAGTTTCACCCGGTGATGAGAGAAAACAGTCGATGCTGTATGAGCATGAAAACTTCAAGTGATAGATTGATCTTAAGGCACTGACACCGTTTAAGTACTTATCTGTTGCTTTTAAGCATTTTTTGCTCCGCTCCTGCAGATTATTGCCTTTTGGTCTGGACACACTTTAAATGTTCAGTTTCACAAACTACTGCGGAGCACGGTGAACGGACTGGAAGAGAAAGTTTTAAGGCATGTCGTTTAAAAACCTGACATTTACATTTGGAGAGTTGCCTAAGCAGGCTGTGAGTCCAGAAGCCAAAGCACTGGACACGATCTTTAAATGAGGACAGTACGTGAACTCACTCACACACAGGCCCCACATTTTAATTGTCTTATATTCTGGAGGATAGAAAAATAAAAAATAAATTCTTAACTCCAGATTGGAAATCTAAAAATTCCCAAGATGTTAAAGGTGCAGCATCCTCATTCGTCTATGGTACACACACACGGGGACACACACACAAACACTTAAACTCGGGATTACTAAGACAAATAGTACATCCCATAAGTAACGGGTCCGCTGAAGAGTCCTGGGACCGGCAGACTGGGCCTCGGGAAGGCATTAGACGGCCCCCAAGAGGGAGAGCCCATGTGCGCTCCGATGGGGAACGGCAGAGCGAAGGCGGGCAGGACTGGCTTGGATGCCAGTTTAAACTTTTCCAGCTCGGCCTCCTGCAGTCTCTTGGCTTTAGCCCTCCTGTTTTGGAACCAGATTTTCACCTGAGTCTCCGTCAGGTTGAGCGAGTTGGAGAATTCGGCTCTCTCGGCAATGGAGAGGTACTGCTTCTGGCGAAACTTGCGCTCCAGTGCCAGCAGCTGAGAGGTAGTGAAGGGCGTGCGAGGTTTCCTGTTGTTTTTGTGTTTCCTTAAAGTACACTGAGTTGGACTGGAGCTGCCTGTGAGAGGGAAACAACAGAGACAGAGAGAAAGAGAGATGAGGTCAGATTCTGTTTAAGCTTGGGCATCGAGGCAAATGAATTTCTGCGCAACTTTCGAGTTTAATGAGAAACATGATGCAGCAGTTCCAAGTATGACGGCCTGTGCCACAAAGTGATGAGTATCACGGCGTAAGACACTCACATCGGTATATAATTTGCTTGCACAAGCTGCAGGCTGAAAAGACAAGGAAAAATTTCTGGCAAAAAACCAATTCAGCAGCCAAATATGCGCTTCACATGCACAGTGGCACAGCAGGCTGCCGCAATGTTTCTGCAGCTTGTTAGACAGAAAAGACTGATCATTACGCACAGCGTGCCGAGCTGAAGGAGAGGGTTCACAATACTGTCACACAGCAGCAGCATTACGGCTACAAATAAACTTCAGCCTCAAATCACAGAGAGATTCTAATCCTGCAGCCCCTGTTACTGACATGATGGCTAAACACAGTGCGTCTTCGTTTGGGAGCTCCAGCTATCAGCGGAAGGACTGACTTACGGGGAGGAGTGGAAAAGGAGGACGTCTGGAACCAAGTGCTCTGATCTTTCTCGCAAAACTGCGGACTGTCCTCGCTGGAGCTGCTGGAAAGACCCTGCGAGCTCTCCGCGGAAGATTTGCCCTCCGCGTAAAAAGTCCTTGGAGAGAACTGCGCTCCCTGCGTGGCTGCGGGTTTGGGCAGGACCAGAGCCAGGTCTGAGGGGGAATACGAAGTCCGACAGGTGGTCTTCTTGGAAATCAAAGACTCGACGCTAAAGGGGAGGCTGCTCCTCTGCAGTTTGTATCCTTTCTCGGTGGTCATGTCTTTGGGCTGGAGATCCTCTCCCTCCGTGTCCGTCTCCTCCTTTGGATGGAGCTGCTTGTCGTCTCGGGACGGCGACCCCTGCGCAGGATTCATCGCGATACAAGGGGATGGGGCCATGCACGTCCGTGTGGCCCGTTCAGAGGAATGATGGAGGATCTACCAGGAGTGTTCGGCGACCGACGGTGCGTCTCTGCGCTCCGTTCGCGGTGTCCAGTAGCTGGTGCGCGCCGGATGGGGTCGTCTATAAAAGGACAGGGGTTGTCCGTCCTTCCTGCTCCCACCAATCAGCTCCTCACGTCGGCTTCATGACGTCGGTGAGTGCGGTTTTGATTGGCCCTGCGCCTTTGAAGGGAACATCAAGAGGCCTTTGAAAGGAAGGAGAAGTTAATCATACAGACCCCATGCAGCGCGGGGCCATTGATGGCTCTCACAAAGTGGCTTAGACCAATTTTAGCGCAATTAACCAGTGGGGAGGACTCTCTTTACCATTTACATCCATTAGCAGGGAACTCTTTTGGC
Source organism: Echeneis naucrates (assembly GCF_900963305.1). Lineage (NCBI taxonomy): Eukaryota > Metazoa > Chordata > Actinopteri > Carangiformes > Echeneidae > Echeneis > Echeneis naucrates. Next base: position 12,529,921 of record NC_042511.1, read on the forward strand.
ACTGTTGGTTGAATGATCCTGCTACTGTAAAGAGCCGTGGCAATATCCAAGTGACACCTTTATCAAGGAAGACAAAACAGACAGAGCGAGGAAAGCCTCAAATATCACAAGTATGACAAGTCGTATCGAAATTTTACGAGTGGAAAATAAACAGGCTGCTTCTAATAAAGCCCAAAGCTTAAAGATAAAAAGAACAAAAATAAAAATGTGGCTCGTTTGAGTGGAAATGAGAGGAAATGAGGAAAGGCGTACATCCAGCATAGAAATTGGTTAGGTAGCCTGTGAGTGTTGGTCACACAGCATTACTGCAATTTAAGACCTGTCATGAGCTCTTCTCGCCTCACAATGGGCTCAGTTGAGAGGCAACAGGCGTTTTCTTTCTTCAGGTCATAAGGGAGACGGGGTATGGTTGTAACACTTCTTGCTTCAGCACCTGTAACCTACTGAATGTTTGAGCTACAACTCACAAAATTGTCGACAAAGTACTCACATTTGTTTACTGCAAGTGCCACCTATTCCAAACCCTGCAAGAATATCACAGACCTCATGGGTTAATGTCAAATAGCTTACATGGTGCTCCTTTGTTACAACCTATCCCATTACCGGGGTGGATTGTAACACATGCTGGGGAGAGTTGTAACAATTAGACAAAATAAGCACTAAATAATATGATTCAAAACAGCTGTATTGAAAAAAAAAAGAACAATCCAGAACAATGTTTGTCTCGCTGTATGACTGGCCATAATTCAAACAAACTCTGTTTAACTTGTGTGTGTGTGTGTGTGTGTGTAAATGAGTCTATTAGAACAAACTTTCATAACAGTATGAATACTTAATGAATGCTACAATGAACTTGGATGAAAAACACACTTCTGTAACACGGAGCGGTATCTGCTCAGTGTTACATGGCAGATCCCATGTTATTTCACCACTGATCTGACTGACTTGTCCTTATTTGTGACCTCATAAGATGCTTAAAAAAAACAAACAAACAAAAAAAAACATCAGCAGGCACTCCTCTCTCAGTCTTTCTTTTCCATAACCTAGGCATGCTGTAAAACAATTAAAATCAAGAAAGTGTTCTCCATTTTATGTAAGGGGGTGGTTTTTAAAATATATCTTACAACCCACCCCATCCCAGTCAGCCATTGTTTCACTAATTGTATATGCACAGTGGCTTGAAATTAGCAGGGGGAAAACACATCACATTTTGCCCGAGAAGCTACAATTTAATCTGCTGTAAGTCACATGATTTTATCTGCAATTGTGTAAGTACTAAACAAAATTTAGTTTTGGTTAAAAAAAAAATTACTTTCTTACTTCAGTTTTTTCTCTATAAAATCTGCATACACCTGTTTCAAGTCTTGACAATCATCATGTCAAGATGACGGGACGAAGTGGGTAAACACTGAAGTGACCAAATGACTCCTATCTCTTCCCTAGTTCGTGGAATTGGTGGTGATACAACTCTCCCCATGTTACGATCAAACCCGGGCTCCTCTACTATTTAATAAGCCAGACAAGTTGTGTTTTTCAAGGCGCCAGGCTTGGCAGGCTCAAAAAGGAAGATACCTCAGGGAGAAAAGGCTACGGTTAACTCCACTTAACCAATTGTCCTCCAAAATATATCATAGTCCACTGCATGGAGCTGGGGGAGGCAGGCGCTGACAGTTAACCGTTTCATGTCTACTCTCCAATGACTGACAGTCTGTTTCATTTTGGTTTCATGAAAAATGGTCCGTAATTTATTATTATTGTTATTTTCATGACTTTAAAAATATCTTCAGTCGAGGTTAATGTGAATTTATTGAAATCCCAGAATGTTTTATTTATTGTGCCTGATAATTCATATCAAGAATAGCCAATAATGTCTGCTGTAATTTGTCTTTTTTTTTTTTTTTTACCTGCAAAATAGTCAGCAATGGTATTAATATCACACTGTAGATTTAGTCTATTACGGATAAGTAAGAAGCACTGGTTGTGCTTTTAAGCAAAAATGTATTTAAGTGATCAAAAATAAAAGTGGTTTTTGTGCAAAGTAGTCATTAGTGATCAGCCACCATCAATAAAAAACGGATTATTTACTGCGTAATTATTACATTCCCACAAACATAACATAATTTTTCCTACCTGGCATACTATTAAAGAATACGTCTGTAATAAGAAATTAGGTTTTTACAGATGATCATAGGTTTTGTAAAGTCAAAATCTGCAAAAGCACCCAGTATTAAGACACGTGAGATGGAGTCATGAGTAAATTAACCTTTAAAGTGCAGTGAAGATGAAGCATAAGGTCAAATAAAAAGTACATTTAAAAAAGTAGGTAAATAGATTTAGTTTTGTCCTCTGTCCCACTATTTGTAGCGTATTTTCTATTTCTTTGTCTAATACTAATTCATTCCCTTCAAGAGCCTCATCATGTTGCAATGGGAGATCTGAAATCACTCAAACTTCATAATCTAAATTCTTCCCTTTCAACTTGTCCAAGCAGCAGGGTGCGGCTCTTCTGGACTTCATCCAGGCCGACCCAATACAAGACCCACTGAGACTTTCCCAGTCATCGTCACGTTCCAGTCTTGGTGGTCACTTTTCCGAATTATCATATTAGCCTTCTTTATGCTTAATTGTGTATTTCGGTGAAACAATGGCCAATTAACCTTAAATCAGGTATGCTTGGTTCAGTAACCCTAACCCTAACCCTATGAGTAATAGGTTATCTTTTATTGCGCTATCTTGCACCATATGACAGTCACACAAAGGAAATGTATAAACAGAAAAAAAGAATAAAATAAAATAAACAGACAATTGTTTGATAGATAAAATTCTTCATTGAGATCACTGATTTTTGGCCTCTTGGCAGCCCTCAGGGGCAAAGGAAAACGTGCCGCTCATCAAGTGAGAGGCAAAACTTTGTTGATGTCTTGGTTGATGATTAAGCTTGAGTAAATCCTGATGTTGGGTCTGCTCCTTCATTTCCGATCTGACAAAGCCAACCCTCTGTCTCCTCACACAGTAGGGGCCTCTCGTCACCCAGCTGGTTTGGGTTTAAATCCCAGCGATGTTGTTCCCTTCCCCTCTATCTCATCTCCATACTGTCGTGCAAAAAAAGGATGAGCGTTGGCCCTGGGGAGAGCAAAGACTTGTGCAGACATTCATCTGATACAGGTACACTCAGAGATAAATCTACACAAAAAGCACACTTACCTCTGCTTCCCTTGTGTTTGGTCCAGCGTATTTAGCCGCAGGCCCCCCTCTCCCATACCCCTAAAGACATTTCTGTAACAGCATGCAGGCTAGTGAACTGTGTCAGAAGGTGTTAGTGAGTTTGAAAGCAGATCTGTCCTTCAAGGTCGGTGCAAGCGCCATGGGAAGCACTTTCCCCTCAGCTGGCACCAGAAATGAAAACTTTTTCACGTGTATGCGCGGGGGCCAGTACTCTCATGCATCGATGAAACCACTTAGGCAGTTCATAAAGTGCATGGGCCAAGTGGCGACACTACAAGCTACGTGAGAAAGCAATTTCGGCTGCTTTTAAGACGATTCTCATGTCACATATGTGCATTTCCCCCGGTCTGACGATGATCCAGTCCATTTCTAAATGAGTCAAGACTGCGCAGCAGTTGATGAACTCAGACTGTGGGGAGTTCAGGTGAGCTGATGTCCATCTTCCATCAACAATGTATGAATTCCCTGCTGCAGTGAGGCCCTCTGACAAACAAACAGATCATTTAGGGGAGTGAGCGAGCTGTGGAACCCAATCCCTGTGAGATGTGTCGACAGTGGCACAAAGACCTGTAGCTACAGGCCTCAACGAGAAGGACACGTTGCTGACATGACATGAGTGCTGAGATGTGGGACAAGTGGCCGCACTATTCTCAGCAACGTTCTGACATCCGCTTGTTTTTGGTCTAAAATCAGCAGGAGGCTCGAACATTACGGTAAAGTCGTTCTAAACATAACATTTTTGCGAAAAAATTGAGTAACAGTTCACTTTTTCACTATCTTCATTTCCTGCCTCTGTGAACACCTTGACTTGTTTAGCCTTGCTCTCATAAGCCGACCAGCATGGCACTCTTCATTTAACAGCAGTTTAAATAGGAGTTCTTTCAGTTGCTCAGCACTGTGGAAAAATATCTTTGACCTTTCATTTGACTTAACAAGTTGAACCAATCCACATCAGACTGGCTTCAATCCTGCACTTAAACGCTGGTTTGACATTTTCTGCCAAAGCCACTTCCTCTTGTGGCATCACAGTGCTCTGTGTTTGAATGTTGGGTAATGAGGGAAATATTCTTGCCATTCTGAAGCGAATGAAGCAAATTGCCTTCATCATGGGCTCTCTTTTGGACTGTAAAAAAGCAATCAAAGGATGGAGTGTCCTGCGGCGTCATAGCTGCTGTTTTTGACTCAAACCTAAACACAACAGGGTTTATTTCATTTGCCTGTGGTGGTTGCATTTGCATTTTGAACTCAAGCTGAAATTAATGTTTACTACTGATGGCTACATTTTAAAATAACATCTCTAACGCAGTTTCGCTCTCCGGTGTCTTCAAAAACAGATGTTTTTGCTGAGAGGGTTCCTCCTGAGCTGTGCTGCCACTAGAAATTGTTCAGGACAAAAACCACAAGAGGTGACAATGCAGTTGGCAATTTCGGCTGGCTTGCCGTCGGCCATAGAAATTCACATACTTGAGGAAAGTCTAGAGACAATGCGAGTGGGCGAGTTAGGCTGACGACTGGGGACGAGGAACTCTGTGTGGCTACTCTGTGGTCTCATTCACAAACCCAAGAATGTCGCCACAATCTCATACTACACTCTTAGCAGCCAAAACTGCGATACAGTATATTTGAGAGGAAAAAAAGAAAAAAGAAAAAAGAAGAAGAAGAAAAAAAAAAAAAAAAACTAAACAAGACAGCAACATCAATTTTCTCTTTTACTGTTGGCTTCAAATCCATTTGAGACCAAAACCAGTAACTGTTGTATAAATTACAGCAATTTGATGTGCATTATATGAAATCCTGTCTTTTTCACATCATAAAAATATATTTGTTTTTGTTGAAACTGTGAGAATGGGGGATATGTATTTGCTGCAAAAAAATATGTACATATTGCTTTTCTACTTTTCATCACTTCATTTAATGAGAGAATCTTTATAAAAATCACAATGCTCACACTATCAAATTGCTTGAAGCTGTCCGGAGATTTATAGACAATGATTTGTTACATTTTGTTGCAAGAAATAAGTGGAAACAATAATCATTATCACAATGATCAAAAACCCAAGTTTCACTCGATATATTTTTTATTAGATAAAATCCTGCTGTCACGTGTTTAAGCGTGGCACAGTAAGTATTGCTTTCTTTGGAGAATTGGTTCCACATATAAAGTTCTTTATACCAGCTCTTTCATAAAATTTTAATAATGGTAATTGCTGCAGAACTTGCATTTTTTTTTTATTCACTCAGACCATGGCTTCCTCTAATTATTACTTTCAGCCCTCATTTCTTCGTTTAACTCATCTTATAAATCCTTTAAAAGTGGATGAAAGTGCCGCAGATCCAAATTGGCAATGCTTATCTGATAGTAATAATGTTATTGCATGCATCAAAGGTCAGAACAAATGTGTGTGTTTGAATGTCCCGAGATTACAATTTCAAAGTCCTCCCATGAGAAGACGAACAATGGGGAGGGTGGGAAGTTAAAAAAGTGGGGTCTCTTTCAAATAAACAAGCATGGGTTGATCCTGAATAGAGCTGCTACTGAGCAGCCGGATTGGTTCTCAGAAGATCGAGAGCAAGGACTGAGGCTCTCCTCCTCCCTCTCCTCTTCCTCCGCTTCCTCCTCCTCTTTCTCCTCCACTGGTTCCCAAACAATGTAGTAAACAGAGACAAACCGATCGAGTCTCGCAACTATAATTTAGCACTTTGCTTCATTTCTTTATCCATAGCTTTTTCTCCTCTGTGCTCGCCTCTCTCTCCTGCTGACCAGAGAGTGGACGGGAAAGTAGATGGGGGGTAAGAGCTCCCTTTTTTTTTTGTGCTATTGCTTAATGAGCCTGAAAATACAATTGCAGTGATCTGATTGTGGAGGTAGCCTGCAGGCTAGTGTAAATTGGCAGTGCAGGGAAGCCCAGAGGGTTGAGTCTTGCTGAGTGGCCAGAACAGAGAAGTCTAAGGGAGTGGGGAAAATCCCGTTAGGACAGTGCATGTGGAGGAATCACGGTGCATTTTTGACCTGACTGCAGTCGCTGTGGACACTTGTTGCAGTGGAAGCCCAAATCCATGGCGATCTCAATGCCAATGTGATGGTCTTATTGAGACCACGCCAGGGCCATGAGTATTGACATCAATTATGTGAGATGTCAGTTGTTTTGTCACATTTCAAACCCATAATTGCAGTTAGTTCCACACAATGGTTCCTTTGAGTCACAACTGCAATCATCATTCAATAAAATTTTCTATTCTTCTGCAGGTTCGAAGGCGAGGCGGCAGAGGCGAGAGACTCTCACATTGCATATGTCCTCTCGGCAGCTTGAGGTGCTCTTTTGACCGCTCCGCTAGGCATCTGCTGCCCATGGCCTGCCCATATCTGCATTCTAATGCACATATCCTGCTGGGATGTTAACTTTAGGCCCTCAGTAATTGATGGCTTCCACACTTCAGCCGAGTCCCCCCTTTTTCCTTCTCCCTGCCGATTGTTGGTATATCTCTGTGGTTTGGGGGTCTTTCAGTCAACCATTGTTCTTTTATGGAGGAATTATAATAGACTAAAGGACAGGGAGAAAAGAGTGAGAAAGGAGGGGGCAGGAGAAAGGAGGGGATAAAAAGAGAGTCGCTGCTGATATTTAGTGAACTCCGAAGGGGGAGTTTTCATTCTCATTCTGCAAGTTTGGCACATGCCTTCTGTTACTAAGTGGCAGCGCACTGAAAGAGAGCCTTGCATTTCCCATTCTGCGGCTCTGCTAGGTGCCTAGACTTACAACCCTGGCAGCTGTTGGGCCTTCTATGCAGCTATAGACTCCTCACCACAGGTGAGCTCCCCTACCAAACTCCCAGTCTCCACTTCACTCAATAGGGCCTTTCTCAAGTCTTTTATCAGTGGGGAGAGGCTGACTTTATGTCCGCCACTCACAGAACTGCAATTCATGGCCCTCAAGATTGCAATTAATGTTATTCATTGTGTTACACATGCAGCTCAATTCAATAGCAGGATGATTTATATCTTGTTTCAGCTCATTTGGATGCAAGATGCACGCATATCTTGTCCTTTTGAAATTTGTGTATACAGTAACGGCAACATCCACAAACAAACACAAGCATGTTGTTGTTGAGACAAAGAGACTGGACACTTACTGAGGCTTATCTCAGCTCAACGGTGAAGGACAACAAATATTTGGAAATACAGTATATCACAGTCTCATAACACAATATTCCAGGATATAAGGCTGTATGTGTTTAAATCATATGCAAGGCAAATTGGAGTTTGTATTTCTATAAGGCCAGCTACTTTAAAAGTTATCAGCTGGATTGGTAAAACATTTTAAATTGTGTTTTTGTTTTGGTTTGGTTTGGGCATGTTTGAGCACCTTTTTTCTTCTGAACTCAGTGGCAGAATACTCTCTTGTTTATTTTCTTCTTTTTTTTCTCTCTGTGATGCGAGCTGTTACATATTACTTCTGAGGTGTGGTGCCTCTTCCCTCAAAGGCCCCCAGTGTTTCCCCCAAACTGCTGCCAAGCTGGGCTATCTATTCATTTGGTTACTTAAGTGTAATTGCTCCCCTTTGAAGCCTCAGAGAGGCAAATCATTTGCTTTGGCCCCGGGGCAGTAATGGTCACCGAGCCAGCGACCCCCTCCCGGTCCGAGAGCGTCGGAGAGACCACGAGAGGCCAGCTCCCATACGGAGAAGAAATAATATGGCCAGGGCCGCTCAATTTCACCTCCCTTTTCATCCCATTCTTTGAAAACTTTTTATTAACAACAGCTTTCTCTCTCATACCAGGGCGCCAGGAGAGGGGAGGAGAGGAGGCAGAGAGGTGGGGAGGGTAGGGGGGCCGGTGGTGGTGGCATGAGAGGATATCGACAGCAGGGGAGGATGGCGGGGAAGGGGGGCTGTCCCCCTGTAGATGTCTGCTGGATTCACACACACTCACATGCACATGTAAACACACACACACACACACAAACACACTCTCTCTCTCTCTCTTTCTCACACACACACATCATCAATAGTGACAGGTCAAGGAGGCATTGAGAAAATGGCCTCCCCCTTCCCTTTCCCCCATGGTTCACACTGCTAGACAGGGACTCACGTTTCATATGCCACAGTCCTCAGTCCTCAAACACACACACACACACACACACACACACGCTCACTCACACTCAGGGATGAACCTGTCAGTACATTAGCTAATACGAATCACTAACTCTGCATTTACATGGACACATGCTTCTGTACATGCCTCCGTAAACCTGCTCATCTTATTGTAAACATGAGAGCGTATTTGACTTAATGCCAGAATACCCACTTTCAACGGACAACAAACCCTGGAAACATATAGCTACATGGTACACAAAGACCCCATTTAATACTGAAAACCACTCCACCACTTAGTGTAATCGTCACAATTCTGAGCACATTGACATTGTAATCTCATAATAAGGTAATGGAGGCTGAAACTGTGTACAGCAGTGCGATTAGAAGGGTGTAGCTCAGAAAAAAAGGGTTAAAATGTCAAGGGAGAACATTTTCTTGTCAGACTGGAGGGATTGCATATTGAATGTTTGTGTTGCATTGATGAAACCAACCAGGCCGTATCTCATCTCTAAGGTATTTAGTAACAAGAAAAATTGTTGTTTCAGAGAAAAAATAACACACTTGACAAACAACATATAAAGCACTGTATTTGGGTGGTGTTGGTGTCGGTGTGAGTGAGTAAAACCTACCTTTTAGAAGGAAAAAGGATTACTTCTAAAAAGCCCAAGTTATCTTCAAGACACTTTAGAGCCAAATCGATGTGGACAGGCATCCATAAAAAGCCAACCTGCTTATGAATGCTGCATTTTACTTGTATCATTTTGACTTTGAGGTTTTTAAGAGAGTAGCATTCCCTGCAGTCAAGCCAGATGGTAACAATTCTTAGACATATTACGAGCTGCTCTCTGCCAAATAGCATACCTTTGGGCTATGTTTTCAGTGGGCTATAAAAGCCAATAATGTAATTTTGATCTATTTTATCAGATATCGCCACGGCCCTGGCTACGTTTATATAAGACAAAGTTTAAAAAAGGACAAGGATTCTCTCTGTTTTGCTTTTCGCTATATAAGTGCACCATTTTCAATATCTGACCCGCTGTGTGGCTTTGCTTGTTTGACTTCTGCACTGTACTGAAATGCAGACGGGGCCAAAATGGTGAGGTTAGCTTCCATGTTGTCAGGCATATGGCACTGGGTACATGTAAAAATACACTTTACTGTAGCTTCATGGCTGTCCACAGAACGTCTTGTGCAAACCAGCACAGTGAGAATAGTGGATTCTTTGTGGAAGAAGTTAAAAAGCTCAACCTTGACATCCCTTAATGTAATGATGACACAGTAGCGAAGTATCCCAGCACTGCACCTCGCTCTCCTGTGGGCTGCCATCAGCTCTGTGACTCAACGCTGACCTTGCAATAACTTTCCAGACCCATTTAGAAAATCTTAAGGGACTGTCACTCCATTTCAGTCCTCCATATGAGCCACTATGAAGCTAAATACACCTGAAATGTTGTGTGAGCGTGCATAAGCACACACACTGAACAGAGCAGCAGAGCCGAGGGATTTTATCCCATCTGCGGGCATTTCTCTCCCATAAAGTCGAAAGAATGTAATTGCCCCAGAAAACAACCACAACAAGGTGGGATTATCAAGGACATTAGCTCAGGTTTTCCATTGTGAGGCTTGTTGTTTTCTTCTCATCTGATCACATGCACAACTGGAGGCCTGCTGTGTGGAATTACTCGCACTAATGGCGCTACACACTTTTGTTGCAGGAAATCGGACAGCCACACTGTAACTGCTAAAACGGTGATTAAAAACCCAAATTGCATCATGATGTTGGGCAATTTGGCAGAGCGAGAGAGAAGAAAAGCACTCCAAATGAAGCTAGCGGGAATATTGACCAGTTATGGGAAGTGTAAACTTGTCTTATATCCAGGTCTATTGGATTTCTTTGGAAAAATAAGACTTTAAATAACTCCTCCAAATCTGAAGGCAGCTAGTAAAGTCTAATTAAAGATGGGAGTATTAACTTTGTAATTTGCTTCACTGTGGGGTCATTAAGTGTCTCCCTGGCTTGGTTTAATGAGATACAAAGTGCAGTTAATGAGACAAATAGTTAGCTGTAGTTATGCCTGGCTGAATGTTGGCTGTGACTAAACAGCTCAATTTTAGATGCCTTTGTACTCTGGAGGTGGGAATGATGAGAATTATGTGTGTTTTAGATTTGTGGGGGTGGGGAGGAGAGGGGGTTTGCTTGATTAAATAAAGAAAGAGAAGATCCACAGTTGCACTATTACTGGGTGCCACCAAAAATGGGGAAACAGTTTGTGATCATATAGCTGCTTCAGCTTTTGATCATATCTGACCTTTTTAAAAACCTGGTGCTAATTTAACATCAGAGGGAGAAAAGTAGTGTGTGTTATTTGGAGATTTTATCATCTTATAGTCATATCCCGTTGTTGCTCGCAGCGCTTGTTAAAAGCCATTGTCGATAACAAACAAAATTTTCCTGTGATAAACTGAACAAGACAGGGCAGCCTTATGAGCAGTCTGCACAAAACTGTCTTTGTCTCTCATCTCCAGCAGGCTGGGTACAAAACTGAGCTTCCAACCGACGACTGAAGTCTGAGTTAACTAAACATTTTTTCTCTTTATCCCCCTTTCTCTCTGTGAATTTGTGGTTGTGTGCAATCCTTTAACGAGCTCCATCTTTGACCTGGGTTGTATGTTTCCAGAGATGTCATGTCTTGTAAGTCAAGGAAAGACTTTAATGTCTACATGATTTAACATTAAAGGGAGGGATTCCAAAACCGGGGCTTGGTGCCAGAGAAGTAATAATATCCCTGTAAATGAGAAATTGTAAATGCTAAATACATCCTTCAGATCATGAGAGTAGACTGGTGCAGCTCTTTGAATCCAGATCTGGAAGGCTTCTGTTTTATTTTATTCACCAAAGATAATAGGCAAACCAGCATTGACTCAATATCTCTCATTTTTTTCACTGCTTTCTTTCCATCACACAGATTCTAAATTTCAGCAAACGTTAAATATCTAAACACGAAAGATGACATACTTTCTGTGTGTTGATTTCACTAAATGAAGCCCCCATAATTAGTTTTTTTACACACATTACACACAATTCAGGATCCATTTTTTTCCTTCATGCAGCTCAGCTCAGCTTTCTTTCAGCAAATTTGCTCTGCGTGTTTCCTGTTAAAACACATGACTTATGTCTTTATTCTTAACTTAAGATCATCAGGATGAAAAGAAAGAGAAGGAAAAAAACACACACACACACACACACAGACAGCTGGATGGCTCGTGACCATAAGTGACATGCTTGCCACGGCATTGTTTGAGGTTTTTGCAGACCTGTAATCAAATTTGGGAAGGTTTGGAAACCTATCGTCATGGTGTGCTCTCCAAGATAGAATGATGTCCAGTAAAAAAAAAAAAAAAAAAAAAATGGAAAGAAAAAGAAAGAAAGCCTTGCACGTATTCGCCCTGCTGTGCTGGTCTATGAGAAAATCTTTTTTTAAAAGAAAAAATAAATGTGCCTTAAACAAAGCAATTTCCATGCACCATGAAAAACGTTTCTATGACAAATACAGTTGTTATGTCCTTAAAACTGTTTGTTTTGTCATATTGCTACAGGGTTGTGCTTTTTTTCTGCAAACCCTGCTTCAATTAAGGGTGATGGAACACATGTGTCCCTTATCGGAGGCCAACATCTTCTACTGTTGGCCTTTGAAATGACACCGGCTCCATGGGATAATTGGGTTTTAAAGGGGGATTCTCCCGGGGTGCTGCTTCTTGTGCCTGTCGGCATGGATCAGCTGACGCCCGCAGTGTCTCTAGACTTGTTGTAAGTGATCATAAGTGGTTGTGCATGTAGTCGTAGCTGCAGGGAAGGTAGTGATCCCAGAAACCATCTCTCTCTCTTTATCCGGGGCCCCTGTCACACAGACGGGCCCTTCATAGGAGTGTGACTGAATCTAATCAATTATATGGTGTTGACTAAGTGCAGGTTCATCACCAAAGTTTAACACTCTCTGCAGGACAAACTGCGATGCTGCTGTCTGTATTTTTGGCCGTAAATGTTCACCTCACATTAGAAAATACACAATTACATGAGTGCAGGAGGGTTTTTTTTGGTTTTTTTTTTGTAAACTTAGATGATGATTAAAGCAAAAATTTCAGAACAAATGCTGAGTGCAATATCAGACACGCACACACACAGGTTAACCTACGATTCAGCTGCCATTCCTCTTGCCCCTCACAAAGAGCCTGGTTATCGCCAAACCTCTTGTCGACATCCCACAACATATCAGTGTTTACTGTTAGGCTCTGCTTGTTTCACGTCACAAAAACAACACTTCAGATGAAAAGATTGTGACAGCTTAAACTTTCTTTTTTTTGTTTGTTTTGCTTTTTCACGGAAAAGCAGAGCAAAAGAGATAAAAGCGTGTCCTCTTTGCTGAACATAGGTTTGCTCTCGGAGGCCACTGTGAGAAGGGAGGCAGAGCAGAATGGAAAACTGATTCCCTGCAATCATCTCCTCTCGTCTTTTGTCTCCGCTCTGCGCCACTTTTGCCTACACCCCAATCATCCCCATACAGACTGCTCTTTTGAACAGATGAAGTCATTTTAACCCTTTTTGATTTTGTTTATTTCTCAATATGATGTGTTTATCTTGTTGCGCATGTATTACAGTGACTTAAAAACTCAGATTAAGAAACTCAATCAGAGCATTGCACCGAACAACTTGTGCGCAAGCTGCTCTCACGTGCACATGCTTTGACTTTTTCAAAGTAATTTCAGCTAACTATGGAGACCTCCTAAAGTGCTCTCGTAATAACACAGGTCTTAGAATAAGGTTTTACACCAGCAGAGTGAGGAGCTGCCGGGGGCTCAGAATAACTGCATGAGCCGTCAACAGGAAGAGCCCGATTCATGACTACAGGCCAAGAGCTTTAATTGGCTGTCTGCAGGAATTTCTGCTGTGGCAAACTAATTGACCCACAACTCCCTGGTGCTTTATCAACACGGGGAAATGCCACTGGGCCGATAACCAGCCAGCCTTGTAAACCAATCTATAACCAATGGCCAATTTGAAACACGTGTTATTAGCTATTTTACAACATGTCCCGCCATCTACTTGACTGAGATGTTTTGGGAGCGAAACACATACCTTTTCAGGTTTGTACAGCACCACTCTTTCAATGATGGGCACTTAAGTTTCAAGCCAGTGCTAAAATGTTTTATTTTCACTGTATCACAATCTCTTCAATGGAATAGGAGTTTTTCGAAAGATACAAATTATTTAGCCTTCCTCACCTCTTGCTCTTGCTTTTTTTTTTTTTTTTTTGGGGGGGGGGGCACATGACACTTCACTCTACTATACTTTATTTTTCAAAATGGAACGTGCCATTTGTTGTTTCACACAAGATGAAAAACAATCACATCCAGCTCGTCCTGCACTGTCAGCCGCCCTGCTTGCTGTATTTTGTAGCCCAGTTTGAGTTTGGCAGTGGTGTCACCTTTGGTCGATGTTGGAAGTTAGAAATAAAGAAAACTCTTTGGAATATGGATGTCTGCTGTGTTTACCACATACCTCTTCTTGAGGTTAATTCATTCAAGATAAACTTTTATAATGGCTAACACCTTCAAGGAGTTGCTGTTTTTATTCTAAATTTGCCATTCTTCACCGCTTCTATCTTTTTATTTCTAAGGCTCAAATAAGTCAGTGTATTCATGAAGTTAAGTCCCTAACATAAGAAATTGTAGTTGTGCACTTTTTCCAGCTCTGACAATAATATTCAAACTGCAAACGCTTCCTCAACAAAAAACAACCGAACTCCACCAACAACACAATCATTAGCCTGCACGTTGCCCTCCCCAGGGATGCTGACAGTTAGCCAGTTAGCAATAGCTAGAACTGATTCATAACACAGGTAACAGCAAATTAGGGAATATAACCATGCTTCTGTGCTGTCACGTATGAAAATGAACATGTAATATCCAGACACGTTCTCATGGAGAAGAACATCAGTAATTTTTTCCAGCTAAATAAAACCAGTGTTGGCGTCACAGCAAACAAGAACCCTTGAATTTCAAGTTAGATCACACAAATAAGATGCAGCTGAAAAAAACTTAAAATATTTGATGTTTTGATAGGCCACTGCCTGAACAGGATCCCACTGCATTTTAACTGGGAAACAAACTTGAGCGGTTGTCCCCGTGGCCAATCAGCCTGAGTGTTCATTTCTTTTTGTCAAAACCTTTTGTTACATGAGTGCTGCGAAGTGCACATTGTCAGCTCATGTCCCAGCAATACCTGTGCGTCTAAAGATGGGGAAAGGCCAACGGTTTAACAGAGGAGACTCAAAGTCTCTCAGACTGTTACCGAAACGACCACTACACTCAGATAGCAACACACGCGCAGAGTGAAGCAGAAGAACTGCTTTTTTATTGTTCACAGATGAGCATTTTACCTCTGTTTTATCTCTGAATAAATATGCGCCCATACTGACACAGCTGAATACACACATGACTGCAGTAGACAGTTGTATTGTTAACGTGCTGAACAACAGCTGCTACCAAAGACAAGGTCAGCAATACAGTGCTCATGTTGCACCGATAAGACCCAATTCCCCTCTGCTGCCTTTCCACTGGTCTCATTTCTGCCCATCTGAACTGCAACAAAACCCTAATTCAAGCTAGAACGCGGCCAAAATGCTTTGTTTTTCGCAATTGAAAACACCGGACAAATTGGGACAAGAGACAAAAATGTAGCAGAGATGTGTTTTAGAACAAGAACATAGTAGTTTAGACATTGCCAAAATCTTGGATCCCTCAAAAGAGTCAAAAACAACAGCTTGGGGGTTTAAAAATTTACATATGTCCATCTTAATCAATGTAATAAATACTACAAACATTTCCAATATTTTCGCTTGGAGGAATCAAGTGACAGCAATTCAGACTCTCCTGAAGTCAAACATTTCATAGCCTTGATGTTTGATGAATGTCTCTTCTGCACGCTTCACTCCATGGTCTCCTCCAGTTGGCTCACTGTGTTGCCAAGACACTGAAGGTAAATAAATATAAGTAGCAGTGACTTACTATGTCACCTGTTTAGCTTAGAGGTTAGTGTGGACACACTCCTTTTTCACGTGACTGACGTGGCGCTGCACTTGAAAAGACTTGTTTCCCACGTTTTGATTTCTGTGCAGAAGTCCAGACTCTTGAGGACTGGAAGGCTGTTTACAGTAGGAACAGTGCGTTCTAGCGCAGCTCGGCGCAGGTAACATCTGACACACCTGTACGTCACCGTACTATCACAAAATAACGTAGTCTCTTGTTGACAGACGGAAAACATTTTTTGAGAATGCAGTAACATATAAAATACATAACAGATACGTCCATTTATGGATTATCTTTCTGTCTTATACATTAGGACGGTGGGAGTAGCCTGAGGGAACAGGGAGAAAATGCAAGCTAAATACAAAGAAGAAAAAAGACTGAGAAGCAGCTTCTGTCTGGACTGAACCTGAGAAGGACAGATGGGTAAAAATACAAATATACAGTATACAGTACAGCCCAAAAGTTTGGGCACCGCTTCTCATTCAAATGAATAGGAGAGTGTGTCCTAACTTTTGGCCTGTACTGTATGTGTATTACACTTGTACAGAGCTCCCTTCTACCTCAGAGAGAAAACACTTTTAATATGTGCCAATTGTTACTTCTAAAGAGCTGTTAATGACAGCTGATTTTCCATTTGTTACATTCAAAAGAAAAGTCACTGACTTACTACATTTGCCCCTTTGGATTTTTTTAGTTTAAAAAAAATAAAAATTAAAAGCACCACCAGAGTTTAATACCGTATTACTTTAGAAAAAAAGAAAGTGGAGTGGACTAGATTTGCTGTAGATGGGTGGAACCTGAGCGACTGATCCATGTTACCTCTGCATCAGCAGCGACACACTGACACAACACATGCTGCTAACATGACACAATGAAAAGTCACATCTGAAAGGTCCACGCTCAGAGATCTGGTATTCACTGTGGGACTCGCCTTTCCCAGTTGACTGCAAAAATTATGCCATAAAACCTCTGAGTGAGTGTGACAGGTCATGATCAAAACCAGCTGCCAATTAACTTAATGACTGGATCTATCACATTCAATTAGAGGGAGTCTATGAGCTGTCAATCCGGCTCGTTGGACAAAAACACAGGCGGAGAACGACCACTTCAGAGGCATGTGTCTGTCTTTGTGATTCTTATCTGACGGGCCCTGCGTCCCATTTGAAGCAGTCAACTCTGACAGGTCTCACGGATAAACTGCTGTATGAAAGGGGTCACCTCAGCCTCTGGAATCCATCGTCAGCTTTCTGTCTTCCACAGCTGACAAATGGTTTAAAACAGCATTCAGGGAGCTTTAGAAAGGTATTGCCTGACGTGTGTCTGCTGAGAGAACAAGAGAAAGAAACAAAGACAGAGCGCGAGGGGGAAAAAAATGATAGAAGAGAGCGATCTAAGTGAGATAAATGAACCAAAGCAAAACAAAGAATGAAAACCACTTTCCCTCAATTGGCTCCTCACTTTGGCCAAGGCCCTACTGTAATCCCCCCGAGGGGCTGCTATCTGGCAGGAGTTGGTCAGTGTCTTTAACCCCAGATGATAACACTTAGCCTGGCCATAAAGAATAGGCCCTTTAACTGATCCATTAGCGTCCGATCCCTGAGAGTAGGCCCACTGGTGTCTACTGAAACTTACCAGGAAGCCTTGAAGGAAAACAGTATGGCAGACATGCAGGGAGATCAAAGCCAAACTTCCACCCTCCTCTCCCCCTCCCCGCCAGCCTCTCTATCTCCTGTTCTCTCCCCCCGTCTACTCTATCCTCAAAGAGTGTATCCACTTAATTCTAGTGAATGCACCTTTTTCTCTCCTCATTGGCCCCGTCTACAAAGCCTGTGGTTTTCTAACTAGCGAATGAAATATTTATTTAAATTGGTTTCTCCTGATTTTAGTGTGGATGAAGAAAACTGGAGCAGTTTGCAGTAGCCTCAGCAGCACAACTGTTACTACGTGCAGAGTGGTGCATCACAGAATGCACTATACAAACTAGTTGTTGTGTCAAGATCAGCTGTCACAAATCTTTACACCATGTAAATGCCAACTGTAAATATGATGAATGAATTGTCAGCTTGCTGGTGCAGCACTTGTTTGGAGTGAAGCGTGAAAGGGATATTTTGTGTCTGAGCCCAACGGTGAATCATTAAACTGAATTCTGTTTATAATAATAATATTAAAAAGAAAAATAACAGAAATAATAATATTATACATACCCTGTGTCTGCAGTTAGTAGAAATAATGTCAATAACAATAACGTCAATGCTATGCTGCACTTAACTCTCCATGCATGTGCTCATAATTGATAGCTTGCATGTAGTCAAAAACATCCCATCTCCTTCAACACAGAGTGGTTGTGTTAATTACACTCAGTAGTTTTCTGACGGTTCGAGTAGTTTTGTGTACTTTGCAATCAGTTTGTGTCTTTTTTGTGGCTGTTCTGAGTTTCTTTGTAGTCATGTGATATACTTTACAACAAGAAATGTTGACAGTCACTTCAAACAAGTTCTGGCAACCTCGACCCCCCCGCCTCAGTCCTTGACCCCTTGGGCCTCTCAGCCTGTGTCTGATTGTACAGGATGCAGCGTAAGCCGGATGTTTTGGAAGCCTTGCCATAAATTTGTCCTCACATAACCATTGAATGTGTATGTGATGTGAAGGGTTAAAATGACTGTCACCAAGACAAATTATAAAATTTTATGGATGTTGTCTTTCATGTGCATTTTTGTTGTTTATTCAAATGTTTGAGAGTTGTGCTAATTTTTAAGCCAAAGTTCTGCATCCATACATGCCTGCAGGTGCACTAAAGACCTCCTGCAGACGTTTTCTTTTCACTTAGGTAGACGACGGACTGCTCTGTGCACAATAAGAATGAAAACAAACAATTGTCCATGGTCACTGCTGCCTCCATACGATTCTGCATTCAAGAGCTCTGTCTGTCGGATTTGTTTTCAATCTCTTCGTAGCCAAGTAATATTTGTAGTTTGCTACATCTGTTCCAAAATATGAACCATAAATAACTTTTTATATCCTGTTCAGGTGTCTCACAACAGAAACAGACACATATGTAAATAAAGATAAGGTATGTAGTTATGCAGTTAGTCAACATGAAGATGAATAAATACTAAAGCTGTCCAATAGTGTCCAGCTTTCCTCACCGCCCTTCACTCTATCTGCTTCTCCTTGAAACTCCTCTCCTCCTCCTCTGACTGATCATAAAAACCTCTTCCTCTCCCTCCCTTCTCCTCCTCCACCTCCTCACAGGCCTTTCCTCCCTTTCTTTACTACTAACATCCCCTTGTTTTCCTCCCCCGGTGTTTTCAATTTAGTGCCACTACGAGCCGGTTCAGATTGTAACGCTATCAATTAGTCAGCGACTCCAGCACGTTTATTTAATGGGGCCGAGAGTGAGCTATGGTGATTTACAGACTGCGAAGGAGATGTAAGGGAGAGATGTGTAGACAAGGGCTGATATGGGTTTTTTCAGGTCTGTGGGAACAGAGCCTATGCAGTGTGTACCTTGAGGATTTGGCCCTGCGGTTTAAGGTCCCTGTAGTAATGTGGTGAAACCTCCATAAGATGAAAAGGTTTTGAGAGGAAGAAAAAAAATGCAAAGGAAAAAGAAAATGTTTGAGATTTTCTGGAAGGGTAAATGCCCCTTTTCACATGTATTGGATTTCAACCGCAGCCTTTTTTGTGCATAAGCTGCATTCCTGCTATTTACTATTGAAATGCTTTAAGATAAAAAACAGAAAGTAAAGGTATAAATACTGTATATTGATTTAGTATTTTGATTTCAAAGACACAATGCAATCAAACACTGAGAAAAAAAAAGTTTTTCTTTTTCATTAAGCTGCTGCTTGGTGTGTTTTTCCTCAACTGACCAAAGGTAGATGATGAAATGACGCAGTCCATAAAAGGTCAAAAAAAAAAACAAACTTTTTTTTTTATAAAAAAAAATAATAATAACTTTTTTTTTTTTTTTTTTTTTGATTTTTTGAGGCAGAAATTTAACATTGAAAACACGTGGATATGTTGTGTATATGACGGGTTATAGTTAGAAAAGTGAAGTGGCACGTTTTTTCTTCATGCCACGGTCAGTTTGGTTTTGAGAAGGGTGTTAAATTCAGAAAATTTGATTAGGAAAACATGAACCACTGTATTCATTCTGAAAAGTTCTTCAACAACATCATATATGAAGCAAATATGAATATCTCGATACAGAATAGCATGCACTTCTTTGCTTTTATAAATAGATTGTCTCCTTTCTGTCTCTGTCAAGGGAGGAGGCCAACATCACATGCCAACACGTGTGAGAAGTCAAACAGATCAGAAATAAAGATTTTCTCATTCTTTATTCAAAATGGCTTCCCTTTATCACACGCCAAGTGTTGTTCCCAATCCAAAAGCAGCCTGGCATTTCCAAAAATATCATTGCTTTTTTTAATTTTGGATGGATATTTAATTAATTGATGAGCTGGTAAGTTTACTTTCTTAAGATCAGATAAATGTTGTCATTTGATACTGGACACTTCAGTGCCTCCCCTGTCCTTCATTCAGCCCCCTACTGAGGCATCAGGTCAGGACTGTCCCGCCCACAGAGACAGGTGAAGAGGCAGTGGGTCCCATGGTAGCTCTTTAAAGTAAGCATACAAAGCATTACGATTTTGATTTACAATACTGTATAGAACTAACACACACCTATATGGCATTTTAAAACGATTGCCTTAAAAGAATTCAGGAAAAATGATTTCTGAGTTCATTTTATTGTTTCTTATGTCACTGGCATCAACTAGACTTAGCTACCACCTCAATGGATACACCTACCGATTCAAAAAGAACTAGAACTTCAACACACAAACATCTCCAAAATGATCTTTAACTTAAAAGCTACAGCCTGTTTCAACAACAGACTGTTGAATGGATTTGCATTGTTTTTAGCTCAGGGTCCTGATAACTTGACAACTGTTTGTTTTTAAGATGTAAGATGTGTGGCATGTTACAATTTACTCCATTACTCAATTCTTTCATCATCATCAAGCTCAGACACTTTAATAAAGTGAAAACCTGATAAAAGTTGATAAAACTAAAGACTTCTCACTGTGGTTTCTTGTTTTTCTCTTCATGATGTCATGGTGATGTTGTTTGTATCATCTCAGATGAAATGAGAGAAGTGAACTCTATAACTTTTGGATTTATCTTTTAGCTTTCTCCTTGTACGTGAACTTCATTTATTTCTAAGCGTTGACACAACACTGAAAACACAGTAAGTCAGTGTGTGGCATGTCGAGCAGCAGGTCAGGTGTGTGTATGTTGGCGCATGTTTGTGTATGAAGCTGTGCGGGGGAGCAGCTTGATATGGGAAAACCACAGAAGGGTTTGTTGGCTTGTCGGTGCACACAGCCAATGACCTGTCGCCTGTCACTGAGCCCCCGCTGTGTCCTTTAGTGTCTTCCTCTTAATTACCCATCATTCCTCTTGCGGCAAGGCCCCTCACAAATTACAGCGCATTGTCCCTCGCCGATCAGCCTGTCATCATGCAGCTCCATGTTTCAGAGCATGCCTCATTGTGGATGGGTGAGCAGAGCTGAGGGGCCAGCCGAGGGACTCATGAACACACACACACACACACACACACACACACACACACACACAAAAACTCTAATGTGTATCTGCATGCACGCTGACCGATTAATTTGAATAGACATGCATGCAAAAAAAACTATTAGTGTATCCACATTCAGACATGCACACACATAGAGGCCAAGCCCATTAGCTCTGGTGCCAGCTGACTCTGTGACCCAGACGCTTTTCTGCCGTGTCAGCAGGACCAAATGGCAGTGCTATGGTAGCGATATCCCCGAACACCCTCTCTGTCTCTGGCTCACTCACACATACACAGTCGCACATAGTATCGCACATCTTCTGTGTCCATCAGCTGAATGACGGAGTCACCCCCAGAGATGGACAGAGCAGAAGTGACCCACTGTATTCACTGCATGAATACAGCTCAAAAACACCTGGATGTGTTGTTGGAGGTGAAACTCCAAAAGCTTCCATCAGCAAAGCACACCTATTTTTTTTTTTTTTTTTTTTTGGTTTGTTTTCTTTCTTTACAGAATATATTTGTTCAGTTTTTCTCCATGTAAGCAAAACCAACCAATCAGGCTCAAACGCATCGTTTCAAACCCAAACCCAAAAAATGCTTAAAAGCAAGTGAGCGCTGTAGTTTCTTCAAAGTCAGTTTAATTCCTGAGGACTAATTAATTCACATTGGTTGCTGAAGTTGGTATCTACAGCAGCACAGTGACACTGAGTGAGAGAGTGAACTACGGTGCCCATGCTCGTTACAATGAGCTCATGTCAGCCGGTTGTAACTCTGCCTCACATCCTGCTCATAGTCATTTTTGGATTGCAATGATGATGCTTCATCTCACCCAACTTGTTTGTCTGATTGTTTATGTTCTGAACTGATTTATACAAATTTAGAGTCCTTGCTCCTATTTTAAATGACAGAATTCATGAATGAACAAATGCTTTGTTTTTGTTGTTTTTTTTTTTCCACAGTTGTACCCTCCTCACCATCTCCTTGACCGGCATACTGAAGAAGATATTTCAGATTCTTTCTCTTTTGTTCCGCCTCGCTGCAGCTCTGTTTGTCCTGCAGGAGGAACCTTAGCTGCTCTTGATTTGTGTCTGCCAAGTTGTTGCATCAGTCGAACGTTAAAAACCTATTGAAAAACAAACACATAGTAAACTTTAATTGTAGGCATTTGCCTTGGGTATGAGGGCTTGCAATTTTACTGGTGCACCGTATTATTACCCCAAATGCAGGCAAAGCACTAATTAATAATCACTAGCATATGCTGGATGAAGTGTGGAATCCTTTTACTGTGGCATTAGATGCAAATGAGATTAAAAGTGCAGTAATGGCTGTGCAGCCGCTCCATCCAGCAGGCCCATCCGCTGTCTGACAGCCTGTTTTTCTTGGAATAAGCAAATATATTAGTAACAACTTGATTTCAAATAACATTTCAAATAACATTTAGGAAGCATTGTTTCATGAAGAAATCAAAGAAAATGTACAACTTACAGCATTTTTTTTGATTAACGCTCAAGCTCAGTTTTCACCCCACAGTGTTGTTAATACGACAAAAAAAAAAGTGCCATGTGCATAAGGAATTTAACACCCCACAGTTCCCAAACAAATACCTCTTAATTATAAGCAATTGGCCCTCCTTCCCCTCCGACCGCTGACTGGGACACATGAAAGCGTTGGTAATTGTAAGAGTTGCTGCGTTTATGTGGTTGGTGGGGGGGTGGGGGGGCCCGAATGTGACGCGGCTGTAAAAAATAAAAATGGAAGGCCCTCATTGAATACTTCCCTCCTTTCTCTCTCACTGGCCATATCAAGCAAAAGAACCAGGAAGGGAAGAAAATCTCCATTTGGCACTGATTAGAGAAGACGCAAATTTGAAGGAGGGGGCTCGGAGACCACAGGGGTTACACACATGTATTTGCAGCCACGACAATTCAGACCCCCTCTAATTCAGATGTCTAAGAATTTGCTGTATGTGCTGCCTCATGCCATTAAGTCTCAGCCTCATAGTAAATAAATGGCGCGGGGCAGTGTACAGTCATCCCCATTTGTAAGTCATTAAAATATTTTCTCTGTGACATATTAATTGGGTTGTTGCAGCTCTGTCCACTTGCCTGCACACGAAGAGAGTGAGAAAATGTGTGTGTTTGTATATACGAGTGTGTGTTTGTATATAGGAGTGTGTGTTTGTGCATGCAGCTGAATTCATGCAAAATACTGCACCGAACAGGAGACAAGACAACTCTGTATCTCCTTCCACCGTTTGGATCTCATGAGTTGTTCAGCAACAAAGACAGTTTCACTGGAAATGGAACAAACTGGGCTGCATGAAATGGTCTAACTATATATTTTTTTTAATTGCTCACACTTTCATTTATATTTCATTTCAGTTCACTTCACTTCCTGTAAACTGTGGTGCAGAACCAATTGTTTACAGTTTTACGGTTTTAGAGTTTTTTTGCTGCTCACAGCTAGACAGATGAGAGTGAAGAGACTTAACCAAAACACGAAAGCTGTGGCTTGTGGAACCAAAACAGTGTAATATATGTGGAGACTCTGCGGAGCTGAGGGGAACACTGTGTTCATCACTAAATCACAGATGACAGCTTCCACACCTACAAACATATTGATCAATGCATCTGAAAACATAAAAAAATAAATACTGGAATTAATTACAAATGAATCTTATTTTGAAATGTAAATAGTCAAAGGAACACGTGAAAAGTCTTTATATGTCGGCCCTGTGCTAGACTGGCGACCTGGATGAACTCCCTCAGTCGAGATGCCAGCCTGGGTTGGCTCCAGCCCCCCCGCGACTCTGACTGATAAGCAGGTGAAAATGAAATGAAATGAAAATTATGACGGCCATGTTTTTTCTTACTGATTTCTTTTTTTCTTTTTTTTTTTTTAGTTTACATACTGGATGTTGCAAAGTCATTTTTTTTCTTATTGTATTTAATTACAGAAGTCACTGGGGGGGATCAAATGCAAATGTATTTTCGTTTCCCTGATCAATTTCTTCAGAGATTTAAGTGCAACACTTTCAGCATGCAAATTAGAAAAGTAAAGTCAAATCTATTTCAGCCTTACTTCTTTTAACTGGAACTAATTGAAATTGAATTTTCGAGGTCCCCAAATCTCTTTCTGTCTCAGATACAAACACAACGCTGATTTCCCTCTAGCAAATCTTCTCTCTCTTCATGTCGATTATCTTTGTATCTCTTGGCCCCGCTGAAAGAATTACAGCTCTAATAACTTTCATTCAAAGCCCCTGTAGCATCAGTAAAATGTTTATAACAAGAAGGCAGAGAGGTCCTTTGGTGAAGCCATGCGTTCATTACAGAGCCTTTGACTCAATTCAGTGTGTATAAATATACCCATTTCATTATGGAGCCCAGTCAAATATTTGTTTCAGCGGTTTTCCCCCCATATAATGTAAATTGCTGCAAGCTGTTGCACTTGGAAAATGTTTTTTCATAATGCTTTTCTGCCTTCACATAAATCACAGCTAAATGTTGCATTCAAATGACTACAGACAGGCAATTTATTCTTGGCTTCCCTCGTCCCCCTTGAGTGAGGTTTTGTGGCGAAAGGGTCGCTTCGGTTTTTGATAGCCACTGTCATTATTTGTTGACAGTTGTTCATCAACGTTTCCAAATTTTATTGTGTTCTCCTGAAATGATTCCTTGGTTTTGACCGCTTTCGAATGAAGTGAGGGGGTGAAAACATGTCAAGAATTAGGCCACTGTGACGCAGTGAGCACATTTACATGACATCCTCTTTTATGGTGAGTTTAAGAGGAATTCTTAAAATAACCATCCTTGCGGGTTTCCATGAATCTTGCTTAACTCATTTAAATATCAATAACATTTTAACGAGAGTTTTCTGTTCTTCTTTCGTTGCTCATATTTGGTTTCCACTCTGCTTTGTGTAACCAGAACCAGAGATCTGCAATGGCCGCTTATATCGACAGTGACATTTTTATTCCCTTTACAAAAGAGGATAACTTTAATAATATATCATCTGCAGTAAGAAGATCCAGTGGTCAAAGTGTAGTTGTCTAATCACAGAAAACCACGGCTGTCCAGTGCAGTGTGAGTTAGTGCTGCTGCTGCTGAGCTGCTCTGTGTCAGCTTTAACTGGATCTCAGTGGGGTTTGCTAACCGTCTGGCTCAGCGCATAAGTGGCTCTGAGTCACCCCACCAGGAGATTTTGGGGAAATCTGTCAGCAGTGAAAATCAGAGTTAATCCTGCAAAAATCTGTGTCTTACTCGCCAGTTAACCGGTGTTCTCTGTGATAATAACAATGTAGAGCAGCAGTGCAGTGGTGAAGTAAAGCGGTCCCTCCTGCTAATATTAACCCTGATACAAACTGCAGTTGGGAAGAGACCATCATGTCAGCTTCCCAATCATATATGTGAGATTTAAACACACTCACATAAAACAATGTTGCTTTTGAAGTCGTTATCTGAATCATGTCATGGTGAGTAGCATTTTGAATAAGTTCAGCAACAGTCACAACTCATAAAATGATGAGATTTCAGAAACAAAAGTAAATACCAAAAATTAATCCACACAGAAACATGAAAACTGGAATAAAATTTCAAGCTGTGAGATTTAACGGTTAAAGGCCCCTTCCAAATGCAACACGCAAATATCAACTGAATTTCGAGACAACCTGGACAGCGAATGAATGAGCGTTTACATCCACTATTGTTTTACATAAACAAGAGGTGGTGCTGGTTTTCCTGCTGCGTGCCAATAAACACTTGTAATGAACACCTGCAATAGATGAGGGTGAAATGTGAGTGATTAAAAATCAAACTGTGAAATCTATGTACGGGCAAACATGATAAAGTCTCCATCTCAGTCCATCATCAGCCTCTACGCAAAGATGTTTTCATCTTTTGGTATTTCAGTATCATCAGTTCACCTTTAGGTCAGGTACTTCATCCATCTCCTTACAGCATGTTCGTGGTCTACTTGGTTGGATTTTTTTTTTTTTTTTTTAATCAACCTGCCAACTTCACCACCTGAGAAAACATTTGTTTGTCTTTTCAAAATGCACATAAAATTGGATGAATGGAAACGGACTTCCTGGATCTCCAGTAAAAGGTCAGCATAAGGAAGTTGAGTGCAGCATTCAGTCTGATTAACACACAAAGTCCACAGGACTTAAAACGCACAAAAATAAAATTAAATATCTGGCCATTAAATACGGCTAGTACACTGAGAAACTCGATTAGCATTCAACTGATGATGGAAAAAACTAACGACCAATCACATAATAATAAAAATCATATGCAGACATAACACTCCAACAGTACCAACTAGCAAGTGCATAAAATGTGACCGTCAGTATTTGTGGATGTAAATCAATTAAGCGACAGCTGCCACAGAAGCTACAATTTTTCTTCTGTACATCTTCTACTTTTTCACATGTTTGAGCTCCACTGGAGAGTCGCTTAGTGGCAATTTCAGCATTACCAATGACAAATATGTTCAATAAATAAATGGTTGTGGTGCATATGTGATAGTTTGTGATTATTCTTAAGTTCACCGCCCAAGTTCCTAAGTTTTTTGGGTTTTTTTTTAGGAAGCACAGTTCCTGGACCAGGTCCCTGGAACATGCCAGTTACTAGAGACTTGTTGGGGGATGTGAAATGTTGTCAGAGGTCCCAGAATTTGTAGCCACTCCCCACGCTGCTCATTGGAAAGTGCCAAACTTGTTGCAGCCCTCAAAACAGCTTTTGGATATATGACAATGAAGGAAAGCAAGGAAAATCTGATTAGATTAATTTCTGAAGATTATACTGATGAATCTTGATTCAGTTTTTCCAGGAATGTTCATGTGAATATGGTTTAAAGTTTTAAAGTGCAATGTGCATCCACAGCAGACAAGCTGCCAGCTCTATAACTAAGCGTGCATGACTATTTGGAGGGAAAATGATTTATCACTGTATTTACAATTGAATACTTTGATTGTTGAGTATTTTCCATTTAGGGTTAGGGTTAACAAATAAATAAAGAAAAAATATTTATGGAGTATTAATTTAAATATTTAGCTGCTTAATTGTTTAATAATGAGTTAAAAAAAAAAAAAAGCCAAATAGTTGTTTCAGTACCAGCCTTTGAAATTCAAAGATGTATTGCTTTTCTTTTTACTTATAAACTAATAGGACTTAACAATGATAAGTGATAACTGATATCACAGTGACTGAAGCTACAACAAGTTGTTTTAAATGGACATGCAGCAGTTTCATATTGTGCTTCCACAGAGCCGAGGCAGACCATTACTCCTCCCAATGAGGATAGTGATTTCTAAGTGCAAAATTCAGTAGTAGAATCCACAAAACACAATTGGAGCATTCCAGAAATAAGAAATCATTATATTTTTGACATGGTCCACTATGATGTGACCTTGCTGTAATAAACACTGACTATTTTAATGCACATACACAGAATGACCATTCCAATAAAACTGCTGATGGACCACAGCTCTGGTATCACATGGCACTGAAACCAGACCTCCGGCCTGAAGGCATTTAGAAATCATGTTGAGTGAAAAACAAACACATTGCTAAACCCACAACGGCTCATGTAACAGCCTCACATGAAGCTTGTGTTCAACTCAGTATCCAAATATTTCTGATTCTGATTAATTCAAATTGCATTTCTGCAGCATCATGCTTCGCATTTCTCTTGCAGAAGTTCATTTGTTGATAGTTCATCCCTTACTACGTCTAACCCGGCTGAGTCATGGATTCAGCAGATCTCCATTAATCACACTGTGACCTTCCTCTCAACCAGGCCCATCTAAAGCTCATTCATCCCCATTTGCCATGCAACTCTGCGGGTCGATAATTGGCAAAGCAAAACACAGATTAAACCCAATTTAGATGGTTTCAACTTGAAGCTTAGCAGAGACAGGCCGGCTCAGGCTGAACTGGAGTTCACTGCGCTCTGGTCCTCTCTGCCTGTCTGAGGCTGCACCAGGAGGGGACCGCAAAACCTAAATCAAACCAGTCTGTTCTCTGTTTGTGTTTGCTTGTCTGTGTGTGTGTGTGTGTGTGTGAGAGAGAGAGAGAGAAAGAGAGAGATGCAGAGAAAAAAATGTGTGTGTGTGTGTGTGTGTGTGTGTGTGTGTGTGTGTGTGTGTGTGTGTGTGTGTGTGTGTGTGTGTGTGTGTGTGTGTGTGTGTGTGTGTGTGTGTGTGTGTGTAGGCATGCAACACCGCACTTCTGTCTGCAATGCCATCACTAATAGAAACCAACTTCCAGTGTTCAAACTCCATTTGCCTCCATTAACCTATTAGCTTAAAGTTTAATTGCAGGATGTCGTAAAATGATTTGGTCT
The DNA here is from genome assembly GCF_900963305.1 of Echeneis naucrates. Lineage (NCBI taxonomy): Eukaryota > Metazoa > Chordata > Actinopteri > Carangiformes > Echeneidae > Echeneis > Echeneis naucrates. The sequence continues at coordinate 12,558,265 of NC_042511.1, forward strand.
ATGAGTAATGACAATATTTCGGCTACGTAATGGCCAGAACAAAGCAAAAGAAAGCTAAGTTAAGCAAATCCTGTTGTTTTTGTTCCTCACGGCATGTCTGGGCTGCAGCTTTGGGCCTTTACATAGCTGTGTCTGTCATATAATTGTTTACTGGCAAGGTTTTGGTTGCATGAGGGCAACATCATGGCAGGATGACAAACTAATAACTAATTTCATGGCTTTTGAGTCATTTTAAAAAGACCATCGTGAGGATCAACTTTGAAGGTCAACTGTGACTAATTTGACGGCAGGTATTCAAGGTATGGACAGTATCTAATAAAGTGGGGGGAAAAAAACAAGGGTATTAAAACAGTGACACTTAAATTCAGCTCATCAAAAATGTTTACAGAAAGAGGAGCAGGCCACATTCCTCTCTGCAGCCATGGGAGATAACCCCTAGGTGGCAGCGTACCTCCTGAAACCTCCACCACTGTAACAACATCACTCCAATTACAAAACCTCCTCAATCGTCCAGGCTTTTTATTTGCTCTGCACGGCAACGAAACTGGATGACAGTGTGTCCGAGCCCTCCATAAGTTATGATCAGCTGCCCTGGTTCTTGCTCCCGCCCTTTAAACAGCAGCTTGATAGGATCTGTGAGGCATGCTGGGCATGTATAGTGTTACTCCCATCAAAGGGGACTGAATGGAGGATGATGTGTGTACTGCCTCTGCTTAGTGGAGGCATTTCCAGCTGGCGCCAGGGCAGAGGAAACCCACTGAGACACACAACAACACACACAGACACTGGGGTCAGCCTGGATTCACCCTCCTTCTCCTCCACCACCACCGCCGCCGCCTCCTCCATGCTTCTTGGCCTCCACCGCCTCCTCTTCTGCTGCCCAAACCTACACCCCCCACATTCACTTCCCAGGCCCGATCGCCTCTCATCTGCTCTTTCTCTCTTCGTGCGCTTTCTTCTGCTTCTCATTCCACATCTCTGCTGTCTCTTTTTCTTGTTTTGCCAAACTTCTGATAAATCCACTTTGTCTAAGATCTCTCACCAGCCAACTTAAACACACATATATATATAAAAAAGATTCTGCGAATAAAGAATAAGGCTCATATATTGTCATGTGTCCAGGTCAGTGTAATAGCAAATCACACGGAGGCTTTAAGCAGCAACACGGATTTGCTCTTCATCTGCCATTGTGCAAAAAGATATAAAATTTTAAAACACTTGTTTAACTGGTGTTGAAATCTTTTATTTCACCACAAGCTTTCAACCTATGGATTCAATAACAACGTAACATTACACATAAAACATGTACATGGACGTATAAAAAGGGAGGGGGCGGCGGTAATTGGATTTTGGTTTGACTGGAGACTGAACTAGAACCAATTTGGAATTGAAAAGTATTTCTGCCGTTAAAAAGAGGAAAATTTAATACCATCGAGCACCATGAGTGCAGATAATGAACATGAATGGGAGGTGAATATAAACAACAGCATTATACTTATAGGAATATAAAATCTAGTTTATACATTTGGTAGACCAGGGGAATGTTAAAACTCAAAGCCAATTACAGACAAATGAAGTAAAACCATCGTTATAAAGTACACGTTACTTTAGCTGGGGTATTCCTCATGATGATATCTCAGTTAGCCAAGCTTAGCACAAAAACAAATATTTTTAATTTATCACTCGTTGAAATCTCTACTGGTTACTTAGCAACAATCCTTACATCCATGTGAGCCCCCAACTGAGTTGTCTTTATTTCGAGGCACCATTTGAAGACTGCTCACATCCCATTTCTGAGGCTGCTTCTTACGCAGCCAACAAATGTGTCCTCCTCCTCCTCTTTCTGAGCCATGAAGGAGCACACGGGCGGATCCTTCACGGCCCAACACGACATTCATTGTGTCATAGAATTAGAAATAACATTGCAGCAAACAGCAAACAAACAGAGGTGCGAGGATACCACTTTGTATTTCACCTCAGTTCAACAGCATAACTGCCAAAACCAAGAACCTTAAAACTTCAGGTTTCTGTGAAAAAAGTCACATCTTGTCAAACAGGAGCCGTGCTTATATTATACAGCTGGAAGGGCGGGCACAGAGAAAAACCGTCCTCAGAGCAGAACACCTTACTTTTGGCTGGAGCTCATTGGCCCACAGCAACTATGTAAACAACACCTTAGCTTCTGTGGTTTAACCGTAGCCTTATATTCCTCAAACAGATAGCAGCGTGGTGTTAGTCCTCTCATCTGTCCATCTGATAGATTGCGCATTTTCAAAAATGTCAACCTATTTCTTTAAATTTTTAAGATGTAAAAAAAGTCTTTTCTCTTCTGTAACACTGCCACAGAAGGATTTGAAGGTCATAGCTGAGTGAGCCCTGACTCGGTCCTCCTTCCAAATAGCCAGAACAAATTATAAAACCAACCTGCTATTTTACTGTCCAGATCTGTTGATGCTGTAAAGCAGGAAAATGGGGCTTGGCTGTCTTTACACAACTACTTGGGTGTTTTTACGTGATTTTCCCCCTGCCCTAAATCCAAGCCTTTTTGGCACAACATGCTATGCCTTGACCAGGCATGGGATCTGTAAATGCCCTAATAAAGATTTTTTAGCACTCTATTTAGTTCCATGCCCTGGGCCAACAGCATCTAAAGTATGTCACTCAGTAACAGTGAAGGGAAGAAAAACCCCTGAAGGCTAAACAGGGTGTAATGTAGATTTAATTAACAACCCAAGTATGGGCTCTCTCTCTCTCTCTCACACACACACACACACACACATCCAAGTATAAATACACTCACACAGTCACAGAATTTCAAAGAAGCACATGTCAAAACTAAACTAAACTAAACAAGCACACACGACTGTAGATTAATGATTTTGACGCACACGCTTCTAACAAGGCAGCACACATTTGCACAAAACACCAAGCCACACATCCCTGGGTTTTAGAGCAATGGTGTGAAAATACGTGAGTGTAAATGAGATGCAGACAGGCTCTCAGCAGTGAATCCAGCCGAGAGAAGCCGAGCGAGAGAGGGAGAGAGAAAGAGGATGTGGCTTGGCTCTGAATTGCTAAACTCAAGTTTGAGGAGATGGAAAGAAACATATTCTAAATTCTGGGCATACTGATCATCTCTGAGCACCAGAGTGTAAAAAGAGTTGGGCGTTTTCCTTCTGCTGGTCATTTGGCATTCGATATTCTTCGAAGAATATCACTCTCTGGTGTAGCTTTAATTGAGGTGAAATACTAAGTAAAAATTCAAGATTAAGAAAATGCCCTGTGAGACATTCAAGTACCGCCTCAACAATTCTTAAAAAATGTATCAGTCTGTAATTTATATCTAATGTTTATTAAATGATGAATTACTGTTAAAAACAAAGAAACTGTTAGTCTTATGGAACAATGCTTTATTTCGTGTGAGCCAGAAAGAAAGGTAGTCGTAAAGTAACAAAGGGTTATTTGTAATTCCTCCGAATGTATCACTTTACTTAAGAAAAGACAGAAAATGTTGATAATGAGTGATCAATCAGTGATTATTAGCCAGTGCCAGCTGATGCAGACGAATGACTCATGAGGAGCCATTTCAGTCGCTCACTTTGCCATTCAGATTCAGATACCAGCCTGTGATTTGCATGAAGAATGAATCGATTGGTCTTTTGGCAAAAAAAAATTAATCATTACCAAAATAGTTGTTAATTCATAGTTATTACTCAGATCCGTATTTTGTACATGTTTTTGTTGAGTGTTTCTCTTATGTTCTTTTGGAATATTTGATTATTACTGTCAAGGCATTAAGACGTCAACAACATTTTAACTTTGCAGCTGGTTGAGTTAATAAAACTTTATTTATTTATTTTGATTTTTTTGTTGCGAGACAACAGAAGTCGTGATCCATCGTATTTATGTTTATCTCTCCACTGTCTCACGATTTACATTACTCTACCGATTAATGTCATAAAATCCCTTGTCCAGCACAATGAGGTAGTCACATTACATCTACCAACTGGAATGCAAATGTACCACTGACTCATTCAACAAAATGAGAACTGTAGGCTTCTTTATTTATTTATTCATTTTTCTTTTTCAGCATTTTTAATTGCTGGTTTTGTTACTTTTAGTTAAAGAAAGGATCTGAGCACACCCACCAACTCCAGATGAATGTGGGGGAGTGAGAAATTCATATAAGTAAATAGGTTTTCCTGTGGTGAAGTCCCGAGAGCGGGTAGGGGAAAATATCAGGTGCCACCACTCCAAAAGTGTTCATATGTTTATTAGCAATTTGAACGTTTTCAAACTCAGCAATTCTTGACAACTACAGTTTGTTACTTCACCTAAAAACACACGATGAGCTTATGTGCTACGTACTAAAATTTAACTATGGATGGTTTTCTAATTGTACAAAATAACCGTACACTTCCTGCAGCCAATATTAATAATAACTAAATTGAATAATACAGATAAAAAAAATCATGAAGGGATTTGTTAAATCCAGACACAAATACTGTATTTGTCTGTGATTCTTTGAGTCTGCTCATTAGAGATGATCAAATCAGATCCAGCTCAGCGGGGCTCAGGGCACTCAACACTTCAGTCATTTATTTCTGTTCAGTCGGTGACATCAGAGCAGATGGGTCTGATGTAAATGTTTGGCACGTAAACCCGGGGGACAAGCTGTGCTGTGATTTCACATTCCTCCTCATCACATGCAGACTGCTGTTTCAAAGTAGGATATCCACCATTTCGAGCAGAGGCAAAGAAAAATGTTCAGTTAGACAAGTTAAAAAGCCCTGACCAGGCTGTGGCTGTTTTTGGAGCAGGAACTTCACACGATTGTTTAATCACTTCGAAATAACAGTGCTTACATTATTTGATTACTATTCAAAAGACACCAAAAAATAATATACACACAAATAGTGAGTTCATTAAATAAATAGGAATGTTTGTTCAGGTCATACCTTCTAAGCACTAATTACATCCCTTGCATTTTTAAAACAGCTACGTTCATATAAGGAACATGATGAGCTAACTGGTGATAATTACAGTGTATATGTTAATATAGAGTAATTACAGGAACACCAGAAATAAAATTGGATGAACATAATTAGCTAGATTTTACAATCAGGAACATTTGGAATTACTGAAACGTAGAGGTTTCTTGCCTTTCATCCATAATTACAGTAGACCACAGGATTCTTCAAATATGCAGTGTCTTGGGAAACTATTATAGCCACTCAGCTAGCTGGACACTGGACACTTGGAAACTTTTGGCTATTTGCTCCACACACAATAACCCAAGGACATTTTTTTTACACATTTCTGATGATTTGATGTTTCCAAAGCTGCCATGTGAGTATGATTTCAGACTGCACTTTCAGCAGACTTCAATTTCACCGAAACATAATGAGCAGTTCTGAGACGATGCGACGTAGAATCAACTCATTTCATCGTTTCATCGAATATTAAAATGGACATTTTTAGCTCTTTATCTTAATGGCAAGAGAGTGAGCACATTCACGGAGTATTTCCTACCTTCCTATCGAAGAAGAAATTAATAGATAGGTGAGATAACAAGGTGGCATAATGAGGAATAACTTGGAGTCTCATTTAAAAAAAAAAAAAAAAACTTGCTATTTTAACTTCCCACTCTGAGCTCTCACTTTGCTTTGCTTTCTCAGACAAGAGTGCACATCATACATTGTATGCACACAAAGACACACACGATGTGAGTGTAAATGTGGATTTACAGTATATTTACATGAGTGTACACATGCAGACACAGAGCGCGGTTGGAGTTTTCCCATGACTCAGTAACACTGTAAAAGTCAGACACATTCTCCAACATTTTTATGACATTCCTGCCTCTAACCACAACACAAAAACACACACATACACACACATACACTCCTGCAGTTGGGTCTTAGCTTACATTAAATATTAACAGAATATAAGCTGATATAAGCTTATAGCAGATATAAGCTGAAATTGATTAAGTTGTGGTCAATAGAGTGTCTTAGTTACATACAAACATACACACAGACACGCGCACACACACACACATCAGTAACCGATGGTACGTACGGTCCCACCATCATTTCCATCTTTGCATTTCCTTCAGACCCTTCACTTCTCTCCCTCCATCTCTCCTTTCGGGAGCTCGCTGCCTTGTTTGGCCACCTCAGCCTCTTTCAGAGCACTGATGACTGGCAACCATGGTGATGGCAGCTCAGATCCAGGCCTCTTCACCTGGTTGAGGTGGCTGAGAGCAGCGTACAACCCAGTGTCAGTGCTACCATGGGCCCCTGGATCCTGCTGCTGCTGCTGCTGCTGCTGCTCAGTGTAGTACATCTCCAGAGCTGCCGGGGTGCAGTGCTTCTGCTGCGTCGGGCGAAAAACAAGATTTCTTTAATTGGCACACTGTTCCAATTCTAATGACACAGAAAAAGTCTTCAACAGAAGGTCAATGCCGATGAAACTTGAGGGCAGAGAGGTGAAATCATGAAATGCAGATTAGCATTAAACAGCAGTTCCCGTGGAAGCTTTTGTATGCAGAAAGACTTTACTGTGTTCTGGTCTATGTGTGGGTCTAAATGTGAAAAAGGGTTTTAAAAAAAAAAAAAAAAATAGCGAAGTAATTAAAAATGATTTCAGTAGCAGCCACTTATGTATTTTATTTGCTGAGGTGTGAATAGAAATGGGTGACTATGGCCCGTCTACAGAGCGTTCTCATTTTTCTGTGAGAAGAACATAGAGGTCTTAATGTAATGGGTCGTGGGTCTTTCTGAAGAGAAGAAGATCCTGAAAAGAAATTTTAGCCCTGCGCAGGAGGCAAGAAAGAAGAGAGGTAAAATCTACGATAAGTAAATCAAAACTCATGTCCAGCTTCTCCTCAAGTACATCTCATGGTGTTTATCAGCAGATGAAGTTTATCAGGGACATTTTTAAGTAAGTATTGTAAGTATTTGAAAGTACAGCTGGTTGAAAAATATCCAAGTTGAAGAATGAACTCTGAAGCTCAGGTCTGAAAAACACAGGGATGCATAGCAATGTGGGAAACCACTAAGAAAAGGAAACCGTAGAGCACCTGTCCAAAATACGCAGAGAACAAAACAGAAGGAGATGTTATTATGGACTTGTAACTTGCTTGTTTTTTCCAGCTTTGTTAAATGTGACAAAAAGCAAGCAGCAAATTGTTTGTATTCCAGTTCTTTAAAGATTGATATTGTAGGCTTTAAAATGAATTTGATGGAAAAATTAACACTGGTTTCATGTCTTTACAACTTTCACCGATATAAAATGTCGCAGAATTCCACCACCTTCACAGAAACCTGGGCTATTAAGTCTCGACTGTAAAGTCAAAGAGGCAATAGAAACAAGCAGATTTTTATCTGAGACCTGTTTCAACTCTCTACTGGGGGAAACAAGTGAGAACAAATGTTAGTGTGATGGTCAAAGTAAGTTTTTCTTCAATAATCTGCTCAGCAAACGTTTCTACAAATCAGATCAAAGGAGTGAAAATGCCTTCTGACAACGGGGGTTTTCTTCATCCTCATGAACAGATGTAGTTAAAGACTTACAGTAGCCTACTAACACACCATGGTTACCAGCCCTGTTTTCACTTACGGAAAAAGCATCCTTTGGAAGAATATTTAGAAAGCAAAGTTGACGTGTTTTTGAAGTGAGGCCGTGCCGCATGAGACCACTTGGTTAGATTAGATCAAGCAGCCTGTTAATTCGATATTTTGGAAGGAACACAGTTTGTTGTGCCAACCTCACGAGCACAACCCCTCGGAGGATCCACTATCTGACCTTCACTCACAGTGAGGAGCCGAGCCCCTCAAAAGCACAGCGGTGACTGCGCCACCCTCCGTCCTCACTCCTCTTTTTATGTCTCCAACAACACATTAACAGGAAAAAATGCTGAAAGCAACTGTAACCGACAAAAACTTCAAAAGCCTTGCCGGAAGGTCCACCCTCCCCCTTTCCCTTCCTTGTTTCCCCCCTCACTGTTAAACCTTTAATCACAGTTTAGTCACGCTCAGCCCTAATTAAAGACCCCTCCAATTCACAGGCAGGTGTCCCGGTCTTTGCCTGAGCAGAAAGCAAGCTCCCTCTCCCTCTTCGTCTCCCGAGCTCTCATTTTCCTCTGCAGGATAGGCTCTTTAACTAATGTGCAGCAGCTCTGGCTTAGTACATGATGCCCCCAAGGTGCCATTTGGGGATAATGAGTTTGGGTCTCCATATCCAGTTTCCAGAGAATCCTCCTGAAGTGAGTGATTTGCTGGCTCGCCAAGAAACAGGACATCAGATGATTTTGAGTTGTTGTCGCACAGTCAACTTCGGCCTTCACTATGCAAAAAGAGGACTGATTTTTGAGGATTGCACTCTGATGGGAGCAGCTCTTGTTTGTCTCTGATTAACTGCAGGAAGACACTGAAGCATGAAGATATTCATATTTCCTTTGTCCATGTAAATACACAAATGGATAAAACTAAATGAATGAATGGCCTGTGTATCTGTGTGCATGTGTGTGCGAGCCTACCCTCAGGATAAAGCCCACTGGACAGGTAAGTTGGTCGTACCACATGGCTTTGTACATGAGCAGGAGGAGCAGGCTGGTCAAGAAGGCCAGTGTGATGAGGATCAGACCTGTGATCTAACCAACAACACAGACATGAACTCATACACACGTACTATACACACCTGTGAGAAACATTTATGCCCACACTACGCTACAGATGAAATCGCATCCGTGACCTTTCACGTGTACTGAGCATGTACAAATTGGTGTAAGAGAGGAGATAGATTGTCTACTCTGTAGCTGGTTGCTTACACAAATCATTTCGGGGAGTTTTTGTTTTAAAATAAAGACTTTAACTGAACAACAGCTGCCAGCCAACACAGAAAGCTCAGCAACATGTGTAATTTGTTATTGAAGTGACTTTAATCACTGGTGGTGGAAACTGATTGTACCCAATGAGGGAGCGACTGTGAGGGTCTACGTCTTCCAAAGGTCCAAAGGTCTCCATATTTTCCTGCTGAGACTACAACACAGCGCTGCAGTTTTCAAACTAGCAGTAGTTAGTACACTACGCTCTGGAGTCATGTGGACACGGTGAGTGCCATGGTGAAGCTCACTGATGTGCAGGAAGCTGTATGGCGCAGAGAAGATATGGCAGCTTAAAGGTTAAGGCACGTTAAACTTGTTAATGGGATAGTTTCAATGATGGCTTTAGCCTTTTCATTGCTTGAACAAGAAATGATATTCAAATGATGCCAGAGCCGTCATTATACAGCCATGCTTGTTACTGTACCTTGGCTTTCTCTGAAACATCGCTGTAGAAGTTGATATTCAGTTTCTTGATGTTTGGCACGTACAGCTTGTTCTTCTTCTGCTGCAGCTGGTACTGTGTTGATGTCCTCACAGTAATCTGAGAAAGAAACAATGATCTCTCACTGTGACTCTCCTGGAGAAAAAAAAACACTCGGACTTCCAAATCAGCAATTATTTGGTTATCTGGCGAAAACACGGCTCAGCTGCTCTTGAAATGTGAGTGCATAATTTACAAAAGCAGCCAGTTTCAGCTGATGCCTTAAAAAACAGATTCGAGAGCCACAGTGTTTTTTTATGTTGATGGTTTAACACAGTTGAACATCCTGTGCTGCTGAGTACATCATCCAGCCAAAATATGATTCTTTCTTTTTGCATTATGCATTCAATGAAATGCTTACGTCGCACAAGCTGGTGCCAAGGTTTTAACCCCAGAAGAAGAAAAAGAAGGTAAATACAGCTGCCTTGGTGTTGGGACTGATGCCGGAAAGGTAAGTACACCCACATTAATTCAGTGGTTGGTGTCCAGACATATTCTGCAGTGACGTGAAATCCTCAGGCTATTTCTGTAATGCTGGAACGCATTGTTTATTTTTTGTGGCTGTTGTGCAACTTAGAAACGGTATTTCAGAGTAGAACAAACATGAGTGGGCAGGCGCATAAAAATACACTTTATAGGCTTAGTACTTACCTTGTCTGCGAACGACTCCTGGAGCTGGTTGACCTCCAGGGGTGTGATGAGGGGGATGTTATCAAAGCCGTCATCTGCAGATGGCTGCTTCTCCAGCTTTTCAGACAGATTACTGCCCAGCTTCACCATTGCTCCTCAGCTGCCTGAAAATGCCTGGTTGGATCTGAAAAGCAGGAATGGACAGCTCAAATCAGTCTGACTCAGACTGTGTGCTGTAACCAAATGTGACAGTGCGGCTTGTAGTTTGAACCAAGGATCCTGCCAAGAAAGCGATGACAGTGTGATGTGTAAAAGCAGGACATGGTGGGAATAATACATCAAATCAAAGGAAGTCAGCTTTCAGCCATGGCAGGAAAAGATGCTCTGAAGATGGAAACTGGTATTTTTCTGGCTGAAATATCTCAACAACTCTATGCATTGCTGTGATATTTTGTGCAGACATTCATGGTGCCCAAAGGATGAACCCCTCTGACTTTTCCTTTTGCAACACAGGCAAGTCACAATCCAACCAGTCTTGCACTTTAGTCTGCGAGCAGAAGCCTGAATTAGTGACTTCTCCATTTTCCTCAGCTCGGCTTTGTCTTAAGCGCTCATTGGAAATGTTAGCATGTTACCATGCTTCAGTGACATGGTGAACATGGCTGACATTATATATACATTACCACTAAGCAGGAGCTTTGCAGCATTTGTCACTGTGTATATGTTAGTTGATTGAGTTATTGAGTTCAGGGCAATAAGAGTGTGCCTAATAATGGCATAAAACTTTATCTTTACACAGCTTAAATCAAAGAGATGCAGTGCTGTAGTTAGGGATCTTTAGAGGTGCAGAGAGATTCATTTTTTTTTATGTGTAAACACAGCAAAGTGAGCTTTTTTTGTCTTTCTTCAGTCTTTATGCTAAGCTAAGCTCACAGGCTGCTAGTTTCAGCCACATATTGACTATGAGTGTTATCCAAGTGTCAACAAAACAGAAAACCGCCGGACTTTGAGCTGTGGCTTTAATAATGACCCAGGGACTAATTCAGTGTAGTCATGGACAGCAGAAATATAATTACGTAGTTTGAAGTGGAGGCGTTTTGAAATAACTACAGACTTCTGCGCTTGCAGCGATTCTCACAGGGAAGTCTGCTGTCCTCCGGTTTGTCAAGCCCATCAGTCTATAATAAACATGTTTCATAAGTGCTGTGCATGATTCATCTTGTATAACTCAGCCCCATCTCCTCCACCAGGGTGTTAACTCTAATGTTTATAATCAGCATTGGAATACAAATCAGCCAGCACCAGCACGGCCCTGAATGCCTCCCTGCTCCGATAAAGCTGCGTTTTGTCTCCACGATCAAATGTTAATCTGAAAGTGGAGGGAAGAGGTGAGCAGCCACTTATCTCATTCACACAGTGCAACACAACACCTTCCCCCAGCCAAAGACCCCACAGGCCCGCTGACGCCAGTGACTCACAATGGCGATACGCACACTAGGAGGCTAAGAGTTACAGCTTTTATGCTGCAGGAGAACTCCCCATTGCACAGGAAACGTGTTTTTGATAAAGAAGACGCAGGATCATTAACAAAGGCCACGAGACACATGTACTGTGGGCGACTAATCTGGAAAAGATGGACATATATACAGTATGCACGCTGTCGTCAAGAGGAAACCTTGTGTAAAAATAATATTGGTGATTTTGAAGTATAATTTGTCTGTCGTCCAATAATCACTCCATTACCCGGAGTTGTTGAAGTGCCGACCTACAAACCAATTGATTAAGGATAAAAGTACAAATTAATCACCTCTACTACATACTGTCTACAGGACAGAGCTGGTTACAATGTTGATTTAATTTAAGGAATATTACTCGTGGAATACAGACAAGACTGAATTGTCTTTCTTGCGTGTGCATGTGGTGAGTGGGTGGTCCAAATGGTCATCTGTGCTGACCACCATCTTTCCTCCCCACATTTGGAGGGAAATGTTGGCACGATGAATCATCCTGCATCTGTGATTAACAAATGAGGCGAGCGTTGCTGTCAAAACACCCGGCGCTCCCACAAGCTGACAGGAAGCAGGTCCAGCAAGTGGAGGAGCTGCAGATGACATCTTTTTATGCACAGCCACCACTTTTCAATCGAAATCCATTCCCCATTAAAGACTGGTGATATCACGGTGAAGGCATGACCTCACATCTTAATTCGTCATTGACACAGTCAGGTGCACCCCCCGAACAGACCAGGTGGTGAAGATGCAGCTTTCTGAAGGCGAATTCTTGCTGTGTTAAGAATTGGACGGAGCCAACTGATTCCGCAGCCTCTGCTTCTCAAGTTCTTCAGGGTTCACTGGCCATGCATATCTCGACTTGCTGCATTGAATACTGCTGCAACAAGACACACAGACTGTGCAGCCAGAATGATGGAGCAGAGACTTATGAAGGAGATGAAAGGCTGACAAAACTAAATCTTTGTGCATTTTGTTGCTCTGAATTAAGTGTTACCATGTCCATTTTTAAAACAGGTTACTTGGATGATGTCTCAAACTGCCTATTTCCTGCATTGTTTTTTGAACTTAGCTGCCAGCCTCAAGACATAAATCAAAACACAGCATTCACACTATCAGCTCCTGTAACGTGGAGGTGTAGCGCAAATTACAAAGCCATTCATGCTGTCACACACACACACACACACACACACACACACACACACACACACACAGCACCATGATAAATGTGGGATGCTTTGTCCCATTTCTTTTCTCCAAAGCGGATGAGAACCTGTGAACTCTCCCTGTCCTTAATCCTTCAGCCCTTCACATGAAGAAACATCTATCTGTCTGTGGAGCAGCGGAATATTCAGCGGGTGGCTGCAGACCGGTGTGACCGCAGAGAGGCACCGCGGAGCGGGCAGAGGAAACTTACTGTGGCGGCTCCGGGAGCTGTCTCCGTGCGTGTGTCCGTCCGGTCAGCCTCCGGATGGGATCGGACTCGGTGTGAGAGCCGGTTGCCGTGGTGATGCGTGACTCACTGCAGGACCGCGCATGTGATGGAGCCCGGAGCGGCTCCGTCCTCCGGAGGGAAGCTGGCAGCTCCGTGTGAACGCGCATCCCAAAACTCTGCCGATCAGGATGTTGCGTGTTTGTCTGCTGGGGGGGGAAGAAACAAAACGAAACAAAACAACACAGTCATATCTGAGTGTTGGTCATCAACACAGTGCGGGTTTCCTCTCTGACTGCGAAGAGTCGGAAAGAGTGTATTTCTGCTGGAGTGTGTTTACAGCAAATTTAATACACTCACATGCACACACACACACACACACAATACTGAAAATACACGACAACGACTCATTCTGTATTTAAAATAAGTTAGGGACAAACTTAGGGACAAATATTAACCCTTTAATTTCTCAATTTTCTTCAATCACAGTGAGTTTTGTGCCAATCCTGGACTCCAGTGGCAGCTTTGATATTTCCATTTACTTTCTGCTTACACTCCACAATTTCTTTTTTCTGTTTTGTTGTACGGCATCAGTTTATAAATAGGCTACATTAATACAAAGTGCATCACCAGTTATTATATATTTATATCCCACTGCTTACTCAGGAAAGAGTTGTCCATGAAGGTTAAGCCTTATCATACATATGATTAACTTATGAAATAATAATACTTTAAATAAAGTGGCATTAACCTCATTGACATTAAACTTTTGCTGACATGCTGGTGTAGTAAGCCATGATACAACTTTCTAAAAGGGTTTTAAATAACTTAAGTAGGATGTACTTAATGCTGTGATTTAAAATAGACTATTTTTACTCTGACGGAGTGCATCTTTTACTCAAGTTAGATGACATTCAGTCACCCTAACATGTAAGTTTACTGAAATATCCCACCCAAGCTGTGGTGATTTGTAATGGTCAAAGTTTCAGGTAAAAAGGAAATACTCTTCGTGAGTGTCTGTGAATAATTTTACATACATCTCACCAGACTGTGAGAGAAAGTTCTCCAGCTTAACAACAACAGTTGATAATGATAGACAGGAGGTCAAAGGTCAGCAGAAGAGAGGTGTAGCTCAGTATTTTCTTTGACCTAGAAAAAGATGCCCTGACCTGAATGACATGTTGAAGCGTTTGTATATTTCTGGGGTTATATGTCTTGAACCAAAAGTCTCATTGTGATGATGAGGAGGAGGTGAGAAATAGTCAGAGGTGCAAGTCAAAGACAGAGCTGTTTGTGTGCGTGTGACACAGGCCTGTGTGTGAGAGAGAGAAAGGAGAGAGCTCTGCGTCGGAGAATGAGTGGGAAGCAGGAGCCAGACTCGCCGGCAGATTTAGACCAACCTTTTCATGGAAAGAGGACTCACGCTGTTTTCCTCTTTGGCTGTGCCTGACTGTATGAATTCATTATGCCTTTAGGGGAGCACTCGTCCAAAAATCAGCACTGAACCCCCGCGCCCCCCTGCCAACCCATCAATTGGGCCTACATTTATTATTTTGACCTTTCCTTTGCGGGGGAGAGACATCAAAGTGGATCCTCGACTTGTTCCTCTGTGAGGAGACGGAGGTGTCATCCTCACAGTGTGAGAGGCAGACTGCTGGCCTGCACTGGTTTTGTTGTCACTGAAGAAGAGAGACAGAGTCTGGGTCAACATAATTAAAACGAGAATCAATTAGGCCGCAGTGGATGAAGGGAAAACTGCGTAAAAGGAGGCATGTTAATATGTGTGGGCATGCATGTGCTTACTTGTGTGTGACTGTGTCTAAAAGCCTTCTGACGTCCTGTTAATTTGTTCTTCTTGAGATCGAGTCTCTCTTTAAAACTCATCGCATTTTCACACATACCAATTGAGGAAAACAAGATTTCTATGTATCGGAAATTGTGCTTTCTATAATCACAATTAAATACAGTTAGTTCTACTTGTACACTTTGTATAACAGTTTGTAACCGATGTATATTTTTATTTCACAAAAATATGTTTTGGATTATAATAATAATGTAATTCTTCTTTATATTAAAAACGAAACAACGACAAATTAAACTTTAGTTTTGTTCTAAATAAAGTGCAAACTATGTGGAAAAGCTGATTATCAACCGAAGTTTTACAGTTATTAGATCAAGAACAGAAGCTGTCATGTATCTAAAGTACAAAAAAATTATTCTTTTCAAATTTTTATCAACCAATAAAATTAACTGAGCTCACTAATAAAAAAAAATTATTTTGATGTAATATCAAACATTTACATTCAGAGACAGATTTATGAATTTAGACTGAGGAGGCATTAACACACAACTAAAAGCCTCTCTCGTTTTATTTGAGGCAGAGCTGAGCTGATGTGTTAAAAAAAAAAAAATCAAAAAAGAACAGGCGTTGGTTTTCACAGTGAATAATAAAGACACAGTCCTTCCTTGTGTCCCCAGTATTTTCTCACAGCCATTAATTTAATATGAAATAAACTTTTAATATGGTGCTAAAGTGACAAGCATCTCTAAAACATAGCAATTTTTTTTTATATATATATATTTCAGTTTGATGGAGGGGTAAATTAGTTTGGTTACGGTGAATCTCACATTGTGGTTTTACTTGTTTTACTCAAAAGTTACCCACAGATTTTCACCTCTATGTCACACAACTCAGATAGCTTATTATCAAAATACCCAGCGTTCATGGACTTTGGACACACTGACAGCAGCTCATGCAACAGAAAAAGGTTAGAGACACAAAAAAGCGAAACAAAACTAAATATTACAGTTGCTCCCAAATGGTTATTTTCAGGTCACTTCTGTAAATGATGGTGAAGATTAGTATAAATCTGTGGGATCTAAGGTACAAACATTCATACTGTGGGATAAAACTCAAGACGTTCTTTACTCTGCTCAGGTTTCTTCTGTCACCCATCCTTCAATCCTCTTTAATTCCACAAAGCACTGATCGTCACGTCTTCCCTCCTGGACGGAGAGTTCGTCTTCTAGACAGCATCGCCCTCTCCCAACAGAACAGTTTAACCTTTCCTTGCGCTCAAAAAATATGTCTCTCTCCTCTGGCTTCACTCCTCGTCCCATCGTGACAGCCTACTAAAAGCACACTAAGGCTTTTAGCTTTTCCAATTTTATGCCATTCGGGCTGATTTTGAAGCAGCCAGCACATAAATATGAATGAGCTAAATGGCTGAAAAGTAATAAACGTGCTTTAATGGATTAAGAATTATTAGCAGTTATAGGTTTTTCCAGGACAGGCCAAGTGGTCAATAATCCTCTGTATTTTTTATCAGTGCATTTCTTGGAAAGTTTGGAAACCATAATTGTGGGCGAGGGATCCAAAATAACACAAAAATCACATTATGTATGGGTGTGAAAACTCAGTCGAACTACTCAATAGTATGAGCTGCCTGTGAAAATCCTAAATAATATATTCATGTAGCAGAAATGACTTTCTGTGCACTTTTTAAGTATAACTTAACTTAACAAACTTTTTTAAGTATAAATTTCCTCGGGCAAAGTGCAAAAATTGTCAAATTGATTTGATTAGTGTCAACTGCTTTACCAACAGAGCCATCTAGTGTCGGTCTATCTAAATGACAGCTCCTGCGGCCCAGCAGGCAGGTCCAGCTTGTGCCGTGTGTGTCCTATTGAGCCGTCAGTTCACAGAGAGCAGATAAGTTTGTCTAAGTTTATCTTTGAGGGTTAACACAACTCTTCCACTTTAGAAAACCATTTATTAAACTCTGAGACACATGAAAAGATTATGCTTTGGGGATTGATGGTTTTCAACATCTATGGGAGGGTATTTAAAAATATTTTGACATCTCTTAATTTGTAGGAACTGAATTTACAAAGCAGATAATAATGAATCATCATCATCTGGCTCACATAAAATCCAACTGAGCTGTTTGACCGTATTTGTTCAATGTTTTTAATTTAAGGAAGTTGGAAAAGACATTAGCACTGTTAATAAATATGAAGAAATTTTTATCAAACAGGGTCATTTTAATTATTTGATAGAAAAAAAAGTGAAAATTAAAAATAAAAAAAGCTGAGGGCATAATGGCCGTACTTTTGAGAATCCTGAATTCTGCTGTGGCCTCACTTGGTGTTAAGATGCTTAAAAGGATCAAAGGGTTAGGGAAAAAAAAAATATTTCTTTTTGGAAACAGGACATTTATAGGAAATGGAAATCATTTTAAAGGTTAAACTAAAGCAAGTTGGCTGATGCTTTTGATCCTGTTTTTTTTTTTCTTTGTTTGTTTGTTTGTTTGGGGTTTTTTTTTTAAGTTCTGAGTCTTTTTGAAACAAAGAGGAATGGTCACCAAAACGTGATAGACAGCGTGACCTGCAATTTCATTACTCACTTTGAATGTAATTAAGACATAATTCATGAATGCACAGAATTAATTAATTACTCACTCAACGGAATGAAGTCAGAAAAGATAAGAATGTCAAATATTCATTTACTCTAATGTCTGCTGTTCGCCTGATCTAAAATGAGTACATTTGTTTTGCTTCATTAATTTCTACTAATTGTGCTTATTGGGTGAACAAATCTCAAATCAGCAGTTGAGCGCTCTGGGACCATGATAATATTTTTTGGCCTATGATGACCTGATACACACATGTAATGTGTTGATAAAGAGAGGGAACAGTGACTCCACTATTTTATGAATCCCAAAACAGGGTAAATGTCACATCATGAGAGCGATAATTAGACAGGTTGAAATTATAAGTACAACTTCTGTCAGAATGTAACTTGTGCATACAGCTGTAAATGCTCTTAAATGCCAGCAAGTCTGTTAATACTAATGTTTGGGTAATTTAATTGGTAAGTTTAAATATAATTGTGTGTTTCTGAAAACATGGCAAATAAATAATTCTTTAAAGCAAGAAGTAGTTATAGGAATTGTGTAGATGTTGTGTGGTAAAACCTAGACATAACCTGGACTTTCAAACGACACAACATCACCAATGCCACAGTGCCATCTCTGTCTTTGGCCGAAAACTGACTGGTTTTTAACTAATAAAAAAATGGCCAAACCATTGCATCAGGTAAAATGTGAAAACATAATGCAAAGATATCATTTAGGACCAACACAATCATGAAGTGAACTCTTCAGTCCCTCAGTGGACACATTACTTTCGACACAGACAAACAAACATGAAAGCTGAGGGCTTTGTTGTGCACCATGGGGCACGCTTACACGCTCTGCAATTATGCCTGATCACACATTAAACCACAGGTGAATTTCAGTCAAAGGTGTTAATAAACACGATAAAAATGTCAACACATGATGCAACCACTTCTCCCTGGATCAGGCAACAACAATTTACTCGTCATGGATGTGGAAAGTGCAGTCGCTATTCTGATGGAAATGAGACTGATGAAAAATATATTACTAAAAGGAGGAAAAAAAACAAAACAAGAGCATCTTTGGCAACAAAATCATAAAGTTAATATTGGATTAATAATTTGAACGTCCATAAAAGGACATGAGGAACAAATACAAACTGATTTCAATAGTCAATCTGCTAAACTGGCTGAACACAATAGGTGCTTTGAAACTGCTGTGGCACCATCTGGTGTACCTTTCTTAATATTCCAACTCTATTAGATCAACAACATAATGGGAAAATATCCACATCCATTCACCTGTCCCAGTTTGTAAAGATTCTCAAAGCCAGCTGTGGTTTTGACACAGTTAAAGCCACCAAAGGTTGAGCCTCCTACTCAGTCAGTCTTTCCAGAGTGACTTCTGTGTGTGTCAAGATCCCGAGGCTGCACGTTACAAATCACTTGCACTTGTGACTGAGCAGTGACACTGTGATCTTTTCTGCTGACAGATGTGCAGATTGGGCAAGGACAACGTACACAAGTAGACCACAACCTGGCTGACTGTGTTCACCTCCCCTCTGATCTTTGTGCCTTGGGGTGTGGGCCATACTGAAGTCAGCAGCTTCCACTAAATATCCTTTAATATCGTGCTGCAACACCGCAGCTGAAGTAAACAGGAGACAGTAAACAGTAGCTGCCTTATTCGAGATGCAAGAGACAAAATTTACAGAGCAGTTAATATTGGCTATGGCTCCATAAAAATCTTAAGGAAAGTGTGGTGAACTGGCCTTTTGTTGGCGTTTGTGGAGAAAGTGTGATGACGTAAAGGAGTCAAGCATTAAAACAAGTCTAGCTGCACGTTTCAGATGAACAATGACCTGTGGATTCTTGGGCTCTAATCACTGAGTCAAACTGGTCCAGTTAAATATTTCAACTGAGTAATCAACTTAAATATTCAACAACTTCAGTGACAAAATCTTATCAAACATTTCAGTTTGCCAGAGTCCAATGTGAGATATTCAAATTGCTACTTTTGTTTGTCACGCAGAGTAACAAATCCAAAAGTAACACAATAAATCCGGATATTTGTGTTGGTTGACTGATGAAATACTTGTTTCACTGAGTTCCAGAATTGATGTTCCTGAGTTTAATGGAAAAACTAAACTATCAAAAAACAACAGCAAAGCTGTAGTTGAGACAAAGGTTGGTTTAGTTGTAATGAAACGAGCATGTTGCATCATGGAGAAAGGTGGGGATGGGGCTGAGGAAGAGCTGGGGAGATGAAGGAGGGAGGAGGGAAAAGGCAGAGAGAGAGCAGAGGAAGAAGTGTAGCAGGGTGATGGAGGGGATAGCTGGGGAGTTGAGGGGGACGGAGCAGGGAGTGTGGTCAGAGATAAATGAGCTATTGTACGTCTGCTATAATCAAAGAGCTGCTCAGAAGGGTCAGCTCACCTTGTCTCCTCCGTGCTGGATGATGGACAGCCTGGGGCTCTGCTACCCTCAGCTCTTCAACGCCTCCTGCAAAGGTATACTGCGGCCTCGCTCTGAGGCCGTCCTCCTCTACACACTGCTGTCCTCTGTCACAGTGCTCACTGTAGCTCTCAACCTGCTGGTCATCATCTCCATCTCGCACTTCAGACAGCTGCACACCCCCACCAACCTGCTCCTGCTCTCCCTGGCCGCCTCGGACTTCCTGGTGGGGCTGCTGGTGATGCCTGTGGAGACAGTGAGATTCATTGAAAGCTGCTGGCTGCTGGGCGACCTCATGTGCACTCTGTCTTACATTATTGAATTCACTCTCACCTCGGCCTCCGTGGGGAACATGGTGCTCATATCCATTGACCGTTACGTAGCCATTTGTTACCCTCTGCAGTACCCCAACAAAATCACCCGCAGTAGAGTCGAGGTATGTGTGTTTCTGTGCTGGACCTGCTCACTCCTCTACAACAGCTTGATCCTAAAAGACCAACTGAGCCACCCGGACAGACACAGCTCCTGCTATGGGGAGTGTTTAGTGGTGATTAACTACATCTCTGGAGCCATTGACCTTGTGTTCACATTCATCAGCCCCTGCTCAGTCATAGTAGCTCTGTACATGAGAGTGTTTGTTGTGGCCGTGTCTCAGGCTCGTGCCATGCAGTCTCATGTTAAAGCTGTTGCGGGCGGTTCAGTAACGATCACTGCCAAGAAATCTGAGAAGAAAGCAGCCAGGACTCTAGGTATTGTCATATTGGTGTTTCTGTTAACTTTCTGTCCGTATTATTATCCGTCACTTGCAGGACAAGACACCTCAAACACCGCTTCCTTCTGGCCATTTGTGTACTGGCTGTATTTTAATTCTTGTTTGAACCCACTCATATACGCCTTTTTCTATACGTGGTTTAGAAAAGGGATTAAGCTTATTGTCTCCTTCAAGATACTAGAGAAGGATTCATCTCAGGCAAATATACTTTAAATACTTTTTCTGTTTTATACATCTGTTGGTCTACATGGGTGTTGAAGTGCCTGAACAACACAATGTGATTTAGATGTGATGTGTTTGTAACAACAATATTTGAATTCACTGACATTTTAAACAAAAAAATAATTTCATTTATCCATTTCTCCTGGATTTCAGACTCAGTGTGAAAGCTGTTTAATCTATCCACAAACATTTTGTCAGGTGAAACTGATTAAATGTAATGCTATGTGATCGATGCAAATGCAAGAATTTTCTGTCAAGAAAGAAAAAAAAATGCAATTCTAAGTGATCTTTCTGGTTCATGTAGCATTGATGTAAATATGTAAGGACAGAAATGTTTGAATTTGGAGAAATTCATTACATTTGTTGTCAGCAAATCCATTTAAACACGAATATTAGGACACCTAGTGAATTATGCATTGAAGCTGTAAGTAGCAAAGCTAATATCCAAACTGTTATCAGCTTTATGACAAATTATAATTTTGTGTTGTGTAAAAAAAATGAGGCTCTGGTGATGACCATTAGATTTCTGTCCGACCAAAAATCCAGGAGGACAGTAAAGGAAAGTTTGGGTATAACATGTATAACATGTATAACAGTGCTTTTGTTTTTTTAATGACTGTGAAAATAGATTGAATAAATTTCATTTCAATCAAATATTCACATTTATTTTGGTAAAAATTAAAACATTTGTATGAACAATAATATTGCTGTGTTAAAACTATGAAAGTCATCACAAGAAGAAAAAAAAAAAAAAAAAAAAAAAGATTCATTGCTTGAGTCCTATTTCCTGGAATGGGAATGGGGCCGTCTGACTTCTGTAATGAACAGAACAAATAACATGTCACACAAACAAGGCAGAGAGAGTGTGTTTTCATTTAAGACGTTTGCCCTTCATTAAGGAAAATATACATACAAGGCATTGATTTTAATGAATTCTTTTTCAATGCTTAGTTCCAATAATTCAAGCAACAAATTAGAATATTACAAAACTCAGAACCTACAATAGCAAATTACAAAGAATAAATAATAAAAAGTGGGACTCAAAAGGGATTTAAAGTCATTATGGTGGATATAATACATGTGGAGACAACAGTCACACATAAACGCAAAGTTAAAATAAATACCTGGGATTTCATGTGGCCAGAAGTCATCACAAGCCGGGCATCGAGGCTCTGACCTTCCTTTAAAGTATCTGGCCACACAAGGGTTGTGTATTTTTATGCTACAGGCTGGATTTTCACAGATTTGGCACTACAAAAAAAAAATAATAATAATAATAAAATAAAAACAACAACAAAAAAAAAAATAATAATAATAATTAATATATATATATATATACACACACACACACAACCGATTTTGTTATTCCAACAGCAACAACGAATAACGTATGGTAGGCTGTTATGTGCAAGATAAAGTGTAAAAAAAAAAAAAAAGTCTACCTTTGAGAAGGTAAATAGTGTTAAAGACAAATACAGCTCATCAAAGCATCGCAATTATGTTAAAGTTACTTTATCTATTTATGCTGCAGCAACATGTATCATATATGTTCAGTCCGGTGAACAATGAATTCTTTGAATACATTTCTGTTTCTAGTTTCTTGACAGTAAGTCTGAAAGGCCTCTGAAAAAAACTCTTTTTACACTACTGTCAGAATTATTTTTAACTGCCATTCAATGACAAAACTGCTAGCATGAATATTCATCTTAGCATCAATTATAAATACAGTCATGTAAGTAGCAGCCTGTCTTCATTTAAACACGAAAAACTAACCAGTAACACACAGATTTATAGTGGAAGTGGTTGGCATTGTGTCAAATTAAAACATTGACTATAATTGAAATCATTGCTTAATTGTCACTGTTTTAGATGAACAGAGCAACTTTTACCTGGAAAGCAAAGTTGTGACAGATGTGGCAGACTTTGACCTGGTCTTGATACATTGTGCGGATGTATGGCTCCATCTCTATAATACACCTGGTGGACAAGGTGTATTCCCCCCGTTTCTAAACAGACATCAATCGCACACACCCGCCCAAAATGAAAACCAGAAAAAGAAAAGCCAACAACACAAAGTTGTAGTGAAATGTGGTTAGCACAGAGTAGTTACACTTCAGTTCAGTAGCTGATTCAATGTATGTAGCACCATTTTAAATTGAAAATGTAAAATTATTATTTGTGCTGGCACATTTTAAGGTTTTGCATCTGCATAATTTAAAAGTCAGCTTATCAGAATATGAAGGAATCTTAACTGTTCTCATTGTAAGCTCATTGCCATCGGAAGTATATCTTTCACCTCACAAAACACTGAATCCCTTCACCTCTTTCAGTGACCTGATTTTTAAGGAGTAGCGATAGCTTCATGCTCTTTTAAATGCACAGCCCTGGTACTATTGTGTTGTAAGGATTGGTTATTTGTCACTAAAACTAATTGAATCAGAATGCTTTTAGAGAGAATATGAGTTTGACAGCTGAAAACCAGCTCTGCTAATGTTAACTGAACATAATGAACATAATGGATTATAGTAGTGACTGATGTGCAATGCTATAAAAAAAACTTTATGAAAAACATAATCTGTGCACACAAAATATGAAAACAGTTTGTAGAAAATTTAACAGAGAGAATGCAACTTCAACATGATTTGGGGAATTACTGGCAGCATGGTAAATATTGTACCTCAGTGAGCCATTTGTCGTGCACAAGTCGTTGCAGAAGGTGCTCTGTCTCACTCTTCTTCAGCTTTTTGGTTGTCAGTGTGTCGGCACTGTTCAAGATGTCCGTGGAACAGGCCTTGCCGTTTTCAGAGCTCACAATCAGGTCCATCTGCATTGCAACATCTAGTTAGTCATTCATGGCATGATCTACTAGTGTTAATGGCCATCACAATAGTTCATAACTGTAAATATTGATTTGTGTAAATGGAACCCTTGTGATAATATCCAGATGACAGATGTTGATTCCAGTGGATATTTTGTTTATCACGTCATTGGGTTGATACATGTACATGTTTTAGGCACTTTTGTATGGTACAGACAATGTGTGTGGTATGTGATCTGATATACTGTAGGTAGTATTAGGCAGATAAAGGTAGTATTTTATTATGTCACTGTTGATTTTCCCATTGTAATGTCCAGGGGTTCCTTAGATTTCAGGCCACTCAGTCTAAATAAAAGGATGACCAGACAAAGACGTGACAGTCGGCTCATATTTCAGGGTTATAGGGAGAGTATACAAAAAGTTGTTGGACTGGAATGAATCCTCCAGTGAACTCACCGTCTTTTGGAACAACTCAAGCTCATTGTCGGCATAATCTGATGACATTCTGGTTACGTCAGTCTCAGCCATATTTACCTGAACAGGAGTGGAATAACGGATTGGTCACACATGCCATTTTTTATAGCATGGCTTATAAAGTGTTTTATCAATTTGTAAATGTTTCCTTTTGTGACCCTCTGCAGTCATCGTTCACATTCCTGCGATACTCACCATCTTTACAAACAAATGAAAACTCTTTGTGATTCTAAAACATATTGCATACTTACCAAGGCATAGTATTGCTGACCATTTTCTTCAGACATCCCTTTTCTAATCTGCATGAACAAAGGCTGAAGCCTTGAGTTGAGGATATCAATGAACTCATCCAGTTTATCAGGGGCATACTGTGCTGAGGGGGGGAGGAAAAAAAATGCTCTAATTTTTACACTTTACAAATATAATTTTACTGCCAATATCATGACAATAATTATAGTTTGCTGTGGTTATCTCTACTCCTGTCATTCAGGGATCAGCACAGGCTTTGACCTATGAGTGATGTTTCCTGATGTACTTTGAGTACTGTAATGCATAGAAAAGACTTACTGTTGTGTATTTCACAGCAGCGCTGATAAAGAGTCTTTGCTCCTTGTTCATCAACAATGCCATTAGCCATCATGGTCTGTAGAAATCTTCGATGGCTGTCTCCCATTTGTCGTGACATGGCTCTGGACTGAACTACACATTCAGGGAAATGGGAATTGGATGGTCTTAGACTTAAAGTCCAGAGAAACTGAAACTTCACACAGTCAAACGGGTTTCCACAGAGAAATTTCTAAAGAGACTTGAAAACAGTTAGGTTAGAAAGGCAGGGAGATGAGGACCAATGAGTAAAAGTGTGTTGTAAGTTCCATTCCACCTTGGGACAAAGAGAAGATTTTCTGTTTTTAACGGAAAATGCTCAGCATTCACTGCTCCTCCAAAACACCATTCTACACTCATTTGTGTCTCTGAGTTTGAGTTTTAGGATGTTTATAAGACACAACATTGGGGTTGTCTTTAACTTATTTTCATGAGTGATCTATCTGCCATTCTTTCCACATTAATTAGTTAGTCTTCATAATGTTGACGATTATTAACCTTTGCTATTTTCTTGAATAACTGAGTTTACCATGTATGAGTATTCACAATCAAGGAAAGTGCAACATTTCCTCATTAAAGATGCTGAAACCCTTGTTTGTCCTCTTAGCTTATAAAATTGCTGCAGACTCCTTGTCTAGTTATGTAATGTTGCAGTACACACAAAAGCTACACACAGCTTTGGCTGTGAGGGCCTGCGACGGCTGCATTCATGTTTTCTGTACTGTTGTATTATTCAATTTGATCCATAATTCAAATGAAATAATAATAATAATAAGAAGAAGAAGAAGAAGAATTAAAAAGTGTATGGGAAGGCTGAATTGTTGAATTGTATTGAGTGTTTCTGTCAGTTTGTCCACATATCACTGAGGGTGGGATAAATAGCTGTAGCACGGTACAGGTACAAGTGGAGCCAGAGTTTTAACATTAAAACAAACAGCTTATCCCTGAACTTTGATCGGATGCTGAAATATAACGGATCAGCCGCACGGCTGCTGTATGAGCCTCTATAGTTTCACTGAGTGGGAGCTGAAAAACTACAAACATCCGAGTATGAACAACACATTCAGACTTGGGACCAATACCGTGTCCTGACTCCATCATCATCACAACAATGGTGGTGTAAACACTGATCCAATCTAACTCATCTGCGCCTGCGCAGACACCCGTCAGGCAACTGCGAACTCCGGTTATTTGTCGTTGTAGTTTGTGGTGACTTTTTGACTTAAGAGTAGACAAACAGACCGTTTGGTTAAGGTAAGAGATGAGGAAACGTACCTGGTCTCTTCTTCAGCAGTTGGCGGCTTCCTGTTGCTCCTGTCGGACACTTCCGGGCCGGTGAGCCGGTGAGGCAGTGCCGCCTGTGGCCGCGGAGGCTGCACACACCACGGTTCTTCTTCTTCTTCTTCTTCTTCTTCTTCTTCTTCTTCTTCTTCTTCTTCTTCTTCTTCTTCTTCTTCTTCTTCTTCTTCTTCTTCTTCTTCTTCTTCTTCTTCTTCTTCTTCTTCTTCTTCTTCTTCTTCTTCTTCTTCTTCTTCTTCTTCTTCTTCTTCTTCTTCTTCTTCTTCTTCTTCTTCTTCTTCTTCTTCTTCTTCTTCTTCTTCTTTTTTTCTCTTTTTCTTCTTTCTTTTTAGGTGCATTACCACCACCTTGTGAAATACAGCGACATCAGTCTTTCCTCTTCCATTCTCATCCCTTCTCTCCTCATCCTTCTTCCGCCTTAGGTTTTGATTAAGGCAAAAGACTTTTCTTATGCCCTTCGATGTTTTTTTTCTCCATGAAGAGCACTGAATGTTTAATTGACATCCAGTTTAAAGGATGTAATTTTATCTCTTTGGAATGAAGTTACAGTAACTCCGAAATGGCATCCAAAGTTCCTGCACAGGTTCAAACTGAAAGAAAACATGTTCAACAGTCTCAACATCCCTCTCACAAAAATCCACAGTTGATTGGAAATAATCAACTAATAATTTAAATAATTTAAACTAATAATTCAATAATTTAAACCTCAACATACAACCAAACATGTACATAAAGCCAGATCGGCAGAAATTGACTGTTTTTCCCCCTTTGATTTCCAATCCAGGAAGGAAATGAAATGACTCCACACAAGAAGACCTTACCAAACCAAAACACCTCATTTAAAAGTCTTTCAGAAATTTAAAGAGAAAGAAAGTGCGAAGACTGCCTTTTTCTGGGTGAGGAGTTTCTTGTAACTCAAGACTTCTGTGCCTTTGTCAACTGCCAGCAGTCCAACTAATGCCCCTGGATCGCCAGTGATTTGTTCCAACTTTGCCACACCTGCATGTTTAAACTTCCATTTGCAAACAGATTGGAATGGGGAAAAAGAAAGGTTAAACATTTTGGGCACCTACACTGATTGTTAGTCTTGAAGCTGTTGAAATGACATTGATGCTAATCTCTTAGTTTGACTTTGAATATCTCCTGGATTCAAAACTTCAGCCTGCCGCCAGAAACAATGAGAAAACATCTGCCCTACTCTAATGTCACATGTATATGATGTACTTGTCATTGAACTGATCTGCTGTATATAGAATAGAAACTATACTCAGCTTCATAAAAATAAAATAAAAATAAAAAATTCTCACCTGTTCTCACCTTGATCTCATTTTGATCAAGTGTGTAGGCTCCAGAGTAGGTTCCCACATTCAGAAAGATTTTATCATGAGGAAAAATCTTGCCTTCAGAACTCTAAAAACAACAGACCATGGCACTTCACAAATATAGTAAAACAAATAGTACAACAAAGAAGTTGCAACATAACTCCTAGTCACTTTTCAAATGGATGGTGGGATGGCTGTTTCAAGGAGCCACATGAATATTACTGTCAAAGCAAGGTTCAACACTGTGTGTGTTTTAGTAATTACTGAGGAGGTGAAGATGACAGCAGGGAACAGATCAGCTGTTAAATACTGACAGATGAATATCATATTACTAAGTGGACCTCATTAGTGTATTGTAGTGAAGACATTCATGAGGAAAAAAAAAATAAAATCACATTACATTAGTAACTGTACTAAATTCATTTGATGTATTTATTAGGGACACTCACAGAAATTAGTGTGATTCTCAGCATAGGAGAAGACTCACCTCTACTGTTGGGGGTGTATAGGGTCTTAGCAGTCTGTATAAAGATGTAGCCGGACTGGAAGGACACTAAAACAACCTTCTCCAACATACGGTCAGGGAACTGAGCTTGCAGGTGGACATACTGTTTTACATCTGGATCCTTCGTGACTATTTCTGCAAGAATCTGCATCCAATAAGAAGAGGCATGAACACAAAGTGTGTGTGTGTGTAATAAGTATTTCCTTTTAAATGGATTGTTTCAGGTCATGACAGAAGATTGACATGACAATCAATAAGAAGTATTTACCGTTATTTGTCCAAATCCCTGGAAGTTAGAGGCACTGGTAAGCCAGCATTGTGTTTAGATGAGTCATGACAGAAATTCGAACTATTTGGTCTGCTCCACTGCAGTCTTGACACTCCACAAAGACATTTTCTGCTGTTCCTACACGGAACAAGTTGGGGGCGGACATCACCTGCCTGTGGAAAAAAAAATGCGGCAGCAATAACATGCTTTGTTGCTGAATTTTTCTTGTGTATATGCTACAGTTTAACTGGTTGATCGATCAATGATAATTATGTAGACCTGTAGCCTATTTTATGGGCATGTTGTGCAAGAGATAACAAAAAATGTATGTTACTTCGAAGAAATCTTACAATAATAAAATTATTGATTAAAAAAAGAGCGAGAGCCTGTTTCCATAAAAAAAGAATAAATCTGTAGTTTTCAGCCTCCTACACATCCATATAAGGGCATATCCTGCGTCATTCCACAGCTGCGTCATTGAGGACGTCACAGATCTCTCGGCACAGAGGGTGTAAGCTGGAGCTCCAGCTGTTTATCTGTTTGTAGCTGAGGAGCAGCTACCGGCATATGGATGGGTGGCAGTCCGCCGGGGGCACCCCGTCCTCCTCCGCCGGCCCGAGGGCCTTGGGGACCGGCAGAGGACGGTGGGGACACCCGCCCAGCCAGCTAGACCAACCCACTTTGGGTTGCGTGTTGGCGGAGGAGCAAAATTATTGCCCCTCCGCCGACATGCATGCACACTAACGTAAGCGTTAGTGTGTGCACACTAACACCTTGTGTGTGTTAGTGTGCACAATAAAGCAACACATGTACTGATCACTAACGTAAGCGTTAGTGTGTGCACACTAACACCTTGTGTGTGTTAGTGTGCACAATAAACCAACACATGTACTGCACACTAACGTAAGCGTTAGTGTGTGCACACTAACACACACAAAGTGTTAGTGTGCACAATAAACTAACACATGTACTGAGAAAATATCCACGATAGGCTGACGTAAGGATAAGAATTATTTTTCACATGAAATCAGGGGAGATTGCGATCGCAGTCCCCCACTACCGGAAATTATGCAGTCAAGAATCCCCCAGATGTGGGATTCTTGACTGCATAATAAATAAATAAATAATTTTTTGTACGGAACACTGCGAATTCCCCAAATGTGGATATTTTCTCAGTACATGCGTTGGTTTATTGTGCACACTAACACACACAAAGTGTTAGTGTATGTATGTATGTAACACTTTGTGTGACATATATTTGATTTAAACCTATGCTTTATGAATTTGTTACCTTTATGAAATAAAGTGTGTACAGAAAAGTCCTTTTTTATTTTCCACCAAACACCAAACATCAAATTATTTTGAATTCTGAAAGAAACAAAAGACACTGGCAATTAAACCTTTTCAACTAATGCAGGCCTGTTTGACTCATTGTAAAATCAAAATATGATATTAATAAGGGAAAACAAAAAATGCCAGATTAAGTCATGTGCCGTAATTCTTTCTTTAGGTGACGTGCAGAAGCCAACCTGAATATGAAACATAAATACAGTACATCAGTTCAGGGTCTGATATAGACATATATTTTTCCAAAATAATAGCTCGTTAAATAATTTCTCTCACCTGGTTAATGGGACTTCTGCCGCTGCACTTCACCGGACAGCTCTTAAGATGCCACTTTTAGCTTCATGCAGCATTGCGGGCTCTCGTCCGTGAGCCGTGAGCGATGTTTGGTTTTTATAAAGCTCAGTGTGGAAAAAAATCTGCTGGCACAGGTATGTGGATCCAAAGATCGACAGGACTCCAAATGCAAACTTTTTCACGCTCACATAAGTGTCGTCTATGGCCTTTTTTGAGCCACGGACCGGTTCAATGTCAGACAGTATTCCCACGGACCGGCATTTAAGGTGTGGCGGATACATGCAACAAAATAAAACGATACGATCGGCATAAAAACTGTGCAATTTCCTAAACATCACAATACACGTGAATCCACTGTGCACTCCTATGCAACTTTATTAGCAGCGTCCTCGTAACATCCTGGCAATGAAGCTTTCATTTCATGGAAGTCGCAGGCTCTTCTTCTGTCTCCTCACTGGGCCTTTTCCCCTTTTCGTTATGGAGAAATGGCTTGTAGCCACGATGTATGATCCTCATCCTACCTGGATTATTTCTCCATAACGATCGGGTCATTCTACATCATACATCGTGGCCGTATTATTACCTGGAACACCCATTAGCTTGTAGCCAGAGTTTGGATGTCTTCTGTGGACATCCCTTACAACAACACGGTCCAACTCCTCATCACAGAATACAGGTCTGTCTGCCTGCGCGCACGCGCGCAAGCACGCACGCACGCACGCACACAGACACACACACACACACACACACACACAAAACATTAACCACGAGTAATGTCCCGGTCCTTGTGTATGTTTTTGTGTCTGAAGAGGTGGAGTACTTCTTCTAAATTTGCGGTCAATATCTTTGTGCAGAAATAAAGCCAACATGTTAAATAAATTCCTCTGCCCCCCATGTCACTTTCTCTGTGACCTGACTGCAGCTGGAGCCCTCTCCGTCTCTTCCTTTCTGATGGAGCTCCCAAACTCAGCTGTTTCTGTCTAAGATAACGTTTTGTGTCGGGCTTTAATACAAGCTAGGCTAATGGACGTTAGCATTAGAGCTGTCCACTTAGCTTACTTTACAAGCTAACGGCCCTGTTTGTTACCTCGCTCTACGTTTCTCGTCCCAAATTCACCATCACACCCTTTTAAAAAAACATTTGTATAGAACATTTCTCAACCCTTTATTTTCCTTTCTGATCACTGGATGATGGACTGATGCTGACTGGACATTTTTCTACCGAACGTCAGCCAACAACACACTAGCATAGCAACAGTAACCAATGGGGGCGGGGCTTAGCGAAGGATCGGTGGCCAAACCATTTGTTGTATGTGTATGTGTGTGTGTGTGTGGGGGGGTGTTACAATTAGGAAGAAAACAAGAAAACAAGTACTCAAATATTACATAATCTTTCACTAAAATAGGGTGACTTGTTCCTTTACTGGTCTAGTCTGTGGACGCGTCCTGTCTTCGGTCTAGTCTCGGTCCGTTCCTGGAGGGGTGCCAGACCGGTCTGGTCTGGTTCGGCCTAGGTCCTGGGGGGGGCGCCGTATCTGCATTAGCCCAGTCCATTACTCGCAACCAATTAACTCGTAGACACGTTCAGGTGCCCACACCGGGAATGGACCTTTACATACATACACACACATTACATACATTTAGGGTTACAGTAAATCATACAATCACCATTACATTTACATCATGTATACATATTAACATCATCACTAACCCCGGGGTTACATTACATCAATTACATTATACATTACATCCACATCACCTACCCTAGCCGGGAATCGAACCCCCTCAAACCTAGGTGCGGGGCGGCAGCGTTACCGCTGCGCCACAGCGCTGCTCGAGTTGCAGCATACATTTGCGCTACTTCACCATTTCACATTTACGTCACCTGACCTAACGTGATGACGTGTCACCCAGAGTGGGCTGCGATTGGCTCCAGCATCCCACGTGACCTCTTCTTATTAGCTTCGGTCCACGCCTGTTGATTTGTTTATAATTTTTATGAGTAAATAAATACCATGCTTTGTTGCTGAATTTTTCTTGTGTATATGCTACAGTTTAACTGGTTGATCGAACAATGATAATTATGTAGACCTGTAGCCTATTTTATGGGCATGTCGTGCAAGAGATAACAGAAAATGTATAGGCTTTCGGGGAAAAAATATTTTAAGTGTTCAGTGAATGGATCATTGACTTTCCTATACATCATGCACTTGCTTGCAACTAACCTAGGACATAACCTAATTTTCCAACCCAGTTTCCCAAAGGGCGGCCAGGATGAGCGTTTGTCATGTGAGTGTATGTTCATTATGGTAAAATGGACAAACTTGTGTTCAACGAGTTCGTGAATTACGAAACATGCGGACACTTTCCGGTGGGTGTTTCCGAGGAGCAGAAATA
Source organism: Echeneis naucrates (assembly GCF_900963305.1). Lineage (NCBI taxonomy): Eukaryota > Metazoa > Chordata > Actinopteri > Carangiformes > Echeneidae > Echeneis > Echeneis naucrates. The sequence continues at coordinate 12,590,377 of NC_042511.1, forward strand.
TGTCATTTGCAGGCGTTCCGCCCGTTTCCAAATGAGCGGTAAGCAATAGTTACGTTATACGTCAAAAATAATGTCATCAATCCGTCAGTCCAGCATGCTAACCAGTTAGCTAACCAGTTAGCTAGCAGTCCATATTGAAGCGACTAACTAGTGTAAGTGATCCGGCAGTGAGGTTTACTGAACGTAGGCTACTCTCACACAGCTATGCTAGCTGGCATCCATTTACACAAAGATTGACAAAGAATGGCCGAACAAATGCATTCTCAATTTATTTTGTTCTATAATAAATACCATACCAGTAACCCACACATTGGCTAGTTCCATTGCGCTTTCCGTACACCCAGCTGTGTTTCTATTTGCGTTTCTTCTTTAAGTACGCACGACTCAACAGTAAATCAGCGTAAAGGGGAACAGGAACTTGGGGGAACCGAACCGGTTGACACACCGGCAAGAGCTTTTTTCTGTTCCATTTACTGCCAAAATGGCGGCGTAAACAAAGGAAGTCACGTGACATCCCCGAGAACTGGGTCTATGGATCTGAATGTCTGTCTCAAATGTTACTTCGAAGAAATCCTACAATAATAAAATTATTGATTGAAAAAGAGCGAGAGCCTGTTCCCATAAAAAAAAAACAAGAATAAATCGGTAGTTTTCAGCCTCCTACACATCCATATAAGGGCATATCCTGCGTCATTCCACAGCTGCGTCATTGAGGACGTCACAGATCTCTCGGCACAGAGGGTGTAAGCTGGAGCTCCAGCTGTTTATCTGTTTGTAGCTGAGGAGCAGCTACCGGCATATGGATGGGTGGCAGTCCGCCGGGGGCACCCCGTCCTCCTCCGCCGGCCCGAGGGCCTTGGGGACCGGCAGAGGACGGTGGGGACACCCGCCCAGCCAGCTAGACCAACCCACTTTGGGTTGCGTGTTGGCGGAGGAGCAAAATTATTGCCCCTCCGCCGACATGCATGCACACTAACGTAAGCGTTAGTGTGTGCACACTAACACCTTGTGTGTGTTAGTGTGCACAATAAAGCAACACATGTACTGATCACTAACGTAAGCGTTAGTGTGTGCACACTAACACCTTGTGTGTGTTAGTGTGCACAATAAACCAACACATGTACTGCACACTAACGTAAGCGTTAGTGTGTGCACACTAACACACACAAAGTGTTAGTGTGCACAATAAACTAACACATGTACTGAGAAAATATCCACGATAGGCTGACGTAAGGATAAGAATTATTTTTCACATGAAATCAGGGGAGATTGCGATCGCAGTCCCCCACTACCGGAAATTATGCAGTCAAGAATCCCCCAGATGTGGGATTCTTGACTGCATAATAAATAAATAAATAATTTTTTGTACGGAACACTGCGAATTCCCCAAATGTGGATATTTTCTCAGTACATGCGTTGGTTTATTGTGCACACTAACACACACAAAGTGTTAGTGTATGTATGTATGTAACACTTTGTGTGACATATATTTGATTTAAACCTATGCTTTATGAATTTGTTACCTTTATGAAATAAAGTGTGTACAGAAAAGTCCTTTTTTATTTTCCACCAAACACCAAACATCAAATTATTTTGAATTCTGAAAGAAACAAAAGACACTGGCAATTAAACCTTTTCAACTAATGCAGGCCTGTTTGACTCATTGTAAAATCAAAATATGATATTAATAAGGGAAAACAAAAAATGCCAGATTAAGTCATGTGCCGTAATTCTTTCTTTAGGTGACGTGCAGAAGCCAACCTGAATATGAAACATAAATACAGTACATCAGTTCAGGGTCTGATATAGACATATATTTTTCCAAAATAATAGCTCGTTAAATAATTTCTCTCACCTGGTTAATGGGACTTCTGCCGCTGCACTTCACCGGACAGCTCTTAAGATGCCACTTTTAGCTTCATGCAGCATTGCGGGCTCTCGTCCGTGAGCCGTGAGCGATGTTTGGTTTTTATAAAGCTCAGTGTGGAAAAAAATCTGCTGGCACAGGTATGTGGATCCAAAGATCGACAGGACTCCAAATGCAAACTTTTTCACGCTCACATAAGTGTCGTCTATGGCCTTTTTTGAGCCACGGACCGGTTCAATGTCAGACAGTATTCCCACGGACCGGCATTTAAGGTGTGGCGGATACATGCAACAAAATAAAACGATACGATCGGCATAAAAACTGTGCAATTTCCTAAACATCACAATACACGTGAATCCACTGTGCACTCCTATGCAACTTTATTAGCAGCGTCCTCGTAACATCCTGGCAATGAAGCTTTCATTTCATGGAAGTCGCAGGCTCTTCTTCTGTCTCCTCACTGGGCCTTTTCCCCTTTTCGTTATGGAGAAATGGCTTGTAGCCACGATGTATGATCCTCATCCTACCTGGATTATTTCTCCATAACGATCGGGTCATTCTACATCATACATCGTGGCCGTATTATTACCTGGAACACCCATTAGCTTGTAGCCAGAGTTTGGATGTCTTCTGTGGACATCCCTTACAACAACACGGTCCAACTCCTCATCACAGAATACAGGTCTGTCTGCCTGCGCGCACGCGCGCAAGCACGCACGCACGCACGCACACAGACACACACACACACACACACACACACACAAAACATTAACCACGAGTAATGTCCCGGTCCTTGTGTATGTTTTTGTGTCTGAAGAGGTGGAGTACTTCTTCTAAATTTGCGGTCAATATCTTTGTGCAGAAATAAAGCCAACATGTTAAATAAATTCCTCTGCCCCCCATGTCACTTTCTCTGTGACCTGACTGCAGCTGGAGCCCTCTCCGTCTCTTCCTTTCTGATGGAGCTCCCAAACTCAGCTGTTTCTGTCTAAGATAACGTTTTGTGTCGGGCTTTAATACAAGCTAGGCTAATGGACGTTAGCATTAGAGCTGTCCACTTAGCTTACTTTACAAGCTAACGGCCCTGTTTGTTACCTCGCTCTACGTTTCTCGTCCCAAATTCACCATCACACCCTTTTAAAAAAACATTTGTATAGAACATTTCTCAACCCTTTATTTTCCTTTCTGATCACTGGATGATGGACTGATGCTGACTGGACATTTTTCTACCGAACGTCAGCCAACAACACACTAGCATAGCAACAGTAACCAATGGGGGCGGGGCTTAGCGAAGGATCGGTGGCCAAACCATTTGTTGTATGTGTATGTGTGTGTGTGTGTGGGGGGGTGTTACAATTAGGAAGAAAACAAGAAAACAAGTACTCAAATATTACATAATCTTTCACTAAAATAGGGTGACTTGTTCCTTTACTGGTCTAGTCTGTGGACGCGTCCTGTCTTCGGTCTAGTCTCGGTCCGTTCCTGGAGGGGTGCCAGACCGGTCTGGTCTGGTTCGGCCTAGGTCCTGGGGGGGGCGCCGTATCTGCATTAGCCCAGTCCATTACTCGCAACCAATTAACTCGTAGACACGTTCAGGTGCCCACACCGGGAATGGACCTTTACATACATACACACACATTACATACATTTAGGGTTACAGTAAATCATACAATCACCATTACATTTACATCATGTATACATATTAACATCATCACTAACCCCGGGGTTACATTACATCAATTACATTATACATTACATCCACATCACCTACCCTAGCCGGGAATCGAACCCCCTCAAACCTAGGTGCGGGGCGGCAGCGTTACCGCTGCGCCACAGCGCTGCTCGAGTTGCAGCATACATTTGCGCTACTTCACCATTTCACATTTACGTCACCTGACCTAACGTGATGACGTGTCACCCAGAGTGGGCTGCGATTGGCTCCAGCATCCCACGTGACCTCTTCTTATTAGCTTCGGTCCACGCCTGTTGATTTGTTTATAATTTTTATGAGTAAATAAATACCATGCTTTGTTGCTGAATTTTTCTTGTGTATATGCTACAGTTTAACTGGTTGATCGAACAATGATAATTATGTAGACCTGTAGCCTATTTTATGGGCATGTCGTGCAAGAGATAACAGAAAATGTATAGGCTTTCGGGGAAAAAATATTTTAAGTGTTCAGTGAATGGATCATTGACTTTCCTATACATCATGCACTTGCTTGCAACTAACCTAGGACATAACCTAATTTTCCAACCCAGTTTCCCAAAGGGCGGCCAGGATGAGCGTTTGTCATGTGAGTGTATTGAAGAAGAATTTACAAACTTAGATACATTTCCTTTGAAAAGGGACTTGCCATTACACGTCTGGGGCAAACCCAACCAAATGATATTTCCTCCTGTCTTCGCTCCCCTGCTGATCAGTGTCTACCTGAGTGTCATTCCCTTGTCCTTTTGTTCCTTTGTCTGTGGCCTTGTCTGGGAACCATCCCTGCCCCCTACTGAGTTCACCCTCCTGTGGTAATCGGTAATACACATCCCACTATACGATCCATGCATGAACTGTCTGTGACCACACCCGGGGACAGGGTATATCTGTTAGCTGGCCCTACATTGGGTCAGTCCCTCTGAGAGTCTCTCTGTGAGTCTCTGTGAGTCTCTCTGTCGGTCAGTCTGTCGGTCGGCCAGTGTCGGTCAATCTCTGTTACCGGACCCACTCTGTGTCGGTAGGCTCACCATGACCTGGAACTTCAATAAACTCACACCACCTCAGCCAACCTGGAATTAGACTCAGATTGTTTTTTCTTCAACAATATGGTGCCGTGACCCGGATGGCAACATACTTCCAAGGAGACTCCTTCTTCCAGACCAAAGACACGCCATTGAATTGAGAAATTCTGAATTGGTAAGGAGCTTCTTGAGAACCCATTTAATGCTACTGTGTGTTGTTGGAAAGTCTGTGAAGTTGGAATCCCAAAGAAGTTGACGCCATCCGTGATTTTGAGTAGGTTTGCTGTGTGGTTGTGAGTAAGAGTGCTGATAGGGTAACCATGTCTGTATAAGTAACTGGATTGTAAGCTTGTTTGCATTGCGTGATAGAATCTTTCTGCTCTTAAGAAGGTCAAATATTCCAGGTAGCTGAATCTGTGATTGTGTTTGGACGAGGTCCTAAGTGTTTGGAACACTTTGAGTTTAGTCCAGAGAGGGACTATTGAAACTAAAGTTGTGGGCCTGATTTGTTCGGCCAGTTTTGTGTAAACTGATTTGACCTGTGGAGTTTAGCAGAGCTTGGAGTGTGAGCAATTGCGAGTGATTTTAAGTTTTGAACTTACATACAGACAATGGGAGGTTGTGTCAGCGGAAGGTCAGAGAGAGAGCTGAGTGGTCCAGCCAAATATATGTTCGACAATTACGGTAGAAACAGTTTAAAATTTGTAATGACATGGGCCGAGATAACTGCTGATGATGGCCACTTAAAATTTCCCCTGAATGGCACTTTTGATCAATCGAGGTTAAAAAACTTGAGAGACAGACTGAGTTGTCGTAGAGACAGAAATAAGCATATTGCCTCCCTGAGACTCTGGAGGGATGAAAGCAGACGCCGCCATGTTGAATCCCAAGTAGCTGCCCTCATCGACCAAAATAAAAAGTTACGGGCCCAATTAGAAGAAAGCAAAGCTAAAGGTAACCCAGATCTCAGAGAAGATGAGCTGCCGACCATCGATACCGAAGTCCAAAGTCTTTATCCTTTAAAAAGCCTAAAAGACTGCAGTACCGATGATGACGATGATGATGATTGTTTATTGTACAGAATGGGCAAACCATCTGGCCAGGACAATGCAGAGGGATTAACCACAATGAGAAAAGGGGGAAAGCAAAAGAAAGCAGTTCCAACAAAGCTTGCCCCACTCATTACCATAGGAAAGGACATCGTTTACAAGCCTTGGAGCCGACGGGAGCTCAAGGAGATTGTGGGAGATTTCCCAAAAGATGTCAGGAAAAGCAAGCAAAAGTGGCTGGACGAATGGGAGTCTGTATGTGCCATATACAGTCCTCACCTTCCTGACCTGGTCCAACTGTTAAAATTGACTTTGCCAGCTGACGTGAAACAAAAGGTGATAGATGTTTGTAAAATTCCCCGTGACCCCACTGAACTTGCAGACATTGCACCAGAACAGGCTCATAGATTCTACAGCATAATAGCTGCAGCTGTTGAGAAGGAGGTAACACAGCAGATCGACTATACTCCTCTCAACAAAATCCGACAAGGAAAGAACGAGAACCCTCGAGAACTGTGCGAAAGATTACACACGGTGGCAAAAGATAACTGTGGCCTGTCTCAAAGTCAAATTGATGGACTTCCACCTGGTTACCTGCAAACCACATTTGTAAACAGCCTTCAGCCAAAGATCAGGAGTAAAGTACAGTTAACTGTTGGTTGGACAGGGAAATCTACGTCCGAGCTTATGGAGATAGCCCAGCATCACTGGGATAACTGTGAACAAAAGGACTGTGAAATGCATGAAATGCTAATGTCGGCCCAAGTGTCACACTACACAGGCGGAGCAGCCAAAGGAGGTGGCAGATACAGACCCTTCAGACGGAAGGAATGGAATCGAAGGCCAGGGCCGAGAAGACAAGTCCACAAAGGCAGCTGTTTCTGTTGTGGTGAGACAGACCATTGGATAAGAGATTGTCCATACATGACATCTCATGGTAAACCCACCCTGCCTACAGCACCTCCAGTAAGTGATCAAGAGGAAGACCAACAAACCCCACAGTATCACCAATAGAGCTGTCAGGACAGTAACCAATTTGAAACAGAAATGAGTGTGACCCAGGCTCCACTCATCAAATTAACAAAAACAAATGCAGAACCTCATTTAACGATAGATGTAAATGGAAAAACAACATCATTTTTAGTAGATACTGGAGCTTCCCTTTCAACTTTAAAACCAACGGAATCAACAAATTTGAAAGCATCCAGAAAAACAGTGAGAGCTGTGGGAGTTGGAGGAATTCCTTTGTGTCTACCTGTATCTGAGCCTACTACAGTGTCTATTGGTCCTTTCACAGAAAATACGTCAAGTTTCACAACTTCTCACTCTTTTCTTTTGTCAGACACCACTCCAGTGAACCTGTTAGGGAGAGATTTGTTATGCAAACTGAATTGTACTATCTACTGCACACCTGATGGCATCTTCTTAGAGACTAACCATGAAAATGCAACAGCTGTGATAGCTACCTTGACAGAGCAAATTCAACCCATTAGTGAAGAGAAAGGGGAAGTTTATGACAGAATAGTGTCAAGTGTGCCCCCGACAGTATGGGCATCTTCCACTAATGATGTTGGGTTGATTAAAACAGTTGAACCTGTACAGGTATTACTGAAGCATGACGCCTGCTTGCCAAGGATTCCACAGTATCCTCTTTCTCAGGAAAGGAGAGAAGGCATCCGTCCAGTGATTCAGTCTTTGCTAACACAAGGAGTAATAGTGCCATGTAACAGCCCATGCAATACTCCTATATTCCCCGTTCAAAAACCAGGTAAACAGGAATACAGATTTGTACAAGATCTGCGAGCCATCAATAAGGTAGTGCTTCCACGATTTCCCTTAGTGCCAAATCCCACCACTGTACTCTCGTCACTGCCAGCCAATTCAACTCATTATACTGTGCTTGACCTCTGCAGTGCATTCTTTTCTGTCCCTCTGCATACAGATAGCCAGTATTTGTTTGCATTCACATATGAGGGACAGCAATATACATTCACTAGACTACCCCAGGGATACACTGAGTCACCTACTATCTTCTCTCGTGCCTTGCACAGTGATTTAAAAGATGTTTCATTTCCAGGAGGCTCTGTTCTAGTGCAGTATGTTGATGATCTACTTCTAGCTTCTCCTTCTGCTTCTGCTTGTGAGACAGACACAATTGTCCTCCTAAATGCTTTGGCTGTAAAGGGACACAAAGCTTCACTAAAGAAAGCCCAGATGTGTCAGACTGTAGTCCAGTATCTGGGACACACTTTATCTGGCTCAACAAGAGTCCTCACTCCATCTAGAGTAAAAGCTATATTGGAAGTGCCTAAACCCACTAGTGCGTCACAGATGAAAACTTTTTTGGGAATGACAGGGTACTGTAGACAATGGATACTGGATTATGCGTCACTTGCAGCCCCACTCCAAGAGATGTCCAAACCCTCAATCTGTACACAACCCCTAACTTGGTCACAACAAGCTAATGACTCATTTGAAGAGTTGAAACAAGCATTACTGTCAGCCCCTGCACTTGGACTTCCTGATTACAACCAGCCTTTCACACTGTTTGCCCACGAGAGATGTGGTTTTGCACAATCTGTTCTCACACAGCGCCATAACTCCTCCTACAGACCTGTTGCCTATTTTTCCTCCAGACTGGATCCAGTAGAGAGAGGACTTCCTCCTTGCCTGAAAGCTGTTGCTGCAACAGCACTTGCAATTAGCAAATCTGCTGATATTGTATTAGGCTCTCCACTCACAGTCATGATCCCACATGATGCTCTCACTCTGATTACCAGGGAAGCTCACAGGCATGTGACAGGAACTAGGGAGGCGAAATATGTACTAACACTCACAGCTCCTCACATAACCCTTAAAAGATGCTCTATTCTTAACCCTGCCACTCTATTGCCCACGGAAGATGATGGTGATCCTCACAATTGTATGGATGTTGTCTCATGCTCTTCTAAACCTCGCCCAGACCTTTCTGAAACACCACTCTGTAACTCTGATCTTGTTCTTTTCACTGATGGCTCAGCTTACAGAGAAAATGGAGTGCCATATGCAGGGTATGCAATTTGTGATAACTTCTCAGTAATTGAAAGTGCTGCTCTGCCATCCTCGAGCTCTGCCCAAGTAGCTGAATTGTATGCACTGATGAGAGCCTGTCATCTGGCAAAAGGTAAAACTGTTACAGTTTACACAGATTCCAGATATGCGTTTGGCTGTTTGCATGATTTTGGTACGCTGTGGGCAAACCGAGGATTCATCACCTCCTCTGGAACGCCAGTAAAACACGGTAAATTGATTGGGGAATTGTTGGATGCATGTCAGCTGCCCTCATCCATTGCTGTTGTAAAATGTGAAGCACACACAAAGTCTGATGATCCTGTTTCTCAAGGCAATGCTTTGGCAGACCATGCGGCCAAGGCAGCTGCCAAGATTGGTGATCCTGTCCATGTAAAGCTCTGTCCCTCCATAACTGCTAACGATCTTGCTTCTCCTAATGATGTGGCATCCTTACAGGAGAACGCTGATGCGAAGGAGCATAGGTTGTGGCTTTCCCATGGATGTAAATATGTAAATAACGTTTGGTTCCACAGAGATGGCCGTGTTGTGGCTCCGACATCTCTGTACCCGTGGTTGGCCCGCATGTCGCACGGCTTGTCGCATGTGAGCAAAGAGAAGATGTGTCAGACAGTACTGAAGGATTGGTATGCTCCTGGATTTACTTCCTATGCTAAGAAGTTTTGTGAACAATGCTTAATCTGCCAACAGCATAATCCAGGAAGGACAGTTCAGACGACGCCGTCGACACATCCTCCGCCACGAGGACCTTTTGAAGCCCTACAAATTGATTTTATTCATATGCCCAAATGTGAGGGATATGAAAGTGTTCTTGTATGTGTTGATATGTTTTCAAACTGGCCTGAAGCGTGGCCTTGCAAGAAAACTGATTCTGCCTCAGTGGTGAAATGCCTGCTGAAAGACATCGTTCCAAGATTTGGAATCCCACTGAGCATAAACTCAGATCGTGGGACCCATTTCACGGGACAAATAATGACTGAACTCTGTAAGTCTCTAGGAATCAAACAGAGGCTACACTGTCCATACCATCCACAGTCTGCTGGTCTGGTGGAACGACAAAATGGTATTTTGAAAAACAAGTTGGCGAAACTGTGCGCTGAAACAGGGTTGAAATGGACAACGCTGCTGCCCCTGGCCTTAATGTCAATGAGGTCCACACCTGTCCGGAAACACAAACTAACACCTCATGAAATTATTACAGGCAGACCCATGACGGTGCCCAGCAGCACAGCCCTGTGCATAGGAAAAATGGATCTTCACGCCATGGATGAGTCAATGATATCATTTTGTTCTGCACTAACTACCACTGTAAAGTCATTCCACAGAAAAGTCAAAGCTGCCCAGTCTTCTCCTAGCGACCAGTCCTGCCACGACATCCAACCAGGGGATTGGGTGTGCATCAGAGAGTTCCGACGGAAGAACGCCCTTGAACCTCGCTGGTCCAAACCACATCTCGTCCTGCTGACCACCAACACAGCTGTTAAGTGCGAAGGTCGTCCTACGTGGATCCACGCATCCCACTGCAAGAAAACACCCCCACCACCATGCAGCAGAAACCAGCAAGATCCCTCCTCCTCCGGTGGACCCTCCTCCTCATCGCCATCGAGTTGATAGAAGGACCCCCTCCCCCACAGGATAAAGCTGGCACCGGAATCCCAGAAGAAGAGGGAGAAGTACATCTCCAGAGACCTGGATTCAACCCGAATGGATTACACCCAACTAGATGGAACCCTTCACTGGTTACTGAAACAACTACAACGATCATGTATTCTGCTTCCAACACAACCGAATCAACCCCGCACCTAGAAGATGACAATTCAGATTTTTTGTATATGATTGACATTGATTTCGATTGAACAGGAAAACCACCTTAATTCTATTGTTCATCTTATTGTTAATTGTTTATTGTGTTCACCTTTTGTTACTGTAAAAAAAAAAAAAAAAAAAAAAAAAAGGGTGGACTGAAGAAGAATTTACAAACTTAGATACATTTCCTTTGAAAAGGGACTTGCCATTACACGTCTGGGGCAAACCCAACCAAATGATATTTCCTCCTGTCTTCGCTCCCCTGCTGATCAGTGTCTACCTGAGTGTCATTCCCTTGTCCTTTTGTTCCTTTGTCTGTGGCCTTGTCTGGGAACCATCCCTGCCCCCTACTGAGTTCACCCTCCTGTGGTAATCGGTAATACACATCCCACTATACGATCCATGCATGAACTGTCTGTGACCACACCCGGGGACAGGGTATATCTGTTAGCTGGCCCTACATTGGGTCAGTCCCTCTGAGAGTCTCTCTGTGAGTCTCTGTGAGTCTCTCTGTCGGTCAGTCTGTCGGTCGGCCAGTGTCGGTCAATCTCTGTTACCGGACCCACTCTGTGTCGGTAGGCTCACCATGACCTGGAACTTCAATAAACTCACACCACCTCAGCCAACCTGGAATTAGACTCAGATTGTTTTTTCTTCAACAGTATGTTCATTATGGTAAAATGGACAAACTTGTGTTCAACGAGTTCGTGAATTACGAAACATGCGGACACTTTCCGGTGGGTGTTTCCGAGGAGCAGAAATATGTCATTTGCAGGCGTTCCGCCCGTTTCCAAATGAGCGGTAAGCAATAGTTACGTTATACGTCAAAAATAATGTCATCAATCCGTCAGTCCAGCATGCTAACCAGTTAGCTAACCAGTTAGCTAGCAGTCCATATTGAAGCGACTAACTAGTGTAAGTGATCCGGCAGTGAGGTTTACTGAACGTAGGCTACTCTCACACAGCTATGCTAGCTGGCATCCATTTACACAAAGATTGACAAAGAATGGCCGAACAAATGCATTCTCAATTTATTTTGTTCTATAATAAATACCATACCAGTAACCCACACATTGGCTAGTTCCATTGCGCTTTCCGTACACCCAGCTGTGTTTCTATTTGCGTTTCTTCTTTAAGTACGCACGACTCAACAGTAAATCAGCGTAAAGGGGAACAGGAACTTGGGGGAACCGAACCGGTTGACACACCGGCAAGAGCTTTTTTCTGTTCCATTTACTGCCAAAATGGCGGCGTAAACAAAGGAAGTCACGTGACATCCCCGAGAACTGGGTCTATGGATCTGAATGTCTGTCTCAAATGTTACTTCGAAGAAATCCTACAATAATAAAATTATTGATTGAAAAAGAGCGAGAGCCTGTTCCCATAAAAAAAAAACAAGAATAAATCGGTAGTTTTCAGCCTCCTACACATCCATATAAGGGCATATCCTGCGTCATTCCACAGCTGCGTCATTGAGGACGTCACAGATCTCTCGGCACAGAGGGTGTAAGCTGGAGCTCCAGCTGTTTATCTGTTTGTAGCTGAGGAGCAGCTACCGGCATATGGATGGGTGGCAGTCCGCCGGGGGCACCCCGTCCTCCTCCGCCGGCCCGAGGGCCTTGGGGACCGGCAGAGGACGGTGGGGACACCCGCCCAGCCAGCTAGACCAACCCACTTTGGGTTGCGTGTTGGCGGAGGAGCAAAATTATTGCCCCTCCGCCGACATGCATGCACACTAACGTAAGCGTTAGTGTGTGCACACTAACACCTTGTGTGTGTTAGTGTGCACAATAAAGCAACACATGTACTGATCACTAACGTAAGCGTTAGTGTGTGCACACTAACACCTTGTGTGTGTTAGTGTGCACAATAAACCAACACATGTACTGCACACTAACGTAAGCGTTAGTGTGTGCACACTAACACACACAAAGTGTTAGTGTGCACAATAAACTAACACATGTACTGAGAAAATATCCACGATAGGCTGACGTAAGGATAAGAATTATTTTTCACATGAAATCAGGGGAGATTGCGATCGCAGTCCCCCACTACCGGAAATTATGCAGTCAAGAATCCCCCAGATGTGGGATTCTTGACTGCATAATAAATAAATAAATAATTTTTTGTACGGAACACTGCGAATTCCCCAAATGTGGATATTTTCTCAGTACATGCGTTGGTTTATTGTGCACACTAACACACACAAAGTGTTAGTGTATGTATGTATGTAACACTTTGTGTGACATATATTTGATTTAAACCTATGCTTTATGAATTTGTTACCTTTATGAAATAAAGTGTGTACAGAAAAGTCCTTTTTTATTTTCCACCAAACACCAAACATCAAATTATTTTGAATTCTGAAAGAAACAAAAGACACTGGCAATTAAACCTTTTCAACTAATGCAGGCCTGTTTGACTCATTGTAAAATCAAAATATGATATTAATAAGGGAAAACAAAAAATGCCAGATTAAGTCATGTGCCGTAATTCTTTCTTTAGGTGACGTGCAGAAGCCAACCTGAATATGAAACATAAATACAGTACATCAGTTCAGGGTCTGATATAGACATATATTTTTCCAAAATAATAGCTCGTTAAATAATTTCTCTCACCTGGTTAATGGGACTTCTGCCGCTGCACTTCACCGGACAGCTCTTAAGATGCCACTTTTAGCTTCATGCAGCATTGCGGGCTCTCGTCCGTGAGCCGTGAGCGATGTTTGGTTTTTATAAAGCTCAGTGTGGAAAAAAATCTGCTGGCACAGGTATGTGGATCCAAAGATCGACAGGACTCCAAATGCAAACTTTTTCACGCTCACATAAGTGTCGTCTATGGCCTTTTTTGAGCCACGGACCGGTTCAATGTCAGACAGTATTCCCACGGACCGGCATTTAAGGTGTGGCGGATACATGCAACAAAATAAAACGATACGATCGGCATAAAAACTGTGCAATTTCCTAAACATCACAATACACGTGAATCCACTGTGCACTCCTATGCAACTTTATTAGCAGCGTCCTCGTAACATCCTGGCAATGAAGCTTTCATTTCATGGAAGTCGCAGGCTCTTCTTCTGTCTCCTCACTGGGCCTTTTCCCCTTTTCGTTATGGAGAAATGGCTTGTAGCCACGATGTATGATCCTCATCCTACCTGGATTATTTCTCCATAACGATCGGGTCATTCTACATCATACATCGTGGCCGTATTATTACCTGGAACACCCATTAGCTTGTAGCCAGAGTTTGGATGTCTTCTGTGGACATCCCTTACAACAACACGGTCCAACTCCTCATCACAGAATACAGGTCTGTCTGCCTGCGCGCACGCGCGCAAGCACGCACGCACGCACGCACACAGACACACACACACACACACACACACACAAAACATTAACCACGAGTAATGTCCCGGTCCTTGTGTATGTTTTTGTGTCTGAAGAGGTGGAGTACTTCTTCTAAATTTGCGGTCAATATCTTTGTGCAGAAATAAAGCCAACATGTTAAATAAATTCCTCTGCCCCCCATGTCACTTTCTCTGTGACCTGACTGCAGCTGGAGCCCTCTCCGTCTCTTCCTTTCTGATGGAGCTCCCAAACTCAGCTGTTTCTGTCTAAGATAACGTTTTGTGTCGGGCTTTAATACAAGCTAGGCTAATGGACGTTAGCATTAGAGCTGTCCACTTAGCTTACTTTACAAGCTAACGGCCCTGTTTGTTACCTCGCTCTACGTTTCTCGTCCCAAATTCACCATCACACCCTTTTAAAAAAACATTTGTATAGAACATTTCTCAACCCTTTATTTTCCTTTCTGATCACTGGATGATGGACTGATGCTGACTGGACATTTTTCTACCGAACGTCAGCCAACAACACACTAGCATAGCAACAGTAACCAATGGGGGCGGGGCTTAGCGAAGGATCGGTGGCCAAACCATTTGTTGTATGTGTATGTGTGTGTGTGTGTGGGGGGGTGTTACAATTAGGAAGAAAACAAGAAAACAAGTACTCAAATATTACATAATCTTTCACTAAAATAGGGTGACTTGTTCCTTTACTGGTCTAGTCTGTGGACGCGTCCTGTCTTCGGTCTAGTCTCGGTCCGTTCCTGGAGGGGTGCCAGACCGGTCTGGTCTGGTTCGGCCTAGGTCCTGGGGGGGGCGCCGTATCTGCATTAGCCCAGTCCATTACTCGCAACCAATTAACTCGTAGACACGTTCAGGTGCCCACACCGGGAATGGACCTTTACATACATACACACACATTACATACATTTATACATTTAGGGTTACAGTAAATCATACAATCACCATTACATTTACATCATGTATACATATTAACATCATCACTAACCCCGGGGTTACATTACATCAATTACATTATACATTACATCCACATCACCTACCCTAGCCGGGAATCGAACCCCCTCAAACCTAGGTGCGGGGCGGCAGCGTTACCGCTGCGCCACAGCGCTGCTCGAGTTGCAGCATACATTTGCGCTACTTCACCATTTCACATTTACGTCACCTGACCTAACGTGATGACGTGTCAACCAGAGTGGGCTGCGATTGGCTCCAGCATCCCACGTGACCTCTTCTTATTAGCTTCGGTCCACGCCTGTTGATTTGTTTATAATTTTTATGAGTAAATAAATACCATGCTTTGTTGCTGAATTTTTCTTGTGTATATGCTACAGTTTAACTGGTTGATCGAACAATGATAATTATGTAGACCTGTAGCCTATTTTATGGGCATGTCGTGCAAGAGATAACAGAAAATGTATAGGCTTTCGGGGAAAAAATATTTTAAGTGTTCAGTGAATGGATCATTGACTTTCCTATACATCATGCACTTGCTTGCAACTAACCTAGGACATAACCTAATTTTCCAACCCAGTTTCCCAAAGGGCGGCCAGGATGAGCGTTTGTCATGTGAGTGTATGTTCATTATGGTAAAATGGACAAACTTGTGTTCAACGAGTTCGTGAATTACGAAACATGCGGACACTTTCCGGTGGGTGTTTCCGAGGAGCAGAAATATGTCATTTGCAGGCGTTCCGCCCGTTTCCAAATGAGCGGTAAGCAATAGTTACGTTATACGTCAAAAATAATGTCATCAATCCGTCAGTCCAGCATGCTAACCAGTTAGCTAACCAGTTAGCTAGCAGTCCATATTGAAGCGACTAACTAGTGTAAGTGATCCGGCAGTGAGGTTTACTGAACGTAGGCTACTCTCACACAGCTATGCTAGCTGGCATCCATTTACACAAAGATTGACAAAGAATGGCCGAACAAATGCATTCTCAATTTATTTTGTTCTATAATAAATACCATACCAGTAACCCACACATTGGCTAGTTCCATTGCGCTTTCCGTACACCCAGCTGTGTTTCTATTTGCGTTTCTTCTTTAAGTACGCACGACTCAACAGTAAATCAGCGTAAAGGGGAACAGGAACTTGGGGGAACCGAACCGGTTGACACACCGGCAAGAGCTTTTTTCTGTTCCATTTACTGCCAAAATGGCGGCGTAAACAAAGGAAGTCACGTGACATCCCCGAGAACTGGGTCTATGGATCTGAATGTCTGTCTCAAATGTTACTTCGAAGAAATCCTACAATAATAAAATTATTGATTGAAAAAGAGCGAGAGCCTGTTCCCATAAAAAAAACAAGAATAAATCGGTAGTTTTCAGCCTCCTACACATCCATATAAGGGCATATCCTGCGTCATTCCACAGCTGCGTCATTGAGGACGTCACAGATCTCTCGGCACAGAGGGTGTAAGCTGGAGCTCCAGCTGTTTATCTGTTTGTAGCTGAGGAGCAGCTACCGGCATATGGATGGGTGGCAGTCCGCCGGGGGCACCCCGTCCTCCTCCGCCGGCCCGAGGGCCTTGGGGACCGGCAGAGGACGGTGGGGACACCCGCCCAGCCAGCTAGACCAACCCACTTTGGGTTGCGTGTTGGCGGAGGAGCAAAATTATTGCCCCTCCGCCGACATGCATGCACACTAACGTAAGCGTTAGTGTGTGCACACTAACACCTTGTGTGTGTTAGTGTGCACAATAAACCAACACATGTACTGATCACTAACGTAAGCGTTAGTGTGTGCACACTAACACCTTGTGTGTGTGTTAGTGTGCACAATAAACCAACACGTGTACTGCACACTAACGTAAGCGTTAGTGTGTGCACACTAACACACACAAAGTGTTAGTGTGCACAATAAACTAACACATGTACTGAGAAAATATCCACGATAGGCTGACGTAAGGATAAGAATTATTTTTCACATGAAATCAGGGGAGATTGCGATCGCAGTCCCCCACTACCGGAAATTATGCAGTCAAGAATCCCCCAGATGTGGGATTCTTGACTGCATAATAAATAAATAAATAATTTTTTGTACGGAACACTGCGAATTCCCCAAATGTGGATATTTTCTCAGTACATGCGTTGGTTTATTGTGCACACTAACACACACAAAGTGTTAGTGTATGTATGTATGTAACACTTTGTGTGACATATATTTGATTTAAACCTATGCTTTATGAATTTGTTACCTTTATGAAATAAAGTGTGTACAGAAAAGTCCTTTTTTATTTTCCACCAAACACCAAACATCAAATTATTTTGAATTCTGAAAGAAACAAAAGACACTGGCAATTAAACCTTTTCAACTAATGCAGGCCTGTTTGACTCATTGTAAAATCAAAATATGATATTAATAAGGGAAAACAAAAAATGCCAGATTAAGTCATGTGCCGTAATTCTTTCTTTAGGTGACGCGCAGAAGCCAACCTGAATATGAAACATAAATACAGTACATCAGTTCAGGGTCTGATATAGACATATATTTTTCCAAAATAATAGCTCGTTAAATAATTTCTCTCACCTGGTTAATGGGACTTCTGCCGCTGCACTTCACCGGACAGCTCTTAAGATGCCACTTTTAGCTTCATGCAGCATTGCGGGCTCTCGTCCGTGAGCCGTGAGCGATGTTTGTTTTTTATAAAGCTCAGTGTGGAAAAAAATCTGCTGGCACAGGTATGTGGATCCAAAGATCGACAGGACTCCAAATGCAAACTTTTTCACGCTCACATAAGTGTCGTCTATGGCCTTTTTTGAGCCACGGACCGGTTCAATGTCAGACAGTATTCCCACGGACCGGCATTTAAGGTGTGGCGGATACATGCAACAAAATAAAACGATACGATCGGCATAAAAACTGTGCAATTTCCTAAACATCACAATACACGTGAATCCACTGTGCACTCCTATGCAACTTTATTAGCAGCGTCCTCGTAACATCCTGGCAATGAAGCTTTCATTTCATGGAAGTCGCAGGCTCTTCTTCTGTCTCCTCACTGGGCCTTTTCCCCTTTTCGTTATGGAGAAATGGCTTGTAGCCACGATGTATGATCCTCATCCTACCTGGATTATTTCTCCATAACGATCGGGTCATTCTACATCATACATCGTGGCCGTATTATTACCTGGAACACGCATTAGCTTGTAGCCAGAGTTTGGATGTCTTCTGTGGACATCACTTACAACAACACGGTCCAACTCCTCATCACAGAATACAGGTCTGTCTGCCTGCGCGCACGCGCACAAGCACGCACGCACGCACGCACACAGACACACACACACACACACACAAAACATTAACCACGAGTAATGTCCCGGTCCTTGTGTATGTTTTTGTGTCTGAAGAGGTGGAGTACTTCTTCTAAATTTGCGGTCAATATCTTTGTGCAGAAATAAAGCCAACATGTTAAATAAATTCCTCTGCCCCCCATGTCACTTTCTCTGTGACCTGACTGCAGCTGGAGCCCTCTCCGTCTCTTCCTTTCTGATGGAGCTCCCAAACTCAGCTGTTTCTGTCTAAGATAACGTTTTGTGTCGGGCTTTAATACAAGCTAGGCTAATGGACGTTAGCATTAGAGCTGTCCACTTAGCTTACTTTACAAGCTAACGGCCCTGTTTGTTACCTCGCTCTACGTTTCTCGTCGATCACCCAGAGTGGGCTGCGATTGGCTCCAGCATCCCACGTGACCTCTTCTTATTAGCTTCGGTCCACGCCTGTTGATTTGTTTATAATTTTTATGAGTAAATAAATACCATGCTTTGTTGCTGAATTTTTCTTGTGTATATGCTACAGTTTAACTGGTTGATCGAACAATGATAATTATGTAGACCTGTAGCCTATTTTATGGGCATGTCGTGCAAGAGATAACAGAAAATGTATAGGCTTTCGGGGAAAAAATATTTTAAGTGTTCAGTGAATGGATCATTGACTTTCCTATACATCATGCACTTGCTTGCAACTAACCTAGGACATAACCTAATTTTCCAACCCAGTTTCCCAAAGGGCGGCCAGGATGAGCGTTTGTCATGTGAGTGTATGTTCATTATGGTAAAATGGACAAACTTGTGTTCAACGAGTTCGTGAATTACGAAACATGCGGACACTTTCCGGTGGGTGTTTCCGAGGAGCAGAAATATGTCATTTGCAGGCGTTCCGCCCGTTTCCAAATGAGCGGTAAGCAATAGTTACGTTATACGTCAAAAATAATGTCATCAATCCGTCAGTCCAGCATGCTAACCAGTTAGCTAACCAGTTAGCTAGCAGTCCATATTGAAGCGACTAACTAGTGTAAGTGATCCGGCAGTGAGGTTTACTGAACGTAGGCTACTCTCACACAGCTATGCTAGCTGGCATCCATTTACACAAAGATTGACAAAGAATGGCCGAACAAATGCATTCTCAATTTATTTTGTTCTATAATAAATACCATACCAGTAACCCACACATTGGCTAGTTCCATTGCGCTTTCCGTACACCCAGCTGTGTTTCTATTTGCGTTTCTTCTTTAAGTACGCACGACTCAACAGTAAATCAGCGTAAAGGGGAACAGGAACTTGGGGGAACCGAACCGGTTGACACACCGGCAAGAGCTTTTTTCTGTTCCATTTACTGCCAAAATGGCGGCGTAAACAAAGGAAGTCACGTGACATCCCCGAGAACTGGGTCTATGGATCTGAATGTCTGTCTCAAATGTTACTTCGAAGAAATCCTACAATAATAAAATTATTGATTGAAAAAGAGCGAGAGCCTGTTCCCATAAAAAAACAAGAATAAATCGGTAGTTTTCAGCCTCCTACACATCCATATAAGGGCATATCCTGCGTCATTCCACAGCTGCGTCATTGAGGACGTCACAGATCTCTCGGCACAGAGGGTGTAAGCTGGAGCTCCAGCTGTTTATCTGTTTGTAGCTGAGGAGCAGCTACCGGCATATGGATGGGTGGCAGTCCGCCGGGGGCACCCCGTCCTCCTCCGCCGGCCCGAGGGCCTTGGGGACCGGCAGAGGACGGTGGGGACACCCGCCCAGCCAGCTAGACCAACCCACTTTGGGTTGCGTGTTGGCGGAGGAGCAAAATTATTGCCCCTCCGCCGACATGCATGCACACTAACGTAAGCGTTAGTGTGTGCACACTAACACCTTGTGTGTGTTAGTGTGCACAATAAACCAACACATGTACTGATCACTAACGTAAGCGTTAGTGTGTGCACACTAACACCTTGTGTGTGTGTTAGTGTGCACAATAAACCAACACGTGTACTGCACACTAACGTAAGCGTTAGTGTGTGCACACTAACACACACAAAGTGTTAGTGTGCACAATAAACTAACACATGTACTGAGAAAATATCCACGATAGGCTGACGTAAGGATAAGAATTATTTTTCACATGAAATCAGGGGAGATTGCGATCGCAGTCCCCCACTACCGGAAATTATGCAGTCAAGAATCCCCCAGATGTGGGATTCTTGACTGCATAATAAATAAATAAATAATTTTTTGTACGGAACACTGCGAATTCCCCAAATGTGGATATTTTCTCAGTACATGCGTTGGTTTATTGTGCACACTAACACACACAAAGTGTTAGTGTATGTATGTATGTAACACTTTGTGTGACATATATTTGATTTAAACCTATGCTTTATGAATTTGTTACCTTTATGAAATAAAGTGTGTACAGAAAAGTCCTTTTTTATTTTCCACCAAACACCAAACATCAAATTATTTTGAATTCTGAAAGAAACAAAAGACACTGGCAATTAAACCTTTTCAACTAATGCAGGCCTGTTTGACTCATTGTAAAATCAAAATATGATATTAATAAGGGAAAACAAAAAATGCCAGATTAAGTCATGTGCCGTAATTCTTTCTTTAGGTGACGCGCAGAAGCCAACCTGAATATGAAACATAAATACAGTACATCAGTTCAGGGTCTGATATAGACATATATTTTTCCAAAATAATAGCTCGTTAAATAATTTCTCTCACCTGGTTAATGGGACTTCTGCCGCTGCACTTCACCGGACAGCTCTTAAGATGCCACTTTTAGCTTCATGCAGCATTGCGGGCTCTCGTCCGTGAGCCGTGAGCGATGTTTGTTTTTTATAAAGCTCAGTGTGGAAAAAAATCTGCTGGCACAGGTATGTGGATCCAAAGATCGACAGGACTCCAAATGCAAACTTTTTCACGCTCACATAAGTGTCGTCTATGGCCTTTTTTGAGCCACGGACCGGTTCAATGTCAGACAGTATTCCCACGGACCGGCATTTAAGGTGTGGCGGATACATGCAACAAAATAAAACGATACGATCGGCATAAAAACTGTGCAATTTCCTAAACATCACAATACACGTGAATCCACTGTGCACTCCTATGCAACTTTATTAGCAGCGTCCTCGTAACATCCTGGCAATGAAGCTTTCATTTCATGGAAGTCGCAGGCTCTTCTTCTGTCTCCTCACTGGGCCTTTTCCCCTTTTCGTTATGGAGAAATGGCTTGTAGCCACGATGTATGATCCTCATCCTACCTGGATTATTTCTCCATAACGATCGGGTCATTCTACATCATACATCGTGGCCGTATTATTACCTGGAACACGCATTAGCTTGTAGCCAGAGTTTGGATGTCTTCTGTGGACATCACTTACAACAACACGGTCCAACTCCTCATCACAGAATACAGGTCTGTCTGCCTGCGCGCACGCGCACAAGCACGCACGCACGCACGCACACAGACACACACACACACACACAAAACATTAACCACGAGTAATGTCCCGGTCCTTGTGTATGTTTTTGTGTCTGAAGAGGTGGAGTACTTCTTCTAAATTTGCGGTCAATATCTTTGTGCAGAAATAAAGCCAACATGTTAAATAAATTCCTCTGCCCCCCATGTCACTTTCTCTGTGACCTGACTGCAGCTGGAGCCCTCTCCGTCTCTTCCTTTCTGATGGAGCTCCCAAACTCAGCTGTTTCTGTCTAAGATAACGTTTTGTGTCGGGCTTTAATACAAGCTAGGCTAATGGACGTTAGCATTAGAGCTGTCCACTTAGCTTACTTTACAAGCTAACGGCCCTGTTTGTTACCTCGCTCTACGTTTCTCGTCGATCACCCAGAGTGGGCTGCGATTGGCTCCAGCATCCCACGTGACCTCTTCTTATTAGCTTCGGTCCACGCCTGTTGATTTGTTTATAATTTTTATGAGTAAATAAATACCATGCTTTGTTGCTGAATTTTTCTTGTGTATATGCTACAGTTTAACTGGTTGATCGAACAATGATAATTATGTAGACCTGTAGCCTATTTTATGGGCATGTCGTGCAAGAGATAACAGAAAATGTATAGGCTTTCGGGGAAAAAATATTTTAAGTGTTCAGTGAATGGATCATTGACTTTCCTATACATCATGCACTTGCTTGCAACTAACCTAGGACATAACCTAATTTTCCAACCCAGTTTCCCAAAGGGCGGCCAGGATGAGCGTTTGTCATGTGAGTGTATGTTCATTATGGTAAAATGGACAAACTTGTGTTCAACGAGTTCGTGAATTACGAAACATGCGGACACTTTCCGGTGGGTGTTTCCGAGGAGCAGAAATATGTCATTTGCAGGCGTTCCGCCCGTTTCCAAATGAGCGGTAAGCAATAGTTACGTTATACGTCAAAAATAATGTCATCAATCCGTCAGTCCAGCATGCTAACCAGTTAGCTAACCAGTTAGCTAGCAGTCCATATTGAAGCGACTAACTAGTGTAAGTGATCCGGCAGTGAGGTTTACTGAACGTAGGCTACTCTCACACAGCTATGCTAGCTGGCATCCATTTACACAAAGATTGACAAAGAATGGCCGAACAAATGCATTCTCAATTTATTTTGTTCTATAATAAATACCATACCAGTAACCCACACATTGGCTAGTTCCATTGCGCTTTCCGTACACCCAGCTGTGTTTCTATTTGCGTTTCTTCTTTAAGTACGCACGACTCAACAGTAAATCAGCGTAAAGGGGAACAGGAACTTGGGGGAACCGAACCGGTTGACACACCGGCAAGAGCTTTTTTCTGTTCCATTTACTGCCAAAATGGCGGCGTAAACAAAGGAAGTCACGTGACATCCCCGAGAACTGGGTCTATGGATCTGAATGTCTGTCTCAAATGTTACTTCGAAGAAATCCTACAATAATAAAATTATTGATTGAAAAAGAGCGAGAGCCTGTTCCCATAAAAAAACAAGAATAAATCGGTAGTTTTCAGCCTCCTACACATCCATATAAGGGCATATCCTGCGTCATTCCACAGCTGCGTCATTGAGGACGTCACAGATCTCTCGGCACAGAGGGTGTAAGCTGGAGCTCCAGCTGTTTATCTGTTTGTAGCTGAGGAGCAGCTACCGGCATATGGATGGGTGGCAGTCCGCCGGGGGCACCCCGTCCTCCTCCGCCGGCCCGAGGGCCTTGGGGACCGGCAGAGGACGGTGGGGACACCCGCCCAGCCAGCTAGACCAACCCACTTTGGGTTGCGTGTTGGCGGAGGAGCAAAATTATTGCCCCTCCGCCGACATGCATGCACACTAACGTAAGCGTTAGTGTGTGCACACTAACACCTTGTGTGTGTTAGTGTGCACAATAAACCAACACATGTACTGATCACTAACGTAAGCGTTAGTGTGTGCACACTAACACCTTGTGTGTGTGTTAGTGTGCACAATAAACCAACACGTGTACTGCACACTAACGTAAGCGTTAGTGTGTGCACACTAACACACACAAAGTGTTAGTGTGCACAATAAACTAACACATGTACTGAGAAAATATCCACGATAGGCTGACGTAAGGATAAGAATTATTTTTCACATGAAATCAGGGGAGATTGCGATCGCAGTCCCCCACTACCGGAAATTATGCAGTCAAGAATCCCCCAGATGTGGGATTCTTGACTGCATAATAAATAAATAAATAATTTTTTGTACGGAACACTGCGAATTCCCCAAATGTGGATATTTTCTCAGTACATGCGTTGGTTTATTGTGCACACTAACACACACAAAGTGTTAGTGTATGTATGTATGTAACACTTTGTGTGACATATATTTGATTTAAACCTATGCTTTATGAATTTGTTACCTTTATGAAATAAAGTGTGTACAGAAAAGTCCTTTTTTATTTTCCACCAAACACCAAACATCAAATTATTTTGAATTCTGAAAGAAACAAAAGACACTGGCAATTAAACCTTTTCAACTAATGCAGGCCTGTTTGACTCATTGTAAAATCAAAATATGATATTAATAAGGGAAAACAAAAAATGCCAGATTAAGTCATGTGCCGTAATTCTTTCTTTAGGTGACGCGCAGAAGCCAACCTGAATATGAAACATAAATACAGTACATCAGTTCAGGGTCTGATATAGACATATATTTTTCCAAAATAATAGCTCGTTAAATAATTTCTCTCACCTGGTTAATGGGACTTCTGCCGCTGCACTTCACCGGACAGCTCTTAAGATGCCACTTTTAGCTTCATGCAGCATTGCGGGCTCTCGTCCGTGAGCCGTGAGCGATGTTTGTTTTTTATAAAGCTCAGTGTGGAAAAAAATCTGCTGGCACAGGTATGTGGATCCAAAGATCGACAGGACTCCAAATGCAAACTTTTTCACGCTCACATAAGTGTCGTCTATGGCCTTTTTTGAGCCACGGACCGGTTCAATGTCAGACAGTATTCCCACGGACCGGCATTTAAGGTGTGGCGGATACATGCAACAAAATAAAACGATACGATCGGCATAAAAACTGTGCAATTTCCTAAACATCACAATACACGTGAATCCACTGTGCACTCCTATGCAACTTTATTAGCAGCGTCCTCGTAACATCCTGGCAATGAAGCTTTCATTTCATGGAAGTCGCAGGCTCTTCTTCTGTCTCCTCACTGGGCCTTTTCCCCTTTTCGTTATGGAGAAATGGCTTGTAGCCACGATGTATGATCCTCATCCTACCTGGATTATTTCTCCATAACGATCGGGTCATTCTACATCATACATCGTGGCCGTATTATTACCTGGAACACGCATTAGCTTGTAGCCAGAGTTTGGATGTCTTCTGTGGACATCACTTACAACAACACGGTCCAACTCCTCATCACAGAATACAGGTCTGTCTGCCTGCGCGCACGCGCACAAGCACGCACGCACGCACGCACGCAAACAGACACACACACACACACACAAAACATTAACCACGAGTAATGTCCCGGTCCTTGTGTATGTTTTTGTGTCTGAAGAGGTGGAGTACTTCTTCTAAATTTGCGGTCAATATCTTTGTGCAGAAATAAAGCCAACATGTTAAATAAATTCCTCTGCCCCCCATGTCACTTTCTCTGTGACCTGACTGCAGCTGGAGCCCTCTCCGTCTCTTCCTTTCTGATGGAGCTCCCAAACTCAGCTGTTTCTGTCTAAGATAACGTTTTGTGTCGGGCTTTAATACAAGCTAGGCTAATGGACGTTAGCATTAGAGCTGTCCACTTAGCTTACTTTACAAGCTAACGGCCCTGTTTGTTACCTCGCTCTACGTTTCTCGTCCCAAATTCACCGTCACACCCTTTTAAAAAAACATTTGTATAGAACATTTCTCAACCCTTTATTTTCCTTTCTGATCACTGGATGATGGACTGATGCTGACTGGACATTTTTCTACCGAACGTCAGCCAACAACACACTAGCATAGCAACAGTAACCAATGGGGGCGGGGCTTAGCGAAGGATCGGTGGCCAAACCATTTGTTGTATGTGTGTGTGTGTGTGGGGGGGTGTTACAATTAGGAAGAAAACAAGAAAACAAGTACTCAAATATTACATAATCTTTCACTAAAACAGGGTGACTTGTTCCTTTACTGGTCTAGTCTGTGGACGCGTCCTGTCTTCGGTCTAGTCTCGGTCCGTTCCTGGAGGGGTGCCAGACCGGTCTGGTCTGGTTCGGCCTAGGTCCTGGGGGGGGCGCCGTATCTGCATTAGCCCAGTCCATTACTCGCAACCAATTAACTCGTAGACACGTTCAGGTGCCCACACCGGGAATGGACCTTTACATACATACACACACATTACATCCATTTAGGGTTACAGTAAATCATACAATCACCATTACATTTACATCATGTATACATATTAACATCATCACTAACCCCGGGGTTACATTACATCAATTACATTATACATTACATCCACATCACCTACCCTAGCCGGGAATCGAACCCCCTCAAACCTAGGTGCGGGGCGGCAGCGTTACCGCTGCGCCACAGCGCTGCTCGAGTTGCAGCATACATTTGCGCTACTTCACCATTTCACATTTACGTCACCTGACCTAACGTGATGACGTGTCAACCAGAGTGGGCTGCGATTGGCTCCAGCATCCCACGTGACCTCTTCTTATTAGCTTCGGTCCACGCCTGTTGATTTGTTTATAATTTTTATGAGTAAATAAATACCATGCTTTGTTGCTGAATTTTTCTTGTGTATATGCTACAGTTTAACTGGTTGATCGAACAATGATAATTATGTAGACCTGTAGCCTATTTTATGGGCATGTCGTGCAAGAGATAACAGAAAATGTATAGGCTTTCGGGGAAAAAATATTTTAAGTGTTCAGTGAATGGATCATTGACTTTCCTATACATCATGCACTTGCTTGCAACTAACCTAGGACATAACCTAATTTTCCAACCCAGTTTCCCAAAGGGCGGCCAGGATGAGCGTTTGTCATGTGAGTGTATGTTCATTATGGTAAAATGGACAAACTTGTGTTCAACGAGTTCGTGAATTACGAAACATGCGGACACTTTCCGGTGGGTGTTTCCGAGGAGCAGAAATATGTCATTTGCAGGCGTTCCGCCCGTTTCCAAATGAGCGGTAAGCAATAGTTACGTTATACGTCAAAAATAATGTCATCAATCCGTCAGTCCAGCATGCTAACCAGTTAGCTAACCAGTTAGCTAGCAGTCCATATTGAAGCGACTAACTAGTGTAAGTGATCCGGCAGTGAGGTTTACTGAACGTAGGCTACTCTCACACAGCTATGCTAGCTGGCATCCATTTACACAAAGATTGACAAAGAATGGCCGAACAAATGCATTCTCAATTTATTTTGTTCTATAATAAATACCATACCAGTAACCCACACATTGGCTAGTTCCATTGCGCTTTCCGTACACCCAGCTGTGTTTCTATTTGCGTTTCTTCTTTAAGTACGCACGACTCAACAGTAAATCAGCGTAAAGGGGAACAGGAACTTGGGGGAACCGAACCGGTTGACACACCGGCAAGAGCTTTTTTCTGTTCCATTTACTGCCAAAATGGCGGCGTAAACAAAGGAAGTCACGTGACATCCCCGAGAACTGGGTCTATGGATCTGAATGTCTGTCTCAAATGTTACTTCGAAGAAATCCTACAATAATAAAATTATTGATTGAAAAAGAGCGAGAGCCTGTTCCCATAAAAAAAACAAGAATAAATCGGTAGTTTTCAGCCTCCTACACATCCATATAAGGGCATATCCTGCGTCATTCCACAGCTGCGTCATTGAGGACGTCACAGATCTCTCGGCACAGAGGGTGTAAGCTGGAGCTCCAGCTGTTTATCTGTTTGTAGCTGAGGAGCAGCTACCGGCATATGGATGGGTGGCAGTCCGCCGGGGGCACCCCGTCCTCCTCCGCCGGCCCGAGGGCCTTGGGGACCGGCAGAGGACGGTGGGGACACCCGCCCAGCCAGCTAGACCAACCCACTTTGGGTTGCGTGTTGGCGGAGGAGCAAAATTATTGCCCCTCCGCCGACATGCATGCACACTAACGTAAGCGTTAGTGTGTGCACACTAACACCTTGTGTGTGTTAGTGTGCACAATAAACCAACACATGTACTGATCACTAACGTAAGCGTTAGTGTGTGCACACTAACACCTTGTGTGTGTGTTAGTGTGCACAATAAACCAACACGTGTACTGCACACTAACGTAAGCGTTAGTGTGTGCACACTAACACACACAAAGTGTTAGTGTGCACAATAAACTAACACATGTACTGAGAAAATATCCACGATAGGCTGACGTAAGGATAAGAATTATTTTTCACATGAAATCAGGGGAGATTGCGATCGCAGTCCCCCACTACCGGAAATTATGCAGTCAAGAATCCCACATCTGGGGCCAAAAGTAGCGAGTAACGAGAGCATCAATAGAAATGTAGTGGAGTAAAAAGTACAATATTTGTCCTTCAAATGTAGAGAAGAGAAAGTAATAGTATGCCCCAAAAATAATACTCAAGTAAAGTACAGATACTCAGAAACTCTACTGAAGTACAGTACTGGAGTAAATGTACTTCTTTACTGTCCACCCCTGGTTCCAGCTCATCCCTCGTTACTCCACAGCAAAAGATTAGACTCTTCAGAACTTGCAAATCCTTCAGAGACCCACACACAATTTACATTATATGAACATGTCAACTAAGAAAAGTCTTACAGTTATATCAATACAAACATTTCTTATGTACTGTTGAAGTGTGTCACTCAAAAATGGTAATTGAGCACATAGTGAGAAAATTAAGCAATGTTGCTAAAAAAAAACCAAACAAACAAGCAAACAAAAAAAACTATTTCTCCAAAGGGTAAAGTAGTACATAAAGCATAAAATTTGCACAGATGGGAATAGCACAGGAAAATGTCCAGGCCCCCGATTAAATATTATAAGTATTTCATGAGGTACAATGAAACGGATTAATTTGAAGGTGATGTGTGATATTTTCATGCTCTGTGTTAATAAACAAGTTTTATTTTTTTCTTTCGTGTTTTGATTTGTCAACAAGCATTGAAACAATCCAGGTTTATTCTAAATGCTTTATTACTCTAACAAATTAAATAAGAACATATAATACAAGGTGTTTGAGTCTTTGATTACAATATAGCCTATTATTAACATTATTTAAATACAGTATCCAATGTCGAGTTTTACTGCAGCATTTAACCAAATATTCCTCAACATTTTCCAAAAACTTGAGGCTATTAAAACTTTTCAGCTCTCCAAAAGGTGTCAAAAAACAAACACACAAAACAAAACAAAGTTGGGTTACTATAATGATGTTCATCCGCAAAAAATTGTCAGTTTTACATACAAAAAAAATTCAATTATTGCGAAAAGCATGGCATAACGGTAATAGTGTGATTAAACCGTTTACAGTACTCTGACTCCTTTGACAAACACATTTTAAGTTGAAATCAGTGTCTGATATAATCTGTGGTGGTTTATTGTCTGTACTAAAAAAATAACCAAATTCACTAAGTGTGTGTTCTTTGGCCAATTTTTGTAAGATAAAACAGATAGATCAATATGTTATCAGAGTAATGCTTAAACGTGTTTAATTGAAGTTTTCATGGTTGTGCAAACACAATGATATCCAGGATGAGTTGGGGTAATTGCCAATAGGGGGAAATGTAACAACTGAAAGAGAGAATTACTTTGCGCCATTAAAATGCAGTTTCAGTTTTAAGAGCCCAAGATCAAGCCACTGCTCCGTCCTTGCTTCTTTTATTTCATTGTTAAATTACAAACAGGATGGCCTTGGACAGATTAAAAAAGACACATCCCAACACTTAGTTTTAGGTAAATGGATAGAACAACCTTTCCAATGTAAACAGGAGATTTAATGTGCAAAAGTTGGTTCTCATGTCTATCCAGAAGGAATGGGGCCTTTAAAGGCAAATAAAGCAAGGACAGGACAATGAGCTCAGACACCAACATTAGCATTTTAACAGTTAATTTATAGTGACGTGTTTGATCACTGCATCAGGAATACTGTCCTATTCGCAGCACATACTTTTTGTCAAATATGATCACATCAACAACCACTGGTCAGGTGTACTACCTGAATCCTTGACAGAAACAAAACTCTGCAATCACTGTAGAGTCACAATTGGACAAACAGAATGTGAAATAAAAACAATCCACAAAAGTGATAAATCCTTAGTGATGCAGTTGAACTTCAGTTGTTTTGTTTTGTTTTTTTTTTTTAAGCCCAGACTGGAGCGCAATGGGCTGCTTTTTTTTTTTGTAAGCCCACCTTTGCCATCACCATCCTCATAATTCTCCAAGTGCCCATTGTTGACTCAGTGTGCTTTTCATCCTTTATAATGTCTTTACTCTTTTAGTTGGCAGCAGTTGGCTGAGAAAACACCGAACCTGGGGAACAAATGTAAGAAGTAAGCAAGCTGAAGAAAGAACAGATAATGAAAACTGTTTTTTTTTTTGTCAAAAAAAAGAAAAAGAAAAAGAAAGGGGAAATCAAACTGAAAACAAAAATCCCAAAGGCTTCCTGTTTTGAAATTGTCAACTGAGATCTAAGTTTCTGACTACCTGATTGGTCCAATTTTTGTGTTTAGTTTGTACCGTATCTTGTTAATTCTATGTGACTCCTACCTTGTTTTCTAGTGACTAGTAGGAAATTGTCCATGCGTGTTGATCGACTGCTGCAATTTCTCCTCTTTGGCCCTTCTGCTGTGGCAAAGCTGTTGAAAAACATAAGAGCCATCCATACAGATTTCTCCATTTCATGTTGCGTACAGCACTTCTGATAACACTCAAGACCTAATATCAATAAATTACCACGATTATCTTCACACAAACGCTGCACTTAAGGCCTCTCACCGTTCTCTTTTCCATGAAGCTGGTCAGGAATTCGTCTATGTCTGTACGTCCCTCTAGGAAGTTTTCAGCAGTTTCCTCTGACTCCTCTTCTGCCTGGTGGGCTGCAACTTTTAACCGAGCCTGTAAAGTGCTAAGACTGCAACTCTAGTGGGGAGTAAAAGGTACTAAAGTAAGAAACAGACCAAGAGAAACTGGATACATTATATCAACAAAAACATGTGCTTGGTCTGACTGAACCTTGACCACCAAAGTCTATTCCTTTCATCTTTGAGTTTGTGTAAATTGTTGGTTGATTTTACATTTAAAAAGGTTCAAATAATGTTTTGTGAGATCTCTGCAACATTGACCTTTGAGCACCAAAATCTAGTAAGTTTTCAGAGTCCAAATACATTTTTGTGCAGTTTTAAAATAATTTCCTCTCATCATATCATGTTCATCTATGATGAATGAAGCCTCTTACCTCACTAAGTTCATGCTGTCTCTGCATCTTCGTCTCAAAAGCCGACTTCATCTGAGTCAGCTGTTCGTACTGTCAACACAGCAGACAGACCCTTTGATCATTAAGCTCCTAGTCTTAAGTATGAATGGATTTGTTTTGTGTGTTTGTTCACTCAAAAGCAAACTGTATAAGTGCTAACCTTGTAGAGCATTTCTTGCCTCTTTCCTTCCAACTGTGGCTCCATCTGCAGGTTTTTTTCTGTAAATGACAAAATGAAACGTTCAGGTTTCAATTAGAGCCTCTCTCTTTAGACTAGCCCTTAAAGGAGAAAAGGAACTTACTAGCCATGTCCACTATGCTGGTCACCAGCTCTTCCTTATCGTTGGTGATCTGCTTAAGCTGTGGCAAACTCACAAAAAACTCTAGTAGCACATCCTCATTTTCTGACATGTCTGACAACCTGGTCAAGCTGGAGTGGGATGCAGAGAGTAAAATAAAAAAGATGGAATGACAGGACACTAAAGAACGTCCCCCTCATCTCAAACATGTTACAACCTGCTTAAAGAATGTTTTTCAGTCAAGAAATACTTTACTTCATGTTACAGAGCTCAGGAAATGACTCTGGAATCTCAGGCATCTTGTACATATGTCCATTCAGTCCAGCCTGAAAGACAGAGAAACAAGCAGGTCACATCCCTTGAACCTGGTTTATACAAGTTTCTTTCTAGATTTGTCTAAACTGGATATGCCAGTTGCAATAAATTATTTCTAAACCAAAATTAGCCTCCCGCTTTTTGTCATGTATTTTCTCCGTCTTTCTTGATGAACTTTGCAAACACTGGAACAAGGCTGGTGTGGAATGGAAAACTCTTTACAGAAGTACAAACAATTCCCTTGATGGTTCCCTGTGTGTGCTGGATGCGCAGAATGGATTTATGCATTTATGTACCTGTGAGTCTCCAGTAGGAACAGGCAGCGGCAGGTCAGAAATCAGTCCATATGGAGCTGGAGCACGAGGAGGCCCGTGGGAACTATCAACCCCGGGGTGAGGCATTGGAGCTGCAATTGGAGGTGGTGTCTGACTAGGACCCACATGGCGAGGACCATAGTGGAAAGCTTGCGTGGGGTAAGGAGCCATGCCCGATGGTTTGTACATACTGCTGTTGGTGGAGCAAACAGGATGATTTTTACTAAAACACAAGAAGCAACATGTTTTCATTTTCTTATTTTATTTGTGTTTATTCACTGGAATTTTAATTACCAGCAAAATATGTATATAAGACTCTGGTTGTAATACATTTTCAATGAACACAAGATTAAACTCACTATGGAAAGCCAGTGGGACCAGAAGACATCAAGGCAGGGGGGCTTTTCCAAAATTCATCCAACAGACTCTGAACAACCTTACCCAGATCTGAATGCATCCCAAACTACAGCAGAAAAGACAAAAGCACATGATTGTAGGAGTGAAAATATCTCAAAGATAAAGTATGAACTATCAAACATAAAAAGCATTTGTGGAGAAGAAGGAATATGAAAAACAACAAGGGAAAAAAAAAACAAAACAAAACAAAACAGGGAAGTTGTATAACTGAGCAACACTTCATTTGCATGCACATCACCCCATTCTATTGGAAGACATCATGACAGGACATTTACTTGACTGAATGAGTCTGCGTGCACAATGGTATCACAAGTATTATGCTTCTTTATTTGTGCCAATGAAGGACATAACCTGGAAACAGATCTAGAACCAAAAAATTAGAAAGATGTTTGGACGTTGGAAATATGAATGGTGAAGAGGGAATACACACTTGACAATGACAGGCTGTGTGCTTTTCTTTTACTATTCCCAACTGTTGGAATTGTATAAAAACCTTCTTTCCTTTCATCGATGGAAACCACTTCACTGACAAATTTTCAGTTTTGGTTTTAGTCAGACGTGACTTAACCATTTGCAACGCAAATATGTAATGATATTTCCTTTCACAGCAGTAATGTTAATGTCCCTGTGAGTTGGGCCACACTAGGATAACACAGATTAAATCTTTTTTTATGCAAACCCTGGTATAAATCAAGCCAGCCAAAAAAGTAGTCAAGAGTGACTTGTTTCAGACAACAGCATGCATCTATTTTTCTCTTCCCTTGAATGTTTTGGGAAGCTCCTAAAAAAAAAAACTAATTGGAAATCACTCCCCACAGGACTACTTACATTTGTGATGAGGGGACTAGTGATCATCGTGCCGTTATTGCTGTCTACTAAATGATGACCAACTGGGGGGTAGACACTAACCACCGGCTTCTCCTGAGGGAACTGAGGAGGTAGCAGACTGAGAGAAAGAAAACAGCAAAATATGCTGCTTTAGTTTTAAGCAAGTGAATGTGTAACTTTTCCACATTGAAATGTCTGATTAAAATGAAATATCTTGCCACTGAAGTTATGTTTACGGTTGCATCACTTTTTTATCCAGATTCATTTGAAATATTGACTTCTTGGGTGACACTTTGTCACAACTATACAAAGTCTGCTGGCCACTTTTAATACACGCACCCTGTGGCTGAGTGCGCACATGTGTACTCACATGTTAACACTAATTGTGGAGTTGTTGACTGTGAAAGGTATTCTGTACTCCACATCCTTCTGGATCTCTGCAAGGCTGTTGAAAGAGAACATCGTGATATGTCATCTTGAATTTTTAGCTATTTCACACAAATTTCAAAACTTACTCCTTTGTCAGGCTGAATATGTCATTTTGATAGTTCCATTTACTTATGATTACCATTTAATAAATATGTATCTACATATCTCAATATTTCGGCACAAGAATGTTTTGTTCTCTTTTGTTACAGTGGTAAGAAAACAAGGCATTTTGGAAATAAGAATTTTGTTTTTCATGGAGATCCCCCCCCTCTTTTACATATCATACAGGAATTGTGACCAGTAACTGACCACACTGGCTGCTCCTATATAAATTGAGCACAATGTTGATTGTATTTGTATCAGTTGCCTTACATTGCCACCATGGGCTTATGGTGCTACAGTCATATTTATTTTATTATGTGCAATAATTGTAATGTACTGACTATACACATGACTGCAGAGTTAAGGTCAACTCCATAGAAAGTCAGTGGCAGCAAATGTTGATATTAGTCCCAAGGGAATTGTAAACAAACAATCTGTCGCTTTTAAAATATGCCTCACAATAAATCATTTCTTCCCACAAGTCAGATGTGGTATGTTGCAACCAAAGAAGCCCTCACCTCCTAACATAATTTCCACACCACAGTCAGCATTGGCCAAGCACATTAGCCATGTGGTCTCTACAGTCCCGTGAACTGCACTCACAGAATAGTGTGTAATCCCATTTCCCCATCACACACACATAGCATACATTATGTCAGGATGACTGTGAAATAAGGGAATAGTGTGGCTGATCAGTCTGTTCATGCTGGTACTTTATTTCTAACTCAGAATGATGAAAACAACCAAGCTACTCAGATGACCAAGCTCCTTAGTAAACAAAGGCTTAATACTTTAATCCCCATCTCTGACTGGTAGGCACACTCCTGAACCACATGCGTGACAAGTTTGTCTGAAAAACACTGATCGCAGAACATGTTCAGCAATTTATAACTGCCTTAGCCCTAAAAATAGACACTGTAGGTGCCACTTGAGTTGATTAACAGACCAGCTAGCACGGGTTAGCTATGACGGACGGTTAGCAAACACTGACCGTAAAATACGATTACTGGCGGAAAAACACTGTTCGTGTTTTCACATTTCCACAGAACAGCAGAAATGGAAAGTAAAATGTGAGCTACTTGTTGGCCTGTTTGTCGTTGCTTGTCTCTGAGCCGGCGGCTAGCCACGAAAAGCGAGCATCAGCTGTCTGCAGGCAACGGACTGACGTCTGTCGGGTGTCCGGGAGCCGCAGCTAGCTGTGCTTGATGTTGACAAGCGAACCAAAAGCACGACACTCCGGCTATCGGTGGCCGTCCGCCGGGCTCATTACCTGGCGTGAGCAGCTTTCAGGGACTCGATCTGCCGCTGTCTTTGTTGCTGTAGGCTGTTCAGAGGAGGAAGAGGTCCGGAGCCCTTGGACAGGGGGAAAAGCCAGTTCATCCTCTTCTGGCGAACAACCACGGACTGGACCTGACAGGAGCTAAAGGCCGACAACAGACGAAGACGGGAAGGAAGAGAAAGTGGACATGAGCAGCGCACGGAGCGGAGGTTTCTGATGCTAACCGCTGCTAGCTGACATCGACACGGTTTGTTGTCCACACGAGGCTGACTTTGTAGTTAGGTTACAAAGTCAGGTAGCATATCCACATGTGTCGGTTAAAACGGCAGCTCCGTCTTATCTTCACCGATTTACGTATACTTTTAGTGGTGTCAATAGCAATGACCGAGCGAAAGATAACAGCAGCTCCAGGAAGACAACAACCTTACGGGGGAAAGCTTGATCAACTTATTTACGCGTTACGTCAACCAGCAATTACACGTCAGGCGCAACTTCCTGTTTTCAGCATGGGAAGAATTGCACTGAGAAAAATGGGATTCATTTACATTAGACATATAAATAAGATCGCATGCAATCTATGTGATCGCTTCATGACAAAATTAACAATAACACTAATACAATTTTCATGTTTTTATTCTACTATAGCATAAAAGAGTATATATATATATACACACACACACACGAGTACCCCCAAACGGTTAGTGGAACTCGGTTAAAAAACGCGAAACCGTTTTAAGGGTTTTTGAATTGATTGTTATTTTTAAACTTTTTTTTTTTTAATCTCACGTACCCCCATTTGAGACCCACCGGTCTATTGTATTACCCGTATACACGGAGAGATTCGACTATTCGGTGATCGACTTTGGTGAGATGTGTTCACTTGTGAAATAAACACAGCATAAAACACAGTCATCATGGTCTGATGAGTCAAGTGAAAACACCTTTGTGGGTGTAACAACAACACCTCTCTACGTGTTGCTTTCAAACAATCCACTTTTTCCCTGATGACATTTTCACACATTTCAAAGAGCACAAGTGGAACAAATTAAACTACTGATGACTGACGAGTTCACTGTCAAAGTGTCATGAGTCACTGTGAAAATAGATAGAAGCACGTGTTGTAAGGGATAATCGACAAGTCACCCGCCATGACCTGAAAACAGATAAGCAGTAGAAGATGAATGAATGAATGTGTATGTGGAATGTAGTAAATGGCAAACAGACTATTAGACAAAGTCAGTCTAGCCCATGTATAACTGAATTACATGCAACTCTTCCAGATTCCAGGTTATTAAAGCCTGTTTAAATAGGCCTAACCCTACCTACCAAAAATCATCTTGAAACAGAAAGGCAGGCTTGTGGTTAATGACACTGTGTCCGTAAGCATTCCCTCACCAATAAAAGTGCTTTAAACAAATCAAATTCACAACACCACTCTGATCATATTCCCTCCCTCAATGCTCCACAGGGAAGCAAAGAACGGTCATCAATGATGGGGAACATATGAAATGAATCATTATTCTCCATCAGCTTCACGCTCAGAAGGAAATATCACATCTCATCATCGTGGGTAGCGAGACCAAACACTTTAGAAACACATTTCTCAAGTCAGAAACTATAGAAATGATCCCTGAAAGTATAGTCTTAATTTGAGAGTGGGCGAGAACAGGAAGTAATTCACTGCATAGTATTTCTCACTCAGGGTTCACTGAGCTCCTTCCATTCATGTACTTGGTTCACTCACATGGTTTGTGTAAATGACACAGCACAGCCAATCATTGCATGATTCTGACAGGACAGCTGTCATACAGAGAGCAGATACAGAGAGACGACAGAGAAAAGCCACACTGAAAAAAAGACCTGATGTGTTTCAGTCCCTGTGAACATTTGTGACACAGTATACAACAGCATTGTTTTGTTTTTTTTTTTTTGTCTAATCTAGCTTCTAATCATCTCTGGGCATGAAACCGTTTTCTTATTTGGACACTATTACTCCAGAAGTTAATTTTAATGATGTGCATAAAAAATACATTCACTTCTTTGGACTTTTAAATACAGAGTTTGGCATTTATTAAGCAATTGGCTAACAATTAAAATGTGAAAACACTAAAGGTTACTTTGCCCTGCCTATGATCAGATATAGACTAGAAATACACTACATGTAACAAGTACAAATTGTTATTAGAGTGCTCACTACATGCTAATAAGTACACAGGCTTCAGGAGTGTTTTATGTTAATAATCTTATGCTACCACTCTGATCATATTCCCTCCCTCAATGCTCCACAGGGAAGCAAAGAACGGTCATCAATGATGGGGAACATATGAAATGAATCATTATTCTCCATCAGCTTCACGCTCAGAAGGGAATATCACATCTCATCATCGTGGGTAGCGAGACCAAACACTTTAGAAACACATTTCTCAAGTCAGAAACTATAGAAATGATCCCTGAAAGTATAGTCTTAAGTTGAGAGAGGGCGAGAACAGGAAGTAATTCACTGCATAGTATTTCTCACTCAGGGTTCACTGAGCTCCTTCCATTCATGTACTTGGTTCAGTCACATGGTTTGTGTAAATGACACAGCACAGCCAATCATTGCATGATTCTGACAGGACAGCTGTCATACAGAGAGCAGATACAGAGAGACGACAGAGAAAAGCCACACTGAAAAAAAGACCTGATGTGTTTCAGTCCCTGTGAACATTTGTGACACAGTATACAACAGCATTGTTTTTTTTGTTTTTTTTGTCTAATCTAGCTTCTAATCATCTCTGGGCATGAAACTGTTTTCTTATTTGGACACTATTCACTCCAGAAGTTAATTTTAATGATGTGCATAAAAAATATATTCACTTCTTTGGACTTTTAAATACAGAGTTGTCTTACATCTAAAATTGGAAAGTACTAAAGACTGGCATTTGCTACATTGCACTGCCTGTGGTCAGCTATATGGATGCAGACCAATAACCAAACAGGCTTCAGGAGTGTTTCATGTTAATAATCTTATGCTACCACTCTGATCATATTCCCTCCCTCAATGCTCCACAGGGAAGCAAAGAACGGTCATCAATGATGGGGAACATATGAAATGAATCATTATTCTCCATCAGCTTCACGCTCAGAAGGAAATATCACATCTCGTCATCGTGGGTAGCGAGACCAAACACTTTAGAAACACATTTCTCAAGTCAGAAACTATAGAAATGATCCCTGAAAGTATAGTCTTAATTTGAGAGTGGGCGAGAACAGGAAGTAATTCACTGCATAGTATTTCTCACTCAGGGTTCACTGAGCTCCTTCCATTCATGTACTTGGTTCAGTCACATGGTTTGTGTAAATGACACAGCACAGCCAATCATTGCATGATTCTGACAGGACAGCTGTCATACAGAGAGCAGATACAGAGAGACGACAGAGAAAAGCCACACTGAAAAAAAGACCTGATGTGTTTCAGTCCCTGTGAACATTTGTGACACAGTATACAACAGCATTGTTTTTTTTGTTTTTTTTGTCTAATCTAGCTTCTAATCATCTCTGGGCATGAAACCGTTTTCTTATTTGGACACTATTACTCCAGAAGTTAATTTTAATGATGTGCATAAAAAATACATTCACTTCTTTGGACTTTTAAATACAGAGTTTGGCATTTATTAAGCAATTGGCTAACAATTAAAATGTGAAAACACTAAAGGTTACTTTGCCCTGCCTATGATCAGATATAGACTAGAAATACACTACATGTAACAAGTACAAATTGTTATTAGAGTGCTCACTACATGCTAATAAGTACACAGGCTTCAGGAGTGTTTTATGTTAATAATCTTATGCTACCACTCTGATCATATTCCCTCCCTCAATGCTCCACAGGGAAGCAAAGAACGGTCATCAATGATGGGGAACATATGAAATGAATCATTATTCTCCATCAGCTTCACGCTCAGAAGGGAATATCACATCTCATCATCGTGGGTAGCGAGACCAAACACTTTAGAAACACATTTCTCAAGTCAGAAACTATAGAAATGATCCCTGAAAGTATAGTCTTAAGTTGAGAGAGGGCGAGAACAGGAAGTAATTCACTGCATAGTATTTCTCACTCAGGGTTCACTGAGCTCCTTCCATTCATGTACTTGGTTCAGTCACATGGTTTGTGTAAATGACACAGCACAGCCAATCATTGCATGATTCTGACAGGACAGCTGTCATACAGAGAGCAGATACAGAGAGACGACAGAGAAAAGCCACACTGAAAAAAAGACCTGATGTGTTTCAGTCCCTGTGAACATTTGTGACACAGTATACAACAGCATTGTTTTGTTTTTTTTGTCTAATCTAGCTTCTAATCATCTCTGGGCATGAAACTGTTTTCTTATTTGGACACTATTCACTCCAGAAGTTAATTTTAATGATGTGCATAAAAAATATATTCACTTCTTTGGACTTTTAAATACAGAGTTGTCTTACATCTAAAATTGGAAAGTACTAAAGACTGGCATTTGCTACATTGCACTGCCTGGGGTCAGCTATATGTATGCAGATCAATAACCAAACAGGCTTCAGGAGTGTTTCATGTTAATAATCTTATGCTACCACTCTGATCATATTCCCTCCCTCAATGCTCCACAGGGAAGCAAAGAACGGTCATCAATGATGGGGAACATATGAAATGAATCATTATTCTCCATCAGCTTCACGCTCAGAAGGAAATATCACATCTCATCATCGTGGGTAGCGAGACCAAACACTTTAGAAACACATTTCTCAAGTCAGAAACTATAGAAATGATCCCTGAAAGTATAGTCTTAATTTGAGAGTGGGCGAGAACAGGAAGTAATTCACTGCATAGTATTTCTCACTCAGGGTTCACTGAGCTCCTTCCATTCATGTACTTGGTTCAGTCACATGGTTTGTGTAAATGACACAGCACAGCCAATCATTGCATGATTCTGACAGGACAGCTGTCATACAGAGAGCAGATACAGAGAGACGACAGAGAAAAGCCACACTGAAAAAAAGACCTGATGTGTTTCAGTCCCTGTGAACATTTGTGACACAGTATACAACAGCATTGTTTTGTTTTTTTTTTTTGTCTAATCTAGCTTCTAATCATCTCTGGGCATGAAACCGTTTTCTTATTTGGACACTATTACTCCAGAAGTTAATTTTAATGATGTGCATAAAAAATACATTCACTTCTTTGGACTTTTAAATACAGAGTTTGGCATTTATTAAGCAATTGGCTAACAATTAAAATGTGAAAACACTAAAGGTTACTTTGCCCTGCCTATGATCAGATATAGACTAGAAATACACTACATGTAACAAGTACAAATTGTTATTAGAGTGCTCACTACATGCTAATAAGTACACAGGCTTCAGGAGTGTTTTATGTTAATAATCTTATGCTACCACTCTGATCATATTCCCTCCCTCAATGCTCCACAGGGAAGCAAAGAACGGTCATCAATGATGGGGAACATATGAAATGAATCATTATTCTCCATCAGCTTCACGCTCAGAAGGAAATATCACATCTCATCATCGTGGGTAGCGAGACCAAACACTTTAGAAACACATTTCTCAAGTCAGAAACTATAGAAATGATCCCTGAAAGTATAGTCTTAAGTTGAGAGAGGGCGAGAACAGGAAGTAATTCACTGCATAGTATTTCTCACTCAGGGTTCACTGAGCTCCTTCCATTCATGTACTTGGTTCAGTCACATGGTTTGTGTAAATGACACAGCACAGCCAATCATTGCATGATTCTGACAGGACAGCTGTCATACAGAGAGCAGATACAGAGAGACGACAGAGAAAAGCCACACTGAAAAAAAGACCTGATGTGTTTCAGTCCCTGTGAACATTTGTGACACAGTATACAACAGCATTGTTTTTTTTGTTTTTTTTGTCTAATCTAGCTTCTAATCATCTCTGGGCATGAAACTGTTTTCTTATTTGGACACTATTCACTCCAGAAGTTAATTTTAATGATGTGCATAAAAAATATATTCACTTCTTTGGACTTTTAAATACAGAGTTGTCTTACATCTAAAATTGGAAAGTACTAAAGACTGGCATTTGCTACATTGCACTGCCTGGGGTCAGCTATATGGATGCAGACCAATAACCAAACAGGCTTCAGGAGTGTTTCATGTTAATAATCTTATGCTACCACTCTGATCATATTCCCTCCCTCAATG
This sequence comes from Echeneis naucrates, assembly GCF_900963305.1. Taxonomy (NCBI): domain Eukaryota; kingdom Metazoa; phylum Chordata; class Actinopteri; order Carangiformes; family Echeneidae; genus Echeneis; species Echeneis naucrates. The sequence continues at coordinate 12,631,610 of NC_042511.1, forward strand.
CTCCACAGGGAAGCAAAGAACGGTCATCAATGATGGGGAACATATGAAATGAATCATTATTCTCCATCAGCTTCACGCTCAGAAGGAAATATCACATCTCGTCATCGTGGGTAGCGAGACCAAACACTTTAGAAACACATTTCTCAAGTCAGAAACTATAGAAATGATCCCTGAAAGTATAGTCTTAATTTGAGAGTGGGCGAGAACAGGAAGTAATTCACTGCATAGTATTTCTCACTCAGGGTTCACTGAGCTCCTTCCATTCATGTACTTGGTTCAGTCACATGGTTTGTGTAAATGACACAGCACAGCCAATCATTGCATGATTCTGACAGGACAGCTGTCATACAGAGAGCAGATACAGAGAGACGACAGAGAAAAGCCACACTGAAAAAAAGACCTGATGTGTTTCAGTCCCTGTGAACATTTGTGACACAGTATACAACAGCATTGTTTTTTTTGTTTTTTTTGTCTAATCTAGCTTCTAATCATCTCTGGGCATGAAACCGTTTTCTTATTTGGACACTATTTACTCCAGAAGTTAATTTTAATGATGTGCATAAAAAATACATTCACTTCTTTGGACTTTTAAATACAGAGTTTGGCATTTATTAAGCAATTGGCTAACAATTAAAATGTGAAAACACTAAAGGTTACTTTGCCCTGCCTATGATCAGATATAGACTAGAAATACACTACATGTAACAAGTACAAATTGTTATTAGAGTGCTCACTACATGCTAATAAGTACACAGGCTTCAGGAGTGTTTTATGTTAATAATCTTATGCTACCACTCTGATCATATTCCCTCCCTCAATGCTCCACAGGGAAGCAAAGAACGGTCATCAATGATGGGGAACATATGAAATGAATCATTATTCTCCATCAGCTTCACGCTCAGAAGGAAATATCACATCTCATCATCGTGGGTAGCGAGACCAAACACTTTAGAAACACATTTCTCAAGTCAGAAACTATAGAAATGATCCCTGAAAGTATAGTCTTAATTTGAGAGAGGGCGAGAACAGGAAGTCATTCACGGCACAATATTTCTCACTCAGGGGTTCTTCCTGCTGTCTAACATGGCCAGATTTTGAACCGTAAACTAAGTATAACCTTTAGAAAAACAAATTTATAGATGTAAACACTTCATCTTTACGTCTGCGGTGATGAGAAAACGGTTTATTTCATTTGAGACTTCGCCGATGTTACTCCCATCATGCTTTGCGAAGCAAGTCACGTGCTTTATCGTAGTTGTACTTTATCGTCCTCCCGAGTTTTTAAATGACGATAGGAGTAATCAAAACGCTTAGTCATCACACACATGGATTTATCATTGTACGAAGGATTTGGAACAGCGTTTTTAGGATTGAAATGTGTTAAAGTTGGATTTCACACAGGGTACACACTGAGCGGTGCGTCGGTTATAATGGTCCTGGCAAAAAGTTGGCAAAGACTTTCAGTTCCGCTTCATGATTTCAACGGCAGTCAAGGTTGGCATCATACAAACCAAATTCATACATATAGACATATACGTGTTCACAGCACCTACTGCAACATAAGTGTGAATGAAGTTGTCAAGTCACCACATCACGTCAGAAGCCGTTCGACCAGTTTTTAGGACAAAGTTCGTTTGTGGCGACGGTTAGTGTGGGTCGACACAGGAGGGCAGCATTTCGTTACTAACGGTTCAACCGGCTAACCATGAAGGTTAAATCAGGACAGCAGCTGAGACTGTGATAACTGTCACAGTTCGGTGATTCGCACACTAATGGACAAAAAAAAACTAAACAACCAAAGAAGCCGAGAAAACACACGTTAAGTTGTATTACACTGAACAACAGCGAGCGCAGCTAGCGTCAAACGCTAGTTAGCATGTTGAGAGTGCACCGCCATCATCTTGGTGTCTACTATCTTAGAAATGCACTTTATTAACCCTGGTATTAATTTCACAAACTTACCAATAGAGCAGTGGGGTCAGGGAGAGGCGCACTTAGTTTTTGTTTCAGAAATATTACGTTTTACCGCAATAAATACAGGCTCATTGAGTTCCGCTTTCAATTAATCTTTCCACAGGGTGTTTCTGCGCATGCTCAGCGAAAACACCGACGCCACACGGAAATGGTTCCTAAAATAAGTTTATTCATGCGTTCAGATAAATTCAGCAGATAATCCAAATACGAGACGTATTGCAAACTTTACGAAACCATTTTACATTTACAACTTGGCACCCTTTCTTCATTTACACCTACAGTACAGGCCAAAAGTTTGGACACACTTTCCCATTCATTTGAATGAGGTGTGTCCAAACTTTTGGCCTGTACTGTATATTCAAATAATATATACATATATATTCCACACGAAGACATCATATTCGAGAAAATTATTACTATAGAACAACACTTAAGATTAATATGGGTCACACATTATTGCACATTTTGTGTTAACTCGTTGTTTAAAGCGGTAATGAAATAACTGCTGGAAGGCTCATCTCCTGCGCTGTGGATGGGCAGGAGGCACCTATGCAAAAATATATGTCACACATGCAAATAATATTCTAACAAACAAAAAAGCTAAGTAAAGAGTCAGGTCAAGACTAGTATTATAAGACTAAGTATTTTGTGATGTAGAATATTGAATGAGCATATTTTTAAAGTATAGATTACACTTTTGACAAGCTACTGATATCATCACTCATTAAGTTAAAATACCTTTCAGTTCGTAGACCTTGCTGAAAAATGTTGCAACTTGCTTAGTTATACAAATATGATAAAAGTGGAATGGTAATATGACTGCATTGTAGGCTACTCATAATAAGTAAGCTGTTAAGAACAATTTTACAACTCCAAAATTATACTTTTATCTCAAATTAAAATAACATTAATTATTACGTATTATTAGGTGCAGTTTCACTAACTATTGGAAAAGTGCAATGCTTGGACAGTAAAGCTTAATTCTAATACTATTTTGTTTTAAGACTGCTATTTCTGCTTGGGATGACTGGTGTCAGATTAAGGGGTGACAGGGAAACATGAATCATCTTCTGCTTTGGAGATCTGACCTTGAAAAAAGAAAAAAAAAAAACATTGCTAATTCAGGCCACTGACTTTAAAAGTCAGAGACCAGTCTGATTTGTTCCTTCACCAGGATTCCTTTTTTATCCTCTTCCTTAATTTGTTTTGCCCTCTTTCTGTGTCCTTGTCTATGACTTCTCCCTGTATCTCTTCCAGAGCTGGTGCACTTGTCTTCTCACCCCAGAGCGAACGCAGTCGGAGAAGGAGCTGTAGCGCTGGCCTTTCACCTGGTGAACACAAGCAAAGGCGAACTCATGCTGAAGAATAAGAAGACAGTTGTTCAATCTACGGTATAAAAAAGTGGCATTTCTGTCACTAGAACATATAATTTCAGGGATGCCTTTTCTTTATCTTAACCTGCTTCTCAATAAGAGTGCTGAAATAGAGAAAAAAAACCAAAACCAAAAAATACAACATATGCAGTGTATGCTGTTAATCATCTCACATGATCAAACTGTAGATATAAAGTACAAGGCTAACAAAATAAATAAAATAAACTTAATAAGTGATACTTATCTGCTTGCCAGTTCTCTCTTCAGACAGGATCTAAAGGAGGTGGCATGTGCCAAGGTTTTATAGCCCTGAGAGATCCATAGACATCATGGTAAAGAAAAACACATAGGGAAGATGCAGGAGAGACAAAAAGAAAGAGGGGAGGAGGGTGAATGGGAGTGAAGAGAAAGGTATGGGTATAACAGGCACAGAGGAGAGTGGCAAATAGATGAAGATGCAAGTGGAACAAGGAAAAGGGGAGAGAAAGAGAGATATGAAAAAGAGAATATTGTTACAAAGCCAAGACTGTGAGGCCAACACACTTTCAAAGAAGCCCGTACAACAGCTTAGGTAGGTTTTCTGTTTTGCATTATTAAGTAATTTTTGCAGCACTTCAAGCTAATTCTAACCTTGTTACTACCTGCCATGTCCCTCTGCAGAAAGGAATTTGTGTTTTCATGCATATGCAACACTAGAGGGCAGTATCAGTCCTTGGAAATAAGACCTGTGTATCGCTCAAGTCACTGTTTCTGGCCTAAAATCTGCCCCTCTCCATGACACTTGCATAAATATGTAAGCTCCTTTAATATTGCGCCATTTTAGATGATTTATAGCCCTTCCATTTTACTTTCAACAGCAGGTAGTCAAGTAGAGGTGTTTCCATCTAAAGGTAATAAACAATGGTTGTTTGTGCTGTTGATATTATTCACTATTGACACACCAGTACCATAACATAAAAGTCCTACACAGGATACGTGAGGCAAGATGATGTATTTAAGTGTTACACTTTAATCTTGTCTTCCATGCTGTGATTTTACTCACCCTGGCTCCTCTGTGTAGCCGGTCTTTCATGATGCCAATGAACTCTTTGTAAGAGAGCTGATCATCGTGATCTACATCAAATATCTTGAAGATGGTGTTTACGAGGTGACGTGTCAGCTTCAGCCCAGTGGCTACATACACTGCTCTCGCAAATTCATCTGGTAGGAAAGAAGGTAAAGTTTTGTTGAGGGTCTTGAACACTTACTGCACACCGAGCTGAAAACCACTATATGTGTGTGTAGAAGCAGAAACTGTGTTTGAGCAGCACTGGTTCCCACTGCTTTCCTCCTACCTTGTCCAATGGAGCGAGATGCAAAATTATACATCTGCATGGCTATTGCAAAGTCCTCAAGGTTGTTGAGGAACTGGAAGAAAGACCTGAACTCATCAAATGTGATTCCCTGAAACACCAGAAAAAAAAGAAGAAGAAGAAAAAAAAAAACCTCACATCACGCAATAAAATTAACCAGCCAAGAAAGTGACGAAAGAGAGAAGTAATGACAAAAATGGTGTTCTTTGGGGAACTTGAAATGATAAATATTAATGACTATTTCAGAGCAGACAGCCATCAAAAGTTTCCTATACATGTACATACAACATTCCAACAAGATCTGAAATGTATTTTAAACAAAATAAAATATTAATGATAATAATAATAAAAAACTCACAACCAAGAAATTCCATGAAATAGTCATAATAATGACATAAGAATGGTTAATGATATCGTGTGTCATAACGTAGAAGTGCATACAGATTTAAGCTGAAGCCATTCAACACATAGCTGGCCGTTCAGACAACATGATTGTGTATTGCAGAGGTGACAGTGAAGCTTTGAATGATTTCTTTTACATACGGATATTATGCTTTCAGGATCATGATGATTAAAATCTTATTTGGTTGTTCAAAAGTACCACATATTCTTAATTGTGAATTAAGAGCAGATATATTTATTGGCATCTAGACTAATAACAAACATTACATGTGAAAAAAAAATCCATTCAATAATACAAACTTAACATTCATACATCAGTGGATGTAGATTACTGGAAAAGACCCAGACAAATCAAAAGTGACTAGCTAGCTATGTATTTAAACCCATGTGGAGAAACAAAAAGAGATGGTGACCTAGGAAACAGAGAAAAAGACAGACAGATTGTAACTGCAGGCTTTGTGTTGAACTAGGTAGAGACCAACCTCCTGCTTCTTCCACAGCATGAAAAGGAAAGAAGGGAGGGACAGAAATAGAGTTTGGTTGCAAAAGGATGGCAGGTCAATGTGAAGCAGACAGACAGACAGACATACAGATAGATAGATAGATAGATAGATAGATAGATAGATAGATAGATAGATAGATAGATAGATAGATAGATAGATAGATAGATAGATAGATAGATAGACAGACAGATAGGCAGATTCACATGTTGCTGGAAGTGCTTTTAAGTTTGTGTGTGCGTCTGTGTGTTTGTGTGTCGTCAATTGGAGCAGTGAAGCGCTGAAGTGTGGAGAGTCACAACAGCCTGAGGTACAGACAGTGGTGGGAAACTACGGACACTCCAAATGGCTGGAAGGGGGGAGGCTCTGATAGAGGAAACTGAACAGATGGATAAGAAGTGCTAGGAAATGCATCTAGTGCCATCTAAAGAAAAAAACACCTAATCTCACTAAGTGATTGTGTTATGTGAACACTACCTTCTCATCAGGTATACACTGGCGGACATTCTCCAGGTATGCACTGATGTTCTCCACATTGGTGAAGCGCAGCAGGATTTTGGCAAAGTCCTCTTCACTGATGGTGGTCATTCCTTTTGAGTAAGTCAGAAACTCAATTTCCAATACTTCTGTCTGCAAGTTATCCATAAACCTGAAGAACAGGCAGGAAGGGGAAGGAAACAGTAATAAAAGATGTTGCTCATTTCTGTTTTGTGGTTTGGGTAAGGCTGATCAGAGCACTAATTTAATGACATCCACTGAATATTTTAGTACCTGTAGAAATCGTCAAAGGTAAGCTCTGCCTTCCCTTTCTTGCCAAAAAAGTGGACCAACAGGGTGGTGTCGATCGTAATACTCTCGTCTGCTCGCTACAAATCATCAGAGAGGGAGGAATAACAGGGAGGATCAATGACTGTGAGCATATTAGATCTGGAGCACTGCGATGAGAGGAGGAGAAGCAGTGGGCGGAATAAGTCCACCATCCATCCAACATGGCCAGACTAGCAGGAAGCAGGTTTCTGTGGCACATGTGCAAAACATTCACCAGGTGCACAACAACAAACTGTCAATCCAATGAATCACCTCAGACAGACAGCCAGCCACCATTCTGACATCAACATACCAGTCTAGGCAGCAGTAATCAAGTTCAATCACTGGAATTGGTTAAGTATCAGCTTTAGCAAAGTGATTTATGTGCAAAATATAAGCCAAAAAAAAAAAAGCCTTCTGAAAGAAATAAAGTAAATGGTATTGAGAAAAACTTTTACCATGCAGCCTAGACTGGGCAAGGAGTGTTGCTGCAGCTTGAAACACAATTGAATAAATGAGCAGTGCTAAAGTAGCAGCACATATAAAGACACACAGACAGAGTCATGCCTATAGTCACTGAAGTAGGGATGGAGAACAGCAGGAATGTAGACAGAGGGACATATTGTTTAACAGCGAGAGGATACATGAGAGATGAGAGAAAGACAGAGAGGATGTCCCAAAAGGTCCAAACAGACAAAAAGATTACTAAGCTACAAACACGGTAAAGCCATCGCATCCCATGCATTTATCTGCAAATTGCCACATTGAGACACCTGAACAGAAGCTCAAATCACAAACAGCAGTAATAAAAAAACCCCACATAAGCACAAATGCAGACAGTGTGAGCAGATTCCACCTTTTTCCGTCAATCGATGACAATCTTGAGTGCAAGTTTACAACTGTTGTGCTGTTTATTTCTTGTTTCCATTCTGTGTTTGCATGTTCTTTTATTTTCCTAATGGTCTTTACATGTTCATTCAATTATCCTGGTCATTTGAAACCCATCCAATGGGTTTAATCCTGTTTATATTAGTTGCTCATTTTATATTCAAGTGGTCAACAGACAGAGATATGGCTACACTGGTGTAAAAGTCTGTATTTCACTGTTCATCTGCGCTTGTGTTCCCTAACATGTCTCTCAGAAAAAGGTGTCAGCCCCAGTTTAGGAAAGAGAGGGTGTTGAAAGCTCATAATTTTTCTTTGTCCCTGCCATGCCCCACCCAGCCAACCCCCCCACTCCACCAAATCCATGGCCATGCTGAGGAATATGCAGACATCAGATCAAGAGAAATCTCATGTCTTTCTAGAAAAGGGAAGAGCTTTTATGCCATTTCCATCAGCATCATCAGATTTATTATCATTGCCACGATGCCATTTGTGGGTCTACCTCAAGAGTAAAATCCTAAAATCCAATGTGGGACAAGAAGAAAATGTCAAACAAGATAACACAAGTTTTATAAAAGGGGAAACAAATGTAAAAGGTGCGTTCAAGTCAGGACGCATTTTTGGTTTGGGCATAGCAGTGTCATTTCTATGATATGAGCGGATGAATATGACTGCAGGGATAATAATTGAGAGAAAACTTTGTATATTGATCTGGATGAGATTTAAGAGCTTATATTACAAAGATACCTTAAGTGATATATATTTTTTTTATCATAATAGGGAAACATATATTAAAAGAAAACGGCTGCATTAAGATGCATGTGTTGCCAAAACGTAAAATGTTGTTTAAGTTATCCTTAAATTTGTTTGCATTCTGAGCACTTCGTGCTACACAGCCTCACAGACTGGGGAATTTCATTTCATTTCATTTCATTTCATTCCAAAACTTGTCATTCATATCTTCCCCATTTGGGAAATACTGGGATAGATAGTGATTTAGATGGATGCCAGTTTTAAATTCTTGAATGGAGCCTAGTAATATTCTCTATAATGAGATAGATACTGGCATTATCCCAATGCCAAATAAAATCCCCTCTGGTAGATCAAGCTGTAATGGAGATGGTTTGGTAACTTATGAGGTAAGAATATTTGCAGAGAAAGTAAAGTAACTCCTGTTTTCTTAATGGCCAACATCTGCGTGACTCCCGGCGTTCTGTCTGTTTCTGTCTTAAAGTCCTTGATTAGAGATAGGTGGAAGATTTCCTTCATACAAACAGACTTATCATTTCAGTGTCTTGTTTTCTGTCTCCCACTTTTCATTAAGTCTTTGATTATGGCAAAACTGGACAGAACCCTTTTGCTCCCTAGTCTTGTAACTGACTAATAACATATGCCTTTATGACACATGGGCTGTTCATAACATCTAGACAGCAGCCAGGTGGTGTGTCTTCGCCTGTTTTGGAGTTCCCGCTTGTTTGTTTTTTCCAAGACCAAAACTCTTCTTGTTTCTCTTAAAACCAAAAATGCTATTAAGAATCCTTAATCCTTTTAAGAATGTAACCACGTGATGAAAAGAGTCTCAATTAATCTAATTGCTTAAATGATCAGCTGTTTAAGGAGGTTTTATTCTTTATGCTAATTCTAATCCCAGTGGATTCACTTTGAGATTGGTTTTCATGAAAAAGAGCTAATACAGTACAGGCCAAACGTTTGGACACACCTTCTCATTCAAATGAAGAGGAAAGTGTGTCCAGACTTTTGGCCTGTACTGTATGAGTGAAGCCTGGAGTTGGTGATGAGTAGCTAAGGTCATCGTAACTGATTTGCATTGACTGTTCAAGATGTATTAAATGATATTTCAATTCTTGGTGGCAAGCAAGCTCTAAAGCCTGGTATAAGTGATTTTTTTTATATAATTAACATGTTAATTTATTGTACCTTTGGAGTTGCTGTATTTTTCTCTGCTCAAGGACAATATAAGTTCAGTATTCACAATATTCAGTCACAAGCTCTGTTTTGGTCTCCACCTACTCCTGAGCTATGTATCTGGCTTTAGCTGTTAAATGATTCATGTTTCATGCAAAGCAGCAGTCACCTGAAGCTCTAGTAGTAAATAATAATGTACTATATCTATCACATTGTAATTAAACGGACAAATGACAAGTATTTAATGTTGCTCATACCCAAAAACTCAGTATCGTCAATCCTAGAGATTTCTTCCATATGTAATTATTTTCTCTGCGTATCAGATGATTCTTAATCATGAAGATGTTTAACTAGATGAAACGTCTGATTATCTCGCTGTGGTATTTAATTCAAACATCTTTGCTGGTGCAATTTTACTACTTTTTTAAAACGTTAGGTCCCTCAGATAACTGAAGGTCAAGCTGTAAGTGTTTCAGCGGGTTTGATATTAATATTGGCCCTTTGAGAGTCTATGCCAGTGTAACTCTTCTGGGGTAGGATGTCAATCTAATCACAATAACCTAGTCATTCCTGGAAGTGTGGTAGCACAAGTGTGAGCTCATCATCCCCACAGAGACGTAATGGTTACCACCCCCACAAGGCACGAGCCAACAGCTGGTGTTATCCGTCTATGTGTATGAGTGTGAGGGTGTAAACTTCAACAGACTTTGATCACAAAGTCAAAGATAAAAGCAGTCATTACTGATGTAAACACTAAACAGTCTTCCTCACCTTCTGTATCTGTGACTAATACTTTGGAGGAAGAACTCATTGACGGTCTTTAGTCAAGTCTGTCAGTCCTCCCTTCCAGGGTAAAACCTGCTCACCCTCCTTTCCCTTCCCATGACCTGGCCTTCTTTCTCCCTGCACCTCCGCCCTATCTTCATGCCCCACCTTCTTCTCTTTTTTTCTCCCTCTCTTATCTCTTCTTCTGCCTCTCAACCTGTCTCTATTCTGATTACTCTGATTTCCTTTCTCCTCAGCAGCCTCTTCACTTGACAAACATAGAGGTGATTTGCTCTTTCCTTCCTTTCTTTCCCTCCTTTTCTGTCTGTCAGTCAGTCAGTCCCTCCTCCTCCAGACAAAAGCAAAGTGGTATAATGGTGACTAATCTGTTGAGTAAACACATCTTTCTCTAAATACAACCTTCTTCTCTCTTTTCCCCTAACTGTGCTTCCCAAACCTATTTTGTCCCCACCCACTTTGTTCCTGAACAAATTTTTTTCTCCCCACAGACCTGTCTCATCTTCTTTGGGCCTGTCTCACCTGTTTGTTGTATCTGATTTTACCCCGAGGTTTTCCACTAAACTGATGATGGGCTCTGGTTCTTTTAAACCTTTTTGCTTCTATTATCACCACTGACACAACTTTTCTTACTTTACCGGATTTTTGAAATTTCGCACACACCTTCCGACTATTTTCCTCACCCCTGCTCCCCACTTCCATCTGATTCGTCCTTTCTGTCCGTCTGACATCCCGGCAGATGAAAGACTGCTCAGTGTAAAATACAAGGTCAGCCCCATTGCACTCCACTGTCATTACCACCACCTCAGCTTCCGCTGCCACCTCAGTGCACAGCCTGTCATTAGGCAGCCAGTGTTAGCTGTTATTAATCATTACCAGCTCCTTCCACTTGTATTAGACATATAAGAAAGGCAATTTGAGTTGCTCATGAACCAGCCAAAGACAAGGTAGACTTGACTAGGAATTTTCTATGAATTTTAACCCAATATGTACTGAATAGATTTTTAGGCATGTTTGTCAGTCAATCCACCACTTTCCACCTGCTTCAAATATGTGAACACCAACATTTTACAGCAATATTTAGACCTCCAAAGATAATGAATCTCTCTGAGTTTTGTAATTGCCCGACTTTTTCCTCTAGCACCATCACCAGGCTGACATGTTTGGTTTTTTAGTGAAATTTGGTACAGGCATTCATTATCGCAGCAAGATGAACTGTAGTAACTTGGCCACTTGTAACTTTACAGGTCTCCCCATCATCAGGTGAAAGCTTTGTTTTATTCATAAATTTATGCAACTGATATTCCCATCAGGCTCAACTGTTCTCTGTGATTAGTGTCAATTATCAAATGTTAGTACGCTAGCCCACTAATCTAAGATGGTGAACATGGTAAACATTAGACCTGCTGAACATCTGTACGATAGTATTGTCCTCGGTACGCTGACAAAGCTGATACCAAGACTATAAATACTTGGTCTTGTTCTCTGTTATGATTCTGACCATAATTAGTTGACCTTGCGATAAATAACGTTTAAGATATCTAATCTTTGTCATGGAAGCATTTAAGGGTTGATAAAACAGTGTGAATTGCTGATACATGATATATTTCACTACATGCATAGACTTTTGTAATTCCAAGTAAGGAACTTAGTCACTTGGTCAAATATCTAATGTGATTCAGTGTGTGAAGTAATAATGACTAGCATTTTTGTATGTGCTCCACCATTAGCTTTCTTATTATCACATACCAGCATCATTAAATGTGTTGTGGAGCACACTGAGAATGTTCTGACATCAAAACTACAACATTAGCCACAACACGCCACAAATACTAAGGCACAGATACACATACAAAAGCAGAATGAAGAGACTGAATGACAGAAGGCAGGTGAGAAAAACAACAGATGGTTAGAATGTGGAGATTACAATATAACGTGAACATTATTATGGCAATACTGTCATAGGAGCACACCACATCAAACCAAAAGCTAAAAATAGAAATGATGAATCTTGAATGATCTTGTTATATTTGTTAATCAGGAGTGAGTGACTGACACATTAAATGGGTCAGAATGGGAAGAAGCTCTAATTATTATCCCAAGCAAATATGAGTCAAGTAAAAACTATTATTTTTTTCCACAAATTTTCCACAGGATTAGAAGTGGTTGATGTGATGGACATTGATGTGATGGACAAAGTTTAACAGAAGGAGGTATTTAGAGGATCACCCAAACATAAATTCCAGGGAAGTGGATTCATTGTTGTTTACTTAAACTACTGAGGGATTGTGAGGAATTGAAACTATGTTAAGGGTCTGGTATGAAGCATAGTTAAGGGGGACAAAAAGAAGGATGCTGGGAAAGATTCACAGGTAGATCTGAACTAGCATTTAGGTAAGGAAAAATAAAAATGGCAGGTGAGTCTATGCACATCATCAATATCAAGCTAAACCAGAATACTAGAGTGATGATAAACTTATTATGAAAAGCCCAGAGTGACATTGTTGACATTCTTGTTTATTTCTTCAATTTTAGAAAATTTTGAGATTCTAAATAATGTTATGAACACATATGAACATGAAACCATAATATGGCATGACTGCTCCAAAAGGCAAAAACAGATTAGGGCCTTCAACGTTCAAGTTAAGGTTTATTTATTTATTTATTTTTTTTTTGATTACATAATTGCTTATTCTGGCCAAGCTTGATGAAGCTATACTACTCTGTGGGGATAGTTAGATGATCTACTTCAACTAGAGGGACCCGAAGAAAGAGAGAGAAAGATGAAGAATGGAGGGATAAAGGGACAGAGGACAGTTGGGTCTATGTACCTCCGCCAGGTCAGAAAAGAGGACTTGACTGGCACTTCGTCTCAGAACGTCCCAGTAACTCCGCGCCACAAACTCCTGACTGTCTTTTTTTAACACCTGTAGGAGCGGTCAAGCAGGGCCAGCGTCAGTTCACCTCCAACTAAACCATTTCAGGAATTCAATTCAGGAAACTCCAGTTTCCCATATTCACTCTATCAGATTTCATTACATATAAACAGATTCCGGAAATTGATTTCTTGAACTGTTTTATATATATATATATATATATATACATATATATATAACAAACACATACATATTTACATGTGTAAATAGCAAATAAAAACATGTTCAACAAGGGCAGTGATGGAGGGAGGAAGGGTCAGATTATATCTAAGGAGAAACAAAGCAGAGAATACTAACGAGCGATGAATGCATTTATTAATTAAATGCTCTCCCGTGACACAGTTTAACATTGATTTTGATAAGGTCTCTGCTGTGAGGTTTCAATATTCAAATCACTAAAGTACCATTTTATTACTCTGCCTTTGTGTAGTGCGAGCAACGAACACAAATTTGAACACAATTTTTTAATAGAAAACCTCACGCACTAATGAAGGTTTCCCTCTATTCAACTAGCTCAACACATCTCTTTCAAAATAGACCCCAAAAAAGGAGGCTGGCCAACGACAGTGCTGAGCTCTGACCACCCACCTCGTCCTTCTCTCCAGGGAGAAGCAGCAGCAGCCATTTTAACATGACCCTGCACCGCTCTTAACTTCACAGTGACAATGCAGCCATCCATCACAACACTGACAGGACAGGGAGTGTCCTTTGTATGTATGTGTGTGTGTAAGAGGGTGAGAGCGCTAGAGATAGGTAAATGTGCCCAAATCCGGCTGTACATTTATTTCTGTCAGTCCATGCCAATTACAAGAGAGTACATGTAACTGGATTTCCTTTCAAAGAAATGTAATATATATATATATATTTATATTAAATGAAAGAGATGGAACTTTTTTAAGGCAGTCATTGAATGTATTCATGTCAGACATCTCAAAAGGGGCCAACATAACCTATTTGTCTTCTTTAGAAAACACATGTAAATGTGTTCAGACAACAGAAGCAACTTTCTGTCCCTAGCAGAGACTTTCTTCAGGAAATATCTCCTCTATCTCTTTGTACTAACAACCCCTCCTCCGTCCCAGCAGGAACACACACTGCCAAACAAACAGCGAGCTCTTAAATGGTCAAAAATGGACAGTGTCTGATTGTTTGGAGCTTTCCAGTGTCTCAGCTCATTCAAAATCACATCACTCTTTTTTTGTAAGAGTACATCTCTCCTGACCCCTTAAATCCATTACTCCTTTTCTGCCATCCCTCTCTGCATTCATCCCAACCTATACCATCGTTCCTCAATCAATCACTGATCAGCTGCCCTGACAGATGGACACCCTGTGTTGGATCTTTCTTTATTGCTCTCCCTCTCTCTCTTTTTCCATTCACACACCAGTCCTTTCATGAGGTTATTTTACTAACAACCCAAAATAAAGGTAGAATGGGACAGAAATCAAAAGTGAGTGACAGGGATACTAAACAATCTGCATCAGAGTAATTATCATTTACACCTATGGAGTCAGATGCCCACCAGGCAGTGGAACTGTGAGTTTGTCAGATTTTCTACTGAATTAAAAAAAATTGTGTGAAAGGAAACTCACATGTCAAATGAATTTACCATGAATCTAATAATGCCAGTCACCATGTATGCTCTCATCATGTGCTCTACCGCTTCTATTTTTCAACCACTATTTAGTGAAAACTTACATTAGAATAAAGCCGAAAGAAACAGTCCAGTATGTAACTTTCCTTAAAACCATAATGTGTTCAAAAAGTGTGTTGGTGTGTAAATTTGTGAGCGTTAGTATTTCCTTTAGTGATCTTTAATTATTGTTATCTCATAGTTTTTTCACCTTTTTGTCATGGAGTTTAATACTTGTGATTTTATTGTAAGGGTAGTTGCTATATAGTAGCTATTAGTTATTTGGGATCCAAATGAAAAGTGTACCAGGTGAGCTGCTTCCACCAGCCTTTATGCTAAAAGAAGCTGCCTAGCTGTAACTTTTAATAGGGAGAGCACTTTTTTATTTATCAGACTTGTGGGAGGAAAGTGCATGATTCTTTTTAAACTATTCGTGCATTTAGGTCTGCAACTATCCAGAATCACCCACTAAGTAGAAGATGCTGTCACTTGAATTTTTAACCTTAAAAAACAGTATTACCGTTATTTTAATCACTCAAACACAGAAGTCGCAAGAGGTTGCAGAAATTCTTAAATGCCAATTTGATTATATCTGTCTACACCATGTTCACCTGTTGTTTAATTGTTAGATTGTCAAGCCTTTGTAATGATGTCTCACCTGAAAACATGCAACTTATAGCAAACAGAGCAGGAGGAAACAACTATCTCTACGTTCTTCTCTTCACCTCTATCCATTTTGTTAACATCTAAAGGAAAACAGAAAGGAGACTAAGGGGTTGTGGCTTTGGATACATACGCTGTTCATGGGGGCAACCTGATATCCATACAGCTGCATACTCTGACACACGAAGAGAGACATGGGGAAGAGAGAGAGGAGCATGCAGCCAGAGAGGAGAGAGGAGAAAGGAGGAGGAGAGAAGGTAAAAGACATGTTAGTACATGCAAAGAAAGAGGCTGTGGATACACTGTGTCATTTTCAACACATCTATGAGTGCATTTCAGAGCAACACACACTCTGCACTGCACTTCCCAGAGGTTGTTGTCACTGCACCATAATAATCAGGTCATGCGTTAAAGGGAGTCTTCCTTCAGATGGTCTGATGCAGCTGAGCTGAGCAAGCTCAGCAGCATCTGAGTAAAACGTGTATTATTTTACTTTTATGACTAACAGTTCTAATAATAAATCCCATAATGGAAACGTGCAGTGAAATAAAAGCAACGTGGGCAGTACTTTTCCATGTCAATCAGAGCTGTGCTGAGAAGGAGGCATCTTTCGGAGAGTGTATCCATTATAACAAATACACAGTAGGGAGAACTGTTACGGTACAAACAGACAAGATACCACATCATCAAAAACAGTCTATATACGGCAGCATGCAACTACGCTTAGTTACATGAACGGTCAAGCTACCTGCTAATTTCTGCTTAAATACAGATGGAATCATGGATGATGATGCGTCATTTTTAATACATCCACTCTTACACACAGCACTGAGCCTCAGGTGCATCAAAGAGGTGACACATTATACCCATGGATGCATTAAAATGTCAAAAGCCTTTTGAATGCCTTTATAGTTTCTCAATTTTTACTGTTGAATTAAACAGGATTTGTTGTATTTGTGTATTTCAGGTTTACCGCACAGATAATAGCTGCATTGGTGGCGTCCATGTCCATAAACACTGACCAATGTCCTCTCTCTCTCACACACACACACAGAAACACACAACATACACATTCAAATACACAAAGGTCCTCTGTTACCAAATTTCTTACCAATTGTGCTGATTTTTCAGCATCACCTTTCCTCAATTTCTTCTCATTTTTTTTGCGGAAGATCTCCTGAAGCTGTAACGAGAGGAAGAAGGTCTGTTTGTATCTTAAATGTTCATATGTACAAACACAAGGTCATTTACCCGTTCAGGCTGGTCTACAAATGTGATCCCAGCTCTGGTCTTTGGACAGAATGACTAAGAGGGTGTTGGTTTTCTAGTTTGGCTTTTGAAGTGACTTATTTTCACAGATATAAAGGATAAATCACACAGGAAACTGCAGCTGCAGCTTCACTACCAACTGAGGATTTTATGCCCTGAACAAATGTTCATTATTCCTATTGTTGTTTGAACATAAAATTTAAACACAGCCAAATTAATTATAAAGGGATATGCTAATTATCAATTCAAGAGGTGTGATGACAACAGATCATCACACAATCATTGTGTCTGATGTTCTTAATTAGTTTTTTATTCAGGTCAAATATTCAATTTGTCACCTTTTGCAAACATGTCAAATCAAGACAGCAGAAAAATCTGAATCTACTGCTCCACCCTTCTCACATCTGTCTGCTCCCACAGGACTTTCCACCATCACCACCCACTCCTGCTGATGCCCCACCCCACTCCCACCAACCTCCACAGAGATTCTGATCACTTCCCTCCTGCAGCAGTGATTTTGATCGAATATCTGTCCACTGCCCCAGGGAAAATAAAACACATTTAGGTTATGATCATAAGAAACACTCACTTGTTGAATAGGTCACATTAATCTTAATGTAGTGGAAATAAAAGGTAGATAAGAACACTGATTTCATCAATCCTGTCTTTTCCCAAAAATACAAAAGCGTTTGTTATTAGTGTTAACAGGCCACATTTAGATTAAGTATTCACCTTTGTTGTGACACAACTGAGAATGATGAGCCAGAAAGGAGAGAGAAATACATTACATATATGGCACAATAATAAACTAAACTGGCACCAAACATTATTTGCCATCATATTTGCTGGCAGCCATTCGCTGGAGTCTAATGTATCTAGACGCATAATTTTTCCAAATATTAAATAAGCTTCGCTTATGAGTGTGATTCCTTTTGAACCTCAGATCTCAAAACTGAATTGCTCACTGAGAAAATTTTAACTGTGATGTTCACTTCACACAGACTGTCAGTGTAATTAAAAATTACGCAAACATTTTTGAACCAAAAAAAAAAAAAATGGTGTAAGAATAAATGCAAGGGATTCATACGAGGATAGATTTTCGCTCTGTTATCAGCGACTCACCACCAAAAACTCCCTCTTGTCCACCATCTGGTTGCCGTCTGCATCAAACATATTGAAAGCAATCTTAAAGCCAGCATGGGGCTCTGGAGAACAGAGAGGAAAGCACATAGGGTGAGTGTGTGCACGTGTGCATGTGTTAAATGCAATTTTAAATCCAGAAATAGCATGGGAAGAAGTGGCATACAGCAGGGAGATAAAGCGGCAGAATGTGCACTGTGAGCCCAATCATTAGCAGTTGGAGCTTTTGAAAAAGACATGATAATCTCAATGAGACTGTCTGATTGAGATCACATACATATATAATTAATATATTTATCATTTATAAATTAAAGACAAATTAAACAATTATTCATGCAAACCTTTCCCAGTTTCCTAATAATTTGTGATTTTCATAACAAATGTTTTGTTTATTTATTATTATTATTTTATTTACTTATTTATTTTACTCAAAACGTGCTACTAAACCAACATTACATCCAACATTTCATTGGTGCGTTTTTTTTATTTCTGTCTTACCCAAATGGAGGAGTTGAAAACCACCAGATTTGTGTCATACCTGCATCTTACTAAGTTATGGGTGGGCTGAAGTAAAGTTCATATGATGAACCTTTGTGTTGATGTAACTTTGTTCTCTGAAAGTAAGAATAGTGAACTGCTGAGTAAACGACTGAGTGTAGAAAGACTCAACTGACTCACTTGTCAGGATGCAGAGCAGGAACAGGTACTCTGTGTATGAGATGATGCCTGGTAATGAAACCAAGACAGAGAGAGTTAAAGTAAAGGTCACATTCAACACGCACACACAATGTTTACAGATGTTCAAAGACCATTGGCCCCTCTGACACACACACATGCTAACACACATAATCCTTGCTTTCATGAAGATAGCATCTTCAAATGTGTCTTCTTAGGACTGAGCTGCCAACAGCCATTTGACCACACACCGTTTCTTTTTCTACACCCCAAGTGTCCAAAGTAAAGACACTGGCTGGTCGGGGTGTGTGCGTCTGTATGTGTCTCTGTTTGGATAAGCAAGTGAAAAATGTTTTAGGAGGTGATCCATTCTTGCCTCAGGCCCATTTAGTAATCTCCAGAGCACCATCTCCTCTCTCTCTCCTTCTTTTTCGCTTTCTGCCTGATCTTTCAGATAGTTCAGGGTGACTCGTCTGAGTGTTACGGGAGACTGCTTCTCCATGTGTGTGTGTGTGTGTGTGTGTGTGCATGACACTAGGTAGCACAAGCAGTGTGAGCCTTGCGTTTTCCTGATGCTTGACTGCTTTGTGTGGAGGAGCTGGTTTGGAACTGAATTCCCTTTTCTCCATGTAGCCTGAGCTGACACCAGGAGATACACTCTGAAACTACTCAGGTTTCTCCAATACATTCAGCACGTTTACACACTCATACTGTCAGTGGCAAACTACTGAATAACAAAATAGGGTTAACTTTGATCGCATGAGAGAAACAGTTGTAAGTACAAGGAAAAATATCATTTTCCAGATCACAGGAGCTGATTTTTTTTTTTTTTTTTGATGAATGCATGAATGCAATGCATCACAACAAACCTTAAAGGAAGCATTATAGAGTGAAAGGGACGCCCTAAATCATATCCTCCAAACATAAACGAACATGTGGGATACAAGGTAAGCCACACAACACCACACAATCATCATCAACATCATCGTCATCTTCATCATCATCATTTTATTATAATCAATGAACAAATGAACATAAAGATCATTGTGACTTCTGTTGCAATGCCTACAAAGGTAACAAAGGTGACCACGATAATAGTAATATTACAATTTACTCTTTGCATATTGATCAGGCTTGGCTTAAAAATGAGATACTTCTTGATAGGTTTCACATGAACCATATAATTCCTTTTAAGGAATGGTACTGCCGGTAAATCTGATCCGACTGAGGATCAAGAGCAGCTAGAAATCTTGGTTCACAATGGGCTATCTGCCAACATGAAATGCCAGTGAGACAAAGTAAAATGACAAAATAAAAAATTATGGCTGCTAAAGATATGTCAGGATCAAGAAGGGAAACACACACACACACACGCACACACAATTTTGCACACAAGCCAAAAGAATCTGATAAGATGGTAAATTAAAATATCAAAGTAAGATTTATTTCTATCAGCCAGTAGAGCTGACTTTATGGAGCTCATACCAATGCAATGACATAACATAAAGCAACGGCAGGCACACAAACAAATCTCCCAATCATAATTTTTTAGCTGGATTTATAAAATTACAGATATAACCTGTAATAATTGAACAACACTAAAACAATCATAACGCACCATTAGCCTGTACAAAGAATACCTAGACATATTACAGGTTAGTGAGTTTCATTGAGTTTAGTGGGATTTATACTTGCATATCATACTATCTATCATACTATCAAACCATACTTGTATCGAATATCTGAATACAGCAATACAGTATGGTTTGGAGATGCCAACATTTTGGGAAGATAAGATATGTTTGTAGAGCTGACAACATGGATTTACATTGACTATGAAATTTTAATGTGTGTCCTCTCGATGCCCAGTGTGCTACACTACACCACAGTAATAATCACGTCACCATAAACTCATCACAGTGTTGAATACATCCACTGTTTCTGATGCAGAGTGATACCATTACTGTGCCCAGTTACTGTCTAAAACACTGACAACCACTGCTGATTTACTGTGCAGCCCATAACATACATACACACACACACACACACAGTCAGCAATGTTCAGGCAGGCAATGCTATGCATTCCTCTGTCTGACATACAGCTCTGTCATTCTCAGAAATCCAGAGCCATTCCAAGGATTTTGACTGTCCTTGCTCATCCTGGCGTGTTCGGACATCAGCACGCACACACATATAAACGCAGGCATATAATCGCTCTCTCTGAGCATGAAGACAAAGCATGAGTTCATAAACTTTCTCTTTTCCCTTGTTTCATTTATCCGTTTCTTTACACAACTTATTTCCTATTTTTCTGCTTTATCTTCTCCTCTTGGTACCCTCCCTCATTTTACTGCCCGCACCTTTTTTGTATTTTCTATTCTTTTGTTTCCTCCTCCTTTTCTATACTTTCTCTCTCATCCTTGCATTTCTTTTTTTACATTCTCTGCCTCTTCGTTTTTACATTTCAGATCTCTGATTTAACAAAATGGTAGAGGCAATACACACAGTCGCGCACACTACTCACAAAGTGCAAAACACTATCATGATAGAGAGGGTAGGCAGAGAGAGGGGATGCATCACATAGGGGGGTGTTATATTTAGCATCTCCCAGTGTGTGTCTGTGTAATTATCACTACAGGGACTCGCTCTCAGACTGTTTGATTCCTGTGTTACACACTCCTGAAACAAATGCCTTAAATAGAGGGAGCTCCTCTCTCTCTTTCTCTCTCTCCCTCCCTGTGGAGAGGAGAGGAGAGGTTTAGTTTTTTCAGCAGGTTGTTTGGCTGTAATGAGAGACAGCATGGTTGCAGCCCTGGATTAGAGCCGCCTACTGCGACACACAAACACACACACACGCACAAACTCACAAGCACCATAAAACTGTATGCAAATTATTAGCGAATGTGTTTATTTAATAGGTTTATGAAGGAAGTTAAACTATAATGGTGAAAACATCATCCGTCCGCTGACATTCACTGACCTTGTTATTATCTGACTGCACCGTATTTACTCTGCCAATAATAGTTAGCTTCAAAATGTTAAGTGTGTGTCTGCATTTGTATTAGGCAGTGCAAAAGAGTGCATTGCTCCTGTTTTTTCTTGTGTGTCCTTGTGTGTGTGTGTGTGTGTATACTCCTCCCTCTGACCTTGTTCTCTCAGGTTGCGGAACAGTTTTGAGGATCCTCTCCACACTGGAGGGGTTTCTGACAGGATCTTCTCCAATTCCTGACACACACACACAAACAAACAATGAAAAGTAGAAAAGTTGTACTTTTAGGGGCACAGAAATGATAATAAAGAACAAGAGCAACACCATGTCATATCCCATGTCATTTCTGATGTACCACATATATTAACATTTATGTGTAGAATTAAAAATCTGAAGAAACCCAGAAAAAAAGAGAACCTTTTCATGCTGTTACTTCTTTCATTTTCATTTAATTAGTTAGTTCGATATTCATTAGTTACTGCATTTTTTCAATGGCTACATAACAATTGTCACATTTAACAGATTAAAGGCTTCGCATTAAATGTATTTAAATTCTCAAATACGCACTTTATTGCCAAAAACGTCACCTTAATTCATTCTAAACAGAAACAATAACACAGTAAGGTGTGAATATTTCTGAAGCCTATTAGTAAAACACTCATGGACTGCTACATGCAGTCTGATGCAACAACTTTGACTCAAGAGTGTATACAGCGCATACAAAGTCTGCAACAGATGTAACATGCAACAGATGCCTGCAACATGGAGGAGCAGAAGAAAGAAGCACAAAGAGTGTGTCTCCCACCTGTTTCGTCAGGGACCTCCAGGGTCTCTTGTCTGCCAAGGAACAGGACAAAAGAAGAGAGAAGAAGGGAAAGAGGAGATGAGAGTTTGGGTGGGCTTGATCAGATAGCATCTGTATGATCTAGAAATGGGTCTTAATGTGCCCAGTACAGTCACAACACACAGACACACTCGCTATATATACACTGTCATTATCACAGGCCCATTTGTACAGCCTAAAGTGCCCCGTGCTTGTCTTTGTAGTATATGGAATGTCCCCGTAAAAGCACATACTACTTTTGCTCTGTTTTATACAGCAAAGTTCATCTAATTCAACTTCAAAGGGAGCATTAGAGGATGTCGGCTCCTGAGAGGGCATGTGCGGCTGTATCGTGTGTCAGAGAGCCACAGTCGATGTAAACACGCACATACAGGTGCACAGTTTGCACGCAATACAATCACATGTCTGCTGAACAAAGGAATGGTGGCTTTTTTGGATGGGTGTTTGTGATAACCCCAACCTGTGAGGGCATTTTTAAACCTGTGTGTGTGTGTGTGTGTGTCTGAGTAACATTAACCTCAGACTAAACAATAGCAGTAAAACCATCTGCTTTGAGGCTGGCTGGCTGGCTGGAGAAGGCTAATCGGATACAACTGGCAGCAGACTGACAGAGACAGCAAAGAGCTGTTTCAGTTCAGGATTTTAAATGATTCTAAATTTTGGCCTTAATCAAAAAAGGTCTGTTTTACAGCTGGCACTGACAGCTATATTTGAAAATTTAATTCGGAGATGGAGCTCTACAAATTCAAGAAGTGTGTGAATTATATATTTATTTTCAAAAGCAACTAAACTTAAATATCTGGATCAAGCCAGTACACAAAAGTACCCAATGATTAGGAAATATAGACGACTGTTAAATATCAGGATGATGTCTAGCCTGTCAGGGAAAGAACAGTTACATGTTATCGTGAGATAAACATAGAGATGAGGTAATAAATATAACTGCATATCTGTCAATTCATAATGCAGTACTTAATGTAAATTTGAAATGTATTTTCTTAAACATTTTCATGTGTTTTCTAACTGAAGCTCGAATGATTTTGGGCAAAGAAAATGTGTTCCTCATGTTGC
This sequence comes from Echeneis naucrates, assembly GCF_900963305.1. NCBI lineage: Eukaryota > Metazoa > Chordata > Actinopteri > Carangiformes > Echeneidae > Echeneis > Echeneis naucrates. The sequence goes on from NC_042511.1 coordinate 12,654,832, forward strand.
AAACCAGCTGAATGTACCCTAATATGCCCGGTCTCAATGTGATGACCATTAGCTAGAATATTCTGTTTCTGTAAAATGCATTTGGAATATAAGAAAAGAAAATGATTTGTGAGTCTGTGGTACGTACTTCGTGGTTCATTCATTGTGACCGACTCGATGAAGTTCTGCGGAGTCATGTACAGCTGTCCCTCATACTCAACTGAGCTGAACATGCGGAAGCGATGCTCGTGGGACGACATGTGCACATCTCCGTCTTCAAAGTCAAAGGGGCGTGCCTGTAAACATCAGCGAGGCCATGAGCAAGAACAATCTTGTTGTGGTCTTAGCAATATGATTACACTACTGACATTGAGGAGATGAAAAAAGAGGAATCTCCAGCTGTGATGACTCTCTGTGAAGAGTGAACTCATGCAGACAGCACAATTTAAATTGTATGCAACTCTTCAGTGCTTTTGAATCCCCATAATGAGGAGAGTCGTCTATTCTTGGCACCAACTCTCTCCATTTAGCTCTCTGGGTTTATAAATAGAGTCAGCACCTCTGGCATGAGGCAGTAACTTTAGAACAGGGGCAAATGCGTGCACACACACACATGCACACACACAAATACTTTGTCACTACTTTCTGCTTGATTAATGTCTCACTCTGTCTCTTAGAGACTGAGAGCCAGGACTTCAACTTGATTAGCTGCAGTGTCAGAGAGCTGCTATGCCAACAGATTGTGCTGCAGGAAGCTGTGTAATTAGCAGAGAGGTTTCCAAATTTAAACCTGTTTGGCCGCAGGGCCCAGCACACTGAGGTTCTTGCTCAGCTCAGCTAACATGCTAATGAGCACACATATTCATTCATAAAGCTTTGATGCTGCCTTCACCAAGGGAGCTTTTGAAGGCATGAATAGGAGATGAGTGTCAGGCTTCATAGGAATGCACTGTAAGCAAGTGTAAGAGCATAGATACCCATGGCTCTGGCTCTCACTAATGAATGAAGTTGATATAGTTCTCCAAAGGGAGCTGGGTTCACATTGCATGATGCACAACGTGGAGTAAAAAGCACTTTTGGCTCCTTGGGAAAAAAACTGAAAGCCAGTTATTTGAAATTGCTCACACTGCAGTACACGGTGTTCTTGCGCAGTTATAATGTCGTGTAGCCGCAACTCAACCTGTTTCTGTTGTCTAGTCTTGTTCTCCTGGCTGCACAGCAGATGCTCCAGGTGTTTTCCCCTCAGGCAACTTCTCTATTCTCTGTTCACAGCTGCAGCTCTTCAATCCATCTCCTGGGTTTCCTTCCAGATACAGTGTCCTACTTCTGGCTCTCCTGCGTTCTCCCAATTTTCATTTAGTTATTTCTGTTCACTTAAATTACTGTATAATTAAGCCTGCCCTTGCAGATGTTAACTGAAGTTGTTGAATCTGAGGCGTCCGAGACTGCCAGCACTGTTTGTCAGCTTGTTTTCTTAATTGCTAGCCACTGTAAATGTCAGAGGAAGTGCACACTGTCCTCCTATAGGGTAAATTCAGATGTTTAAAATGTAAAGTCTTTTTATGTTATATATTGATCATCTTTGACATTAATTGCTTTAGGTCATTTGACGTGTCTTCATTTAGGTAAATCTAAGTTCTGAATGGTATTACTGGATACTCTAACCTAACCATACTGAGAAAGCACATCCCATCTGTGTCAAGCTTTTCACTTGTTTTTGGTTTAATGTCTGACACTGATGAAAAGCTTGCAGTCTTCTTGCCATATGGATGCAACCATTCATGTGCTCTGAATATGAATCCAGTCTTCACTGTGGTATTCTGTTGTTTTGGGATTGTGTCATAAACTGCTGGTTTCAGGTAATTCTTCGTAGCTTGAAACATCACTGATGTTTATCTGTGCAACCACAAGAATGCAAGGTGGATAATCATAAAATAATGCTCCGTCCTGAGCAATGATTAAACACTGTTGTTCTGAGGAACACTGGGTCACTGTTTAGACTTCTAGATGTTTGTAGGCTGAGTTAAAGCTGCAATGTGAATCTTTTTTTAATGAGGCAGCATGAAAATTTGACTTTAGGTATTTAGAGTCTGGTGACTCTAAATTGTCTGTAGGTCTGAATGTGAGTGGTTATTCGTGTGTCCGTCTCTTAAATGATCGATTTTATTGAAAAGAATTAGGGGTGGAGCTCAATAAATATATATAATTAATTTGAGACTTTGTAATCAATTAATAAAAATCTATTGCATTTTAATTGGATTTCCATATTTGATACAAGGGGAAAAAAAGATGTTTGATGAATGAATCAATATAAATTAGCTTATACTTCAAAATCTTGTTTATTTTATTTTGTCTACTACACAGACCAATAGATGAGTGCAGAAAACACAGCAAGAGCAAAGAGTTTTCGGAACAGTGGGAATTCTGACAAAAAATGCCAAAACATTAACTGACTTTAACTATTTCAAACATCATTAATGATGAACCAGAGCCAGTGTTGATTGGCGAAACTGCTTACTCATATTATCAATGCTGTTATCTTCCACAGCAAAGTTCACATTACCGAGCTCCGCACTATGACATGTTTTGTATTGAGGTGGTAACGAAGGTGGAAGTGCTCCTGTGATATGTAAACTCCTTCCTGCATAAAGTGAAAAGACTCTTCCAGCTGTGCATTGGTGAAATTTGTATAGCTGGAACTCAGACACTGAGAAAAGTTCCATGGGGCAAATTGAAGTGCGATTAAAATGCGTTAATAATCTGAAAATAACATATTCCCTTAAGGTATTTCCTAGATGTCATAGTATGTTCTGTGAGGTCAAGATGACCTTGATCTTGGATGCCCTGAATCAAAAGGGTGGTGCAGAGACATCACATTTATTTACAGCACATGACGCACAAAACATTTGGTTGTAGCCCAGCTGTAACCAGGAGGACTACCAACAGGTGGTACAACTGTCGTATCTCAACATCACAAAGTCATAAAATCCAACTGGGATCACACAAAGAGAAAAACTGAACCCACAGAAAAAAACAGCAGCAACTTTTGCAAACTGGCTCATTCGGTCTAACTACTTTTAGTTCTGGTGTACTTTTCAAGTAATACCTGTCTAAAACTTTAGATTCACGAGTTTTACATTTAACAGAATGTCCTTATTGTGGTATAGTTATTTTTACCTAGCTGCACATCCTGTACACAAATACAGACCCTGCAAACAGATACATACCCTACACACACATACAGGCGCTACACACACAAACACACAGACCCTACACACACATAGAGACCCTGCACACACATGCAGACCTTACACACACACACAAAGACCCTGCACACACAAACAGATGCTACACACACACAAACATACAGACCCTACCCACACACACACACACACACATAGAGAGACCCTGTACACACATACATACCCTACACACACAGACACATACAGACCCTACACACACACAGACCCTACATACACAGACACATACAGACCCTACACACACACACACACACACACAGACCCTACACACACACATATAAAGACCCTGCACACACATACAGACGCTACACACACACACACACACACACACACACACACACACACACACAGACCCTGCACCAACACAACATACAGACCCTACACACACACACACACACACATACGGACCCTACACACAGCTGCAGACAGTTACAGACAGACAGCTGTATACAGCTACAGACTGACAGACAGTAACATCCTCGACTTGTCGTCATTTCAGCACCAGCTCGAGCGGAGAGCGCCATTCCATCATCTGCGCGCGCAGCCCGTCCGGCAGCCAGACAGTGAGTGAGTGTTTCCACTGGGCGTGCTGGCCGTCGGTGACAGTCTGCCCGCCAGTCAGGGAAACATGTCAGCTGGCAGACACTGCACGGTGTAGCTGGGCTTTCTGACCTCATATACGTGGAAAGAAATGTGGAAATGCGCGGCGCGCTCTGCCTTTCCCCTCCACTCTGCGTTGCCGTCACCCCCACGGAGAGGCCCCCAGTCAACGCAACTCTTTCTCCCGGGCTACGTGGTTTCGGCAGCCGCCTACCTTCTCCTTGGCCTCCACGGTGGGCATGGACGGCAGTAAACGGTTGAGGCGACGCTTCTCCATCCTTTTCCTGCCTCTGCCGCTCGTCGCGTCGTGGTACAAGTAAAGTGCGACGGCGCCTCCGGTTGCGAGACACATCCCGACGGCCAGACTCTTCCGAGCCCTCCCCCCGCCGGCCTGCCCGCCGAGGAGCTCGCTCCCGGGCCGGAGGGTCGCCCTGCCGGCCAACGCTGCCACTCTGCGGAAAGCGGCCATCGCTGCTGTCGCCGCTGCTGCGCTGCTGTGATTAGAACTTTGCAGGCGGCGCAAAACTATCGCGTGTCTCCTGTCTCATCGCGAGATGTGCGGCCTCTGCGTGTTGATGCTGAGGCAGAGAGCAAAGTCCCAGAGTGGAGGGGATGAGACGCTTCGCTGGATGTGGTCAATGATAAAACATGAACAAGCTGGAATTTGGAATTAAGATCAAGACATTAAACTAGCTTCGACTTCTACTCAAATCTCAAAGTTTCAAAAGAAGTAATATATAACACCATATGCAGCCCGAGTAAATAAGAGGCAGAATATTTAATGAAAAATAGGAGCTACATGTTAATATGTAACTCGGGACTAGCAACCTCAGAGGATTTTATGGGGGCCATGGAACAATGTGCCTTCATAAGGGCCCAATGGCAGTTTTTAAAAAAAGTTGATATATATAATGTGATTTGTTACTTCAAGTTGCTGTTTTTTTGTTTGTGTGTTTTTTTTTTCTAATCCAAAACCATTTGGAACACTTGAATCATACGCTTCCAGAGACTGCCAAAACTGTGTGCTTTCCATGTCTTTATTTTAGCTGTATGATTGCTATAAATATGTTGGCTGTCTTTTAAAGTCGTGTTAAAGAAAAATTTGTCAGTAAGAATATCCTGAAAGAGGTCAGTAGACAAAAAGCATATAGCATATGCTAGGCTTCTAACTGTTAGTAAAAAAAACACAGTTGTAATTAATGTGAATGAGCCCAAGTCCTACAGCCTGAGCCTGGATCATATTCAACATAATGGTCAGATGCTATTTGCATATTTGGACCAATTCTTGGACAAACAGAAAATCAATCAGACATCAGTCAAAACCAGAAACAAATGACAGATAGCTACCCAGACTTGGTCCACTGAGGTATGTACTGAGGCAAAATTTTAATTTTGCTCTCTAGGTCCCGACAGCACGCCTGCATAAAACTGTAAAACAATGACTTTAAAAATCAGAAGAGTAACTCATTGACTGGAGATCATGTTTTATTTTCCCAGTAAGCCTAGCAGCGGCACAAGAAGTAACTAAAAAAACTCTACAGAGCATTCTGAAAGTATTCAGACCCCATACTAAAATTGTAACCCATAATCACAAAACATTGACAGAAGTATTCTGATATTTTGCTGTCTTAGTAAGTTCAGCTCATTTGGAAAGGCACACAGAAGTTTAAATAAGGTCACACAACCGACAATCCATATCAGAGGAAAAACCAAGTCCTGAGGGGAAAGGAACTGCCAGCAGAGCTCAGGGACACTATTGTGTTGAGGTAAAGACCTGGGGAAGAGCAGCTGAAAAAAAAAAAAAATCATCTGCACTCAGGCCTCCCTAGAGTGCAGTGCTTCCAATTATTCTTAAACACAAGAAGTTTTGATTAACCATTAATCTTCCAGAAGCTGTCCCCTCGGCCAGACTGAAGAGTTAGTAAGGAGGGGCCTTGGTAAGGGGTAAGGAACTTCAAGGACAATGGTGGTGAACATAAAACCAATTTTCTTGCCCATTGGTGGATTGTTCACTCTGTCACAGTGCACTTTATATGACAAATTGATCATATGGATTACATGTAAAATCTTAATCATCATATCAGTAACTAGTATAGTTGTAAGTAAATAGTACACTGTTACCTTCTGACGTGGTAAAGTGGCTATTTTAAACTGAACATATTTTTCACCCATGCATACATTGCAAATATAAACTAGAAAACTGACTCTATGCAAAATTTAGCAATCACATTCAAAACAACTCGACAAGCAATTTTCGTTGATTGTGTTTCAACCCCAATATCTCACAGCAGTATAATACTAACTGTAATTGATATGACAGTCATCTACACGACATAAACTGTTATGCGGTGATTATTAAATGACAAACACCATGGACATTTGTCAATCTCCACATTTCATTGAGGGTCAGTGTGGTATCAAGTTTCTAGAGCAAGGTGCAGGATCAAACCAACCAGTGGAGAGCAGATATCAAAAGAATATCAAAGATAAACTCTTCATTTAAGTCTCACACGTATGACTACTGCTAACCTGATGGGGCTTTTCTTATGACTTTGATGCTGAGAGAATAAAGTAGAGACATCTAATAGATGGGCCTGTCACCTGTTCACACATGAAGCACGATGGATCACTCTAGCCTGTAAGCTCCATTTAGCCAAAAGTTGAAAATAGATCAAACATTGATTCTCAAAACCCCTCAGTAATCAACCCTTTAAAGGACAAAGCACAACAATTAAGCCTTTAATTTATTCCTTTGGTTTCTATTTTATTCATAAACCAAGTTTCATTGGTCTATTACAATTGCTAATCCTTGCAAAAGATTCTTTAACTGATTGATTGATGGATATTAATAATTCAAAGATGCAGCTGACCTGTAAAAGATCGTTAAATGTAAATGTCATCAACACCAACATTAGCATCTTTGACAGAGATTGAGTTTTGTAGCATAAAATCTAGCCATTTGAAATATTAGAGGTCCAAACTGAGAGAAAAAAAAGACCATTCACAGCTTATGTAAACACACTTGTGTCTCGAAATAAGACCAAAAAAGAAAAAAAATTGTGTCCTATTAATTTCCTATCCAAAAGTTTAAATGATGGTGAAATCAAGCAGGCCTATATTCTGATATGGCCGTGCTGAGACTTGGTTAGTTTCTCCCGACCTGGGTTTAACCTCGAGGCAACTTATTCAGTTATTCCATTATCCAGGCTTTCGATTAGGTTGTAATTTCTTTGTGTGTGTCATATGTGTGTATGTGTGGGTGGGTGCAGGGAAGGGGGTGTAACCATAGCAGGGGGGGGGGCACATCCCCCTCCTTCCCATTCCCCTCCTCTATGGTCACTTTGGTGGCTGGGTGGTTGGCCTCAGTATACTTGCCATGCAACAACCCGAGCAGCAAACTTCCAAAAAATGTATTCCAAAGCTTACCATCTGACCCTGGGAAAGGCTCACTTGCACCTTGTACAGAGGGTTAGGGTTATCGCTGCCTGGTTGATGCATCAAGATCCAATCAGCCCGGAGGTGATTCCTATTGATCCAGATTCTTAAAAAAAAGTTTATTTTTGCTGGTCATGAATACTAATAAATCGAGGGACAGGATGCACATAAGCACACAATGTTAATCTGTATGTTTTACAAACACACACACCCTTAATACATTTATTTTGCAAAACATAAAATGTGATTCCTGTCATGCTGCAGAAATGAACATGAGCACAAAATGGCATGCACACAGCGACCAACACCTCTGCACCTTCATCTCATTTATCAACGAGACTCCCAAGGGAGGGGGCAGCTGTGTGCGCTCGTGCACGTTTGGGCGCGAGTCTGTAGGACCCAGCTACCAAAATCAATGGCATATAGGCAGGGACATGGGCCACTATGCCCCAGGATGAGCTCAAAGCAGCCCCAATCAGCCACTGAGACTGCAGTTTGAGCCCCGTGGCCGTTCAGCTCAGATCCCAATATGTGAAGTAGTATTTTGATTTCTGCCCACAATTTGGGGCAGAGGCATTAAATTCAGGGAAAACAAAAAGACAAGCTTGTGACTTGATTGACTCATCCAATGTGTAATGACTGTCAGTGTGTTTAATATCTGAACTCCATATTTTCTAACGAAATGACTGATGTTGAGATTTGCTATTTTTTCCCTGCCAGTGACGTATAACGCCATTGATAATCCTTATTCTGGAATAACACCAAATGCATTTTGTGGCACATATTAACTGATTATTAAATATCAGATGTTCATCTTGTGCGCCCTCTTTGGAATATGTTTAAAGTGATGATCAATGAAAAGACCCAAAGGTTCAACGACCTGTGTTTGTTTACATAACGAATGAACAGCTCCTCTTTTTTTTCTGAAGTGCTTCAAGTGTCAAGTGTCAGGGTATTTTCTAAGCTTTCAGTTCAAACAGGTATATTCCCCTCTTCTGGTTATTATTGCCTGATCCCCTTACAAGATCCTCGCACTTTGAAGCCTCTGTGGCTCTTTGATTCGCCTTTTAAGACCACAATTAAGGATATACGGGCTCCCGTGCTGTTCAAAGCATCTTAGAAAGATCAATGAAGGGATTGACAGCCAAGTGATGTCGTTTGCACAGGTGTGTGTGGGTGCGTGCGGTGCGACTGTGTGTGTATATGTGTGTTTGTGTCTGTGAGCGTTACATAAAACAGGGGCAATAAATCAACACTGGAGTGAGAAAATTACGCAAATGGGGGCTTTCCTCCCTCTGCAGCCGCACCTGAGTCATTTCGACATGGGGGCGTGGGGCTGTAAAGCGTTTAGGGTTAATGGCAATATCACTTTCATGGTGTTTGACATACGTACATACACACACGCACACACACACACACACACACACACACACACACACACACACACGTTCTCTTCGCGTCAACACAAGTTGTTGCGGAGTTGCGCACACACACTTTTTGCTGGCAGGTATCCGCAGTGCTGACGTGCCAAATAAGCAATATGACATTGAATCTATAGCTTGGGGGGGGGGGGACTGCCGTGCAGCTGGAGGGGAGCATGGGAAATAAGCCTGCCGGGCCGATTGTTAATGGTTAGTTTTTAATTTCCCTCTCCAAGTCCCTGCGCTCTCGGCGCTGAAACTGAACATCAAAGGTGAGGCAGGGGAGCGGAGAGCTCGGGGATGAAGGGGCTCCGTTTCAAACAGGAACCCAGATGAGCCATAAAGGGAGGAGATCGGGGCGTTATTTGCATCAAGAGGCAACTTGGGGTGAGTATCTATCGCGGAGTTGCGCCTTATAAAGGTTCGATGGTGTGCTGGTCTGACTGCGTTACATCCTGCTGCTGGAGGAGCTGAGGCAGCAAAGCGTGCCGCAGATATACGAGGCTGAGGTGAATCAAGGAGGATACCAAAGAGAGAGAGAGAGAGAGAGAGAGGGAGGGAGGAAAAGTCTGATGTGCACCGGAGCAAAGGGGAGTATCCCGAGGTGAAGAGGGGAGAGAGGGAGCGCACAGGAGAGGAAAGGAGAGGGGGATAAATAGCAGAGGAGAGGAGGAGAAGGGATCAGGATCAGGATCAGGCAGATGCAGAAGGGGATACCTGCATCTACGAAGATAACGAGGGAGTTTCATCTCAGTTAGACGACAGTCTCATTGCTGGTGCTGTGACTGCGCCAAAACGCGCGCTCTTTGGGGATTTTCTCCGCCTGCGCATCCAACTTTTCCTCTTTTTCCCGGACCGACCGGCGGAGCCCCGCTGCGGATCAGGCTCCCTGCTCATCATCCGGATCTCCGCTCGGATCTCCTCGCGCAGCAAACCGTGGTTGGCCGTCCTTATCTGTGATGGGGGCAGCGGCCGAGGTCGGGAGCTTTTCCAACGGATTTCTGGACAGCTTTGGCCCGGGGGTTGCCGCTTCGGCTCCCGTTGGCTCTCATTTCGTTCTCACCCCAGCCGGGGCGGCGGACTACAACTCGGTTACCGGACTGATGGGGGGACAGGGGCAGCAGCAGGAGCACCTAGTGTCCGCGGAGAGGCTGTCCCGGAGCCTGGCGGACCTCAGCCATCTGAAGGGGATTCTGAGGCGGCGGCAGCTCTACTGCAGGACCGGATTCCACCTGGAGATTCGGCCGGACGGCACCGTGCAGGGCACCAGGAAGGACCACAGCAGATTCGGTACGGACAAGTCAACAATTCAACCTATTACATATAGACTATTCATCAGTTATTGTTATTATTATTATTGTTATTATTATTATTATTATTATTATTATTATTATTATTATTATTATTATTATTATTATTATTATTATTATTATTATTATTGTTGTTGTTGTTGTACTTGTAGCAGAATAATAATTACATGTCGGTCATTTGGAATTTATCATGTTGACTATTATAAACTAATATTTCCTAGACAGGTCATTGAAAAACACACACACACGTACACATATACACTTATGGTAATGGCAGCTGATCCTAACTTATAGTGCTTGGTGCTACTGGTAGACGTTGTAATGTACTCAACGAAAACCATTTGTTTTAGGACAAATACACTTTCCAGGTCGGACAGTTGTTGAAATGTTTTATGTTTGCACATTCTTAACACATTTCTTCTTTGAGATTAGATAGAAAGCTTTTGCTTGCTTATCAGCATAAGCACCTACAGATCAAAAGTATACCTCTTTTAGTGCCACACGGCTCTACCACTTCTGGCTCTTGAATTATTCCATCTGAGAGTTAGATGTAACTTGCTGAAGGCCATTCCAGACACCCAGCCTTACTTACTGTCAGAGTCAGCTGGTGTGCAATCTTGCATTGAATGCTGGTAGATCAGCGATCAGATTCATTTGGTGGATCTAAAATATTTCATCTAATATAGTGTATAAATGTATGTCCTTTACAGGCTCAACGCCATGATAAGGCTGCTAGAAGTCATGCTTACAGTGTTTCGAACGAGTTGGAAATGACTTCCTGTACAATGCTCTTGTCAGTAATGTAGTGTGATGTGATGTATGTGCAGGTATTCTGGAGTTCATCAGTCTTGCTGTGGGATTGGTCAGCATCAGAGGGGTGGACAGTGGCCTCTACCTTGCCATGAACAGCAAAGGAGAACTCTACGGTTCGGTGAGTACACACATAATGAAAAAACTAAAGCACTGGAATTCATTCACACACGAATACCTCAAAATATAGTGAATGCTAATATTGTACATATATATACATATATGAGGAATAGTCTGGTGCCAGCTCGTGGCACATTTTTCAGTATAAAATTAAAATTTCCCTTTTCTCTGGCTGTCTATCTTTCTGCAGGAGAAATTGTCAGCAGAGTGTGTTTTCAGGGAGCAATTTGAAGAAAACTGGTACAACACTTACTCCTCGAACATCTACCGGCATGGAGAAAAAGGTGCATTTTACTTTGTTGCTCTGAACAAAGATGGTACATCCCGAGACGGAACAAGATCAAGGAGACATCAGAGGTTCACTCACTTCTTACCGCGGCCGGTTGACCCGGATAGAGTACCGGAGCTGTACAGGGACATCCTGGGCCAGAGCTGAGACTGAGAGGGTGCTCCTTTGTACCTGTCAGAGCTGAAAAGCAAACCACGTGCAACAACGTACCCCGATCTTCCCGTTGAGGAAGATGGGAGATCTTGTTGGTCTTGACAAAGCAGGATCATAAAATGTGCACCAAATCAACACTCCCCATCGCTGGAACAGAGTAAGGAAGCAGACCTTCTTTAAACCAGACTGACCGTGGAGTTTGACTGAGCATCAAGGATCTTCTGTGGAAAATGTGAAAGTCCCTTGACAGACACAGACGCTACTTTGACCCTTTTACTGGCCTATGCAACGGCCCTGGTGGCCAAACAGACATTCTATGGATTTCCTTTCAGTTTCCACAAATAAATCAAGCAACCTGCTCGCCCAAACTGCATGTTCAAGAGGACAAAAGTGTGGAACTCAAAACTGAGATTAACAACAGGCTACTAATAGCTTTTTTATTTTTTACTGCTGTGGCTGATAAGGCTTGTAATTTTTGTTGTTTTCAGTAGGGCTTTTTATGTTATTCTCAACACTACTGTGGCTGCTACGTAAACCACTTATTAAAATGCAAAATCCAGTGTACAGAGTGGCTGGTTTACACTAAAAAGGTAGTTTCAAGCACTGGACGGCAGTCATGTTTGTTCTGGGAAGCAGGTCCATATCATGCTGACATTTGTCAACATGGATAAATTCTCCAAAAACATAACACTGCTCAGAAAATGGGACTTTTCTTGCATGAGGAATAAGAGAATAGCTCTGGAGGCGTTTTGTGTGGACCTCTTCTTTGGCGTCCTGTGGCAGAACACTGGTTGTTCTGGTCGAACTCGGGAGACTCAGCTTCGAAGGAACTCAGCTGTTCTCCCACTGAATGCACCGAACAGACACAGACAGCTTTACAAACATGTTGACTGACAGATTTTATTCTTATTTATGAGGTTTTGGTACGTAGGACACACAGTATATTTATTTCATATATTTATTTATTTTGAGAATATATTTTTACAGGTATGAGATAAAATAAAAAAAATATCCAGAGCAAAAGCATGAGATCCTATTCTTTTTTGTTGTTTGTTGTTGTTTTTTTTTTTGGATCATCTCAGCATCTACTTTTACTTTGAATTCTCATTGTGTTATTGACTTTACTCATAAACAGATCCATAAAATGATAATTTAGCTAGAAATCAGTCACATGAATCATTAATAAAAATAATTTTTTTCATATGTTGAAATCGCAAAGTTTCATAAAAATAAACATAGATAAAATTGTACAACACTTGATCATTTATCAGGGGCCTGTGTCGCTAACCTTAAAGCTGGCATCCAAAAGAGTGAAAAGGTTGAAAGTAGCACTTTGATAATTTTGTGTTCTCTGTTAAAGATGGATAAAAAAAGTATTTACAGCAGAGGCGGTTATTCGCTGATTAGTATTAGTATATCAAAAATAGAACAATTCCCAGAATACAACTTAATAGCATCTTTTATTTGCCAATTAGCTTTTACCTCCAAACCTCAGTTTTTTATTAAATATTTAGAATTAAAACAGACAATACATAGCTGTTGTATGTGGGGCTGCTAGACTGCCTTGTGAAATCACTGGAGTACTAATAGAATAATATCAATAGATGGCACGAACCTCAAGATGTACAGTGGCCCGGCTATATAAAGCTCCTCAAGAGCAGCACATCCTCATACACACATATGCATCCTGGGTCAGGAGCGGCATCACCAAGAGATACTTCAGAACGATTATGAGCTCCTGTACCTAACAATTAAAATACTTCTCCAAACTGAAAGTCTGAGTGGGTCCATGCCCATCCAAATTTGCAAAAATATTGCTCAGATCTAAAATTATTAGTGCAAGTAGCTATTAGTACTGTAGATATTGTTGCTGAAAAGGGCTGTGGGCTGCCCATACAGCAACATTGTTAAAACTTATCATAATACTACAACATGCGTAGCTCATAGCACTAATAACATCTAATAAAGATGGAAACCCAGGTTGCATCCTTTACTTTGTCTCCCGCCTTTGTTTCCTACACCTATAGACCTTTCTGAGACCACGAACGCATTGTGATAAAGTTCGTCATGATAAAGTTTACTTTCAATTGTTGGCCTCTGAAGACTAGCTATTATACTGATGTAACAACTATTAAATTAGAGACTTCTCCATATGTTTGCTTAACCATATGTTAACCCTAACCCTTTGCATATCGAAACATCCAAAACATTCCCCTATCATTCTTTAATCATTTAACGAGAGGCACGAAATGAATGTATTACTTTCATAGGAAACAATAAAAGTTTTTTTCCAAATTCTGTTCCAAAGGTCTTCTGCATTTTTGTGCTTCCAAATTGTTATTGTGGACTGTTGCCATTGTTAAAATTGTTGCCAGCGAGGTTCAACTAAAACAAGACAGACTAATGGGGAAGGAGGAGAAAAATAAAATGAAGTCATCAATGTGAAGAGACAGCACGTGCTGGCTCTGACAGACACTGCAATTAGACAAATGACTGGCAGGACGAGTGATCTGCTGCACTCTTTCATCCTCCCCTTCATCATCCCTTCATCTCTCCCTTCGTCTGCTGGGTCGAGCGAGTCATCCCTTGTTCTTATGACACTTGAGACTGAATTGGGCAGATGTCACTGACGTATAGGTTAAAGAAAGCCCGGGAAGTGGATGGACTGAAATAAAAAATGTAGCAGAGAATGACGAATGAGAAAGACAACAGTGCAGCATATCTGATTTCTAGCCTATTGTAGACACGTAAATACAACTGAAGCCACTGTTTGCATAATATTTTGAGTTTTCAAGCATTAAGTTATATTGAGCCGGTCGGTCTTGGACTATCTATTAAGTATTTGTTCTGGAGCTTTATGCCACAAATACTCTCAGCAGTTGGAGGTTTTACATTTGTGGAAATGTAAATGTTTCATTTTCTATTTGAGCACTACTGAGCACTACATTTTAGTCCAAAGTTGACATTAACTTGGCGTTGAATACGGCAGAAAACAAAATATAGCATCAATTATTTAACACACACAGACATTCTGCCTGCATACAACTAATCTTTTATAAGAAATATAACAACTGAATCCCACTTTCTATAAATTAATGATTATTCACAACCCTTGGGTTAAGTTTTGGAAAGGTCAGATGGCCATTCTTTGGTTTAATACAAAAACATTTTCGCAGTAATTTAAGACTCAATCCTGAAGCTTTTAACATTTAGATATTTATAGGTGATTTTTGCAAGCTTCAGGTTGAAACCCTTCTTCATGGCCGACTACACTGACTCAGTGCTGGAAAGTGACAAGATGGGCCAGTGTTAGCATACCGTAAGTCAGCACCAGACCTGGGTCATCCCAATAACACGAATAAATAGGCTGTTAATGCCCTGGATCTGTAAGAGCTTGGTCATGGGCAGGCACAAAAAATACCTTATGTTTCTCCACAATTATCACACGATGTTGAGACTAATCATTCAAGCATGACAAGGTTGGATAATGATGAAGATGAAGGTAACACTGGTTAAAACTGGACTAACTATAATTGATTAAGCAGAGTTCAGTTGCTTGTTCGTGTTTTGAATTACTTTGGCACAATTGAAGCCCTTTTCACATGGGACTAGAATTATATGAGGATCACGTGAGATTTAGAGATTTATCCCCATATATCTTTGTTCTACTTAGTACAGGCTGATTCTCAAACAGGGTGAATGGGATTGTGTGAGCGAAGTAAATACTTGGACCCCCATCTGTGGGGATAGGAACAAAAAGGCTCGACAAAGCCATGATGACCTTGAAGCACAGGTCAGCATGGGGCCTACACTAGTCTGATGCTGAAGAAGCGCCTAATCTGTCATATCTGTCTTGATGTTGTTTTATTTCCCCAGCTGCATTTCATATCTGCCCTGTGAAGGCTGGTGCCAGCATACAGGCTCACCGGCTCTGTAACATGTTTCAGGTGAAATTACACAATGCTTTGGTTCACATCTGCCCAATGATACAGGCCAGAGCATGGCTACATTGTGTCTAGTTAGGACGTGGCTTGTGGTGGATTTAATCTTCGGATATGGGTGTACTGAGAAGAGGAGATCAGAAAGACACCACCTGAGTACCAGCATATGTATTCTGAGCCAGAGTGTCAGACAGGGAGACAGAGAGAGTGAGAAAATCAGCCAGGAGAGATATGGCATGAAAGTTTGTAAGAAACAGGTGGCTTTCTGTGGGGAGGAATTAGAGAAAAAGGCTGTATGTGGGTTCTTAGTGTTGCTGGCCTGTCAGCCTGAAATCTTCCTTTGAAGTGTGTGTGTGTGTGTGTGTGTGTGTGTTTGCAGGAGGGGGTGCATGTTTATGTGAGTCAGTGACTGCATAGATTCATGTCAGCACAACGTCTGTGTGTGTGTGTGTGTGTGTGTGTGATCTGTGAATCTGTGTGAAGGTAAGCCAGGGGTTCTCCTGTCTTGAGGGCTGTCTGACTGATGTGTGAAGGCCCATGTGTGTGTTTATGTGTGCTGTGCCTTGCCTCTCCGCTCTCTGTCTGTCCTCTCTGGGGTTTTCCATTAACCGGTTAGATCTCCACTGCTGGATCCAGCAGCTAATGGTCCATGCGCAGATAACTAGTGCAAAGCAAGAGAAAAATGGAAAACTGCTGCTGAAGCTCTCTTGTTATTCCTCTCCTCATAACATTGCGCAAATAGCTCCTTTGGATTACTTGTTCCCTCTATTTAGTTGTGTAGACTGGTAACATGTTTTTTTGATTTTGCATGTGAAATATAGTCATGACAGTGACGCTAACAACAGTCTGTGTGTGTGTGTGTGTGTGTGTGGTCTTTTTGTTTTTCTCAGCAGACAGGTGTAGAAGTCAGTGATCTCTGCTGGTACGTTCCTATGGCTGGTGGAGTCCACACAGGTGTTCTTCCTGCAGTCCTCAACGTGCGCGCTCTTATGACATGCGTCCACCATCTGTCATCACTTTTCTGTGCCTGAGATTAATGGTGCAGTGGGAGTGACTCAGCTGTGGTGAATTCACACAAGAAAAAACTGTGGCTTTCACAAATATTTTCACCTACTCGACAGCTCTGAACTCACACAAATGGCAGATGACTAAGAAATGATTTCAACTATGACATACTGTTCTCAGCAGCTCCATTTCTAAGAAACTGATCTAATAAACCCACAATATCAGGTCCTGTGAGGTCCACACAGCAGTTCAGCATCTTTCCAGTCATTGGTGAGATTTTACTGTTTTATCTCACAGCCGTCAGATCAATATTAAAATCCCTCTCTATGCGAATGGTCTAGAAAACAATAGATTACAGATAAAGTTTGTGATTAACTTGGTGGTGGAGCATTCAGCAGCGAAACAGAGACAGAAATTTCCTTCATAAATTAATGGAAACCAAAGTAAAGCTTAATGTTTTAGGATGAGATATCAGTTACTGTTGGATATTTGCCAGATGGACTGAGCCAAAAAGGCTGTATGTGTAAATGAACAATAGTTTGCCAAAATGTTCTCCATATTAACTTCTAAAGATGATAGTGAAGTGGCATGTTTGCTCACTGCCCTCAAGTGGCCGACAAAATATGCAAAAAACAAAAAAAAAAAAAGTAAATGAAGGTTCAAGTGTTCAAAGACTGCCAGCCAAGTATGGACTGTTTATACTATATATGACATAAAATGCCTTTGCTGTCGATGACTATTTCAACAACATATTTGAGAAGCAAAAGCGTATTGTTTTGGAAAGATAATGTTTAAAAAGGATAGTAAATTATCGTGCAAGCTTAAGTCAAGCAAGCTGAGGTAAATCAAATGTACCTGATGTGCGCCTCCACGCCCTCCTGCTATTTTCTCTCGGTCTATTTCAGTGAGAGAGTGCTCTCTGACATATTGGAGATGAAAGATTCACGCCGGTGCACATATTTTCAACCCTGTTATCACAGATACTTCTAAAGCATTTGTTGAACATGCTGTTGAGCAGAAGGCAGACCTCATGTCAAATACCCACCTAACCACCGTCTTCACCTTGTATTCACAAACTGTCAAACCACAAATTACACCCAGCATGGGGAGGACGTGAAATTGGGCCGAGAATGAAAAGTAGCGGTGTCAGATCTAACTTTCCACTTTTTTTTTTTTCCCCCACCAAGGATCGTGACAACTGTAATGTTTTTGAGTTTACAGTAGCTGTTGTGATTAAGTTCCCCGTGCAAAACAGCCAAAAAAAAAAAACAAAACACACACACACACACGCACACACAAAAACTGTTGTACAAATGTTGGATATGAAATAGGCTGTTTTTAATATGACTGCCTGCTGGTTCCATTTTTTCACTTAAATTTTTAACATTGTAATTAATTTAGTTTCGCTAAGGTTGTGTGGGTGTGTGTGACCCATACACACAGTGGGGGCTGGGGGCTGGGGGCTGAAAAGTGAAGCTAGAGCTGAGGTGGCTTAAACCTGCACGCTATCTAACGACCATTAGAGGGCAACTGTTGTTGTTGTGAAAAACGTCACATTGTATTGAATCCTCTGGGAAAATAATCGTACCTGTCACTGGATTTATTTTCCCAGTAAAAATGTTTTCTTAATGGTTATCCTTTGGTGGACACCCGAAATGAATACAGGAAATACTCACCGGTCTGCTCTTCAGGATACTCATTCACTGTATTCTAATGTCTGGCATGCAACAATTTAAAGACACCTGTGTTTTGACATTTCCTTAAACTAACCCTGTAGTAGGGCAGCAAGGCAGGGTAGTGGTTAGTGTTGTTGCGGGCTCGGGTGCCTTTCTAGCATCATGTTTGGGCAAACTGGTGACTCTAAATGGTCCCACTTAGAGAGAAATGGATAACAAAGCAGGGTATGCATTAACAGTTGGCTTCTGTGTGACTGACAGCACTATACATGATGACTCGCATGGCGATCATGACGGTGTCTAGAGCGAAATCTAATAAGGATTTCTTTTTTTTCTTATTCCAAAAGAGGATGCAAAACAGGAAGGTGGACAAATTACACATTGAATACTTCAAAACAGCAGGTCATAAACCGGTGAGAGGGTGACTAAACGGTTGGTCGCTCAACACACATGTAAAACAGACATCAGTTGTTTTACATGCTAGATAAGAAGCGTTTGATCACACCTACTGGTGTGATCAAACGCACAACAGCAGTGAATTTGGGAGCCGAGTCGCCACAATTGTATATGATTCACAGTACATTTGGCCAATGACACACTTCAAAAAATGTATGTTTGGATTTTTTTGTTGATAATTTACTCCAAGGTGAAATGGAAAGTTGTAGAAGGATGTAAGAGTAAGAGGTATTGGGAAGTGAAGTGAACTGAGGGAAAAGAAGGGATTAGAGATGAGACAGCAGAAACCTATTCCCCTGTGGTTCTCCTCCCTTGTGGTGTCAAATCATTTATGTGGCTTACAGCGGACATGTTCGTTCAATGCTATGGATTCACAGACAAATTCACTCCTAAATTCTTAATAGGAGTGGAAACATCCATTAACATGCCAGACAGGGAGGGGAGACAGGGAGGGAGAGCACCACAGGGGCAGAGAGCAAGTCAAACTGCCAACTCAAGGACATGAATAAATCCCAGTCAGATAAGACACTTCAGCTGCCTGAAACATTACACAGGACATAAATACAGAAATGTACCAAAATTAGGATTTTTGTCTTTGAACTCAGGATGGTCAACCCCAAATGGAGACCATCCATCCATCCATCCATCCATCCATTGATTCATCTTCATCTGCTTATCCGAGGGCGGGTTGTGGGGGTAGCAACTTCAGCAGTGAGCCCCAGACTTCCCTTTCCCCGGCCACATCCACCAGCTCTGACTGGGGGATCCCGAGACGTTACCAGGCCAGCTCCTGAGTCCCATTCCCAGCTGAATGTGCCTGGAACACCTCCCAAAGGAGGCTCCCACGAGGCATCCTTGTTAGATGCCCAAACCACCTCAACTGGCTCCTCTCAATGCAAAGGAGCAGCTGCTACTACTCTGAGCTCCTCACCCTGTCTCTAAGGGAGAAGCTAGCCACCCGTCTGAGGAAGCTCATATCGGTCGCTTGTACCTGCAAGCTCGCGACTGTAGGTGAGAGTAGGAACGAAGATTGACCTGCAGATCGAGAGCTTTGCTTTCCGGCTCAGCTCTCTTTTCGTCAAAGCGTCACAAATGGAGACCAACTGGTGGAAAATTGGGGCCCTGTTGCGTTGAACCAAAAACTAAACATTACAATTGGTTGGGAATATTTTGCCCCTGGACAGATATCTGTTTTCCGTCACATTTCATTTGAGTCTGGATTTAACGCTTTAGATTTGTTTACTCAGTATTAAAGTAGTGCACAGTTTCAATTTGCAAGTGGGGCATAATTTGTTTCTGCATTAAATAAATCATCTGTACGGAGCTGACTGAGCTCACAGAAGGTTTGACCCTTGCACGAACAAAGAGCGTTGAATGGACTGGACATTATATACCAACTTCGACCTGACTGATTCCATTCAACATAAAATTTTAAAAGGGACATTGCATCTACACAGCCACTAGGTCATAATGTAGCAGTTCAGTAATGAAAATAGAACCTGTGAGACTGGGGTTTGTTTCATTATTAATATATGTCATTCTAATGGTGCAAAAACCCTGACTGGTTTAAACCTGCATGGTTACACCGCCTTAATCACTGGAAAAATAATTTCAATTAAAAAAATGGAATATTACACAATATTTAATTTACAGATAATTAAATATATTCCATATTTTACTGCTTCATTCTTTCAATTTCATTCCAAACAATTTTTATTATTACTATTTAGTATATCTATATTGTACGAGTATTCATTTGGTGAAGAAGCCATACCTATTTTATTTGTACATGTCAGAAAGACAATAAAGAATTCAGATTCTCGTTCTAAATAAATGATTTTGTATCCAAAATTCACACCATCAGGGGTCACAGCCCGCAGGGCTCTCCTAAACACTCAGAAGACCCTGAATTCAATAATGGCCAAAGCTATATTTTTATTATCAGCCTTCATGGGTAGTCTAACACCACTCAGCCCCTGGGGGCACACACACACACACACATACACACACACAAGGTGGAAGTAATTAAAGCAAGTGGAGCTAAATTGAAGTATATTGAACTCATCTCTCACACGCTCCCATTCTGTCGATGGATCACTCGCCAAGTGCTATCGACCGCTGTGAAGACTTCCCTCTGCAAAACAGTCCTCTCTGCAGTGTGTGTGAGAGAAAGGGACAGACACGACGAGAGATGCTGCTCTGTGCAGCAAATGTGCAAAAACTAACTTTGTAAATGCCTCCCATGCTGTTATTTTTTCCTCTTTATCTTCATCTCCCTCTTTCTCATCTTCCTCTCATCTCATCGGCCTTTCTCTTTGCAACTCACCTCCTGTTTTCTCTTTACATTCCTTTATCTGTCTACCTTTATATCTATCTTTCTACAGATGGATAGATATATCCCCCTCTTGTAGATGGATGATTTTAACTAAATGAGTGTTGCACTTCCCCACCCCACTAGATTAGTGGATCAATGAAACAGTGTTTGTGTGGTCATCAGAAGGGGGTCTTTGTGTGTGTGTGTGTATTTGCGCAGTCCACACAGACTGTATAGTCATCATAAATAACCAGCACCCCAGGTGACTCCACACTGCGCTGGGGACAAAGCTCTGCTGATGAGAACCAACAGGGGGAAAAAAGACAGCGAGAGGTTTTCCAGAAGCAGCAGGGGAGTGAGAAGTCATGGATTTTTTATTGAATAATTGGTAGGAATTCTTCACAAGGTCTCGACATGACAAATGTGTGTCAAACACACCATCAATGGTGGAGGAGAAGAATGCCTCAGCTGCTCTGCTGAAATGCGACCCCCCCCTCACCTCCCCTCCCTCCACTAGATGTGAATTCAACTGGAGCTGAATTGATTTTCTCCTATTGGGGATCAATCCTAAGTGGTTTTGTGTTTACTGGAGTCCCTCCACCGTGTGACTGAGCTTCTCAGTCTCAACCTTTTTTCTCCTCCACTTATTCTGTTTGCTCTCTCTTTCCTCTCATCCCTCTGGGTGTGTGTTGATTTTGTTGTTTGTTATGATGGATAAGATTGATCTGTACCTAAAATTCAGCCCTAAGCTCAAGATAAGCAACCTGAGATAGGAGGGTAAATAAATCGAAGCAATTCACTCAGGACACAATGACCAAACAAAACATATAGGTTTGTCAGAGAAATTGTTTTCACCCAAAACAATATAATAATAATAATAAAAATAATATTTTATGAATAATTTGAATTGTTTTTGTACTTGGGCTGAAGCACCTATTTAATTTTGCAGAGACAGAGGAACTGAAAACATTGTTGCAAGGTGACGACCTTCAGATGAAAATCTGTCAAACTGAGGTTTAGGCTTCTGAAACAGCACGGACACAGATTCTTCTACAGCCAAAAAATTACCATACCCTCACATTTAGTTACAGCAACAAACCACATTTATCCACAACCAGCTCAACATTTCTCAATTTCAAGTGATATATAATTTGATGTGTTGATACACAGCATCCTGCTGACTTCGAACAGTCAGGCATTATTGAGCAATGTAATCTGAGAGCAGGCACACAAACACGCACACATCTGCAGACGCATTGACACACGTCCATGCTTGCTGTGTGCAGATTTCTATTCGGTGTGGAGAGCTAATCAAAGCCTAGTGGTTTCCTCCTGTTGGTGTGACAGCTCTTAAG
This sequence comes from Echeneis naucrates, assembly GCF_900963305.1. NCBI lineage: Eukaryota > Metazoa > Chordata > Actinopteri > Carangiformes > Echeneidae > Echeneis > Echeneis naucrates. The sequence continues at coordinate 12,676,956 of NC_042511.1, forward strand.
CCTCACACATGAAAGACTGACAGGGAAGTTTTATTGCACCTTTTCTCAAAGTGTCTGTGTGTGTGTGTGCGTTAGTGTGTTTTCAGCTGGGAGAAGTGTAGACAGCGGTCAGGCCGAAGTGTTGCCAAATTTTCCGAACAAAACATGAGCTCACAGCAACACAACCATTCTCTAGGCTTTTGTCTTTTGCTCTTTTAGGAAGCATGCTGCTGTCGTTGCAAGCATTACTCTGTACACACAAATATGCAACATGTGCACATATCGAGCAAGACCAAGGCATGTAGCACGTACATTAACAATAATAAAGAATGCGTTCGTTTCGAGGGAAAAAGAGGGCTAATGCTCAACCCAGTATAAATGTTAAATATTTCATAATTGTGGCCTTTACAGCTCCACATTCACGAAACTGACGAAAGGACAAGATGTGCTTCACTTGTCTTGTCAGCAAAACGGTTTGTTGGTGGAACCCAGAGAGAAATCCCTAACAAGGTGGATTACGTTTTCAACATGTCTTTGATTCTCCAGCCCATGTTTTTCTGGTCGCTGCACGAACACCCACGTACACAGATGCAGGTTTTTTGATCATGTCTTACTCTGTGCTTGTGTCACCTGAGTCTCACCGATGATTTTTTTGATTTCACCAAACAAAGAGGCAGATAGCAGGAGGCGTTCGCCTGCGATGACAGTATTCATACCTGAGGAGTTACGATGTGCAGAGGTGACAGATAATAGGTGCAGAGTCAACTGTGTGCGTGTTTGTGTGTTTGTCTGTGTGTGACGTGTGTGTGCAGAACAAATGGCAGCATAGCTAAGGAATGCATGTCTTATAAATACTGTAGCTGCTATACTCAGGAACAAATACAGACAGTAACTATGGCAATAGAGGGTGAACGCCATTACAGACACACACACACACACACACACACACAAACACATTGTTATCAGACGATCGGGATATGAGTGATCACTGCCTCTCTTAGTTAGGGAGTTTCCTTCCTTGGCTGCGACATGATTATACTATATCAGTGTGTATGTGTGTGTGTTCTTCTTACCACTTCCAAGCAGTATTGACCTGCCACTAACACACACGCTTTCTTTTGCTCTGGAGAAAAAGTGTATCATATTTTTGGGCGAAGCCTTTTTCTTTACAAACCTTAGAAGTGAAAGAAAGCAGTGTTCTTCCAATAAGAGCATCATTACTTGTCATGTCAGGATGCAAAGATAAAGATGACAAAGTGAAAATCATCCACGTCAACAGTAAAAGTGAGACTTATCCTTTCTTTATCCTAAACTGGCAGTTCACCCCTGCTCACGGCATTTGTATGAAGTCAGACTAAACACACCCTGGACTGATCTGAATATTAGGCTTAATATTTCTGACTGTGAGTGTGATGCAGAAATATTATATTATATCTCCCATGTGTTTCTCTCCTTACACTGTTAGTCATGTTTCAGTAATTCAAGAAAATACGATTGACCCTGCCATTATGGTCCAGCCCAAAACCTTAACTAACCTTTAAAGTCAAACTTAAAAATCAAAGTTATCTAGAATTGTCAACAGACATCGAGGGGCCTTCGTGTTTACAGTTGAAGTGACTGAATGTGAGCTGTGACTTAAGGGACTTTAGTCCCAAGGCTACGGTCTTGACAAAGATAAAGTTAAAGCTATTATTCTTATTCTTCAGCATGCTCCTCTTTCCACGAGCTCCAGAGAGGCCAAATCCAGACCCATACTGCCTTGCTGTGGTGCATTTAGCCTGGACATGTCAGGACACGAGGCCCAACTTTGCTGTGCTTTAATCACTGAAACACACACACACACACAGGCACAGACACAAACACAATGATAAATGGGGTTTGAAAATTTTGTTAATGTCAAAGAGTCTCTCCATGGGCTGTGGGTCAACGTGTTCATTTCACAATTCATGTGTTTCTATCAGTTTGTCAGACTGTGTTGTGTCCCCACACTGCTTCTGAAGTCAGGTGGGCCGGTGCATCCAGGTTCCCCTTTGAAGGTGTCTTCATGTAGACACACATACACACTAAGACACACAAACATATGCACACAAGCGCACACTTGCACACACACCAGCTGTTTCTGCCCTTTGATGTCTGTTCCATCCTACAAACTGCAGTTGCATCTCTGTTTCTCATGCACAAACACACAAGTAAAAACCCCATGTTCATAGACCAGTTATTTTACTGTTCAACTGTAAATTTCTTATGAAATATAAAATATGCACACACTTGAAAATAAAAAAAAAGTAATAAATTAGTAAGTGATTTCTATGAATGATGAAAATATTTTATTGTGAAGTAAAAAAGTGATGGTGTTGAGTCTGAGACCACTGCTAATGGATTTGTGTCAGTTCATAGTGGCCTTTTTACAATATTAAAAAAGAAAGGAGGTTTTGACTTATAGCAAAGGACGGGAAGCTTTAATGGTTACACACACATCTGTGTGTCTGTATGTCAGTCAGGTATGGTAATTATTGTTTAGGTCCAGCCCGCTGCAGTATGTTTGTGTCAGTAGTAAAATGTTCAGAACAATGCAGATCAACGTGTCCTCTTATTCATAAGTATCGCTACACTGCTGCATGGGACACACTGGCACTAACATGGGGATTTAGTTTCATGCGCACTCACTTTTGTTTAAGGCCTGTAGTATCGGGCCACCAATGCCAAGAGAAGACACCAAAAGAATCAAACTGACCTTGACTTTTCAGCAGCTTGGAATAGTTTGTCTCATTCTGCATTCATTTTTTTTTTCACTCTAAGCTGCACTGATTTTGTTTTTGCACACTTTTGACACATTTTCCTAGAATGAGAACGTGTGTCCAAACTTTTGACTAGTTGTGTATGTTAAGAAAACTTGCGAGGCAACATTTTTGCACAACTTGCCAAGGTTAATAATAGTTCCTGACAAATTAGATGAAAATTTGATGTATGTTTTAAACCCAACTGGTACCAGACTTCACAGTTACAGATGTATGGTAATTTACATTGCAAAGTAAAACAAATTAAATAATAAGGTCTGTCATGGGTGTCACTCAAATACCACCATCTGATAATGGAGACCAAAATAATAATAATAATAATTTTTAACTTTCAGTTACCCTCCTGGACTTTTGTTGCAAGTTAAATGAAAAGATGAATTACTTTACCTTGGGAGAAAGGATACAAAAACAGGTGAAAGAGCTCAGGAAGATCTGTCAGAAGAAAATAAAACCTTTACCACCTTTTACCACTTATTTTGTTTAACACAAATCAAAAGATAAACAGTAGTAGCAGTACGACATTTAGTCTATGGGTCACTTGTATGGTGATGACAATTGAGAATATGATGCTGGAAAGGAAAATTTAATTGAAAATTGGGAAGAAAATGATGCAGACCAATGGTGAAATGCAAATTCTGTCCTGTGTATTATTTCCACTGTGTTTTAAAATTGACTAAATAAATATCCTGTTCACACAACTAAACAAAAATAGCCATGCATTTTTGATGAAGTGCCCTTCTGTTATTCAAAAGGGTTGCATGGGAAAAAAGTGACTGTATTGATGGCCGAGCCTCAGATCATCAGAAAGCTCTGTTTTTAACCCACCATTTTCCCATGTTGTAATCTTCTTCTAACCATCTTCCCTTCATCTTGGGGCCATTAAGACCTTCTAGGGTTACCTGGCCTGTCTGTGGCCCAGTGGAGCCACAGAGCCTCAGAGCCCCAGCCTTTGTCCTGGTCTGGGCAGCAGGTGAATGGGATGCCCATGCAAAGGGGCCTCTCACCCCAGATACACCTGATACCTGGCTCATACCCCCACGGCAACGTCCACCCAGCATCCCTCCCACCAACGTCCCCATTGGACCCCCCAAACCCCCCCCCACAACCCCAACACCTCCTGCTCTTGTCTGCCTGCCAGCTGGCTTTTTTACTCACAGACACATAACAAGAATGAAGGATGTTATTGTTGACAGTATTGGCAGCTTTGTCTCTCCACCCACGGTGTGTATGTTATGTATACGTTCTCAGTTCTGTCCTTTTTTGTAGTCTGAGGGTCTGTCCTGTTGTCTGAGCCTCATATCTGTGTGAACTCTGTGTTCACCTTTGAAGTTCTCTACCATGCATCCCTGTGCCCCCTCTGCCCCTCCCCGTCTCCCTTTGATTCCCTTTCTTGTTACGGGGAGTTGGCTGATCCACAGATAATGCCACTCAGTTCGCCTGTAGTCTGCACATTGGGAAAAAATAAATAAATAAAAAATTGGCATAGATGGCTCAGGTGCAGCGCAAATAGACATGCGAATTTGCATGTGTTTATTGGCACATACTGATGTCTTCATATGGACTGTGGTGAAATCAACAAATGTGGACAAATGTGGGGGATAAGTACACAACAAATGCATGGACAGTTTGAAAACCTGTCCCAGTAACTTTGTTTGCACTGGTTCATTGCTCCACTTTCCCCACAAACTGCCTATTGCTTTCACTTTTTACTGCATGTCACCAATGTGCTGAAATAGCACAGTTGCTTTGAAGGTCCACAGGTGGATTAAAACAAGCCTCACATTTGCATGCTGATGGTAGTTTATCTGGGCTGGCTTAGGGACAATACAGTTAAACCTTTTCATGGCTTTTTACTGCCTTCACAAACAGCAGTAACCTTCACAGACGTTTCCCACCGAGCGTCTCATGTTAGCATTCCCTTCAGGAACGCTGCTACTTCTGGATTTAGCTGGGCTCAAGGGTTTATTTGTGCAAATTTAGAGTATTTTATGAACTGGCGAGTGTGAAAATCACCATTTAACCATTGGTTTCTCTAAATAGAGCCAATAAAACTATTCTGTCACACTTTGCAATCTAACTTGATCTCTATTTCCAGATTGACTTTATCCAGTTCTCCTGGACTTGTAAGGTTCTCCCATCCTGATAAAAAGTTGAAAATCAAACTTGTTTCTTGAGCTTTGTTACTGCACCCACTGCAACATCCATTTGTGGAGCTCGATGTTCTCACAGCCTGTGCTCAGGAAAGGACGACTTCCTCCAATAAACAATTATGACAAAAAAAAAAAAAAATCACAGGACATTCTTATTCACTTATCTTGCATCCATGTTGTCATCAAAGTTAATTAAATACAATAATTTTTTGACTGACCCACTTGCTGTTGCTTGGTGTTGCTTGTGTTGACTTATCAACCAAAAAACCCACAGCATGTGTGAGTGTTCAATAAATGATAAATGGCTGGTTTCGATCTATCAGCTGTTGAGCTTTCAGCTCCTTTAAAAAGCCACAAACAAGAGCTTTGTCAGCAGAAGCAAATGATTTATCCAAATACCCACACACACACAATCCTGCTGTCCAGCCAGTGTTCAGTATGATGGATTGGACCTGAGGTTTTTCTTGTCTGGGTTATTGATAGACAGGTACTGGAATGACAACATGAAATATTAATAGAGTGGAGGTACGCGCCAATCTGACAAAGAACAAGAAGGAGAATGAGAAGGGCAAAGAGAGAGATCTATGAAATGCAAAAAATTACAGCGATGACAGTAGCCGTTGCTGAGGCATTATAGTGTGAAGAACAGCATTAGAAATGAAAAACAATCACATATGTGTGTCTGAGAATTTAAAACATGTCTGATATCAGTATCACATTTTTTCTCTTCTTAATGGAAATTCCCTCCATCTTTGATACATTTTGGAAACACGCACACACTCAAACCTTTCTCTCTCCCTGTAAATGTCACTCTAGCCCACATCCTGTTGTGGTTCTTGTTCTCTCCTCTGCTTTGATATTGGAGAACCGGTGACTTGCGCGGACAGACAAAGCACACCTTTGTCTTTACCACACTACACTAGTGTTTATCATCATTTTTTGTGATCTACGTTTTGCATGTGTCTTTGACTCTGTCCAAGTTCTTCCTACCATGATGCCAACACACACGTAGACAAATGCCCACGTATGCACAAACACTACAACGATTCCTTGGCAACAATTTGTCCTCAGTATTACATTTACATTGACGAATAAGGCTGAAATATACGTCCTTTAATGAATGCAAAGGGCGTGTGTGTGTGTGTGCATGTGAGTGCATGACTGTGTATTGATGCAGCACTGCAGCACAATCTATACTAATGATTTTCCATAGACACCTCAAGTTGATCTGGGAACTGGGAGGATGGGAGGGAGAGAAGTCAAAAGAGACAAATTAAGAAATGGAAGGACACAAGCACTAAAAGAAGAAGGAGGTAGCACACAGGAGTGTAAGGAGAGGATAAATGCCAATAATCTTTATCATTACAGTCTATTAATACATATTTATTTATAGTTAATAAATTGTTACAAATCAGTAATTCATATTTAATAAGTCTAACTGAATTGTATTTTTATCAATAATCACCAATAATCAAGCCAATAACAGCTACCAACTAAAAAGTTTTCAGAAAAAGTTAGACCGGAACTAGTGATGCCAACCAGTCATAAGACAGCAGCCGGTGTCAACCGTCCACTATGGCACATATTGGTTTGTTATCTTGCTGTAGCCATCTGGTAACCATCTTGTTTTCTTTTTAAACCAGAAGAAACCATATTTAGGAGAGAGGCTGGCACTGAGGAAGGAGCAAAGGATCTGACCTGCGACACTATAGCAGGCTGATATTTCTGGTAAAGTTGATCACGCATGGGGAAGCCCACTCTAACTGCATACCTTGCTTTAGCTTCTGTTTTTTCTAAAAATGAGACCTTACTATAAAAAACATTTGTATAATTTTGTATTCAAAAAGACTTGAAACTAGTGATTGAGACCACAAGCACAAACACATAGCCTATTCAACTGCAATTTTTGCAACCAGTGGAGTTTCCTCCTGATGACGAAGTGATGAACAGCGTTTTTAGCTCAGTGAAAAAGGCAATCAGGAAGGTGCTGTAACGTTGGAAGATTTGATGTTCAGCTTTGTGTAGTAGTACGAAATGTTTCTGTCATTTTTCTTGAACTTACTGCTGAAACATGAATAAATATATTGAACATAAGATATAAAAATGATTTTCCTCCATTATCTTCGTTGAGACCATGTAATGCTGTTTTTGCCGATGAGGAAGCAAGCTGTTTAGTGTGAGAAAATTTGCAGCCTATGTTCTTTCCACACAATACTAGAAAACTGTATGTGTGTGTGTGTGTGAGTGTGAAGAATTTGCTCCAACCAGCTTACATTGTTCAGACTAACAGGGAGTCAAAGATGGCTGGACAGGACAGAAACACTCCACACCCTTCAGAGTGTCTCTAAGGAACCATAAGCACTTCCAGGTCAAAAGGCCAGCAAGATGATCTCACGGGCAATGAGAGAAGCAGACACGCACACAGTGCACAAAACTCCACATCAACAGGTCACTGTGCCTGAAATGATGTTCTGAACTTGCATATTTCTTAAAATTCACCATCTTAAGAAGCAGTGTTGCCATAAATCAATACCAGTTCCGGTCAGGGATCACAGCAGCCCAGTCGTCCTCTGAAGCACATTCTGACCTTTGTGTCAATGATGATAAAAAGTAGAGAGCATGAGAACAAATGAAATCATCCCTCTGTGTTTATCCTCTCTTGTTTCTCACGCCGGACAGAGGGAAATGACTAAAAGCAAAGCTGGGTTAAAGAAACAGAGCAGAGCCACTGAAAATGTTAGGGGAGTTGCCAAGACATGTGAAATATGCTTTTTCATCCAATTTTTAAAAATATATTTTGATTTAGCTCTGTGAAGTGACTAATGTGTCTCACTTTAATGTGATACTAAACCTTCTCCCAACATCCAACCTGTTCACTAACACTGTTGCTAACCCTAACCCTAACTACTTAACTGGTGAAAAGTTCAAAAGACAAAAATAAAAACAAGTGTGATTCAACAACATATGGTTATTAAAAAGATACAATATATGCTCCATGTGCTTTATTATAAACTATCCACTGTGTGGTTACAAACATACAATACGTCATTACATTTTGGCTTGGTGAAGCTGCATCAATGCAATATTACTACGAGGCAAAACAGACTGACACATCCATCCATTTCCTTGAGATCAGGACTGTTGTGATCCGAGGTGGCAGTGTGAACCACCACACCACTGCGCAGCTTTCTGATGGATACACAATTGCCATCATCATTGTTACACTGTGCATGCTTTGGCAATGTTCCTGAGGTTCTTGGTTCAATCCATTTCTGTGGACTTTCCATGTTCTGTATGTACATGGGTTCAGTCTGGGCTCTCTGGTTTCGCCCCCATGTCCAAAGACACGCATCATTAGGTTAACTGTAAGTATGAGTGAGGATGCATGCCTTTAGCCACTGTCAGCTGGGCTTTGCCCCCCCCCCAACCCCCCAAGACAGACGTGTAGTATAGATAATGAATGAGTTTTACATTTTATTGATTTTAAATGAACGAATTTCTCACGTACCCACATTAGTGTGGATGGGGCCTGTTTGTGTGGAGTGTCTGAATTAGAGGAAACCACCATGATAAGGTCTGGAGCCTACATTTAGGTAGGTGGTGGAATGAGGCTGCACAGGCACTGAATGTGTTTACACATGGGCCTCAGCCCTCAGAGTCATGTGATCTTGTTTTGTGTAGTGTGTGTGTGCGTGTGTGTGTGTGTTAGGGGGAAGCCTCCAATTTGTCTGCAATTGTTCAGCCCTTCCTGGCTGTTACAGAGGAAGACCAGACTCCATCACTGTCACATTTGTTTTCTGCTTTGCTTTTGTCCCTGTCTATCTTTGTTACACTTCACTTATTTTGGCCATTTATTTACATTTATTTTTCAATTTGTGATAGAATGAGACCGGTTAAAATGTCCAAGCTGCCCCAAGCTGCCTTGGAGGAAGCAGTCACCGATCTTTTGGGTTGAGCGTGGACATGGATTCATGAGGCCTCTGTGAATTTCCTTTGGTCTTGTGGTATAACAGCTCTCATTTAAAGCTACTTGAACACACACTCAGACATAAACACTGCATACAAGTGTAAGTTGTGTTGTGCTGCCATCTATTGAAACACAATGACAGACACTGTAAACCAAGCTTTACTTTATCATTACTGATATTGAGCTGATGGGTTTCTATCATAGATCTGTTGCTAAACACACACCGGAAGAGGTGTGGTGACGTCATTGAACGTCGCGGGCCGGTTGAGGCGTTTTGCTAATTAACGCCAATTAGCTGCAGCTGCTGGTGGCCTTATAGGCCGACTTTCCGGAAGGGCGCTGCAGCTCCATCGGCCTCAACATGCCAACCAAAAACATGACGGACGAGCGTCTCTCCAAATTCAAAAACAAGGGAAAAGATCCGGCCGTAAGTCCTGCTCGAACTTGCTGATTCGTTAATTTCTCTGACTCCTGTGTTTTAACCGACGATGCACGCTGTCCGCCTGCAGAAGCTCCGCGAGAAGAGGATCACGGAATGCGTGGAGCTGCGCAAAGCTCACAAAAATGAGAGCTTCCTCAAGAGGAGGAACATAACGCTGTCGTCCCTCCCGGACGAGGAGGCCTTGTCTCCAGAGTACAAGGACATGGTCAGTTCTGACGGACCTCCACAGACTGAGGCCGTCGTTCTTCGTGCTCTAACATCTGGGACGCGTTTTGCAGGGCTCCCCCTGCTCCATGGAGGACATAGTTCGAGATGTGACCAGTGGCAGCAGGGAGGCTCAGACCAGAGGCTGCCAGGCAGCCAGGTGAGTCCAGTCCTGATCAGGCACCAAGTCTGGACTCGCTCATCAGACACTCCTCAAATGCTGTTATTTTTCTGGTCTTGCTTGGTTGTTTGTAGACTTTTTTTTTATGTAGTATGTGCCCACTGTACTGTACAATTCTCAAAACACAGTGGGACAGCACTTCCTAATGGCCTTCCCTGGACAGTGGTGAGTGCATTTTGGATGCTGTCACTCCAGACTCAGTTGGATATTGCTCTAGTTTTTCTGCTTCCAAGTGGTTTCAATGATGGGACACTAGAACTCTTCTTACAGGAAGCTGCTTTCTCAGGACCGTAACCCTCCAATGAAGGAAATCATCGATGCTGGCCTGCTGAGTAATTTTGTGTCCTTTCTGTTGCTGGATGATGAGCCCAGTCTGCAGTTTGAGGCAGCCTGGGCCCTGACGAACATCGCCTCTGGAACGTCTTGGCATACACAACAGGTGTCAACGCTGTATACAAAATAATGCCAAGTGCAGCTTTAAGTAGCCTGATGTCACTGGTTTCACTCTAACTTGGGTTCTTGCAGTCCATGGTGAGCTTAGGCCTTAAACATCATGAACCCATCTTCCAGAATAAACAGAACTTTATGCCCTTCAGGTGGTGAAACATGGGGCTGTACCAGCTTTCATCGCTTTGCTGGCTTCACCATTGTTGCACATAAGTGAACAAGCTGTCTGGGCTATTGGAAACATTGCAGGTAAAATCTTAAGGAAAAATGTGTTAGCCATTATATCCAAATGTGAGCGGCTTTATTTATCTGAGCTCTAGTAGAAAAATTCTATTGTTTGAAAAAGGACAAAGCCTGGGTGGGTGGCTGGCTGCCCACTGACTTTCATAGTTCAGATATGGACTGTTTGACTCTGTACTAATGTCATCAAATGTACCAAAACAGGTGACGGTTCAGCTTATCGAGACATCTTGATTGAATGTAATGTCATCCCAGCTTTGCTTTCCCGCATATGTCCTGACACACCAGTAAGTCAAGTTTACAAGACCAGATCAAATAGTACACCAGTTTGTTTTAGTCAAGTATGACAAATGTCATTATTGCTTAACCATCAGAAACTATTCAATATAGCCTTGTGGCTTAGATTTCGAAGCTCAGTTCAGAATTGTTCTGTTTGCAATCTAGCCCCAATAGATTTCAGTAATTCTCAATAGCAACAGATTTCTGGTGAATGAGGTTTTGCTACTGTACAGACTGTTACTGGTTCTGTTATAGGTTGGCTACCTGCGTAACTTGACATGGACTCTGTCCAACCTGTGCCGAAATAAAAACCCATGTCCACCGTTGCCTGCAGTCATGCAGGTGAGTGATACAACACTACCCCCTCCCCACACAGTGGTGTACAATATTGAGATGACAATGGACTGCAACTATCCTTCAGATGCTTCCCTCGCTGATCCAGTTACTCCATCTCAGCGACAAGGACATCCTGTCTGATGCATGCTGGGCTATCTCCTACCTGTCAGATGGGGACAATGAGCGTATCGACGTTGTAGTAAAAACTGGCATCGTTCCTCGACTGGTGGAGCTCATGAGCCACAAGGAGCTGAGTGTCATGGTAATATCAAAATGATCCAATGTAGTGACCCAGTAGGCTAAAAAGATGGGCAACTGAAAATGGCCTTTACTGTTCTCCAGACGCCAGCTCTCCGCTCCATTGGGAACATAGTGAGCGGCTCTGATGTACAAACTCAGACGGCAATTGATGCTGGTGTTCTCAACATCCTACCACAACTAATGAGGCATCCTAAGGCCAGTGTGCAGAAGGAGGCAGCGTGGGCGTTGTCAAACATCGCAGCAGGACCCTGTAAGCAAATCCAACAGGTCATTACCTGTGGACTGCTCCCACCTTTGGTAGAACAACTCAGAAATGTGAGTACTTGAGTGATTGTGATTTACTAACTCAACTGGAGTAGGGCCAGAGCCATTCTTGAAATGTTGCTCTTTCAAGCAGTATGCACTACTTCGACCAGAATATCTGAAATGGCTTGTTAAATTTTTCTCAGAATCTTGTGAACTTTGCTTTAATGCATGCAGCACTTATATGATTTCCCCCATATGCTTTTCAGATGAGGAAGTGCCAGAGCCCTCATTTTAGCAAAATTGAAGTTAACTGAGCAACGGCTCTAGAGCCTGGAATCAAATGCATAAAAACAAACAACTTTTTGGCTCATCTACATGGTGCAATGCAAACATCATAAATGTGCTCTAATAGTGAACCAGAAATGTGCATTTTATCTTTGAAATTAAAGAACCAAATTTGGAGATGCATGTTTGCTTCCAGGGAGACTTTAAGACTCAGAGGGAAGCAGTGTGGGCAGTGACCAACTTCACCAGTGGGGGCACTGTGGAGCAGGTGGTCTCTCTGGTCCAGAGTGGTGCCCTGGAGGCAATCATCAACCTGCTGCAGGTTAAAGATGCCAAAGTCATTCTGGTCATACTGGATGCCATCAACAACATGTTCATGGTAACTGGGGGTCTAAAACTTCAGATTGCTCCAACCTCAATGGAGCTGACATGTCAGATGGGTTTAGTTGCTGTGACTTTTTTCCTCTTTCGCCCCCTCCTCTCACCCCACTCAGGCAGCAGAGAAGCTTGGCGAGACAGAGAAACTTAGCCTGTTGGTTGAAGAGCTAGGGGGGCTGGATCGTATTGAGATGCTGCAGAACCATGACAATGACCTGGTGTACCAGGCTGCACATAACCTCATAGAGAAGTACTTTGGCGTAAGTGTGAAATATTACACTTTGAACTTTAAAGGCATTTGCTTCATGAATCTAATTTGAATGTAAATTGTAATGTCTGCACTTATATATTTTTTTGTTTTTCCTCTATAGGATGAGATTGAGGGGGTCAAGGGTGCTGCGACTGATGCATTTGTATTTCATGGCACTGATGTTCAGGGAGCCTTTGAATTTTAAACTCAACCTGAATATTGTTTTAATTCATGTGGCATAATAAATAAATCTTTGCATAAATCAGTTTCACGCAAACTAGTGACACAGGTGTTATGAGCACAAAATGAAACATAACAGTACAGAAGGGTGGCACTTGTCTGCCATCTCAAGGTTGATGGCACATCAGATAATGCCATATAGCAGAGTCCTGACTTGCTGAAGTTCAGCCTAGTGATGTGGCGACGATCCCACCAGATGAGTGAGCTGAGTCCAAATCAAAAATTGGGTAAAATTTTTCTCAGGAACTGCAAGATTTGCGCTTCACGTTATGCTTGTGCATTGGCATTTGAGAATTTTTATTGCTGCTTCAAACATAATGTATTACATGGGATCAGGAATGTTTGTGGGAAAAATAAAACTTAATGGTTAATAGTCAGTATTTGTTTACTATAATCTTCTGTGGTAGGTGACAAATTTAGGTTTGGTATCTGGTAATTCCAGGGAAATGCAGGGGTTTTTTTTGTTTTTTTTTTTTTCCCTCTTTCTTCCTCTCCCATTTAGCCAAACTGTCAGATGCACAACTGATTGTTACCTAACAATGAAACCCTCAAACACACCCCTTTTGATATAAGCAGTTTCATCCAGATGAAACACCCCACTAGCTCCATCAAACACATCACCTGCTTCATTATCTGGTAAGATCAAACTTCATCTGTGTACGTTCTTTAGCTGGTAACATCTGATTATTTGGCCTTAAGCAAAGTTTCTTTCAGGCACTCATGTTGAAGGATAACCAGTTGGTTGCTTCTGTATGAGAACAAGACCTGTTGATTCAGAGATGGTAATTGCAGATACAAACAGTAAAATGGGGTGTTCTCACTGTAACCATAAGTGTAATTCATGTATCTAATGAAATGTGATTATGCTTCTATACAAAATATTTACTATCCTTGATATTTTACATTTAAATTCATTTTCAATAAAAAAAAATGTAAGGAAATTAAAAATCCCTTGAGTTGTCTCAGGAATATAAAGTAAATGCCCCCCCCCCCCCCCCCCCCCCCCCTTACACTTGGATGTGTCGACACTATCTCCACAGGAGACCACAAATGATGAAGGGAACCCACTGTTGACCTCTGAAAAGGTTCAGAATACCTCCCTCCATGCGCAGATGCAGCGTCTCGAGGCTATCAGGGCTCTTCAGAATCCCTCCGAGCTTGTCTCTGGAGTCCAACATGTATTATGGCTGTTCCAACAAACGTCACTACCTGCCAAGGAGCACCACGTACACAAAACTATGATGGGTGCCTAAACTTGCATCTATGAAGAACAAGGATGTCTATGATCCTCTGTCCTGGAATCACTTGGCCCTGTGTGCCTGCACGGCTGGGTCCCATGACTGACTGAACACTGCAGATTGCACAGGGAAGATCACCCACAAGGCTTTGTTTGAATTTCCTGCTGTCTGATGCCATCCAGCTCCTGACACTGAACCAAAGGGGCTGTTACAACACCTTTCAGAGGAGCAAAATACTGGCAAATCTGGACAAACCATCCACTTTGGCTCCTTCAACAGAAACCTGTCAGTTTGGACAAAGGACCTGCTTTGAGATAAATGTGTTCGGCTGCCTACCTCAAGTTCTACTCAGACGAGGATGAAGTACTGATTCCTCCATATGAGATGTTCAACATTGTCACTGCAAACATCTCAGGAAACTGATTTTTAAATAGTTTCCTGCAAACTTGAGTGCAGGGATTTACAGCAGCCTCAACTGCCAGGCACTGTGTACTGCCACTGAGACAATTTCCACCATTTTGAGATTGAATACAAATTTTTGAATGGCAGATTAATTTTCTTATTACATGGTGTGATTGTTATTAAAGATTTGGAATAAAATACAAAAAGCATCAATTTCCAAAGTCTGAAATGTTTTATTGAAAGTACAACTACTAAGAAATACAAAGGCAAATATGGCCAAAACAAGTTTAAAGTCTGCATTAAAGTTTCATGAGTTAACAAGTGAGCTATAAAACAGCTTAAGCACACTTATGTTGCTCCTAATTTGATTTAGCTTCATAAATATAACTTTCCAACTAAAACAAAGTGACATACACCAGACAAAAATCCCCTTTCAATCTCATCATAGTCGTGGCACTATCAAAATAAGTCCTGAGTACTGCTCCTTTATCAGTTACAACCCATGTCACATCTGTAACAAACCACCTTAAATGTGCTAAAATCACATCACAAGACCGAACCACTTCGTAACAGAGTTGGACCAGAGGACGGTCTCCACCCCAACATCTGCACCCAATGAGAAAGGATACCTGAATTATTTGTATGACATTGTAAATTATAAGGTGATGTTATGGAACGCATGAGAAGAACAAACATAGTATTTTAGAGAAGCTTTTCTAGAATTTCATTCTTGAGGAAAATATGAATTTAGTTTTACACAAGACTCTGCAGATTTAAATATTGTTGCTTCCTTTTTTTGGTCAACTTGAAAAAGAATTCCTTACAGGAAGTAAAGAAAAGCTGTGGTCTACACATGCAATCCAAAAAGTAATATCTAAAACATCCCATGACTCTACATCCCTGTCCTACAGCAAGGGACAGGCATGTAAAAAGAACAGCTACTGTCCCAGACCATCATACAGTATTTATAGCTCCTTCTAAATAACAAAAATGTTTTATCCATGAGTGAAAAAAATAAATACATGAAAAAACAAGCATACCACTGGAGAATTTGTGTGAGAACGGAAGCACCAAATCTTGTCGCCTTTAACAAGAGTGTGTATGCGAGTGTGTCTACATCTTCTCATATGTGAGTTCATGACCACACGTAGTGCATGTTTTCTTGTAGAGGTCCTCCTCCGGATCCAACACCTCCTCTGGTCCATACTGATGTTGGTGAACGCTGGTGTCTTTGGTCCACATGCTGCTCCTCACCGCCCTACGGAGCTCTGACACAGATACACACAAATGTTTGTATCTAAACAAGGCACGAGGGAACTGGCTTGACATGTTTCGTCTCAAACGGGAAAGCCAACCTTTGACCTTCTTGTTGAAGCGTTTTTGTTTCTGCACCTCTCTGTTCTCTTCCCTTGTTTCCCTGGCCTCCTCCAGAGCCTCCTCTGAACCCCACACCTCCAAACATCTCTTCTCCACCTCGAGTGCACAGAAACACACAAGTCAGCCAGATGCATTCAGGCCGAGTTTTGGCAAGAAACCGTTACAGAACAATGACAAGCATTTTTAAAAATTTAGGACACTTTGCAGATCCTCAACTGTCTTGTTTTATCCAAACAATAGCTCAAAATCTGTCAGTATTTTTAATAACAGAAATAAAAAACGGAAAATCCTGACAATAAAGAAAGTCGAACCAACAAATGTTGACTGACATTTTACTCTCTTGAAATGTAAACACAATCAAAGCACCTGTTGTTTGAGGTAGAGTTTCATATCTCCCCAGCGAGGGTTGTGAGGGTTTTTCTTGAGTATGAACTTGAGCGGAGGCTCTCTCTTGTCCAGGTCACAGTCCTTCAGCAGGTAGTGCTGCTTGGCTTCAGTTCGAGAGATCAGCTTGTGTTTCTCCTCATTGTCTCTGTGGAGAAAGACGCTCAAACTCTTCATCTGTGTCACTGTATTACAGTAAGGTAATTGTGTGTGTGTGTGTGTGTGTGTGTACCTGCACTTGTCACACACAGACAGGTCAAAACTATTGCTGAGGTAGGAGTCCATAAAGGGCTTCTGACAGTCATCACACAGCAGGTAGTCTGGTTCAATTACTGGAGCTGCAAACAGGGACAGATGTTACTGGTTAAATGTTGTACGGGCAAAAGTTACAAAACATAAACAAACAAACACACACACACAAACACAATAAACACACAAACTCACTCTCTCTCACACTCTCTCACACACACACACACACACACACACACACACACACACACACACACACACACACACACACACACACACCTGGCAGGTGGACCACCTTCTTCACCTTCTGATCTTCCTCTCCGTCCTCCTCCTCGTCGATGAAGAAGCCGGCCCCGGAGTCGACGGTCTTGGAGACTTTGGCCGAGATCGCGCCCTCCACGGCGGACAGAGGGCGACTCGCCAGTCGGGCTTGCCGGAGCATCAAGGCGCGCTGCCGGTTCCTCTCGATTTTAGCCCGCATCGCCGCAGAAAGCTCGGCCTTCGGGCTCTGCTCCGGGTCGGGACCGGCAGCGCTCAGCCCGTTTGACTCCGAGGGATCCATGTCGTTTGTCAAAACACCGACAACAACATGGGAATGACTAAAATCACCGACAGATGAGTTCAGTCGGTCACAACGCGACGCTGTTGTTACAAAAGCGACCGACGTGCGCATCCGGCTGCGTCTTCTTCTTCTTCGGTTTATTTTGAACCGCGGAGGCGCATCACTGCCGCCGGGTCCCCCTGCAGGAAGGGCCCACAGCGCACAGGGCCAATGATCCAGAGCTGTTGTGTTATTGTAGAGTTGTACAGTGCGCGTCATGTGATCCATGTACATGTTAGGGAGGAGAAGATGTGATGGAAAAAGGAGGTAACAATCCAGGAGCGTACAAAGACACTGTATTTATTATTTTGTTATCAGCAAGAGCAAATGATTTTAGTCTTTTATTCTGAGATCCGTATATTGCATGTCAGGGTACATATAATCAAAGCACATGCAGCATGCCATCCAACCAGGTGTGGATGCAAAGGTGCAGCTGCGGTATATTGCTGTCTGGGTGTCCTCAGCAGTCTTTATTGACGATGTGTGAGGAATATTTATATTCAGGCTAGCAGCAAATCAAATGGCATGCTGCACTGAATGCGAGAGGAACAGTGGCTGTCAGGGGCTGATAGCGGCCCAGTGAGCCTGGAAGGTCGATCTGCCCTGCATAAACTCAAATTCTACCACTGAAGAAGTAAGTAAGACACAGACGTCTCTAAAGAGCTGCATGGCCGATATTAAAGTCCAGTAAATGAGTGTCCTGAAGAGCAGACGAGTGAGTATGTCCTTTAATGAATGTCCTCTGGTGTTCACTGAATCCATGCTGCAGTAAGAGGCTTGTGACAAAGAAAAGCAGATCACATCCTGACAGATGACACTGAAAATCTGATCATGATTGATGAAATGACTTTTAAAGCGGTTCATTAGCTTTCTAATCTTATATGACCTGATCAATCAGTAAAACTGATCAATATTATGACACAGCAAGATACAGCTGCAGCAGCTTTCGTCTGTTTCTGACCAGACAAGTGGTGAAAATTTAAATTTCCATTTATTTGATCATACAACACTTTATACACTGTTGAATGATATATGTTTTTACAGTATAATACATAATTCAAGTGGTACATAAATATGGTTTCATTCTTGCATTACATACAGAGGAAATACAAAAGCATTTTACCATTTGTCATCATATTCAAACTGATTGAGGATTAATTGTTATAAATATCTCTAATTGCATTCATTCAGACACACGTATCTCACATTTGGAGGAGCCATCAAAAAACAATTAATGATACTGCATAGACGGGCTAAATATGAAGCTGGACTCCGAGATTATAAGTTGTTGCTGAGGTTTGTAAACTACCATTACATACAGCAGTTAATGTATAGTCTTGCTTTAAAGTTTACAAATGTTTTATAGACATACAAAAAAACAGACATTTTTTTTCAATGATTGGAAATATTTGGGATTGATTCTCGTGGACAGTTCAATTTACGTCACTTGGACAAACTGAATGCAGAGATGTATCTGAGTAAACTAGGTGCTCCTCATCCTCATTCTCGTTATGCTTTCCCAACATTCATTTTTCTCCACGTGTTGTTCCGGGTCTGTGCTGGAACCAGCAATTATTTTGAACAGATGTTATTCTGAGAATCCACAGGAGCTTCCTCCGAGTGTCTCTTCCAGACTGATGAAGCTTATTCGACATTGCTGAGAGAATACTTGATCCCTCTCATTCAGTTTCACTTCATATATTTGACATAAAGAGCAGATGAACAGTGAAAATCTGAATCAGAATCTGAAAGAATTTATCAGTACCCAGAGTGAAATTATTTATTTTCTAACCTTTCCATTAATATAGTAACCCAAGCTTTTAGATCATGTCAGCTGGTCTGTAGTGGATCATGCAGGATTTTTTCCTCTACCTGCAGAGGGCTGCTCCTCTCAACATTTCCAACATGGAGCTGCAGTGTGTTTGAGATATTCCAGCATGGTTAAATTTACATCTCAAGACTGTCTGTGTGCTGTAGTTTGTAGGTTGATAGCAGTCAGGCAGTCCAGGTGCATTAGGTGGTGCAACAGATGTAGAGTGGGTTGCTGTTGTGTTGGGCTGAATGGAACTATTATAAAGTAAGTTATAATTTTCTACTGTAGCAGGACCCTAGTGATGAATTACAACTACAAAGTTTGTGCCAAAATCCTCAATTGTCACAAAGTGAATCTCATCAAATGAATCTCTTCAACAAGGTTTTACTCTAAGACAGAAATATGGGCCTGCTTGATGTTTGAGATACTATTTTAGTCTAACGTTTTTCCACTGTGTATCACACACTGAGCACAAAAAAGTATGTATGTGACCATAGTGATTAGGCCTTTTCATTTTCATACAGTACAAAAGACCAACATCAGTGAGAAAAATATTGCATGCACAATATCTTTTGCATCAAAACTGTACAGAAACCCGATGATGCCCATTGAAAATGAACTCCTTTTCTTACGTACATCATTTAAAAAATCCACTATCCTTAGCCCACCAATTGTCCAGACTGCCCTTCTACTGAGATGCAAAACATGGCGCTGTTCTTTTCAAACTAAGTGCATTTCCACACACCAAAACCATCCAGGTTTAGTCCAGATATTGAAATAATCTCTCTCTCTTTCTGGAATGGTGCATGTAAAGGCAGAGAGAAAAAGACAGAAAAGAGAAAGTCATGCTCACAGTCTCATAAAATGCCAGTACAGTTGGAATAAAATAAAATGAGCAGAAATGCTCAGCAGGATGAAATCTTAGTCAGTTTAACATTGGTCCATTCTGTCTGTGCACTCTCTATTGTATCTACTTTGTATTTCAGGTGTTCTATAACAGATATTCATTCATTCATTCGGAATTAAAGAAACAATTTCTGCCAAATATATCCTGAGATACAATGCACCGTACTTGAAAACACACTGGAATTATCAACAGTGAACATTTCTCTTTGTTAAAGGTCTATTGAGCAGCTTTCACACTTTTCCGGCGTTCCATGTGATTTTCCATTCCCCGACATGGGGATCTCTCCTCATCTCTCCAGCTCTCCGCAAACAAAAATGAAGTCTCTTTCAATGCATCTGAATTCAGTTCATATGTTATCATGGCTGCCTGCCTGCCTGAGTAGTGGAGGAAATTCTTATACTGCCACACAACCCTTTAGCTGACAAGAAGGAAAAAAAAAAAAAAAACAGAAACTTTGATGCTCTTTGATTTAAACTTCCATCCTTGGTGGCGTTCAGTTCACAGGTCCATCATCTGCTTTCAACTGGTTTCAAACAACAGCTCTACTGAACGGAGCTGAATGGTACAAAGAGAGAAGCGCCTCTCCTGGTGGAGGACATAAATCCATGCACGAAGGACGGGTTTGTCTGCCACTGCCAGAGGGCTGTGATGCACCAGTCTGAACATGCAAGCTGTCTATGTTTTTGTGTTTGTTGTGTGTGTGTGTGTGTGTGCAGGTACAGTGTGACACCTGGTGTATATGTATCTGGGTGTGTGCGGTCTGTCTTCTACTGTGTCTCTGTGTGAGACAGATATGAGTTCATGTTTTACAATCCTATAGAAAATCTCTGTGCCCATGAGCACATTTATGTTTCACTTCAGCTTCCTGGGTGTTGAGCTCTCTCTCTCTTTCTCTCTCTCTCTCTCAGACTGTGATGGGACAGGTGATAATTTTGTCCTCCAACATGACACTGATGATGAGGAACACGAAGTAGAGCAGGAACATGAGGAAGCCAAGCAGCTTGCTCATCCTCCACTTGCAAGCCGCAATGGAGATGATGACGAAGAGAAGCATGAGGAAGAGGAGGACGATGGCACAGAACAAGCCGTTGCTGCTCACCTCGACCGGTTTGAAGTCGTTGATGATGTTGTAGAGGAGCCAGGGAAAGGGCAGCCTGGAGAAAACAGAAAGGTAGAGCAAAGAAGTGTCATCTGAGTTTTCTCTGGGATTGTTTATGAGGAATTCCACACAACCATTAGAGATGATGTTTTCCTTGTTGTTCCCTGGACTCACCCCACAGTGATATCAAAGATGTTGGAGCCAACAGAGCTGGACACAGCCATGTCACCGAGGCCTTTTCGTGCAACGATCACGCTGGTGATGAGGTCAGGGATGGAGGTGCCAGCCGCTAATATGGTCAGACCCATGATCTCCTCCGTGATCCAGAAAGTTTCTCCGACCTAAAAGGAAAATTAAAAAGTGTCTTCTTGTTGCAGCTGTGAAACATCATTGTGTCAAGTTTCTTCTTACTAGTTTTACTCGGGATTTCTTTCGAAATGTTTAAAATAATCAAATGTTGGCCTTTATTCTATCAATCACTTTTAGGCAAAATGTAACAACAGTGTTGTGAAACGACAGATGCACTTCCTCTGTGGCCTTATGACGAATATGACCTCCAGCCACAGGCATGTCTTTACATCAGATTTTTTAAAAAAGAGCATTACAGGTTGATCTCGCTTTAGATCAAGGCAGATTAGTCAGGATTAGCTGCTGCGGTCACACATTCGACACTCTGACTGCTGAACTCCAAAATGGCTTCAGAAATAGAACAAAATGCAGCACAGACAGCAGAGTCGTCGCATGTTACAAAAGGTAACATAAATGAAAAGAAATAGATTTCATGGCAACCTTTTGAATTGTGTTTCATATGCATGTGTGCGTTTGTGTGCATTTTGTACCTGGTGAGCCCACCACACCATGAGGTAGGAGAAAAAAGCAATCCAACAGATGGCACCAATGAAAGTAAGGGGGAAGAACCTTTTGGAGGTCTAAAAGAGAAAAAATTCAAAGCAACCAATCAATCTACGTAATTTTTAAAAAGCAGTGGTCTCTGGTTTCACATTAAATGCATATAAAATGTATAGAAAGTTGGTTTTCATCAGTAACAACAGTGGAACCTGCAATAAAAACAGTTGCTAGTTTGCATGCAAGGAAAAATGAGCTCCTCAGTTAAATGTAATATAATAACATGCTGTGGTATTAACAGATTTTTTTTGTTTGTTTTTTGTTTATTTGTGTGTTGGCACCTCTCTCCTGACGTCTGGTAGCGAGAGCCACAGTGGAAGGACAATAGGCAGGATGAAGAGGTAGGTGAGCCTCTTCCGGGTGGTGTCAGGCCAGGCCAAACTCAGAGGCTGGTCCTCATCTTCCTCCTCCTCACCCTGAGGAAAAGTTCATAAATGATACAGAATATATACACTGAAGTATGAGACATTTACACTGATGTTAAAGCTGAGGAAACAAAAGTGGACAAACCTCATCTCCTCCTGCTACACCGTTCATGGGCGGTGTGACTTCCACTGCAACATTTGAACTATTGGGGATGTTTTTATCAGCTTGAAGGAAGACAGAAAGGGGTAGAAGAAAATGGGTATAACTCTCTCTAGTTTTTCATGAGAACAGTCTTAAACTAAAATTAAAATGGGTGTTTACCATTTTGCATGTTCAGAAACAAATTCTTTTTTAAGTTTAAAGTCTGCAAATTGACAAATATCCAATGCAACTGAGGAAAAATGGAGGCACACGAAAAAGCCATATAATATCATTAAAACGACTTAATAAATACGTTAGATGTTAAATACAGCTATGTTTTGATACTGTTGTGGCCTAAAAGCCAAGATAAAATGAAGCAATATCGCCGGCCATCTCTCTTTTACCTTAAATGATATATCCATATGTCCATTCAGTTATGGTAACCCACACACTGCAATGTTTTTTGCTTCTTTTTGAGACATACAGACTCTCACTCACCTACACCGTTGGCACTGACACCATCTTCCTTACACTTCTTCTTAGCCATTTTGTGAAGGATTGACGCCTTCTCTTTGAAACGTCCTGTAACAGAAACAGGGAGACCAAATAATACATTTAAAACCAGCCCAGCATCTGAGATTAATGCTCTGTTCAATGACATGTTTCACTGCAATAGGACTGTTGGCACGAAGCACAACATTGGGAAGGCGACCGATACGTAGTCACAACTAGTGAATAAAACTGACCTTTATTTGTAATATTTCAGCTTTACCAAATTATTTTAATTTAAGAGCTACTTCATTTGCCACAAGAAGAGTTTTTCATCGCTCAACATCTTTCACAAGATTCAAACACATCTTGTTATAGATATTTCCGGGCTGTGTGTTTTTTTATTTACCGATACCTTCATCACTAAGGGGGTCCAGTGTGTGTATCATGAGCTGGAAGATGCTGTTTCTCATCAGTGAATTGTGCAGAGAAGCACAGCTGCCTTCTCTCTGCAACCTGGGTTTTGCCTTTAAAAATTAAACACACAGAAAAATGTTTTTATATGCATGTACCCATCCCACAGCTTGGTATCAGTCTTCATGAGAGTCCTACAGAAAAACAGGATGTGCAAGTAAAAGTAAAATACATAAAAAAAATATGTAAATAAAATAGCAGCTGCTCAACGAGAAACCAACAGCTGCTCATGTCACATTTGTTTGCATCTCTGTGGGGGCGTGAAGTTTATGTGGGTTGGTGTTTATCGTTACATAATCGTTTCTAACACTTTTGTTTAGAGTATGATGCCAATATAAACTACACTACGTTATGACCAGCACCAGACACTGTTTCATACGTTTGCACACGCAAAACAGACTTACAGTGAGCTTGTTCTCATCATCTCCTGGTGCATTCACCTTCAAGGAAAAACACAGACAGAGAAACATGATATAGATACAGAAGTCTTTTTTTTTTTTACTGCACTGTAAAAACACAGGGTGTGGATTCAGTAGCACAAACACAAGTGCTATTTGCAATCCAACACATAAATGAGCTACAATGAGCTGTTTCTTTCCTGTTTTCTGTAACATATCAGACACCAGCTTTAAGTTTGTGCTGCTGTAGGATTGAGTTGCTGCAGCTGCATGGTGAGGAGGGGATAAGTGAAAAACTAGAGTTAGTAAACTCAGATAGATGCAAGCCTAAAAATGCATCTGAGTTCATGAAAATAACACAGAAAGGACGTAGATTTGCACAGAAAACTTAGAAGCAGAACTTAGAAGAAGAAGGATGTGGAGTTCGGTCTGAGTCTGAGAGAGATATAAGGTCCAACTTGTTTCTTCTAGTTACATTTCTGGAATTTCTAACTTACTAATTGACTGACAACATGAAGTAGCTTCACCAGCAATACGACAGTGACAGTTATGGAAAACATCTTTAACTCTAAACAAATATTGCCAATTTCCTTTAGTCACATCACCCACAATCAATAGAGGGAGCAAACCAGAACCAGAGATTTATGGATGAGGACTAGACTGCTACACGCGCACACACACACACACACACACACACACACACACACACACACACACACACACACACACACACACATACGTATACACACAGGGAAAAGACTCACACTAATCTCAACCCCAGCCATTTCTTCAGAGGACATATACAGCACAGTGGTGCCACCACATAGAGAGACACACACAAACACACACAGTCCACCGGCTGAGACAGACAGAGACTGTGGTGTGGGTTTGTAAAAAGTACAGACGTGGTGATGACTGTCGTGGGGAAGGTTCAGAGAGGGAGTCAGGGATTTGGAAATGTTCAAGAAAACAAATGGGAACATAAAGCTTGATGGGTAAATATGGCAACATGTAGTGTAGATGGGTTTTCCTCCAACAAGGGAGTTCAATATTAACCTGTTTGTTTATCTGTCAGCAGGATTACACTCAGTTTAGTTGAATTTACTGAACCAAGGATTAGAACAATTTACTGGACAATTTTCCACGAAAAATAATTTAATAAATAAAGTCTAAATGATGGTTGTGTCGGTTCAGCAGTGGTTTTGATCATATACAGGATATTTATATCTGATATTGTTGTGGTACCAGATCCTTTGAATTCAGATTTCATAAACTGGTTACAACAGCTGTCTGCTTCACTCAATACAGGTGAATGAATTACAGTGTTGGATTTCCAAAAAAAAATCAATTGCTTGTGCATACCAATTATGTTTTCTAAGACAAATGGAACAAAAAATAAAAAGAATAAACAGAAATTAAAACTACTTAATTGATAAAAGATGATGGTGACTTGAGCACTATTTTGTCTGAGGTAAATTATTCTTGAGTCTTTTGTCTTTTTCACATAGCATAAATATTCATATTCTTTTTACACTTATCCTAATTCATACCAGGATGGCTACTCATACACTACAAGCAAAAAGACAGCAAAAAAATGAAGTGGAGGGTTTTGTTGAGACGTTTTCATGAAGGAGAGTTTTTAAAGTGAGTTGTTAAACCAGTTCAGATTTGTTTGATTTGTTTTTAGTTTCATCTGTGTGAACATTATGTAATTGGATCAAGCTGTTAGTTTCCAGTAGACTACTGAGTTAGAAAAAAACAACAACAAACAAACAAACAAACAACAAAAAAACAGGATATATACTTTCAGAAATGTCTGCCCAATTTTCTCTTGTCTGTAGAATTGTACAGTTGTATATACAAAGCTAGATATAAGAGAAAGAAGCAGAGGCCACCTGTCTTTGCAGCCCATGTGATTATTGAGCATTGTGGACTTAGTTCATGTTGTCTAATGCTCACATGGCTCCTGAGAGCTGCTGGGTGACAAAACACACTTGTAGCCTGCCAAACGGTCTGCTGGGACAAACTTGGACTTTTAAAAGTCGTCCTTTGTGTGAAATGATTTTCATGTTTTTGCTTCTGAACCTTCCACCCACTGAAAGACATCTTTCATCTTTCAGGTCCTCTATGAATTGAGTCATTCTCATTTCATTGAATGACAACGCAACGTCAAAAATGTATACATCTGATTGGATTTTTTTCATTTTTGTGTAAAGTTAGCAGATATTTATGGAAACTATGAATAATTAGCAATACTTGAGTGTGAAAATCTACTTTGGGAAGTGGAATTATTTGTGAGACTCAGCTCAGGTTATAACAGTGAACTGTGTGATTTCAAGATGCTCTGTGCAGAAAAAGAATGAAAAGCTTCACAAAACAATTTGTGCCCTTTGGACTGAGCATCCCCCGGTCTGTTTGGGAAGCTGCAGACACTGGACGAGTGTTGATGTATACAGTGGTGACGTGGAGCCAGAATATTTACACCAAACTGCCCATTTATCACTCAAATGTCTGAACCGACAGTTCACCTTTAAAAAATTAAAACATCCACACGTCTACTTTCCTTCTCTCTCTCTCTCTATCTCTCCCATGTCCACCTGACTGTCGGGCTGTTGGACTTAGCCAGGATTAATCGGCAGAGATCACCACTTTTAGACCAAGCCTCTGCATGAAATCCTGCAGCAACATTCACAGGTCAGTCAGCTGTCTAACATATGTCTTTCACCATCCTGTGTCACTGAGTTCCTGCTCCCCTTTTTGTCCTCTTTTTCACCTAAACAGCTATTCCTTACAAGTCAGTCAGCAGGGAATCATCAGCAATTTTGCTGATAAAGCATGAAATTAAAAGCTGAGGGTGAATTAAAAATAGCAGAGTGCCACTGCCCTGTTAGGTCAGCAGATTTTGAGAAAGCTCACTGTGATGTAAGAACACAAAGACACTGTTGTGAAACTGACGCAAACGGCAGCGAAACTGATCCGTTACGCTTTGTGCTGACCCCAGAAGTGAACTGTGCAGTGCAAAGAAATGCATAAGATGGTTTTATTGTTTAAGCTGGAGTTTGTTGGATATTTAAAATCAAATGCTATCTGTACTCTGGATGAATATCAAAAATCCTCAGATTTATAATCAGTATCCAAATAAGATTAATGAATCTTCTGTCAGGAGCCTGCTGTTAGATCCCATTGCAACACTGGATGGATCGTGATGCATGCAGGAGATAAATGTATGATTGAACATATTTTTTGCTCTCTGCAGAGCAGCGGTGCTAACCAAGCCCAGTGTTGTGGAGGGCTGTGTGTTTGCTGTCGTCACAGCAGGTGAGCAGTTGATTAGAGGATCAGAGAGGATCGGCATCTTTAGTGCAATCAGCAAGCAAACCAGCAGGTCTCTCTCTGGTTCACTTTAAAACCAGTTTGCAATATATATATAATACACAAAACTGCCAGACACACACTAAATCATGCACAAAATAAAAACTACACTGGGTTATGAGAATGACCACATGGCTGACAAAAGCATTCAATCTGGTCTCTCTGATCTGCTAATTTCTGCTCCCCCAAGGACCATCAGACTATTATTAGTGGCCCTAATGGGATTGGAGAGCATTAACCCCGGGGGATTATTTAGCAGCTACCAACACATGAGGGCAAGACAGTTGGACATCAAGTGCCCGACGACAGAAAGAGAAAAGCTGTTCTAGGGTTGAAGTGAAGCGACCTGAAGATGAGCTGATTCCCAGAAGGGCACAAATGTCAAACAGAGCTTCTGTAACAGCACTGATACTGACAGAGGTTCGATGAGCCCACCAGTTTATGGGCTGCCAGGTTCAGGACAAATATAGCCAGTGTGACATTTACAAATGTGCAACAAACACAAGATATACACTATCATCCTGACAATGGGGCCTGTGAAAAACAAACATGTTATTGTTACTGTCTGTAATTCAGTCTTAATACATGAATTACAATGAAAAAAGACGTTAACGTGCCTGTGGATAATAAAAGAAAGTGGAAAGTATTAAATTAACTGTTACTAATCAATAGTTAGTTGGACACATTCATGGAAAATTACAAATTTTTATTTCTGCGTGACTGCACTGCAGCAACAAATCACTCAGCGTTGTATAAAGCCTCAGAAAAGCTACTCATGCTTGTGATGGAGCATTTCCCTCTTGCTTACCAGCAGAGAAACTGAGGAGCAGCTACAACCACATTGGAAGCTGATGATCCTTTGTTGCAGAAAACAACTGGCCATAAAAAGTGTTGTGAGCATCTTTTCAGCTGCATTTGTTTTTGGCACTGTACTTGCATTTTGAAAAGAAAATTTTGCTTTAGAGCAACTACACATATACATATATATATACTGTATATATATATTATTATTTTTTTTCATATGCTCATAGTGTTTAATAAATTCTCCCAGAAAAATCAATGCAGCGCTGTATACGCCCCTGAAGAACTGGTGATGGGTGATGCTGGTCTAAGCTACAGGCAAGCTGCTCTAAGATCAGCCAACAGTAGTTTTAGCATTTGTCACCTGAGCGCCGTATGAGATTACAACATCAGAGAGCAACAGATCTGACTCCAACTGCACACACAGACAGAGCATACAACAGATGTAGAGACAAGTGTGAATAAACTAAAACAATAATATCCTTATTTGTATGTGTGCATATGTGTGGGGGAGTTTGTGCGTGAGTTGTGTCCAGCAGCAATGAAATCTCAAACTCTACTTTGACATGAAGTGCCTCAGTGACTGTGAAGGGACTGCTATTGTAAGTGTGTTTTCATTGGCGTGGACATCCTGTCTGTTAAAATTCACACCGTTCAACAACAGAAGGAAATCATCAAAGTCTGCCACAGGTCATACGTCTCTTGCTTTCCTTCCTTCACTCTGAAATGATCTTCGGTGTGACTGAGCTGAAATGGAGGACCCTGGGTGTGTGTGCTGATGGGTTTGGAGAGATGTTACATGAATTTCCTATTTGATTAAGTTCAGTCTTTTTCTCTGCTTGTGTTTTTGCTTTTAGTTTTCCACTGAATGGATCACACAGGATCACATATAAAATCCTTCTACAATGTCACTTCAAATACATTCATCTGCACTGTCTGAAGGATTGCAAATAGACACCAGTGTGATTATAACAGAGCACAGGCGATGAATGCCAAAATGACTAGTTCTGGGCATGAAATTTAAAAAAATACACAGAATAATGAGAAGCAATGTAATCTTTGAAGAGCGGGAAAAGAAGGTGACTAAAAGTTTTTGAAATGCAATAATTATTATAGAGTAACTTTCAACAATTGGGATATTTGACTGAAAGTTGAATACATTTTGCACATTGTAGGTTTATTTGAAATTATCTCATCTCATGATGCTTCTACAGCTCTGTGGAAAATAATCAGTAGCATCTAATTATATGTTAAATACAGGTGACCATATATAAACACGACTCACTGAGACACTTATGAAATGCTTTTCACAAAGAAATGCTTATTGCATATGAATCAATTTGTAATGGCGACAGCTCTGTTACATCAGTCTTTTTCTGAGAGCCTGGCTGGGTTCAGGTCTGGATCAGTTACTAAAAGTAGTGACTAAAGGTGAGGCCTTGTTCATAGACTTAGTCAGCACGAAGACACTGTGGTCTGGCTCTCTGTCTAGCACTGTATAAGCTGCACAGGTGGCAGGTTAGGACAAATCTTTATATCCCTCCAGAGAGGAAATCAAGAGATCTTGGCAGCGTCTGTTTTAACACCCTCTGTGCCTCAATTTAACACCTTCACAGATTCCCAAGACAGGAACACTACTATATTCAGAATCAGGTGCCATATTGTTGTCTGTGGTCTTATTCGATGAAATTTTTTTTTTTTTGGGGGGGGGGGGGGGGGGGGGGGGTGAAAGAAAACAATTTTTTTTTTTACTCTGATCAATTACCAAAAGATTGATGGATATAAAACCAAACAAAACAAAACCCCACACACGCAGTGATACAATGCCGTCATCCACGTCAGACATCTTTGATCCTAATCTGATGTTTCCATCTTTCAAGGCACTCTCACTTCATTGTCTTATGAAGTCTGTCTGACACACTGACGTGGAGACGCTTCTTGAGTGGCTGCAGGGGTCAATCAGTGAATGAGAACAGTGGGGTGAAAGAAAGCATAAGATTCAGTTGTGGTCCTCCATGATGGGGTGAAAAAACACGAGCGCTCCTGCCGTTCAGTGGAGAGTGGAAACAGCGGGTACAACAAAGGAAATGTGATTGAGGAATCAGACTTACCTTTGGTGCGTTCTCAAGCTCGTCCACCTGGTTGTTGCCCAGCTTGCTCTTGATGAGAAGTTCAACACTGGCATTGTACTTCATGAATGTCACATAGAAGGTGTAGCACAGCAGCAGGCTGACACTTTCCCCCAATGTGATTTGATTATCCAGAAAGAAATAGATGAGCATTAGCAAGCCCACAATATAGAACGACACGTCTCGGAACAGAGGCCACCAGGTGAGGTTCAACACCTCTTTGGAGAACAGGGCGCACATCCCGATCACAAACAGGATGTTGAACACAGCTGAGCCCACAATGGTACCAATGCCGACATTACTGTGGGAGATGAAGACTCCTATGACGGAGGTGAAGAGTTCTGGGGCTGAACCACCCGCCGCCATGAAGGTGGCTCCTGCTACATCATCAGAGATCTCCAGCTTCTCTGTGATGACAGTGAGCGCCGGGACAAAGAACTCATCGCAGACGATGGCTAAGGATATGAACATATACAACATGCCAAACATATGAAATATCACATAGCCCTCACGTCTCTCCTCCACAGTGAAATAGTCTGTTGGGTAATCTCCGTGATTCATCTCCATATCAGATGATCTCATGGCAACCGGCATGTCCCCTGGAGTGGCTGAGAGGTTTTTGTGTTGCAGAAGAGTTCTTTGGGGCACCGCTGCCTCTGCTGAGCCCTCGGAGGCCGAATCCAGCTCGGTGGCCACCAGTGTGGCAAAAGACAAGGCACTCCATGAACAGACTGTGCAGACCACCACCAGGCTGATGATGAAGCCCAGAATCCGTCCAGGCCGCAGCTTTCTCTTGACCCCCTGGTAGTGATGCCTGGTGCAGCTGCTGCGGGGGCCCAGGAGAGGAACAGAGCTGGAAGGAGTCATCATGCCTCGACTGCTTATGGGTATCACGAAATCCATGGTGTTTGGCGCAAGTTGTCAGGCAGAGAGGAAGTGTCAGGAATCCCCTCCAAAAGCTGAGTTGGTGGAGCTGGTGGCAACAAGGGCGGGGGTTTGACAGGCCGCGGCAGTTCACCGATTTGTTCTCATGCTGCTCCCTGGTCTAAGCACAATGGAAGCCCTGCAGTCTGATCCCTGGATCCAGCCGATACAAAGCCTTCCTCATATTATTCACTATGTGACAGGGAGAAAAGGAAGACATTATTAATGCAAAAGGAGCGGGTGAAAAAAATGACACTAAATCCCAAATGAGAACACGACACATAAAGTCAAGATTCTTATTGAATTTGTGTGCATTGCTTCTTTTAAAGTGTTTCTCCTCCTCCTGATTAATAAATACCTGACCAGCAGCAGAGGAAACAAACCAAGAAAATGTACTCATACACTGTCCTTAAGGAAACTTTCAGTTTAGTACTTTAGTTTTCAGTGTTGTTGTTGAAGGTGCAGGTGAAGATCTGCACACATCAGTCTGCCTGTTCAAACTAGCTTGAACTAGATGAAATGATGCTTACATGGTTATAAATCAGTTAGTGCCTTTGTTATGAACCAGTTATATATATGTCTATAGTTGGGCGAGCGTGTGAGAAAACTGACATCTGGTTCGAGGCACAGATGAACAATAATTGCTGCAGAATATTCTATATTAACAGACCAGACTGATGATTGTATGATGTTGTATTTGCAGCTACAGTCAGTGTTGATATGACTATGTTGTGGCTTATTACACAGAAACACATTTAGAGTTTTTCAGTATGCACTGACATTTAGTTGCTGATAGGAACTGATGAATTGAAACTGAATTTATAGCAGTGATTCTGCTAAGATGCCGTGGCCTTCTTGACATTGTGCATTGAGAGCTCCTTCAAGTGAAGCTTGGACATTAGTGAAAGCTCATTAGGAAACAATTTAATCCCTGAGAAGATATTCTTAGATTAGCCCCAGCCCCTGCACATTGATGCAACTGCACAAAGTTAGAAAATGAAATAGACACTAACATAATAAACTAATCAGCAATTTAATAGTTGATTTTCACATCAGCTATAGTGCAGTGACCCGTTGTAATGTTGAAACATAATGTCACAGGTTCGAAACATTTCAAAGTTCTAATGTTCAGTCAAAACACCACTGTCAGACACGGTGAAACATTTATTTCAGAATATCAGATCCGACTGTGCTGTAACAATAACTCTTCACAACAACCTGCACACTATGAGGATGCCAGAGAAGAGATCGACTACAAATCAACTACAACTTTTGTACAAAAGCATCAGTTTTGTTTTCATACTGCTCTGTGATATTTACCGCTCAGCAGGAAGGATTCCAGCAGAGTGACACATCCAGAGCGCCCCGAGAGAATATTCCAGTAAATTGAACCCCAAAGGAGAAAGGTCCAGAGGGCTCAGTCTTTGCTCTGAACGTCCCCGCAGTAAATCCTCGGTGAGATTTTTCTCCCTCAGCAGAGGTGGAGCCCTGAGACATCTGCTCTGAAGCTAAGAACCTCCCTCCCCCTTTGACACTGCCTCCTTCCTTTTACCTTTCTCCACCTTCCTTGTCCTCTCGCTCTCTCTCATCACTGTCAAAGTATTAAGATCAGTGCTGTCTGTCATTCCCACCTTCCCTTACTGTCATGTACCATTCCTCCCGTCGAGTCTTACACAAGGAGCTTAGAGCTTGATGGGACTGAATCCGATGTGCCATCAGATCATCGAGCTGCAGAGGCGCCTTTGAAAACTATCCCAATTGCTCAGTGGTGGAACTCATTAGTGCAAAGGTGCAGCTGAATGATTTCTGTGTTAAAGCATCATATCATCACTTCAGTTAAACTGAAATAAAATATATTTAGTTAACTTAGACAAGGATATTGAATAAAGAGGAAGAGGCACAAAAGATATTTTTAAATCAAACTTCACACATATGGGATATTATTTTATATATAGATTATATTTCATTATATTT
The DNA here is from genome assembly GCF_900963305.1 of Echeneis naucrates. Classification (NCBI taxonomy): domain Eukaryota; kingdom Metazoa; phylum Chordata; class Actinopteri; order Carangiformes; family Echeneidae; genus Echeneis; species Echeneis naucrates. The sequence continues at coordinate 12,709,683 of NC_042511.1, forward strand.
TTGTGTTTATTTTCTTATGATATTTCCAAATTCAAAACTGTACTTCTGAGAAAGTTTTCTCTCCTTTGTGTTCGTGTTCTGGCTGGCAGAAACGATGCCACCATGCTCTCTGTCTTTCATTTCCCACATGTCTGTAATTGGCTTTGAGAGCAACACCTGATCTTAGGAGACAATCCTGCATCCTGCATTTATAGCGCAACAATAAAGCCTTCTGACACATGTTAATCTGGCCTGACACACACACAGAAGTCCTGGATCACAATATAGCAGATACAATGATAGGAAGCTCTCCTCCACATTTTGCCAAAGGGGAGCAATGATATTCTCTAAAGCACTGAAGCGTGCGTGTGTCTGTGTGTGCTCACGCAAGCTTCAAGTCAGGTCAAACTTCACACGTGAGATCTGTAAGCTTCACTAGCCAAGGTGAGTTCAAATGATGCGACCTATTCTGGTAAGTAGCCTGACTGCCTGTCTCTAAAGCAGCTCCGCCTCTGCCTCTACACTTGACTCCGTAACTGACAGCTGTAGTGGAAGAACATTTTTGCATTCACTGATCTGATTTTTTTTTTTTTTTTTTTGAAACAAGTCCATTTCACCTCCTTGGACAACAATTTTTGGAAAATTTTTCCCAGTGGGAATAAAGCCAACCAGACCTGTCTATTGTTTCCCACCTCTCACTGCTCTTATCCAATTAAAAGAGCACTTCCTCAATAGAGTGGACTGCTGACTTTACCTCACGAGCAAAAATGTTGCCCTCAGTGAATTAGTTGGTCCTCATGACCACTATAAAGGAGAAGTTAAATACCTTTAGCAAACTGCAGTACGCTTTTTTTTTTTATACCAAACTTTTCCACAAACCTGAACTAGACATTGACATTGACATTAAAAAAGGAAAATTACAAATTGTGACGGAATGATTTTGATAAAAAAAAAGGTTTTGTTTTTTGTATGTGATATGCACATACTGTATACATAATTACTGTACATATACTGTTATTTCCACTCAATCTTCTCTTACATGCAGCCCATTTCCACTTAATTTAAGTTTTTTATTCTGTACTTCTTAAGTCTCTGTAACTTCTATTGCTTTTGGAGCACCTGAAATGAACCAATTTTTCACTGGAGACCAGAATGAACTTACTCTCATTTGTCTTTTGTTTTTGTGACTTATTTGCATTTCCACAATGTAAAATAAGATACTGTCACAACCTCAGATTTTTTGCATAGGTGTTTGGCCTAAGTGAAAATCCTTAATTTGGGCCACAGCTGCTATATTAAGAGCTATGTGAAATCCTGAAAAGACTAAACTCGTTATATAACCAACCAAGATAACCTTTCTCTCCTTCTGGGTAGGCTTTAGTACATCGCCTGCAGAACTTGAAATAAAAATAAGTCTCTTGGCATGCAGAGGAAACCTCAACAGACTTTTGGTAGCTTTGTTGGGTTAACTTTGCAATTACAACAAATAAATAAGATCTGTCACTAAAGGGAGTTACAAAGCAAGAACATTAACATAGGCAAAGGCCTATACATCTGATCCTAATTTCTTCAGCCCATTAGATGCTGTAATATTTTTTAAGGTAAGACGTAGCAGTGAAAGGTAAAAGTGAAAGACGAAACATTCCTCTGTGTCACTGGGATCAGCAGCAGCTTATCAGCTAAAGCACTTACCTGAAATAGCCTGGAAGTTATATACGAGTTAGAGAGAGAGACCCTTTATCTATGAGCAGGGACAACGGCGATAATGGATAGGATCAGCAACGGTGTGAACATATATATATGAAATACATGAAATACATGAAATAATTAAGTAATTCAAGTTGCAAGTGTAGAATATATATAAAAAAAAAAAATAAAAACCCACGACATGAGTTCATATGGACATTGGCGGTAACATAGTGTGTTTTACTATTTCTGTCCATGTTCATTTTGGCTCATTCATTGAATAATGGAGTTCTGTTACATCGTCATGAGGATCGTGATATCAGTGACTGAGATGGCTGTTAATTAGCTTTCTGCTGCTCAACCTCACCAGCCAGCCTGCACAACAATGACACAAGAGGCCTAAAACCTCTGTCAGACAGACAACTTTGGATAATCCTGACTCTCCTCTGACTCTCACAGGCAGAGAGCTAGATTTCTTCCAGCAATTTATTATAACAAAAATGGTAAAACTGCTCAGAGTTCTGTTTTTTGTTTGTTTTTTTTTTGTTTTACATTAATTCAGGAAAAAATATAAATGATAATTTAGTCCAACACCAGCAACCTTTCAAAAGACAGTTGTTCCTGCCTTTCCATGACACTGCAGCAGTCAGAGACAGACTGGCTCCAGTCTCGCAGGCCTGTGATGATATGTATGACAGAGGAACAGCTCTACCTAGTGGTTCAAAAAACACATTACTTAAATATTTGTTAACAGAAGTTACCATTTGTCTTTATGTAGGGGGAAAAAAACTTACAGACAGGAGTCTGTTCAGGGAACGATCTGGTTGCTGAGCTCTGAAATCTGAAATGTGGCCGCTAAACAATGTGATTGAATAGCCCTGCTGTAGACTGTACATAACCCACATCCAAAATTCAATCTTCTTTATTTATTTATTTATTCTTTATGGTAGGGTCTCTGGTGTAAAAAAATGTATTGCTTAAAAAAGGTTTTAAAAAGTCCACTTGAAACTGCATTATAAATTTTCTTTTTCTTTCTTCTTTCTTTTTCTTCTTCTAAGTTTCTATTTTTGCTACCGACTATTTGGTTTCAGTTCACCTTCAGGTGAGCTGAAACTTCCTTAGTCATCACAAGAAAAACAGATGATACATCTGCATTTAGCATCTTGAATTCAGTTTAGATGATCCTAAATAGTTTAAGACCTAAGATTATGATTACACTGATCCCTGAGGTTGTAATACAGTATACACTACTCTAATATTTGTACTTGTATGACTTAGCACCAGGTAAAGGCCAAAGTAAATAGATTTTTGTATACGATTGAAAATTGGCATTTTATTTGAAGGTTTCATGTTTTCAGATCATCATAGATTTTTCAGCATTCTTGACATTTCTTCACATGCTAAGAGCTGTAAGCTAACATATGTCACCCTGAAATAATGGTTAGTGGGCATTTTGATGGTAGAAAATGAGTTATTAAAAAAAACAAGGCTGAGCAACATGTACAAATACAGATCAAACTTGACTGGGTCAATTTGGTACTAGATCGTGGCAGCTTCAGCACTTAGCCCTCTTTCCATAGCTGTCCACCACCGCTGGCACAACACTCTCGTCCTCCTCCACGTCCTCCGTCACGGTCTTACCGACCAGCTGGAAGATGTCCTCAGCTGCCACACCCATTGGATCAGCCACTTTTACTGTCAACATGTCCAGAGTTAGAGCGGTTCCTCTGGGGATCTTGACCTTTGCCACCACGGACTTACCCAGCTGGTACAAAAAGACAGAGCAGAGTAAAGTAAGAAAACAGAAACAATATTTAACTTTTTTGAGTGTTTTTGTGTATTTTCTTGAAGAAAGGAACTTTAACCTTATCGTGGCATGGCTTTTCACAAGGTAACATCTGCTTGAGGGTGCTGCCCAGTGCCCTCTCCACCAACCGGATGGAGCGGACCAGCTCGGCCAGCTCAGAGGGCTCCAGCGAGGCAGCATGGTCACTTCCTTTCCATGTTTTGTCCAAGGTTATATGACGCTCAATGACCTTTGCCCCAAGAGCTACAGCTGCTACTGAAATACTGATTCCAGACTCGTGGCCTGAATACCCGATTGGAATATCAGGAAATTCCTTCTGATATTCCTGTTTTGGGTGAGACAAATGAAAGACTTCATATTTAAGCATGCTCTTGTCTAAGAGTGAGGATCCCGATAAGGTTCAGAAACATTAATAAAACTCAGTGGTCATTGCCGTGATTTTTTAACTGTAAGAGCAACCAACGATGAGTCAAATTTTCATGGATTCAAATTTATACACTAGAATTCAAGTTCAACAAGATTAGGCACTAATTCCAGTTTGGGTCTGATAAAGAAAATTATTTATGAATTGAAAAGTGCTAAAAAGATTATTGTACTTCAATTTTGTTGTAACTCAACAAATATTTTTTCTATTAAAACACTGATTTTTAACTTTATGAATGTAGAGCCATACACATAGCAGGTACTATGTGCTGTGAACATGGTATAGCTGCTCACATGAAGATACACAGAAAAAGGACAGGCCATTGTGATCACTTTCTACAGTGATTAAATTGATTATATAGTTACATAGGTTGAGTATATTTGGTAGGATTTAATTCTTTTGTCCTTACAGTGATCACTCTGAGGTTGACATTTTCAGGCTCCAGGGGGTAGGCGCTGGTGCACTGCAGTATAGCAAAGTTCTCGTTGTGCTCCTTCACTGTCTTGTAGACCTGACGCATTGTCGCCATGGACTGCATCCCACTGGACACCACCATGGGACGTCCTGACACACACAGGACAGAAACGTCATGTCTACCATGTACAGAAAATAAATGCTCTGGGATTAGTTTATTTTTATCTCAGCTCATATATAAAACATGAAGGAAGCACATTGATATGGAAAGGGGAGACCTCTTTGCTTACGGTTGACTGCAACTATTTTTCATTAATATAAAAACAATTTTCATAGGTCTTGAGTCTTCAGTTTAAAATGCATCTAATGGCTCGGTCTCATGTTTGAAACATTTTTGCAGTTATGGCCATTCACGCTCACCCTTTTTTGCTGTCTTCTCCAGGTAGGGGAAGTTGTTGGTGTCTCCAGATCCCACTTTGAAGAAAGGCACATTGAGCTCATGGAGAAACTCCACAGCCATCTAAAAAAAAAACAACAAAAAAAAAAAAACAAACTATGGTTAAAATGAAACTTAAACCTGACTACAACGTCATGAAACCTATTGAGCTTTCTTACCTCGTCCATCCCTGAGGCAGTGAAGAAGATGCCCACCTCCTCTGCATACTTCTGCAGGTCCTTGTATTGCTCATGGCTGAACTCCAGATGACGCTTGTGTTCACCGTAGGTTTTTCCCCAGGAGTGTTTGGTGGTGTAAGGGCGCTCCAAAGCCTGCTTGTTAAATTTGTACTCCAATTCACTCTTCTGGAACTTGGCACAGTCAGCACCACAGTCCTGTGAAAATGGATATAGGTGACTGCAAAAATTGAGTCAAAAATGAATAAAAAAATTATGCATGTTAAGGATCTCCCCTGATTCACAGCATATATTACAGCCCTGGTAGGCTGCACTGCTGTAACACTGAAGTAGAAATAAAAATAAAAATAAAAATAGGGGCATTTCACTCCACAAAGCAGCTGAAGGCTCCATAACTGTTTCTTTTCTGTAGCCCTGAAAACATACTGTCGTTTTGATGAAAGGGTAAATTAAACAAACTGGTTCATTCATGTTGTTGAACTGAAACAGGAATGTACACAATCCATATAAATACCACATTAAATCCATATCAAATCAGACACCAAACTCCATTAAAAAATCTGTCAATTTATCATCGTCCACCAGAACTCTGTATCCGACGAAAGAAACTCCTTCAGAGCCAAACTACACACAACTGGGACACAGAATGGAGCATTGCGAAGTATTAATTCAAACTTGGAGCCCAAGAAAGACAAAATAAACCAGAGTACATTTTACTCCAATTAATGACTCGGAGGAGAAACTTGTGGCGGCCAAGATGTTAAATTTGTCATTTTTAAAGGGGAGTTCAGCGGGCGGTCCTGGCTGTCACACACCCCTCTGTGTGCAAACTCTGTGTGCAAACCAAGAAGGAAAACATCCAAAATGAAGCAAAATGTTGTCGCTCACTGTGCGGTTTCAAACCTTTGCCATCTTGATCATTTTCTTGGCAATCTCTATGTCTCCCTGATGGTTTTGTCCAATTTCGGCAATGATGAAGCACGGATGGTTTCCTCCGATCATCCTCCCGGGACACAGCTCAAACTTTAAAGGCATTTTGTTCACACAAAAGTAAACCAGGAACGAGCCGTAAAAAAGTGACTTTCCACACGACCGGCCGAGCAGCAACACCGTGACGAGCTGTTCCTGTTCAGACCAGACCGGAACCACAGGTGGGGTTCACATCCGGGACATCGGACGACTTTCGGAAGGAAACGAGTCAGCGAAGAAATGAGAAGATTTGGTGTCTTAAAATTGAAATGAGTCCCCAAATTTTGTGAGGAACACAAGTTACACATAGGTAATGTGAAACCTCCTTATGTACAAAAACGACGCAAAAATATATACAACATACGACTTCTCCCCGGCAATCGACCAATCATCCACCGGGAGCTGAGCAGCATCCACCAATCAGGTGATGGCTAAGGCACACACTTATTTACACGAAGAGAGATTGGAAAAGGCAACACAACACAACACAACACACACACACACACACACAAATACACTGTACATATTCAAATGTATGACAATTTTATTAGGGTTTACTGTTTGGGAAATTAAGCATGGACTGATGATGGTCGCAGGTTTCATACGTGGGCTGTGGTACATTGCTCAGTTTGAACATGGTGAACAGAAAGCAAACAGTGCAGGCAAGAAAATAGAGCTGAGCAGCTCATGAACAGCTCCCATTCAGGTGCACTGCTCTGTTCAAGTAGGCCTTCAGATGTGTTTCCCTTTGTTTCACCTTCACACACATGCCCCTCCCTTATTTTCTCACTCTGAAAATATGTTGTGCATTTCCCAGTTCCCAGTTCCCTTTCACCAGTTTTATCTTGATTTGTCTATCTAGCCCTTTTTTGGTTTCTCATTCTTCTTTGCCTTTCTCCCTCAACTTTTGTAGGGGATCCTTAATCTATCATGTTGGCCAAGATGCTGTCGTCCGCGTCCACGTCCACTTTGAGTTTCTTTCCCACCAGTTGCTGTATATTCTCTGGAGGGATTCCCTTTGGTTCGCCAACCTTCACTGCAAACATGTCCAGACTCAATACCACTCCACTTCTGATGGCCACCTTGGCCACCACCGACTTCCCTAACTGGAACCAGAAGAGGGAGGAAATGAATGAAAGCATTGTTACGTTAGTGAACAAACAGGTTGAACAATGTGGGCTGTACAGATTGGGCATGTTTGATTTTAATCTGATGCGACAGAACAATCACCAAATATTGAAAGCAGTGTGTATTATTTTACTATGAGTAAAATCATAAAAACTCCTGTGTTGGTCTTTTGGTGGGAGATAACCTTGAATAGTTTGCAAAGGCAATTTTTTGATCATTTTTAATCATGGTTATAACTAAAATTTGGTTACACTAAAGTTGAGGGACTTCCAAAAGCCAGTGTAAAAAAAAAAAAAAACAAAAAACAAAAAGAAGAATTTAGAATGACAGTAGTGAATAAACTTCACAAAGAAACACCAAAATATAAAGTTTAACTGACCCATTGTGTGCAAAATCTGGCAGCGAGCCCAGTTATTATACAGTCAGGTGATTGTAATTTTTTAAAATAGATTTTTCTATCAATGCAAAGCAAGTCGGCTCAGAAACAAACTGGACATGAACTGAAGGGAAAAAAACTTACCTTATCATGGCAGTTCTTCTCGCAGGGTAACATCTGCTTGACAGGGGATCCCATCGCCGTTTCCACCAGTCGGATGGCTCGGACCAGCTCTGCCAGCTCTGAGGGCTCCAGGGACGCCTCATGGTCATTTCCCTTCCAAGTCTTGTCCAGCGTCACGTGGCGTTCCACCACCTTTGCCCCCATCGCCACCGCGGCCACAGTGATATGGACCCCCTGCTCATGTCCAGAATATCCGATGGGAATGTCTGGGAACTCCCTCTGGTATTCCTTTACAAAAGAAAGAAAGAGTGAAAGTCTACGAGCCCACAATGCTTGTAGTGCGTGTTGTCACATGTCTATATCTCTCTCTAAATATAAATACCAACAGTGGTGCTGTATTGAATTGAGAAGATGACTTTTCATTTTTGTCAGTTGAGTATGAGGAAGTTGTCTGAAATTAAATGCAGAAGATACAATAAAACCATTCCCACACCTACTACAGCTCCTCACAGCTGATGAGAGACTGCGATGGAGAGTCGAAAAGTGATCGAGACACAAGACTCATCAAGATATAACTAATAATCTGTGATCATTTAAGTTATTGATGGGCTTATTTAGCGCATGTTTAAGATGTCTGGATTTAGAAGTCTTTGACTGCTACAAGATGAATAGTCTGACTGGTTGTAATGGGTCATTGTTATGTGTTGAGCTTTTAGGCTAATTGTTCAGAGATCAGAAATCAGACGGGCTGTACAAAGTCAAGTGAACAAAAATGACTATTTCCAACTGGAAAGGCTGATCTACAATAGTGATATACAGAAAAACGGAAAAATCATCATTTCTATGCATACATCAGTGCTGAGTTATTTTAGTCCTCTCCAAACAGGGAAGGTTTGTGGACATGGGAGGAGACTCTTACAGTGATCACTCTGAGGTTGACATCTTTGGGGTCCAGGGGGTAGGCGCTGGTGCACTGCAATAAAGTAAAGGTCTGGTTGTGCTCCTTCACTGTCCTGTAGACCTGACGTATTGTCTCCATGGACTGCATCCCGGTGGACACCACCATGGGACGTCCTGACAAACGCAGATCGGTGCAATGACAGTGTCAGAGTGGGACATGATATGTCTCACTGAACGAACAGCTTCACGTGTTTGTGTCTGTGGCTCAGACATGATGGGAGGAGAACTTTCAAACCTGACATGAGTATTTACATTTCTATTTTTTTCCACAAACTGCCCAGTTGCTTCATGACAGAGTTTCTTGAGGTGAATTTCTTACCTTTTTTGGCAGTTTCACCCAGATAGTGGAAGTTGTTGGCATCACAGGAGGCAACCTTGAAGAAAGGCACATCCAGCTCATGGAGAAACTCCACAGCCATCTAAATGAACAGAGTTAAGGCAGAAAGTCGCCATATTTATTCTGCCAAAATTCATAGGTTAAATAAAGTCTTGTTTCTTGTTATCAGCTTCCGGCTGTTTCCTATTTCATCTTCAAGGAACACAACAACGTGAATGGATTAACGTGGAGTCGCCATGACTGGACTGTGAATGAATACATGTTACCTCGTCCATGCCAGAGGCCGTGAGGAAGATGCCAATCTCTGACGCATACTTTTTCAGCTCCCTGTACTGATCATGGCTGAACTCCAAGTGGCGCTTGTGTTCACCGTAGGTTTTTCCCCAGGAGTGTTTTGAGTTGTAGGGACGCTCCAAAGCTCGCTTGCTGAATTTGTGTTCCAGTTCACTTTTTTGGAATTTAGCACAGTCAGCACCGCATTCCTGAGAAAATAGGAGAGATTTTGAGTGATTGATCTTTACAGCATAAAAATGCCCTATCTGCTTTACAGACTTTCACTTTTTAATTCACCTTTGCCATCTTGATCATTTTCTTGGCAATCTCTATGTCTCCCTGGTGGTTTTGTCCAATTTCGGCAATGATGAAGCACGGATGGTTTCCTCCGATCATCCTGCCGGGACACAGCTCAAATTGCAGAGACATGCTGGTGATACAGGTGAAGAGATGAGTGAAGAGCTAACCAAACCCACCAGGTGACGGTTGACTAATGACACGAAAATACAGGAAACAAGTGATAGTGATTTGAGATAAAATGCGCCTTTCACAATAAACCTGATGGTGCAGACACAGGCCATCCAATAGGGGTTCTGCTTGGCCACCGATCTTTCACTAAGCCCGCCCCCCTTTCTGACTGTTGTTTTGCCTGGCTGTTTAAGGTTTGGTCGGAAAATTTACAATCAGCACAAGCCCGGTGCCCAGAAAGGAAAAAATAAGAAGAAAAATAAGGGTTTAGAAGTTTCATAAACAAATATTTAATAAAGGTGGTGACGGTGAAGCTGGGAAACATAGAGCAAGGTAAGAAACATATTAAAAAAAGGCAGACTAGTGAAAGAATATAATAAAATGCCTCTTCTTCCAGACAAAAGCCTTTGGCCACGGGCACCTGTGTAGTGATACAGGCACCAAACATACCATTTTGTACACCACAACACAGCATAATTTGTTAAGAAAACCAAAGGCAGCACACTTCAAGTTATTGGATAAATAACTTAAGGCAAATTAACAAGTCATCCTGTATGATAGCAGAAGCTACAGAGTAGTTAACATCCTAACAAAGCGTGAACAGAGTTCAGAGTTCACCATTGTGTATTTATGACACAGGGTTGGGAACCGGACCCGGATCCATTTTGCACTCAAGTGACTGCAGTGATATCACGGCCAACTATGTGAGTGCATGGAGTGGATCTTCCCACTGCTATCAGATCATGAGTGTCCGTCAGGTGGAACAGAGACAATGAGCTAAAAGGAAGACAGAAAACAGTTGAAGTGTATTTAGTGCAGTGCAGTTATCACTGGAGGTAGCACATCCGCTATGATGAAACTGTGGAGCTGGTGCAGGTTTTTTCAGGCTGTCTGACAGTCTATTTTAGGAGATGTTTCATCAGCCTATTACCTCATGATTGTACTGTGTAACTGTTACATCATAGTATTTGTATTGGTAAGATATCGCCTGTGTTTTCCGCATTCTCTTGGTCAATGAAACAAATGCATCAAAATTTAACGTCTTTTCCTGCCGCTCATTTTGAACTCCCACCTGTTTCCAGGATTTCTGTGTGGGTGTGCTAGCGGCTGACACATCACGAGGTACTAGCAGTAAACTTTGCTGTCCATTAATGTTATCACAAGGAGAGGACTGATACTGTCAGGACATTAAGGGCTAAAACTTAAGACATCTGCAGCTTTTGTAGAACCAAACTTAAATTATTGAGTACCAAGTGTGAATGAACTGAATTTAAGAACCTAAATCATGTTGTCAAAGTTTGAAAGTTGCAGTTGCAGAGCCGAGCCACCCGCTCCCACTCCGTACCGGGGTTGTTCTCATCCAGATCTGAGATCATGGCCTCTTCAGCTGCCCTACATTTACCAGGGAAAAGGAGAAGGAAAGACACAAAACAGAATAGTCAGTGGGGGGAGAGTTCAGGTAAACATTGAGAAATGTACAGCCATAAGGAAGTCTTCTGCTAATCCCCAACAACGCCAAATTCTCGTAACACCTCCTGAGAGAATTGACTTGGTTATGGCTGGTTGTGACTCATTTGCCCAATAAATCATAAAGATATGTAAATAATTCTCCAAATTACAACTCGAGACAGATACATGCTGTGTATTATCTTTTCTTGGTGGATATTTGTTGGTTCAGCAGAGTCTACCTCAGGACAGGATAGTTCAATATTGACACAAACAGACATCCATCCATCTTTATGCTCAAAGAAACAAGCTAAACCTGACCCTAACTGTGCTTACATATTACTATACAGTCACCTGGATCCTCTCTGCAACAGGAAAGGACAGAACATACAATGGGATCCTCTAGTCTGACACCACTTTGGCAAGTGGTGTCAGATTTTTGGACCCCACTGTAAAAATCCCAAGAGGAAAAAATGTAGCTCAAAAAACCATTCACTTGGACTTGCAGCACTACATGACCTTAGTCATGCATTCCGCTGCAGCTGGAAAAGCAGACTACCTGACGGTGTGCCAAAGAATGGATTTAGTTTTATTTTGTGCGTGGAACAGATTAAATATAATCCTTCAATAGTCAGGTGTGGTTTTTTTTAAATTTCAAAATGAACACAGAAGCCATTTATACTACATGACTCACCACATACTTCTAATCAAAACATAAAAATGAAGATAAGACAGAACTTTAAAAATAAATAAATAAAAATGCATCAGTGCAACTACCACAAGACTTTTGAAATGCAAGCTACAGATTTATGGCTGAACAAATGTTAAGACCTCATCCCACCCAGCTTGAAAAACATTGTAATAACTCCACTGCCATCAATTATTTCTACCTGAAGGTTTTCTAGTGCCCACCCCACCTGGAGGCACAAACTCAGCTGCTAACTACGACACAGTACACAAAGCAAAATGGGGGATGAGAAGCGTGTGAACATTCACTGTCACAACCAACTACAAACACACAAGGGACTAAAAAGGACCACAACATCACAGAAGACACATTCTACCAAAGCACTATCTTGGCAGTGGATTTAGGCGTTGGACTAGTACACTGGGTGCCTTTAGTAGATAGTTAAAGCATAACTGTCTGGAACACAAATTAACTAATGTGAACAAAGTTCACCTTGAAGCGTTTGTGTATTTATCACATGACCAGGGTGGGGAACCTGAATCAATTTTTTTTTTTTTTCTTTTTCTTTGAACCGGTTCCATCACCTTTGGGTTGGCAGTTGGCATGAACCAAATTAGATTTTTGCCAACTGTGAAATTCTTCTTTCATTTGGGTGTGCCCGTGCACTCAAGTGACTGTGGTGACGTCACACAAGTCAGTCGAGTGGATCCACCCACTGGGTTAAATTTTTTCTTGGCCTGTAACTACAATATTGACAATATCCCGATAAAAATGTCATAGTTTCACCGCCAGGCCTTCCTTTCATGGTCTCTTATTTTCAAACATAACTTTTAACCTCATGAATATCAAATACGGAATAACAGGGACATACCGTTTAAGCACAAATCCCTTTTAATTGAATACTGGCTTAATAACATCATATATGTTGCTCAATTATTTAATAGTGTGCGTCGTCTCTACTCCTATAATGAGTTTCTAGAAGAGTACAATATCCCTGTGTCACCTGGAGACTATGCAAAAGTATTTGGAGCAATCTCTCCTGGTGTTTGCATGTTATTCAGATCTCAACCAAGAGTGGAAACCCGAAAATTACACCTGTTATCCTTGACTGACATGACAATTGGTAAGATTTGCTTGTCCTGCAATCACAGTAAGAATAATGAACTGATTAGGCCCTTGTTTAAAAGGGATGTCATTACAGTTCCATATGTGGTCTCATATTGGAATAAATTCGTGGAGCACACTGACTTAAAGAAGGTCTGGCTCTCACCCAAACGATACCTGTTGACTAACAAAGTCAGATAAATTTCCTTTAAAATAATTCATAGGCTTTACTCCAATGATCATATTGTAAAGAAATTCAAATGAGACACTGATGTGAAATGCACTTTATGTTCTGTGAATGTTGAAACAGTTAGTCATTTATTTTGGCACTGCCCCATTGTCCAAAGCTATTGGATCGATATACAATCGATATTCAAGCAGTACATTGAATCCATACAACCTTCCCTTAATCAAAAGGCAATCAAAACCATGGATATCTGTAAACATTTTGGCATTTTCCTGTAAGACTCTTATTCCCCCAGGCAAATTATGTCTTATTGTGCTTCTCTGTTTTATGTTGAAGATCTGCAATTTTAATATCTTTGCATAGTGTGACACTTTTATGTCCAAGATATGCAAACTTGCAATCTATGCTAATACAACAGACCCTAGTTTGAGGTCTGTGGACAGATTAAATTTGTTCTGCAAAAAACAGAAAAATTACGAGACAGGCAACAGGTAATGTTTCCTTCGCTCGCTTCTGTTACACTTTAATTATACATTTATATTTTAAATACATCTTCCAGATTTCTCCTCATAAACTCTGCCAGTTCACATAAGCATAATACAATTTCTTATCAAATAATAATGATCTCGACACTGTATGTGTTCTGTTACTCTTCATATACAAATGAAATAAAAATGCAAAATCTTTTGGAACCCGCATAACACATCAGATCCTCGACGCTGCCAAGCTCCTCCTGTAGGGGGCAGTGTCCCTTTATGAGTGTTCCCCCGAGAGCCGACTCCGGTATAGCTTCACTTCCGGTTAACACGTTCAGCAGACACACATGAACACAAACAGACTGCAGCTGTCACAAACGAGTCCCGAGTTTTGTCCTGAAAAGCCGTGAAGGCGGCGAAGACAACCCCCATCCCCCTTCATGTGAAGCTGTTGAACGAGCATTTCTATATTTGGTTATTAACGTGATATAACTTGGCCTATCTGGCTGTATTCCGATGTATTTCTGTTACTTTTGTGCACGTTAAGTTTCAGTTTAATGCTTTAGAAAGGTCGCTAGCTCTTATGCTAATGCTAAGGCGGTTTGTTCATTGTGCATTGCTGTTATATTTAGCTCATGCTAATATGCTCATGTAATGTTTAAAGATGCATTTCTTTTATCTTTTATGTCACTTGAAGTCTTCATTTGCCATTAAGGTGTGGTATATTTTATTTTTTGGTTGGAATTGCACTATTGAGTGTAAAAATTGTGATTAGTTTGATAAATTGTATAAATATAAAAATATTATTAAAAGAAATATTAGAAATATGGGTAAAATTAGATAAAAACTGGTTATTTAGTTTAGAGTTTTAAAAGGATTCATAAATGATGTATTGTTTTCAAAATAGCACTGTTAAAAATGGAAATTCATGAGTAATTGATTACATTTATGGCTAAAACTTATTGTTATTCAGTTTGATGTATTTGAATGTATTTCCTTGATTCTTGGTAGTATATTTCATGCACAAAACTGAGAAAGATGTTGGGATCTCATGAGAAACATATGATTAGATGAAGAACCTTACTCTGCACTTTCTGTGTAGGCAGTTTTTTAGTTTTTTGTTACTCTGACGTTCCAACAGAGAAATAGAGGAATTACTTATTTGGCGAATCCAGCCCATTGATTCCACGAAAGACACAACATAGATGGCGAGCCAGCCCTGCGGTTCTGAGAGAGAGTGAGAGAGTTGGAGACAGGGTGCTTGTACACATTCTGAGCAGATAAGATAAACACACTCTTCACCTACCCAGTCAGTCGGCGCAGATCATTGAATGATTGAGTGACACGAACACTGAACACATACAGTTGGATTCCTCCTTTCTTTCTGAACTGAACCAAGGCATCGAGTGCAGAGCTCATTCAGTTATTTCCTCATTATTTTATTTTATTTATTATTTCTTTGGCGCTTCATTTTGTTAAATAAAAAGGGCAGCTAAGCTGTCAATGTCATTGTTTATGTACCGGCATTAAAGTGTCGCCTGTTCAACGAAAACACCATCCACTCCTTTTTGTGAGTAATTACATGGTTTAACTCCTATCGGACCTAGAGTGATCTAAGTATTGTTTAACCTAAAAAAAAAAAAAAAAGGACAAAACGTGCTGCAATTCGGTTTGTTACTTACAGATTGACTGCACTATTTAGTTTTCAGGTAGCTGACTGATGGATACGATTCCACATCTAACATAAAGCTATATAACATTTGATTACTTTTCAAAGAAGAAAATAACAGCTAGCACTATCCATTTAGAAGAAACATTACATAAATCCTGCTAAGCTAACTCTCCTATAGAAGAAGTGAGATTCTGACTAAACGACGCTCAAAAGAAACTACTTAAACCTCTTGACAAATAAAACACATGCAGAGCTGTACATATACATAGCCTCTATGATTTATATATGTGGTTTTACGAGATAGTAACCTGCAAAGAACAGAAAAATGATGACAGGCAACAGGTAATGTGCTTCCTTTGCTCGCTTCCGTTCAACTGCGAGAGTTGAATACCATCCTCATCAAACCGACTCACTACAGAGGTGATGCCACCTTGTGGTGAAAACTAGGAATGTCCTCCAAATATCCATTACCTTAAGATTAAATGAAAAAAGTGTCTGCTGTCACGATAAACACATCAAAACTGAAACAATTAAACCATACAATGTGATCACAACTTCATGGGTGTCCTACTAATATTAAATAAAGTTCAGGTTTTTTATTTTGGTGTGGGGGGTGGATCTTCCCACTGCTCTCAGATCATGAGTGTCCGTCAGGTGGAACAGAGACAATGAGCTAAATGGAAGACAGAAAACAGCTGAAGTGTATTTAGTGCAATGCAGTTATCACTGGAGGTAGCACATCTGCTATGATGAAACTTTGGAGCTGGTGCAGGTTTTTTCAGGCTGTCTGACAGTCTGTTTTAGGAGATGTTTCATCAGCCTACTACCTCATGATTGTACTGTGTAACTGTTACAACATAGTAAAATTTTATTAGGGTTTACTGTTTGGGAAATTAAACATGGACTGATGATAATAGCAGGTTCCATACGTGGGCTGTGGTACATTGTTTGAACATGGTGAACAGAAAGCAAACAGTGCAGGCAAGAAAATAGAGCTGAGCAGCTCATGAACAGCTCCCATTCAGGTGCACTGCTCTGTTCAAGTAGGCCTTCAGATGTGTTTCCCTTTGTTTCACCTTCACACACATGCCCCTCCCTTATTTTCTCACTCTGAAAATATGTTGTGCATTTCCCAGTTCCCAGTTCCCTTTCACCAGTTTTATCTTGATTTGTCTATCTAGCCCTTTTTTGGTTTCTCGTTCTTCTTTGCCTTTCTCCCTCAACTTTTGTAGGGGATCCTTAATCTATCATGTTGGCCAAGATGCTGTCGTCCGCGTCCACGTCCACTTTGAGTTTCTTTCCCACCAGTTGCTGTATATTCTCTGGAGGGATTCCCTTTGGTTCGCCAACCTTCACTGCAAACATGTCCAGACTCAATACCACTCCACTTCTGATGGCCACCTTGGCCACCACCGACTTCCCTAACTGGAACCAGAAGAGGGAGGAAATGAATGAAAGCATTGTTACGTTAGTGAACAAACAGGTTGAACAATGTGGGCTGTACAGATTGGGCATGTTTGATTTTAATCTGATGCGACAGAACAATCACCAAATATTGAAAGCAGTGTGTATTATTTTACTATGAGTAAAATCATAAAAACTCCTGTGTTGGTCTTTTGGTGGGAGATAACCTTGAATAGTTTGCAAAGGCAATTTCTTGATCATTTTTAATCATGGTTATAACTAAAATTTGGTTACACTAAAGTTGAGGGACTTCCAAAAGCCAGTGTAAAAAAAAAAAAAAAAAACAAAAAGAAGAATTTAGAATGACAGTAGTGAATAAACTTCACAAAGAAACACCAAAATATAAAGTTTAACTGACCCATTGTGTGCAAAATCTGGCAGCGAGCCCAGTTATTATACAGTCAGGTGATTGTAATTTTTTAAAATAGATTTTTCTATCAATGCAAAGCAGGTCGGCTCAGAAAAAAACTGGACATGAACTGAAGGGAAAAAAACTTACCTTATCATGGCAGTTCTTCTCGCAGGGTAACATCTGCTTGACAGGGGATCCCATCGCCGTTTCCACCAGTCGGATGGCTCGGACCAGCTCTGCCAGCTCTGAGGGCTCCAGGGACGCCTCATGGTCATTTCCCTTCCAAGTCTTGTCCAGCGTCACGTGGCGTTCCACCACCTTTGCCCCCATCGCCACCGCGGCCACAGTGATATGGACCCCCTGCTCATGTCCAGAATATCCGATGGGAATGTCTGGGAACTCCCTCTGGTATTCCTTTACAAAAGAGAGAAAGAGTGAAAGTCTACGAGCCCACAATGCTTGTAGTGCGTGTTGTCACATGTCTATATCTCTCTAAATATAAATACCAACAGTGGTGCTGTATTGAATTGAGAAGATGACTTTTCATTTTTGTCAGTTGAGTATGAGGAAGTTGTCTGAAATTAAATGCAGAAGATACAATAAAACCATTCCCACACCTACTACAGCTCCTCACAGCTGATGAGAGACTGCGATGGAGAGTCGAAAAGTGATCGAGACACAAGACTCATCAAGATATAACTAATAATCTATGATCATTTAAGTTATTGATGGGCTTATTTAGCGCATGTTTAAGATGTCTGGATTTAGAAGTCTTTACTACAAGATGAATAGTCTGACTGGTTGTAATGGGTCATTGTTATGTGTTGAGCTTTTAGGCTAATTGTTCAGAGATCAGAAATCAGACGGGCTGTACAAAGTCAAATGAACAAAAATGACTATTTCCAACTGGAAAGGCTGATCTACAATACTGATCTACAGAAAAACGGAAAAATCATCATTTCTATGCATACATTAGTTATTTTAGTCCTCTCCAAACAGGGAAGGTTTGTGGACATGGGAGGAGACTCTTACAGTGATCACTCTGAGGTTGACATCTTTGGGGTCCAGGGGGTAGGCGCTGGTGCACTGCAATAAAGTAAAGGTCTGGTTGTGCTCCTTCACTGTCCTGTAGACCTGACGTATTGTCTCCATGGACTGCATCCCGGTGGACACCACCATGGGACGTCCTGACAAACGCAGATCGGTGCAATGACAGTGTCAGAGTGGGACATGATATGTCTCACTGAACGAACATCTTCACGTGTTTGTGTCTGTGGCTCAGACATGATGGGAGGAGAACTTTCAAACCTGACATGAGTATTTACATTTCTATTTTTTTCCACAAACTGCCAAGTTGCTTCATGACAGAGTTTCTTGAGGTGAATTTCTTACCTTTTTTGGCAGTTTCACCCAGATAGTGGAAGTTGTTGGCATCACAGGAGGCAACCTTCATCCTGCCGGGACACAGCTCAAATTGCAGAGACGTGCTGGTGATACAGGTGAAGAGATGAGTGAAGAGCTAACCAACCTCACCAGGTGACAGTTGACTAATGACACGAAAATAGATGAAAAAGAGTGACCACAAAAGTATAATATGATACTTCAATAAGATGTTAAGAGAACAATCCATCACTTTTCAACATATTTCCCTTCAGAAATTTTGGTCATGTGCGAAATTTTTATCTTTGGCCAACCACAAGCTTAAAAACCAAAGAATTTAATTTTATATTCTATTGCATATCAAAACATTTCCCCAGACACTAAACATGAGAAGTTGTAGGGAATGTGGACAAACAAAAGCACAGATATCATGCATATTTTTGTTTTATATAACACCACACGCAGAAAAGAAACACAATATGCAATATCATAGTACAAGATATACAGTACGATTTTGACTTTAGCTTCGTTGGAAGTTGAAAACCCATTACACTATCATCGCATCTATCTTTTACAAATGACACCCATGATAGCTTAAAGCACCAGTAACCGTCACACCATCTCTCTGATTATCTCAGCACAGGAAAAGACACAGCTCATGTAGACATATTGTTTTATGGCATTTTACAATTGTGTATCGATATAACAAAACATTTAGCATTCACTGGCAGCCATCTGGAGAATGTGACTCAGTTCTGTATTCAAATTACATTTAAAAAAAAAAATAAAAAAATGTCCCAACATGTACATGTTATTGCCTGTTCAAGTTCCATCATTTTGATAACTCCAATGAGCTGCCAATGAATACCTTTACTGAGCCTGAACTTCGCAGCATCAGACAAACACACAAAAAGCACACTGTATGCTGCCCAACAATAAATAAACTATCACATATTTGTCATTCACTGGACATCAGTCTGAAGAACGACAGGGCAACGAATTTCATTTCACACTTTTTACTGATATTGAAATCAAATGGACAATGAACACGCATGGTCAAGCAACAGCTGGCTGATTTTTTTTACTTGTCTTTAAAACCACAACTGTCTAATTTCAGTGACATAAATGTTTTATATACTGTATATATATTGCCTTCTGTATATGTACAAAGGTACACACATCAATTACAGTCATTCTCACACACACACATACATACACGTACACACACACACACACACACACACACACACACACACACACACACACACAGCTGAGGTTGAAACATATTCAAACGGGTCACAATTTATGTAATGACTGGACTTTGTTCACTTCCTGACTGTGGAGGGAGAGAGGCTTTTCAAAAGGAAATGCATAGATTGGAAAATTTAACACAAAATGCCACAAGCAGGCTCTACACAGTTCAAAGGACGTACACTGATTTTGGAGTTGTCTTAGAATTTGGTCCTTTAAAAAAAAAAATTATCCGGAGAAAAGTAAAAAAAAAACAACACTTTTCTTTATAAGGATGGGAAAACATGAGGTTGTATGTTAGAGGGCAAAACGTGAAGAAATCCATTTAACACCAATCAACCCCTGAAGTTCAATGAAAGATTAATTAGATTGACAGGTTAAAAGTTAAGAGTACAGCATGGTGGTAATGACATTGTCTGCCGGCCATGAGAAGCAGGTTGTAGTGTAGCCATCGGCCCAAACAAACATCAACCCTTCCCTTTGAGTGTCCCAACTCACCACCCTTACACAAGTGTTACACACGACCACAGACCATGAGACCTGGAGAAGATTTAATTGGCCTTGAAATCAGGTAAAAACCTTCTAGGAGGCAGAAAATGGTGAGCTGGTGCTTCAAGGTTAATCTCTACAGCCCTGTCAGGGGGAGCTTTATGGGGACAGGACCACTGGCTATAACTTTCCATTGGGGGGAGAAAATACACAGGGCTGTTTATGGCAAACAGATTTAGACAGACAAGGTACAAGTGTCCTTGTCTTTAAAATACATTGGTGGGACATCGGTGGTTGGTTGGGTTGGTTGGTTGGTGATGGAAGATTCGGAATGAGACCAAGCCTTGGGTGGCCTAGCGGACAAGTGGGGACTGCTTCAGGGAGATGAGGACGGAGCGCATGCGGGACACATCTTTGGCCTGCTTGCTGGACTTGGGATTGAAGTCGCAGAGCCGAGCCACCCGCTCCCACTCCGTACCGGGGTTGTTCTCATCCAGATCTGAGATCATGGCCTCTTCAGCTGCCCTACATTTACCAGGGAAAAGGAGAAGGAAAGACACAAAACAGAATAGTCAGTGGGGGGAGAGTTCAGGTAAACATTAAGAAATGTACAGCCATAAGGAAGTCTTCTGCTAATCCCCAACAACACCAAATTCTCGTAGCACCTCCTGAGAGAATTGACTTGGCTCATTTGCCCAAAAAAAAAAAAAAAAAAATCACGAAGATATGCAAATAATTCTCCACATTGCAACTCGAGACAGATACAAGCTGTGTATTATCTTTTCTTGGTGGATATTTGTTGGTTCAGCAGAGTCTACCTCAGGACAGGATAGTTCAATATTGACACAAACAGACATCCATCCATCTTTATGCTCAAAGAAACAAGCTAAACCTGACCCTAACTGTGCTTACACATTACTATACAGTCACCTGGATCCTCTCTGCAACAGGAAAGGACAGAACATACAATGGGATCCCCTAGTCTGACACCACTTTGGCAAGTGGTGTCAGATTTTTGGACCCCACTGTAAAAATCCCAAGAGGAAAAAATGTAGCTCAAAAAATAACTAAAGTCTGATAATTTCTTTTGGTTGGTTAAAAAGACAGTTCTGTAGAGAACTGACGGAGGGCAGTTTGTACAATGTAATGTTCTCTTTCCTCAACAAGACCCAAGTTTAGGGATGAAAAGCTTGTCCTTGATTTAAGAAAAGAACAAAAATGACTAGTGACATTTTTTTTTGTTATGATTGTTTTGTTTTTTCAACCAAGCCCAAAAGAACAGTAAGCACTACATGACCTTAGTCATGCATTCCGCTGCAGCTGGAAAAGCAGACTACCTGACGGTGTGCCAAAGAATGGATTTAGTTTTATTTTGTGTGTGGAACAGATTAAATATAATCCTTCAATAGTCAGGTGTGGTTTTTTTAAATTTCAAAATGAACACAGAAGCCATTTATACTACATGACTCACCACATACCTCAATCAAAACATAAAAATGAAGATAAGACAGAACTTTAAAAATAAATAAATAAAAATGCATCAGTGCAACTACCACAAGACTTTTGAAATGCAAGCTACAGATTTATGGCTGAACAAATGTTAAGACCTCATCCCACCCAGCTTGAAAAACATTGTAATAACTCCACTGCCATCAATTATTTCTACCTGAAGGTTTTCTAGTGCCCACCCCACCTGGAGGCACAAACTCAGCTGCTAACTACGACACAGTACACAAAGCAAAATGGGGGATGAGAAGCGTGTGAACATTCACTGTCACAACCAACTACAAACACACAAGGGACTAAAAAGGACCACAACATCACAGAAGACACATTCTACCAAAGCACTATCTTGGCAGTGGATTTAGGCGTTGGACTAGTAAACTGGGTGCCTTTAGTAGATAGTTAAAGCATAACTGTCTGGAACACACATACAAGTAAATATATATACACAAACACACACACACAAATAACTATCTATCGCCTGTCAAAAATAAGAGTATTTGGAGGTTCTGGTGTTTCATATTTTTACTTAACTGGTCTAGGCGGTAGCAAGGATGGTTAATGTGTGTGCTTTAAGGTGCATAGGAAAAGAAAACAGGGAGAAACAGTTTCACAAGTCAGAATTCAGAAGAGAGAGAGAGAGAGGGGAGGGGATGAAATGAAAGACAACAAAAATGGGCTAAACGCAGATGTTGAAAGCAAGCATGCAAAAGCAACATTTTCTTCACACTTTTTTTCATCACTGTTTTTACAGAAAAAAATATGTGCACTGCCTTTGGTTTGGTGAGAATGATATACACAGTCCACTGCCATATTTCTGTCAGTTCAATACAAAAGGATGTTGCAACCATGTGCATCATTTATAATACTTGAAAATTATTTTCAAATAGGTTGGGTGAAATAGAAACAGTCTAATTTCACAAATATTGTAATCAGTAAAGGGCAAAGATGCCTATCTGTATGCAGTTTTTTCACTCCTTTACCGTGTCTATTATGGTAAATATCATGTCCAGCTCCCACTCAATATAAAGAGTCAACAGTTTGTGCAGAGCTGCACTCTTTTCTGTCTCTCTCGCACTTGTTTTGTTTGTTTGTTTTTTTTTTTTAAACAACTTTTGTGTGGGAAGTGGTATTTATGCCTTTTGGGCACATTAGTTCTTAATAAATGGTTAAAACTGAGGCCAGGCAGTCTGCCATCAGAGCCTCAAAACAAACAGGATAAGTAAGTGGTAGGATTCTATGTAATTTCCATGATGGCATGACGGAGAATGAAAGGTAAATTGTTTAACTTAGGGAAATCCCCAATAGGAACGAATAAAAAGTTGCTAATGGGTTGCATTGAGGTGCATATGTTAAAAAAAGCAGATTAATGAAAGAACATAATAAAATGTCTCTTTTCCCAGACAAAAGCCTTTTACCATGGGCACCTGTGTAGTGATACAGGCACCAAACATGATACCATTTTGTACACCACAATGCAGCCTAATGCACAGACCACGTAATTTGTTAACAAAACCAAAGGCAGCACACTTCAGGTTATTGGATAAATAGCTTAAGGCAAATTAACAAGTCATCCTGTATGACAGCAGAAGCTACAGGGCAGCTAACATCCTACCAAAGCGTGAACAAAGTTCACCTTGAAGCAACTGTGTATTTATGCCATGACCAGTGGTGCGAGCAGTAAACTTTGCTGACCATGTTAATGTTATCACAAGGAGAGGACTGAGACTGTCAGGACATTAAGTGCTAAAACTTAAGACACTTGCAGCAAAATGATTTAGTACTAACTGTAAATGCACTGAATTTAAAAACCTAAATTATTATCAAAGTTTGAAAGCTATGGTTTTGAGGAGGTTAATTTAAGTTTCTGGCTTCAGTGCAGAAGTTGCACAAACTAGCTGTGACTGGGAATGTGGAAAATTATTTAGGTGAGTATTTAGGAAGCTTGACTTGTAGAGAAAAGAAACCATCAGCAAGATGACTGAGCAGGGAAATCAGACCTTAATTTGCAAGCAGCTACAAAAAAAGTTTAGGAGATGCTGATGCAAACACCACATCGGCTTATAAACACACAATTGCTTCAAATAAATTCTATAAGCATTAAAATCTCCTACTACTAATTGATAGATTAATTTTGTAAAAGTTATAAATATAAATAGCATTAAAAGGAAACAAAAACACTTTGTGAGATTTTATACAATTAATGTAAGCAAGTGATAAAAGTTGGAAACTTCTGAAATGTTCTTGCAGAATGTGTTGCTTATGAGATGAAGGGAAATGATATGCAAGTGAAAAAGTATAAGAAATCAACACAGGCACAGTGGTGAGGGAATAAACTTGACTGAAGAGCTTGGCAGTGAGTGTGTTACAGCATGCAGTCAATCTTTTTACTGAAATATTCTGATGGGGCTTCTGCTCACAACATGCAAACATCTGGGGTGAAAATGACTAACATTTGTTTTTTTTTGTTTTTTTTTTTTTTGGGGGGGGGGGGGGGGTTAATAATTAATATAAAAATTTAAACAATTACAAGATAGATGAGAAGAGAATGATTATCAACCCAAGCTGTTAAATGTGAATATTAAAGATGGGATTAAAACACAAGAGTAGGTTACTAATTCCTAACTAACTAATGGCAGGAAGATGTAATGAATGATCAGATGCTGGGGGATGATGATAATGATGATGAATAAAGGAAACTAAAATAAAAGATAAAATGGAAGAGGAGGATGTTAGTTGGAGCAACATACACATAACCAATGAGCTCAGAGAAGGGCTGCTTGTAGAAGTCTTCATCCAGCACCCTGGACAAACATCCGTCCAAACGACAGAGCAGCAAGTAGGAAGGAGAGAAAAGATACAGCAGTAAAGGGGAGAATAAGATGGAAACACAAGCATTATAGGTTACCACATAATATTCTGAGGCATTTCAGAGGTTAGGGGATGGTGCCAGTCGATTGTTAGCGCCCCTGATATTAATTACACAGTAACATGACACCATTAGTGCTTTGGATTTAAGAGAAATTATGAGTGATGAACTTAAAATGTTATCAAATTAAAACTTTCCAGCTTCCGAACTTAGTTAACCAACTGAATTGTGACTGCGCAGTATGCTGGAGCTATTGATAATTACAGTTTTATTTACCTGAGAAAACATCTGCTAATCCTTGATTCATATCAACTGAATAGTGCTGGGTATCATTTTGTTTGACTTATGGCAAGCCAATATGTTAAATATTTATAAATGCAGTTAATTTCCAGGAGATAGGAGAGAAGGGAATCTGTACTTTCCATAAGTGTGAAAGGTACAAATATTCAAGTAATCAAGTGACTGAATGATCAAAAGTAGTTTAAGAGAAAAAACATCCATATTATAAAATGAGAGAGCAGGAACAGTCTTCTTGCTAACAGACACAGAAGGTCACCAGATGAACAGACTTGTGGCTACTGTTAGTTTATTATTAATGGGGCAGCAGGGCTATATTACAGCGCAGGTGAAAAAGAGCATGAGCTTTTCTAATTCAACTACTTGGGGCCATGATATTGGTGGCTGCTGGAGGATAAACAGGTACCAACCATCTGGTTGTTAGTACATGTTAACTACCATGAGAGAAAACAATACATAACTATACTGGGGTGCTGTTATTTTAAACTTGTTAAGACTAATGTGCTGCATTTACACTTCAGCAAAGTAACAAACCACACTTATTTAAGGACTAATGGCATTTTAACCATGAGAGTTGTGCAAAATAGTTTTAAAAACTGAAATTATACTTTATTTAGTCCAATTTTTAACAAAATAACATTTCCCAAGCCAGCATGGAACAACAAAATTAACCCACAGCCTACCGAAAAAGCCTGTTGATTGTCTGCAACAATATGAATATATGATGAAGGAATTTCCCGTGTAAGGATTGAGGGTGGCTCAAACAGCACAATATGAGGTATGTGCATTCTTTTTTCTTTCCAAAATGACTTGTTACTTCCCAATTTTAATTCTATACACATTAGCATCACTTTTAGGCTATTATTAGATATATTGTTTCTTTTCACATGACAAAGATGACAACAGATCTCTCCCACCATATTTGTAAATTAACTAGCTGCCATTTTTTGACCTACATTGGCTTTTTAAAAAAAGTTCATTGACATGGTTGGGATTGGTGGAGAGTCAGTATAGCTTCAATCAATTCCATTCCAACAGGTTAGAAGATGTTTATGTTTTATTGGAAACAAAAATAACTGAGGACACATCAAGCAAATGTAACAATTTAATTCCTCTTTCTGAAACTATCTGGATTTTTAGGATGGATTATGAAGTCAGTCAGAAGTCAGTGCTTCGATGAATAAATTACAGAGAGATTAATCTCAAGTAATTGGATAAGGGCTTTTCCAATCCTAAGAGGTGACAAAAGGCATTTTCAAACTGGCAGATGTTTTTCATTGTGACTAATGGAATGTTTTTAATGAACTTGTAAGATATTGTTTTCTACTATTTTGCCTCTACTTTGCCTTTTTAAGGAGATACATTAAAGCAACCACCATGTTTGTTGGCAAAACTTTTGACTCCAGCCTGCTTCCTTGTCGAAAGCATGTGTTGCGTAACATTAATGAGGATGTAATTGACAGAAGTATGTGCGCAGGGACAAGAACATCCTTTCAATTTTACAATTTTTTTTTTTTTTTTTTTACACAGAAAAGGATCATCATGAACTATAAGATGACTGTACCTGTTATTGGTTTTGGTTTTCTCCAGCTGCTCATTCTGCCTGGCATGCCACTCCTCCAGCTCGACTTTGGCCTTCTCCTTCCACTCTGACTCCTGCTGGCGAGAGTTGGCGTCTGGAGAAGGATATGAACAAGGAGAGGAATGATGGGAAAGCAAGGGGGCAGGTGTGTGAGTTATGGGAGGAAAAATTTGCCATTTATTGTTTGGCTTGGCAGCATGTCTGTTTGCTGATTGTGTTTTATATGGACACAATGCTAGATTTGAATCTCCAACACATGGCACAATATAACCTTTACTTCTTCAGATTTTCAGTGAGAAGAGTTCATCTTGTCCTCTATAATAATCCACTTACCTAGCAACTCCAGCCTCTCTCTTTGCTCCTCCCTCCACTTACGCAGGCTTTCAGGTTCGGCTTGCAGTCGGTCTGCATTAGAAATTGCTGCATAAGCATCTGATGGACCGTTGCTCTCCTGAGAAACAAGGACAATGATGATAATCAGATGGAGGAAACCAATTTCTCAATGACATTTACAATTGTGGTGTAGAGAGAGTCCCTAATCCTAAATTGTACAATAATTCATCTTTCCAACTACTGCAAGGGCATTAGGAATGCGCTATTTTAGTCAGCCTCATGCACATGCAGTATATGCCCATAAAGTTTAGCTATGATGTTTGAGTGGCTTTTTGAAAACCAAATCTAGTACACTAAGTTATATCATCTTAGTTTCTCTCACAGCTACAAAAGGATTCCTGACAGTGCAAAAGGCAACAATTTTGCAATGACAGCACAGGAAAAGGAAGTTGGTGCAAGTTAGCAGCCAGATATTCAAACATCTGAGGTTAGCACAAATATCAAAATGCTTGGGTTCAAGAACTTTTGTTTAAATACTACACACAATTTTCATAAATTTGTTCAATGAGAAATCTTAAGGATTGACCCACAAAGTGTGTGGAAAATACTGGAGCACATGTCAAGATCCCATTGGCAAGTCTACTGTACACTGAACTTGTCAAGTCACTTACAGGAAAGTTCTAGTTTATTATAACTTTACTCTCATGTAGGTTATTGTCAAAGTAATTCAAATGTATAAAATGTCACATGAGGAGGAGACAGAGGTGCGGTGAAGGTTTGCCAATGTATGAATAAAACGTATAGTAAAAAAACTAATGTAAAACATTACCCCATGAAAGTCTCCATTGACAGCTCCATCTAAAGGGAGAGAGACAAGGAATATAACTGTTAGAAATTAAGCAGACAAGTAAAACCACAAAGTAAATAATTAAATGCATTTAGGAAAAAAAAAAAAAAAGCACAACATCATTGCATAGACTAGGCTTTGACTGAATGGGGGTGCCTTACTCTTACTAAGTCATCAAGATCTCCAGACACACAAACCTCGTAATGTCATATGTCAGCATTTCGGGCCAGCTACAATTGCTAAATCATAGCTCGGCTACAGCTTCAAGGAAACGAGTAGTGGACAAAGGTCATAAAGCTCCGTCAGCTTCCTCCGCAGGCCTTAAGGTTTGCTGGCAAACACAACTGGAGCTAAACGTCGCTGTCAGCAATGAATGGCACGGCCGAGCACCGAAGTTATCACACGTCTTCATTCATTAAAAACACGCGAGCGGAAGCTCTATAGCCGAAAGAAGATTAGTTTCGGTGTTGGTGGCTATTTGTCTTTATTAATTCATTAATTAATTTATTTATTTAGGATAACGTTGGATTGCGTCAACGGTAGCTATGTCCACTTTGCTAATCCGTTAGCGAGCTAACAGAAAGACCGTAAAACCTCAAAGACCACTCGCGACCAAATCACCTACTACCGAAAGCTTCAGCCTGAAGTAACAGCTAGCCATTTCGGGGTAATGCAGTTTAGCTGGACATATACTGAAGCAGACACCCACCGTTAGACTCTCCCAGAGACGAGGGGACCTCTCCGCTGTCCAAGATGCTGAAGCCCTCGTCGTTTTCAATCCCGGCGATTTCGCTCTCCTGCTGGGCCAAGAAGGCGGCCGCCGGGTCCTCCTCCGAGCCCACACCGTTCCCAGCGGCCGGAGCGTTCAGCATGTCAAAATCATCCATGTTGAGCGAGTTTGAAGGAGGATAAATATGAAAGAGGGAGCAGGTGTAGCGGCTGGCCGAAACCGATTAGCTCGACTGGAAGAAGGACAACGAGGAAAAAAAATGCAGACGTTGGTGAAGCGGAAGCAGACGAAGAGCCAATCACAAGCCAGAATGGGTGACTGATAGCAAAGAAGGCCAATCACAAAGCGGCTGCTTCAAAAGTGGACCAATCAAGTGCTTGACTCCGCCTGCATACGGGTCCCATGACCCGCTACGTGCTGTCACAATTGGAGGAAAAGTCCGCAGTGAGCGACGAGGCGAGATTCAGCTGCTGCACTTTCAACGACATAATCATCACATCCTTGTTCTAGTTCCATATTAATATATATCTGACTAAGTC
This sequence comes from Echeneis naucrates, assembly GCF_900963305.1. NCBI lineage: Eukaryota > Metazoa > Chordata > Actinopteri > Carangiformes > Echeneidae > Echeneis > Echeneis naucrates. The sequence goes on from NC_042511.1 coordinate 12,738,469, forward strand.
ATCATATACTTAATTAAGTTAAGAGCATAAGGTATCCTCCCAACTGTTTTAGTGTAGGCTGTGGCACAGCTCCCCACGCTTCCATGCTGTCATAATAGGAGTAGTGTTTCGTGCCAATGTCCACGATTAAGTTGACATAAAATGGTTTTAGTGCGAAAACTAAAAAATTTAATTTTGACATGTGACTTCTGATGAGCACTAGCCAAGTCTCCTGTTTTCTCTCTGCAAACTTGAACACTAGAGCTCAGCCTTCACTATATAGACATGGTGTTTAATTATTAACTAGAATTGTCTCAAAGAGCTCAAGTGACAAGAGGCAAGCACCTCAACTGTCAACTGTCTCAGTAGTACAATAGCATTTTAAACTACAACTACCACAATCACAAAATTTGAAAGTCAACTTACTCTGAGGCAAAAACCAGTGCAGCTAACTCTGAGAACCACAGGAGCAATAATATGCATCTAAGTGCAATTCACACATTATTTCACTTAGAGTTGATTGGTCTTCTGAATGTATTGTATATGTCGGTTAAATGATTTCGCTGCATTGTAATCGATGCCGAGCAGCACAGCAAGCGGTTAAAGATACATTAATAACTGACGGGGATTGCTGATTAAAAAGGCAAACAATAAAACAACCGATTGACACTCGTGTCATCTTTTGCTACATCACGTTTTTATGGTAGTTGTATTTCAGGGGTAGACATTCACGTCATTAAAATAACTGATCACCAAATAAAAAGAAAATTTTGTATCCACCAATTACAATCTTCAAGATGTTTATGGGGTGCAATACAAAGTTTTGAATGAACTCAACTAGTAATAGACCGATTAAAAAAAGAAAACAGTAGCAGGGAACACAAGTAGACGATTCAGATATTACAACGTTAGTGTAGTGCTGGCGCTGGATCCAATGCAATTTCATCCCTGCTGACCGCCAGAGGCGGTGTACCACTGTACATTCCCCTTCGCGCATGCGCAGTTCGATTATGAACACCGACCTGTGACCTCTGGGTGACCCGGAGGAGATCATATCTTCCGGTGTCACCTGAGGCTCGTTTCCTTTCTTTCCTCTCGCGCGCAGGTTGCTTTTGGAAGCACTGAGCCGCATTCGGCCCGCCTCACTACAGCTACCTTATTCCGTCGCTAGTAGTTCCGCGATCGTTGTCGGTCGGAGCTGCGACGGCGGTATCTTTGTTCAATTAGTTGTGTTGGGCTCGTGTGGACACCCTGACGCTCTCTCGTATACTCTTAGTTCTTTGCAGTTTACTCTGTTCTGCTTATTAACTTCCTGTCAGTGACGATGGCGTTCGCGCATCCTTCTCACGGCATATAATTTAGTTGCTGGAGCAGACGTTCTCTGCTCGCTTACCGAGGTGCCCAACATGGATTCTGTTAGCGGTAGCTTATAGCTTCATCCGCGGATGAGTGTGGTTTGTCAACCTCTGTTGGAACAGTCTGCGTGCGCCCTGCCTGTCCCCAGCATACGGTTGCTTTTTGTTAATTGTAGCATCAGCACGCCAATTAAGTTAATCTGTTAATTAAACTTGAGAACCCTGATTGGGTTAGGGCCACAGTCCAATGGCTTCTTTTTGTATCAGCTTGTGCTGCTAATTAATTAGTTTGGGCTTCTGCTAGTATAGGAAGTGCATGCACTCCCTGCCTTCAGCATGTGGTTCCCACACTTGAACTGTCCATCGCGTTTGCGCTCAGGTTGTCCAAGGAGTGACTGCTGATCTTGATTGGGTCCATTGTCTGGTACAGGTGGCGTACGCGCCCCCTTCCCCCCCGGGTCCTGGCTCGGAACATCTTGGACCCTTCCCTCATCAGGGATTTGCACTGGGACGATCCTGATCAACCGGGAGGGACATCAGTGATGTCTTTTTGATCTCTCTCTCTCTCTTTCTCGCCTGTCTTTGCAGTTCCTGACACACCCACCGACAATCACCTTCATTCGCTGCACCTGATTTGCTCCACCCATCTTCCCACCTAAGGCCCATTCCCCTATCATATAAATTCCAACTGGCGGGGTGAATCTGGCACCCCGATCCACGACATCTCCAACTGTGTGTCTGGTGGCTGGAGGACCCAAGCCACCGCTGCTGAGCTTCTGTGCAGACCCTGTCAGATGCACCATAATGAACGCAAGAGTGCCGTAGACTCGTCTCCATTATGAGAATAGATGGACTGGTGTACAAGTCGTGATGAGAACTCCGTGTGCTGCTCTGTGCCAACTGTCCTTGACTTCATCCAGTTCCTCCTGGATGAGGGTCGTTCTCCTTCAATGCTAAAAGTGTACGTGGCAGCGATATCATGTTGACATGTAAGGGTTGACAATAGCACAGTAGGGACCCGCATTCTTGTGTCCCGCTTTTTGAAGGGGGCTCAGAGATTGCATCCTCCGAGGGTCACGAGAACTCCACCATGGGATCTTCCACTAGTGCTGGCTGCACTACGCCAGCCACCAATTGAGCTCTTGGCACGAGCGGAGCTGAAGTTGATAACCTGTAAGACTGCATTCCTCCTGGCCATTTCTTCTGCAAAGCGTGTCCGTAAGCTGCACACCCTGTCTCAGTGACTCATGCTGAAGGTGGAAATCAGATGGCTCATGGGTCACTCTATGGCTGAACACAGCGTTCCTTCCTAAGGTTCTGTCCCGCGCTCACCTCAACCAGCCTATTCGGCTTGCGCAGGAGATGGAAGGGACAAACCTCAACTATTGTACCCACCCCACTTTGGGTTTATCAATAAACATACATTTTACGTATAGTCTGAGGCTGTTAATAACAGATGTTACTTTGAGATGCAATGCATTCAGCTACATGTTTTCAGTGTAAAATAAAAAATAAGCAGAAATTAAATATCCAACATTGTATGTCACAGTCTGTAGAAACAATAGAGATTAAGTATATCTCTGAAAAGGCATAGGCTAAATATGTTCCATTGGAGATCTCCATAAACTCTGATACTGAAAAAGTAAAAGCTTTTGTCCCAATATTCACAAGCAGGCACCCATCATAGTCAGCCTGTATATATTTTATACAGATTTTATCATGTATTTCAAAAATCTCCCAGAGCATCAACTTCCCTAGCTGGTTCATGCACAATTTCCTTTACCAACACTTTAAATAATGAAAACAGAAACATGTAAATGTAACAGTCATCAGCAATAAAAAATAGAAATAAAAGTGAGAAAGCAAGCATTTGTGGAGAACAGAGAGGAACAGGAGCTTGTCTCAGCAATATATTTGGTCACATCTGAAACAAGCTTTAATTTTTCCCAACAGACTTTCCCGTTAATCCCACATAAATAATGTGGTTGAATCCTGTCCTGTGCAGGTTTGCTTTGTAGTTTACTGTAAAGCATACAGTATGTTTCATCTAAAATGGTCTGGGGCTTCATTAAAATCTGCCAATGATGGTTTCAGAAAGTAGCGGAGTTTCTGTTCATTCAATGGACACAATTTCATACGTGAAGTTATTGCAGTTTGGCTATAATCGGCTCAACATCTGACCAAGAGAAGATATGATTCTCACAAGCGTGACATTTTCTGGCCATTATTAAAACTGCACTAATTTAGGTTGTAATCTATCCGGAAAAATACTTGAAAAATATTCATCTTGATATCCTTAGGCATCTATCCGAGCAGCACAGGTATAACGTTCAGTTCAGATTTGCAGTCAATATTGCCTCCTGGTTGTATAGTCTAAGACCATGCTAGCAGCCCCAAGTAACGCTGGTTCTTCCAAATCTGACGTGACAACTTTGATACTTTGGGCAGAGAAGAGGGCTCTCTCATTGATGATCTTTTGCACTGGGTCCTGATAGTAAGAGGCCAGGACTCCAGACAGAATAACCAGCGAGGGGTTCATTGTGTGCAGGATATTGACGACACCCACGCCCAAAGCTGTGTAAGCTGCAGTGGGAGAGATGAACACATAAACATTTATTTTGTCCTGATGTCTTCATAGCAGATTTCATGACCCTGCCACTACAAACAAATTGTAAGCATAGATACAATAGTAAGTATGTTTGCAAAACTTTTGCCCAGAATGAGTAAGATCTGTGTGAAGCCAAAACTATTAGATTACAATGAAATAAAACACACTCAGTTGCCTGAATTCTAAACAGAAGTGTCTGTGTCTGGTGTGTGCTCTGACCCCTGTTCAGAATGGCATCAGCTTTGGAGTTCCCCAGTCTAGCTGCGTTGATGAGGTGAGCAGCAGTGATTGGCTCTGAAAGCTTCATATCCATCCCTTCTACCTTGAGCAGGTCCTCTGAGAGAAACATCAACACACAAGTCACATTAAACAGCTTCAAATATGTGAATGAAAATGTATTAGAAAACATATGAGAAATCCACTTTAAAAACTATTCTTCATGCTTATGTAATATAATTTAAGACCAGTTCAACACCAACATGTTCATAACAACAACAACAAGAACAACACTGCCACAACCTGCTGCTACTTGATATCTAATTTAAGGGCTTTTGAGTTTTAATCCCACTCACATGCCTCTTTACTTTGGAGATGCCTGCACTACTTGTGTCTATAATATAGATGGGGTTGACAAACACGTTTACATGCATAGTTAAACTGAGCTATGGTTATAGCTCGATAAAGCCATGTCATCGCACATGTGTCCTTGTCCTAGTATACAGGCACGGGAGTGAAATCGATTCATTTGTTGAAATCATGTCGCCTCCTGCTATGATAGGTGGCGGTATGCACTCTTTCGACTTGTGCGTAATGGGTCACTTCCGATTGACCTATGACATCACAGACCATAACAGAGGTGGAAAGAAACAAAGACCGATGAGCTAGCAAGTTAGCAATTCAAAGGTAAACTGGCACAATGATGGACAGCCACCTTGTAAATTTGTACATAACTTCACCATGTTAGCCGGCTGCTTTTGTGTGACCTTGTCCGTTTGTGTTTATATTTTAAATGCCGTCCAACTTCTAGGTCATAGGTTCCAGTCTGATTGTTCGTATACATGCAGCAGTAGATCAACCTTCAATCGTGTTATCTGGGTGTGTCAGTCCCATAATTTTCACTTCAATTTCAGCCGAGCTGACATGTTTACATGTACTTTAAAAGGGTTAGGGTAAGCTATCATTCTTTTTTTAGGTGTCACATAAACGTGCTTAATGTGTAGACGGCAAACTTTTCTCATCTTTGACTGCTGTAGGTTTAATTGAATCTCAACACTTTCAATGCTGATTCATCCACACTTAAACCGACACTTACCGTCGTGCAGTCGTTTGGCCTCTCTTTGCAGGGCCATGCCAGATGCGTACGCCTCTAAACATCCACGACTACCACACGAACATTCTGGGCCATCTAATGAAACCATGATGTGACCCAGCTCTGCAGCGCAGAAGGTACTGCCATGGATCAGCTCACTGTTATGGATAATCCCCCCTCCAATACCTGCAGTCAGAGTCACAATATTTACTGCCTTACACTGTCAGACGATAGACGATAATTTGTCAATTGAAGCAGAAACAGCACAGCAAATTCAACAGGAGTAACAGATTGATGTTTTCTAGGCAATTTTTTTGTTTCAGAAGTTTGATCTGCCAATTCCAATAGACATTGCAATCTTCATGCTACAATATTAAGTTTGTTGTTCTGATTGCTTTTGTCAGTGTTCTTCCATGGATAATTTTGGCCCTGCAGGTACAGAAAATAGTTTGCTTTGTTTCCTCTTGCCATGTCTGTATTATGCACATGGTCTGTACTATTATCAGACGGATGATAGCCAATCACAACAAAAACATGCCTTTTGCCAATCAGTGGATCAATTAAAAAATGTTCTAAAAGCACAATCTTAAAAAAAAAAAAAAATAATAAATCTAAACACTTCTGAAATCCTGCCCCATCACCTGTTCCTGTGATGATCGTCACAAAGTTCTCCACTCCTTTGCCATGACCAAACTTCCTCTCAGCTAATGCAGCACAGTTTCCATCGTTGTCAACCCACACAGGTAAGTGCAGGGCACCTGAAATTGGTGTCCTCAAGTCTATGGAGGACCATTCCTGGATCAGCTTTGTTGAATGCAGGACCACACCTTCTTGTGGGTTTACACGCCCGCCAGTGGAGACTCCTGAGTGACACATTGTGACAGAGCTATGAAACACTGCTATTATGACTGAAGACCTTATATTAGAAGTGTGTGTATGTTTGTCTTTACGTACCAACACCGAGTATTCTACAATTGAAGGTAATGGCATCTCGCATAGCATCCAAACACATCTTTACTATGAGCTGCATTCTGGCCTCAAATGTCTTTGGATTGGGCTGAGTATACTTCTCTACTATCTTACCCTGTACAGAGACAGAAGAGGGGATTGACAAATACAATAATAAAATACTGCATGATTACCCAAAGGGCTGGTAAGGATGGGTAATTGAAGATTAAAAATATATTTAAAGACAATTCGGATCAAAATCAATAACATCTGCACACTGATCAAATGAAACAGACTGATGAATCACAAAGTGAAAAAATATCTTCATGAGTAGATCCACCTATCATCCTAACAAATACACATCCTACCTTCATGGAGATGATAGCCACTCTGAGGTTGGTCCCTCCAAGGTCGACAGAGAGGGCAGACTGCGTTTCTAGTATGTGGTCAATGTCCTGAGAGATGGAATCTCTCACCGTGGGGAAACAGAATGTTTTCTGAAGGGGGTCGTCCAGGTCAATGGCACGCAGAAACTTGAGAATACGAGGCACAGCGTTCCCATCACCATAAATGTTAGAGCTGAATGGAAACAGAAACAAACACTATTATTCATCATGAACAAAAAAGGCAATTAGATCATTTGTCATTAAATTATGTATCAAGCTCTTTAAGATGTAAAAAAAATAGATTGCTTCAGAGTAGAAAAGGTTTATACAAACTAAACCAAAGTTTCTTTAGACAAGGCTGTGAAGACCCAAAAAGAAATCAAACTAAACCGGCAATAACAACAACTCAAAGAAGTAGAGGTGTGCTTCCTCACCTTCTCTTTTTAGTGTGAAATCATGATAGACACATGACCACCTAATTATCACCGGGGGTCATTAACAATAATAAGCAGAGCAAAAACAATGCAGAAAAAAATAGACAAAAAACAAACAAACAAAAAAAAAAGTAAAAGAGAAACACTCCAGGACAAATGGCCAAGACCAGAATCCTGTTGAGACAAAGAAGCCCATGTACCAGGGGTATCTCTTTCCAAACTGCAGCTCCAGAGCATGGTAGATCTTATTGTGAGTATCGGCATCTCTGACATGAAGAACATTTTCACCTGGCAGAGAATGAATTACGTTATAACAAATACAGTTATTAAAACAATCAACCTGAGACAGATTTAATTTAACAGAAATGTATTTGCTTTCTATTGCAGAAATTTATCTTGACACCTTAGAAGCACTGATGTCTCCACAGTGATTTTTGAACAATAAGCTGTGTCTTGTGATGAAACCCAACCTATTATCATGGTGAAGGCAGGTTAACAGTTACATATTCATTTGCCTTACCTGTCTCTCTCCCAGTTTGCCTTGTTCCCAGGTTAATGACGGGTGTGCCGAAGGCCCCGGCCTCTCGCACACCACAACTGCTGTTTCCAATCATGCAGCCCGCGTGGCAGACCAGCTGGATGAACTGTTCGAAGGGAATGTGCTTCACAGCTCGGAAATTCGGATGCTGCTCAATGCCCTTTTTCCGCATTACGCGCACCATCTCCTTACTACCTGTTTACACAAGAACTGCTCAGTGATCCACTCTAGTGTTTAATCAGATCTGACCTTTAAAGAACGTCATCCTAATGATATTACTACAGACAAAACACTTATGTATGAGAAAACAAAACCTTAAAAACACAAGTGGGAAGAGTCCCTAAATGGACTAACCGGCATCAATGTTAGGAAAGAGGATGAGGGTCTTCTTGTTAAAGGAGAGTAGGGCATCCAGCATTAGTCCATAGATCTTAATGGAGTGCTGGATGTCTGTGGTGACAGGGTGCTGTAAAGCCACAATATAATCTTGCGCCTGCACCGAGTCACCTGCAACCCAAACAAACACACTAAACATCACATACACGAATACACTAATTTCTCACATTATATTTCTGTCCAGTGAGTGCATCCCTGAACACCTACCAATCCAGGCCTTGATAATATCCTTATAGTCCTCCTTGTGGTGAGTTGACAGCAGCTTATCATATGAGGGGCAGCCAGTCAGCAAAATGCGAGAGTGGTCCTCGCACATGGCAATTAGGTACTGCTCTGCCCTGCGTGTGCAGCAGGCATGGTAATGGGCCAGTTTACTTATGGCATGGCGGATTGAGTCATCGATTGTTCCACTCATCTGGGAAAAGAGGCACGGGTGAAGAGATATGTTGTGAATTTTTTTGTCTTGTGGTAAAAATTATGACAAAATTATATTGATGATAAAATTATCACTGTGTGAGAGCAAATAAAAAAATAACAGAACTTGTCTGTCATGAGGCAGACATTACCAAATGAACAAGCCTCCTTACCTCTCCCCCTTCCAAGTGTAGTATTCTTATGTTCATGAGCGCTGCAGCCGTAGCCAGAGCAAGTGCATCAAAACGATCACCATGGACAATCAGGATGTCAGGGCGCAGCCTTTGTAGGACATCAGGGAGCTTAACCAACGCTAGCCCAACACTCTCCACCATGGCTGCCTCGTCCTCTCCTCTCACAATGGTGTGCAGTTTTGAGCCAATGTCAAAGTCATCCTGCTCAATCATTCGAAAAGTATTTCTGCAGCACGACAAAGTAAGACAAAACCCTGAATAAATCATTAATCCAGATAACATCACTGTTTTAGGACGTCTGCAACAAACTTTTTTTCCCCTGTGGAAAAATGCTAGTGAACCAGGTACTCTTACCCATAGTCATCGATGAGATGTGACCCAAGCACTACAACTTCAAGTTCAAACTCCTCAGGGTGGGATTTGAGCCCAAACATGATGGGGGCGAGCTTGGAGTAGTCTGCTCTGTTGCATGTTGCCACAGCCACTCTCAGCCTTCTCTTACACTGCAAACACAGAAGCCATTTCTTGAATTGATTGTTGTCATACTCAACAAAAAAATGTGCCCCACTCTCCACTTGATGGCTGATAAAAATGACTCACAACAAACATCATTTTATATAAGAAGGTGTTCTATATGTATTTCTGTAACTTAACTAGTTAACTAGTTAACCTAACCTAACCCTAACCCTTATCACATAATCCTATAAAGTACAGGAAGAAAAACAAAAACCAGACAAACCTGATTTAGCGCCAACACCTTTTCTCGAACCGTCCCTTCTCTGCCCCTTTGCATTTTCAGATAGTAAAGTTCCTAGAACACAAGGAGGAGGCAGTAAGACACAGAGAAGAGACTGTAAAACATAATATTATTCATTACCATTCCAATCAAAACCGAACCACATCTCATACTCACTTGGGTCTTCCAAATATTCAGAGGCTGAAGCATGAAAACACAACAGAACTATGCTAAAAATGTTTTGTATTTCACATATAGATCACATGCCGTCTGAGAGTTTAGGAACATGCTGCAGGACACTGCTTTGCATGGCAAGGCAAGGTTACACGTTTACATTCTGGTAACATGACAACAGAAATATTTGTTGGAAAGGAACATTTTTCACTATAACTTTTTACTATTAAAATTATTTTATTTAGTTTTACCAATTGTTGCAAATGAATGAATATTGCTGAAAATATACCAGAGCCAGCCAAAAGGCTGCATTTCATTTGTAGATCAAATGCTACAAAATCAGCCCCAAAAATTGATGTAAAAGATTTGGCGGTGGAGAAAAAGGCAGTGGTAAGCATGTCACTATCAGCTCTGACCATCTTTCCAGCTACCGGGGTAAAAAACTGTCTCAGTGGTGGTCTTTTGTATGTCTTGTATGATATCCACTTCAACAGAGTGCTTCAGGCAAAGGTGGCGCAAAGCACAGGTGCTATTACTAACTTTGTTACTAACTGTCTAAACAGCAGTTCCAGCAATTATTGATTTAGCCCCTGATAGGTGAATGCCCGATGTCACAATATGTCCCTTACATACATTGGTAACTAAGGTCTCAGTGATGATTTAAAAGAGTCCTCTACATTTTGTCTTGTTGAGATCTACTGCTGTAAACGCTTCATCAAAACTCCACGCCCATTTGAGCACTTAAAGTCCACTTATAAATACTGTAAATTTGCCCAATGTCAAAGCTAGAAAAACTGAACTATTGTATGTATTATGTACATATTCAAGCCAGTGTGGTAAACTATGATGACTTCAAATTTCTGAGTGGATAGAAAGCTTGGGGGAAAAAAAAGGAAAAAAGAAAAAGATATTGCTCAAGTGAGCTGTGTTTCAGCTCTGGGAATAGGAACCAAGAGGTCATAGACATCGGAATGAACAAATAGGGTTAAAAAAAAAAACAAACAAAAAAAAAAAAACAGGGTGCCTGCTGTGGCACAAATTCCATCATGTTCTTCATGACAGGATCTATTGTTAACTACAATCCATGCTGCTCGCAATACTGTCACAAGATCATATGAGGAGTAAAAGAGCAAAGGCACAGCTTGCTAATGTATGCTTCCCTTATCTGAAAATTCAAATGAGTTCAGCTGCAAAAAAGATTCTGCGGCAGGGTACCAAATACAATGTAGCAATGTAATTTCAGCATTGACACTTTATAAAGCACATCACGTAAATTTCCAAGCTACCCAAAACATTCCAATGCTGAGGGCCAAAATGCTGTGATGATTGGTAAACACAGGCAACAACCCTTGTTGAAATTAAATGGTATCACCCAATAATCCGAAATGCTCATGCTTCACAGTGAGCTGTGGGCAGAATTTCAGTCATTTCATTTCATTGTTTTCTCAATTAATTTTTTTAAGTATCTTGTGCTATTGAGTTAATTAATAACCCAGAGAAAGTGCTGCTATTTAGTCCTGTTGAATCATTTCATTTCTTAGTTGTCTCTGATGTTAATGCTGCTAATCAGCTTCCTCATCATTACTTTAGTTCCTGTAATCATCCCACTTATAATTATACACCTAAAACTGCAAATGAGTTACAGAAAGGCTAGGACGGCATTAAACAGAATGAAAAATAGCTATTGCTTTGCACTATGACGACAGCAGACCTGTAAAGACATAGCATCACCACGTGAATGCTAACTCATCTGAGTCTATCGTATCTGTGCCATATACAAAAAAAAACAAACTCTTGATGTCTATCCTGTGTTTCACACCTAATCTCATTGGGCAAACTGTGACATCTACTCAAGCATGATAACTTAGCATCAGCAGCCAGCGTAATGGTATGGGGGGTGGGTACGCATGCAGAAAGCAAAGATAAGGATGACATCGCAATGGAGGCAGGGATACTGAACACACAGAATAAAGAGAGGAAAGATGGACAGGGGTGAGAAAGAAAGGATAGGAAAACAAAGGCAAAAAAATATGAGAGAGGGGGAAAAAAAGGCTGACTCACATGAGGGTTTGTACACAAGAAACCCGTATACTTTTCCATCCCACGTCTCTGTGGATTGCCCCTTTTCCAATCGTTCTCTCTCTCTCTCTATTTTTTTTTCTTTCTTTAGCCCAGCCGCAACAAAGGGAGGGCATTCATGAGCAGCAAGCAGCAGCGGAAGGAAGAAAGGAAGAGAGAGCGGTAGACTGACAGAGACTATAGCTGGGGGAGGAGCTGCATGAGATCGAGGTGGGCTGGTTAGGATTAAAGCCTGTTGGCTGTATACAAAAGAAAGAATGTGTGGCATCATGCCAACAGTAGCTGAAGGAGTTTCACAGTAGTCACACTATCATATACAACCTCCATGTATCTCTGACTACATCTTCTTCTGAAATGACAGATTGGACACAATACGCTTGAGAACATAGAAAATATTTGACAAATTCAATTGACTTAGTATATGCTAAACTTGGTGCTGTGGTGGTGCATCTATCTCTACTGCACCTTAATTTAGTTTCAGAAGCAGTGAGAACAGGAAACAGTCTTGTGTGACAACTATGAGAAATAAACGCAATGCAAAGCATTATGGAGTTAGAGAAGCATAAAATTCATAAAAATCATAAAAACAATATGTACTAATCTATTTTATTTTCCACTTAAACATCTAGACGTCAGGAAGGTGATGAAGATTAAAATTAGATGTAAATAAAATCAGGAAGACTGGAAGATGTAACAATGCTACTAATGCTAGGTCGCTATGGCTACATGAGAACAGCATGGCTTATATTGTGAAAGTAAAGGTGTCCAGTGTATTTGCATCCAGCCCTCTTTTCTTTGCACAAATCTAGCCTTTATGGAAGAGTGGATGAAAGCCAATGTTAAAAGAAAACCAAAGTCCCATTTGAAGTTTGCCAGAGGACATGTGGAAGAAGGTGCTCTGGTCAGATGAGACCAAAATTGAACTTTTTGGCCTAAATGCAAAAAGCTATGTGTGGTGGAAAACTAACACTGCACATCACTCTGAACACACCATCCCCACTGTCAAACATGGTGGTGGCAACATCATGCTCTGGCGGTGCATCTCTTCAGCAGGGACAGGGAAGATGGTCAGAGTTAATGGGAAGATGGATGGAGAAATCTTGGAAGAAAACATGCTTGAGTATGCAAAAGACTTGAGACTGGGGCGGAGGTTCATCTTCCAGCAGGACAAACATAAAGCCAGGGTTACAATGGAATGGTTTAAAACAAAATATATACATGTGTTAGAAAGGCCCAGGCAAAGTCCAGAACTAAATCCAATTGAGAATCTGTGGCAAGATCTGAAAATTGCCATTCACAAACGCTCTCTATCTGATCTGACTGAGCTTGAGCTGTTTTGAAGAAGAAAGCAAAAATTCCTGTCTCTGGATGTGCAAAGCTGGTAGAGACATTCCCTAAAGGCGGTTCCACAAACTATTGACCTAGGGAAGCTGAATACTGCACACTGCACTTAAAAAAACTTAAAAAAATAAAATAAATAAACGTTAAAAAAAAAAAAAAATTGAAATTCATGTATAATTTTCTTTGTACTTCACAATTGTGTGCCACTTTGTCTTGCCACTTTTGCAGGCCACTGTATCATTTCAAAGTTTCAGAAGTCCAAATGGGACTTTGGTTTTCTCTAAATAAACTGTTATCAAGGCTCTATGTTTACTTAAGAAGTTCAGGGACCTGCAGGCCCCTGCCTGTCTAAGGTGAAATTTCTATATTCTTTTCTCAAATTAATTCATTTCAGAGAAGCAAAATCAGCAAGAAAAGCCCAAAACAATAAAAAGAAGCCATGAAAGCCTTAAAACATGATGACTGTTTCCATGTCTGAGGGGGAAATTCTTGTGAAGTGGTTGTGTTAGGCCATCAGTGTTGCCCAGAGGGCATGGAGTTTATGATCACTTTTCAAAGGTGCCAATATCTGTCTCTCAGAGAACAGTACTTTAGTTTCTTCCTTGGTCCACTTGTTTAATTCGTGAATGATTCGTTAATTTTACTCTGGAGTAACAAATCATTTCTGTGGGTGATTTGTTCTTTTTTTCATGGTCCACGCATGCGCACCACAGGCTCAGATTCATTCGCGAACAGGTCTTTCTGCCACATAGTCTCAGTGTAGGAATGCCTGATTCGTTCATAACTCAGAAGTAAGGGTCTTCAGGTCTGAGTTTGTCATTGACTTGTCCCATGGCTGCAGTGTTACCAGCCTGAGCATTCCCCTTTAAGGAGGTAGCCTTGTGGGTAGTGCGTGTGTATGCTTGTGGAGAAGTGTGTTGGTCCCTCTCTCCGGTGAATGGTGTGAGTAACACCAGCTGTAGCCACTGAAAGCTTTATAGTCAGTGTGATCAAACTCATAAAAGTACTGTGTTGTGATATTCGAAGGAAGAAAATAGCTGAATAAAGCTGGTCCATGTGTTCAACTACTTCGCCTCTCCTCTTCCGTGTGTGCGAAATTAGCCTGGTTAGCCTGCTAGTTACGATGGTTACCAGCGTCAACAAGCCAAGCCAAGCCAATGCTTATTACTGGTTAGGAGAGCTATCCGACATTACCACGAAAGTTAAAGTTAGCTATGTAGCTATGGGATGGATGTTTAATTTGCCTCTCCGTTGGAACAAATTCAAAAACTACGGGTCTTCAGTGACCAGGTAGGCTAAAGTGAATAGCTATTATAGAATGAGAATTTTTCAATGATAGCAGAGCGCTCTGCTACCGGCAAATGAAGAAATCAGTAATTTCAACTTCAGTATGCTGTGGCCCAAAAGGGTGCTCAATAGTTTAATAAAAGCAAACTTGTGTACTTTATGCCAAGTGAAGCAAACCATGTTGCTCTTTAGTGTTTGAAAGCTGTGCTTTTTCAGACATTATTTAAATGTCAGCTACAGCACCAAACTGGTTCCTATGATTGAAATGAAAAAATTACTTGAAAAAAGATTTGTTCATTTTACTGGACAAGAGACCTGAGGCAGCAAGAAGCTGAACTGAACTACCCATCACTAGAAACTGCTGCTTTTCTTTGACTTGGATGGTTAATTGTATGTTTTGGCTTGCTGGCCTGTTGAAACAGTGATTATCAGATTATTCATAATCTTTTAATAATGGCCAAACCTACTGTGTTGTAACACTGACAGTTTGTACATTCATTCGAGTATTAGCACACATTCTGTACATTGTTTGAGGGACGGGGAATGTTCATAACAGCTTAATAAGCTTTCTTTATACAGGAAACTAACTAGGCGCACATCTCATTGTTAGTATGGTTGTGCCATACTAAAGTGAATACTTTCTTACCTTATGAAGACGTGTTTGCGATAATATCTGCCATCCTGAAAACGAATTACCTTACACTGTGTCATATCAAGGCGGGATACAATTTCATCTAAAGCTGTTTAAATGAAAAAACTTTGGGTTATCTCTGTGACTGGTGACCTGCAGGGTCTGATTGTATATATAAATATTTAGACATGAGAATCAGCTTGGGTCCCCATCTCATTAAAGATGAAGAGATTATGCTGATATCGCCCGTTGACAGACTCAGTACAGCAAATAGAAATGTGTACTGGAAGTTCATGTTGTGGCATCACTTACAACAGACAGACTGCTGCTTGATGTTACATTTGGCAGTTAGCTAGCTTCAGCTAAATCACTTAAAAACATTAAATATATACCTGTAAACTCACCCCCTCCTCAACTAGTGGTTGCAACGCAAAGGGATATTTCAGATTAGCCAAACGTCTGTTGGTTAAATCTTTATTTACACACTTCCACACACACACACACACACACACACACACACACACACACACACACACACACACACACACACACACACAAACAAACAAACAAACAAACAAACAAACAAACAAACACACACAAACAAACACACACACACACACAGTGTTTTGTTGGCAGATTTTGGGACACGCTGCTCAGGTCACCCATTCGATACAGTCAGCTAATGTTAGCTGGGAAATAACACCCGAAACGGCCAAGTTAGCTCAACTTCTCAGGCTCCTCCATAGCTAGCATCTTATAAGCACTGTCCCGGATTCACACGGAGAAAAAAGGTTACCTTGAATTATCCAGAGATGCTTTTCTCAGCAGTTACGATCGACCAGCGATACGATACGATCAGCTCTTTGCTTTCTTACTCTTCAGGTTTCATCAGTCACCGACAGCTGAAATAGAGGAATCACCCAGCAAAGTTTCCGCAGGACCACTACGGCAACACCGGATGTGCGTTGTGTGGCGCCTTGACAATAAAAGCTAACACAGACGAAAAGAAAAATGCATTTAAAAAATGATATTGGTCGTTTTTCGTATATCCTAAGTCACAGTGCTCTTGCATATTTTCCACCGATCTTCAATGAGTAATTAAACTGTAGATATCACTCATCTAGTGCGGGCATACGGACACCAAACCCTCTTTCAAGTTGTCATCGTCGTCATCAAGGCTTTATTTTCGAAAGCGAAAACAGAAGTGATGCGGCATTATGTTTAGCCCGACTTTATGCCACTTCTCGGCTACGTCGGGAAACCTGGCAACGACGCCGAATACCACGAAAATGCGCATTTCCCATTCATGTAAATGGCAACGTGGCCTCTTGTGGACTCCACTTTAAAGGAGAAAGTCACGATATTCATACATTTGCATGTTAAGTACAGATAAAAGATCTTAGCTGTCTCTACTCTATGTCAACAATAGCCTATCATTTTAAGAATGGCTAAATGTTCACAAATGAAGAATAATAAATTATTATTCTAAATGTGTTTAAAAGCAGTGTGTAATCTCTATCTGGATATGGTATGAACACATGAACGCATGTATTGTGTCTGAAAACAAGTATCCTCTCCGAAGGTTATACTCATTTGACCTTGATAGGCAGGTTTAACAGCATCCATTTTGTCTAAGACAACAATCTGTCACAGAGAAACACATTAATCCAGGCTGAAAAGGAGTTTCACAATGTAGCCACAAAGCAGTGGTAGAAGTAGGAGCATTTTGTGTCAGTTTAGGCCCCCATGATGCCTGCTGCTATTTTATAACTGTGCTGCATTGCAGGGCTACTTCCCCCCAAAAACATGACTTGGGTTTGATAAGAACTGACAGCTTCATGGTGGTTTGGAGTCCTGAGAGGTGGCTGGATGGAGGAGGTTTGGGCTTGTGTTTGTGTTAAGAAAAAAAAGAAGTGTCGTGAAAGAATTAACTTAAAGTTACTATTCGTTTGAGGCTGGTGCTGAGAAAGAAAGAAAGAGGAGACTGTTGACAGACCAATAGTTAAGTGTGTGTGGAGGTGAACAGAGATGGGTGGGGTGTCCTGTATATTTTGGTGTGTGTCCAAATGTTTCCTATCCTCATAGTCATAAAAGACTGCTATTTATTCCTGGGCGTGTGTGAGTGCATGTGTGATGGGAGGAGAGATAGTCTTTTGTCAGAGCCTTTACTTTTAACTATCACACAGCATCACAAGACTACTGCCAACTGTCTGCTGCCTGCTGACATGCTCAGTTATTGTAAACTACAAGCCCTGTTAAGTTATTTAGATTGTATGACAACATTTACATTCGTAAACATAAGGAACGAATTTAGTGGCAGTTCATAAAGACACATCTACAGTATTACAATCTGAAATGATATGGTTTTGTGTTTTTGTTTTTTCCCTTTGATAATTCATGTTCATTACACAATGATAACATTGGGGTTAGACCCCAGTAGTCCATCAACTGATGAATAGACTGACAAGTATAACGAGTTTGAATGGCATGCAACCCTAACCCTCAACCCTTCCAAATGATAATAAGCTATTCTTACGTGTTTTGATAAAAAAAAACAAACAAAGAAACATGGATCATAACAACAGTGAGTCTACGCTGATAAGGCTCAGAAACAACTTCTCTAAATATTTGCTTCATATTTGTACTTAGATAATAACAAATTTATTTTACTTTTTGTAACTTGTATAAAATAAGATCCAAAAATATATACTGTTACTATGTGTCACTAATCCTGAGAACAAAAGCAAGAAGAAACTCCTCAACAGCTCTAAGCGGCCCTCCCTGCTGTATAATTGTCATGTGATGCAGGATACAAAGAAGACATTTCTTTCTCTCTCTCTCTCTCTCTCTCTCTCTCTCACACACACACACACACACACACACAACTGAATGTTGCAGCAGGATAAAGAATATCCCAGAATTAGTTTTTTCTCCTAACCAGATTTGGGTGCAGTGAGCATCTTGTTACTCCTGCTCAGCGTGACCTTTTTAGACCTTTTACTGGTCATGCTGTCTCTCTTTTTTTAATCACCATTCTTGAGTTAGCATGTCCCTGCTGAAGATAAACCCCAAAAAGACTCACTTAAAGGAGCAGCCAATACTGGAAGTTCAAATTGTCTCTTTCTCTTGTTTTTCTTGGGAGATTTGGTGTCTCTGTCTCTTTTTCATCATCATATTCACCTGAAAAACACCAGGAGGAACAATTATGTTACACTGCCTTAAGTAGAGTGGAAGGATGATGATGCTGGGGCTGGTTGATATGATAGTGTTTATCCTTATTTCCTTTTTATCATATGTACTGTATAAATATGAATATATTTTATATGCTCTCTGACACTTTCAAGCATTTTCAGAGGTGACTAGCAGATCCAGTGACCCTACATAGCACAACTGTGACTGCCTCACTCATTTTATTGAATCAATTAGATGGACAAAGAAATGTGATCCTCCAGGGAGGAATATTAAATCTGGTAAAGACAATTGAGTCTATGTCAGTCAGTCAGTCTATGTCAGCCAGTCAAGAAGAATGCAGTTTTTCTTCATGTGAGTCTTTAACACTATATATATATATATATATATATATATATATAAACACTATATATATATATATATATATATAAGTCAATAAAATATGAATGTCCTCTGACAGACTATTTGTTTTTCTGTGGGTTGTTTTTGCTTCAAAGGTGTAGGACAAGAGTGAGAACATCACTGGGTTGGTTATGAAGATATGAAACTGAGTTGAAATTAGCATTATGTTTAATTCAGACTTTCACTTCTCTGGCATTGTCACTTATGTCACTTCTCTGATTCTCAATCATTCAGAGTATTGTATTCATTGCAGAGTGGAGTTTCTTCATCATTTAATGAGGAAAAAATATTCATAAATGATTTACAACTCAGACTGTTATTATACATAGTAACTCTGGGAATTCCCTGCATGACCAAACATACCATGTAAAAAATTCTTTGCACTTTTCTATGTTGTCCACTGAGGGGCAGCAGCATAGCCAAAAAGCTTATTTCATTGCCATCATCATGACTGCAATGCAAGCCAAGGTCTCTTTCAAGGACACATATCATATCTGCAAAGTCACATGTTAAGCAGAGAGCGGCTGTATGGGCGTTTTCAGTCGGAGCAAACACAGTTATTCAGATCGAGAGAAACGCTTTCGGCATAGATACTCACTGAATGCCTCTAAATGTGACAATAATTCCTACTCAGCTGTAGTTGCAGATATGTGAGGATGAAACTTTGAATGAGAGCAAAGGGAAATTAGCAGCATATGAATAATAAAATTGTGGACAAAAGGATTTTTTTTTGTGCCTGTGATGGATGATTGGTAGATGCAATGGCTGCCACCTGTTCTGCTGTAAATACGGTTTTCCTCTAATTCAGTAGTAATATTTTCCCTGTGCTGTTTATAATTAAAAGTCTTTCTGCTATTCTGAATGAGCATGTGTAGTTTTGTATGCTAGAAAGTGTGCAGGCTGTGAGAGTTGGCAGAGCCGACAGAACTCCCTCAGCCTTACCCTTTTATACCCATCAAATATGCATGGCCCCTGTGTGTGCATATACTACATAATGTATTCACAGATTTCCACTGCGCTGGAAAGCAGGCTTCATCAGCAATTTGTGTGTGTGTGTGTGTGTGTGTGCACGTGCCTCTCGAGGACAAGACAGAAAATAATCAATACACACTGATTTGTGCTGTTCTTCGAGTAGAAGAAGAAGGAAGTAATTTAACAGTTTCAAAGGAGACGCAGAGAGAGGTACTGGGTGGCATGTCAAATATGTATGTGTGTGTGTGTGTGTGTGTGTGTGTGTGTGAGCCTGTATTTTACAGAAAATCTAAGCCATGATCGCAATACACTCTTTTTTCTTCCTGTTTTAACTGTGTCCAATATACTTGCAGTGTATAAAGGAGACTTTTCCAGCAGTCCAATCCAACCAGAGGCAGACACACACACGCACACACGCGCACACACTCACGCAGGCACACCCTTTCTCACTGGACATGAGCCATGGGTGCTTACTGTAAGGCTGCTCAGTCAGCACAATATAATCACCAATGGGATGGATGCATGTGTGTAGCTGTGTTCTTGTATGTGTTTGGGGGTGGGGGGGTGACGTAAAATAAAAGTTAATAGGATGACTGGCTCATAAAACTACTAACTATGACCCATGGAGTATTGATCACTGCACCAAGACCTGCTTTAATCAGCACACACACACACTCACAAAGGGACACCTGCTCCAGTTCCCTATATTGCTGATGCAGAGTCTCCTTCAGTGTGAAAATTCACCGTTAATGAAACAGTAAAGCGATTGATGGATTAATCTTTTCATTAATCACACTTTGAAGCTCTCACTGCTTCAGAAAGAACTCTAGAAAGATATTTAGCACATTATTATTATTATTATTATTATTATTATTATTGTGACTCTGAGGAACATGTGTGCTAATGTGACTGGTTTGCCCAGCCAAGTTGGACATCAGAGGGTTTTCTAATTTAAGGAACACCGTTTTCAGCCAAATACTCTCAGCTATTAATTAATATGACTTCACAGATAAATACACACACAAACAAACTCGCCTTTGTCTTGTTTATGCGCTTTATCGTGCTTGTTGGCTGTTTCTTCGATGAGCCAATGCTGATAAAAGTGCACACATGTATACACATATACATATGCATGAAAGTATAAAGACAGATGACACAGACACACACACACACACACACACACACACTGTGAAGTAGGCTCTCTAAAAGCTGGGGGTGGTAAATTTCATATCTCATGCATCGCTCTCCATTCTGGCTCTTCTTCATCATCATGTTTTCTCTTCTCACCTTACTCAGAAGTATGTTCAGCTCTGCAGTCAGTCCAGGTTTTCTACTCTGACTTCGATTCAAACGATATCAGTTTGGGCACTTCAGGTGTGCCTTTAACACAGGCGCAAACAAGCTTTGAAGTCCAGTCGGATTTGTGTCCACCATAGAGCCATGAAAAGACTTGGATTCGGCGGGTGCCAAGCTCAAACTCAATCGAACAGTTTGACTGTAGAGAAACCTTGTTCAAATATCAATATGTACAATATTTTACTCTGTGAAAAAAAAAATATGCAAAGCCTTCCACTGTTCAGCACCCTATGTATTCAATAGCATACAGTAATCCAGACATAGAGATTTGCTTTCTGACATTTACCCGAAGGGCAGAACCTGCCAGAGGTGCCCTGCAAGAATCTGCCTCCAGTGCACTTTGTCTCCTCAGTTAAAGATGAGACTTTACTTCTATTTGTGCTTCTTTTGTTTCTCTTTGGGAGGGGACGCAGCTGAATAGGGAGTATCAATACATAACAATATGCTAATGTCAGCATTCACAGCAGCATGTGAGCTCACTCTGACCCCACTGTCATTTTAAATTCTTGACACATCCTCAGATATTGTCATTTGAGCTGCTTAAATCTGATGAGCTGAAGTGGCGAGTCATTAATGGTTGTGAGCCACATACTCATCTAATTTTCACTCTGTGTCTCTATTTTATTGTGTCCAACTAAAATTGCAACAGAGTATGTTATTAGAGTTGCATCCAAGGGCATTCCCCTCTGCTGCCTGACAACAGTTTGACCACAATAACTTTCTTAAAATTCTCGAGTCCTTCTTCAGACAAGCATAGAAGACAAGGTTATTTTGTTTTCAGTCGAAGTAGCTTCCCCTGACCCCATTACAGTTACTAGGGCAGAGCTGCATAACACTATTGCAGAGCTAAATACTTAGTTATAGGTTTTATTGAGATGTGTCTACAATCTGCCCCGAGAAATCCAAATCTCTACTATTGCTCTCTGCTGCACTACCTTTATGCTGATATTTGGTTTTGTAGTAGGCGTTAATCCAGCTCCCACCGTCCTGTCACGTTCTTCTCTTCACTGCATTGCTCCGTGACAGTTCTACTGCACTAGCTTTCTAGGACATGATGCGCTCCACTCTGGATGCTTTCCAAGTGTTTTTGTAGAGGCGAGTGGGGGGCCCAGCCTCCTGCAGCATTTTATTCCTATTTCAGACAGGTACAGGGGAAGATGTAGAGGCAGCAAGAGGATTCGCACTCCTCACATGCTGCAGTCGAAGGATGTGGACAGCTACTGGGCCACGATGGCACAGTGAGGACACAAACTTCCCACCCCAGTCATGTATTCAACTGACAGACGGCACAATGGTTACTGTTCTCATACACCTGCTGCACTGTAGCCATGCTGCGAGAGTGTCCCCAAGCTGCAGCCTCCATTTCCTTTTGTTCCACTTATCAAGGGCAAGTGAGGAAATCCAGTTAAGCATATGCTGTAACCTCAAAGTCTTTCACTTGTTTATGTCATCCTCTATCTTTTACACACAAGCCAGCATTGTCTCCTCACACTGGAGTGTTTCCAGTTGTCACACTGAGCTGCTTCCTTCACCACTCCTTCATTGTGCTGTTGGACCTCAGGGAGGAAATGATCTCTTGACACCACAATATGTCCTGCTCTGATGTCACACCTGAATTAAAACATTGTGAGTCCAGCAATGATTATATGCATGAGTAATTAAAGGAGGAGTCAATCTATAGATTACGTTTGGATTAAACATTTTAAAAGATAATAACATCAACTCATTCCTAGGTAAACATTTGGGAGGACAACTGTGTGTATGGGCAGTGGCCAGTTGTGGAGTGATAATGGTTCTCATTATTATTGCAAGGATATAATGCAAACTCATCTCTATTGGCCCAGGTATATTCAAATACATGGGACAAAATGCGCACCCATAAAAGAATCCTGCGGACAAATTGTATTGCTGTGGCATGGAAAGAAAAAACATGATATCGCTTGTACAATGAAAGTTATTTATAAATGGAAAAATATGTAGTTCAATCTACATGAATGGCTGGTCTAAATGTGTTGTGAAAAAACTAAATCTAATCTAGCACAAATTGCTCTTGATGGATTATGGCTGTCTCCACATGAACATATTTTGCAATATTGTTAAATTTTCCAGGTTTAAGAGCATCTAAATGAGAATAAATGACTACACAGAAAGAATAGCTTCTTTGGAGATTATGTTGCCATTTATTCCGCAGGCACAAGAAGATCTCATTTAAAATGTTCTGTCTTCTATACAACAATAAAGGACCACAAATTATGAATTTGCAAAGCTTCTTTTTTTTTTAAGTAGCCACGACACAAAGGACAGCATTCATTGTAATGTTATAAGTGAGACTCTACATAAAGGGTTCCACATATTTATTCAGATTTACATTTCTTTTTTGTGTGTGTGCATTTGCTCCAGGATAGAAAATTGGAGTAGGATATTAGCTTTTTAGTTGCTGCACTAATAGTTCTCAATACTGGCCTTTTTTGTAATATTGCACTAGCAACTGGTTTCAACTGTGCTGTATGGACACTTCATTACAATGTTTTGGAAAATTTATATCAACAGATTTAAGAATATTGATTGCCTCCAAAACATAGTTTTATAAGTGTGTCTAAGAGCAGATATGTATTTTCTGCCTATTTTTTTTCTCAGGGTGAAGGTTAATTAGCCAGAAAAATAACTCTCACACGTTGATATAAATAACCTTCTCCTGCCATCTGTTTTCAATATATGTATCATATGTACATATGTTACATATCGCAGTTTTCTTAAATTGGTCACTGTGAAACTGGGAATGTATCCTTAGAAACTGAAAGCAGAGCAAAATGAATATAGTAGTATTCAACACTCTGGTTTGTCTTCACTTTCTTTTAAAGTGAGAAATAACCCATGTCTTAACTTATAGAATCCAGTTGTATTGGAAGAGGACTGCAGTTAAATTAGCAGCTGTGATGGAAGGAGCAAACGAAGGAATCTGAGGAAGCAATGGAATTAAGTTTTATTTAAATAAATTATGGGCAGATCAAGGACTAACACAGAGGAGGCAGGACCAGTGAAGCTAAAGATGGAGCAGATTTCAGTTAGATTAAACATATGCAAGTGAGTCTTTTATATCAGATTATTCACTTTTAAATAGAACATTATAGAAGTGACCAACACCCCGATTATATTCAGGTCCTTCCGCTGTGCCTGGGTGATGGATATTTAGTTTTATTTGTGCCAACTCTCCTGTGGCTCTGCACCACACACTGACACACACACCTGTGGTTGTTAGGAGATGAAAGATAAATCTGAAAAGTCTTTAAAGGCATCTAGATAATCTGCTGTTCTGTATGATATACAGGCTATATACCCTCAACAAGTCTTTCAGCCTTTCAAGTCAGTCAGTCCTCCCACTGCATGAAACCGTGAAGCTGCGATGCCTTTACGCATTGCAGCAGTGTACACCTCCCTCTGTCTGGGATTTCAGAGGTCCTCTACGGGTTGATGGACACACACACACACACACACACACAATTACATGCAATCCCTCCTCCTCCTCTTACTCTATCTTTTCTTCCCTTTGCCTCCTACTTTCCCTCTTTCACTGTCTCTGGGGATCTCAGAGTGCAGCAGGAATGATGGACAGCAGACTAATATCCAACGCTAACAACTCCTCCCCTCTGACTTCACAGAATAGCCTGACAGAGGCCACTGTGCCCTTCAGACGGATGAATATGACCCACTACGGTGTGGAGGAAATTGTTGGCGATGTTAAAGCTTAAAAGCACTGGAATAAATTTGGGAAGAAATGAGATGTGGAATGGTGAATATTGCAATCTGCACATTAAAATATAAATACCATGCCTCTGTGTTAAAGGGAAAGTCACATCTCAGGCACATCACATCTTGTTCACCTCCCAATGCACAGATTCAAAGGGGAGTTTCATTCACAGAGGTCAGACAGGCACTGTCAAAAAGGGTTGAATTAACAGAGCACTGCAGCTCTTATTACAAAACATGACACCACATGAATTCATAAATGCATCACAAAATTTGGTTCTGTTTTTTTTTTTTTTTTTTTTTCCAAAGATGTGAGCATCATCATGCAGATGATGTCTTCATCATCATGCAGATCGTTGTAGCTATGTTTAATAACAGGCAGGAGAGGATGAATTTGATGTGGAAAGATGTGCTATTTTGGGACAGTAACTATGTGGAAACTTGCTTGAGTCTGCAGGGGGATAGGGCGAGAGCAGGGATGTCATAAAGGTTTATCAAAGAACCTCCTATTACAGATGTAAAATCTCAGCAATAATTTCTTCCCACAGCTGACCTATCTCCAACATACAAAAATCTTCATGTCTCCTGGAACATATTATTTCCCCTTTGGTTAATACTTAAACATGAAAAACATGAAACGTGTAAATTCTGATGGGTCAGCAGGCACTCATGGTTTAGAATAGACTACTCAGCAGTTCATACACTGAAGTGCATCACCAAAATAGTTATTTTGATTTTTATTCTATTGTGTGCGATTATTTTAACCCCACTAGTTTTGTTTCAAAGACATTCCTTTGTAGACACAACGAGCAATGGCTACCAAGCCTGCAGCATCCAGTGATGAATCCAGGATTCATCTGCAGGGGAGGCACCTAAACACAATTTGTAATCAACATAATAATGTAAAAAAAAAAAAAAAAAAAAAAAAATGACAAATATGCCAAAGTAAAATAATAAACATAGTAAGCAATTTACAGTGTAACCAGTTAACTGTGTTGGCAAAAAGCTGAAGTTTATAAGTGATGAATTGACTGATACTTAAAAATACCTTAGACCCAGCGGCATAACCACTGGATCTAGTTAAATTAGATTTGTTTGTTTTTCAATTCATTTAATGAAAAAACGAACAAAAAATGTTTGGTTGTGGCTCTGCCATATGTAAGAACAAAACCAGCACATTTTTACAAACAACCTCTCTGGAAAAGACAATGCAACAATAATTGCTTTGCCTGTTATTACTTCTGGATTGCTGCTTCCAACT
This sequence comes from Echeneis naucrates, assembly GCF_900963305.1. Classification (NCBI taxonomy): domain Eukaryota; kingdom Metazoa; phylum Chordata; class Actinopteri; order Carangiformes; family Echeneidae; genus Echeneis; species Echeneis naucrates. The sequence goes on from NC_042511.1 coordinate 12,764,205, forward strand.
TCAACGCAAACATCGCAGGAATTTCTAAATGTTACAAGAGCAGATGTGCATTGAGTACGTATGGGAAGTAAAAATAGAAAATCCTTTGGCTCCAACTAATCAGACTCTATCAGGGTCAGATTTAGTGAATACTGTCACTGCATTAATCCCATTTAGTAAAGGTTAGTCTGTTTCCAAATATACGTTCTTTAGCTAGAATTTTTATGTGTATTATATAATACAAACTCATATAACTCATGCAATCTCATTCTGCTGGCTTTGCACTTTATATGACAAAGAAAGAGCTATGCAGCGTTATGTAAACCACTACATGCCTTCAGTCGTTGATAAATCAGGAGTCAGAGGGGGTATAGGGGCCATAAGGGAGGGTTACTGCTGGCCTTCGTTATTCATCAGCGCCACAAACATGTGCTTAACATATGATAAAATATAATAATTAATACATATAGTGCAGATATGGTACAAACATTATCTGGGAAGTTGCTGAAAATAATAGTACACAGATAGCATAAATATCAATACAGCAAATAGGTTTTATGTAATGCTACCAATAGTAGGTAACCCTGAATGGATGCTCTCAAAGGCGAGTGAGAGGATTTGCAGACACCTGAATTGCTGCCTTTTTGCTCCATTCTGCCTCAAGAAATAGAACTCAAGAAAGAAATAGCACAGCAGCATTAAGTTTGTGTCTTGTGACATAATACACCTTTCATTTGACTGCAGCTATGACTAAAGGCAGAAGTTCAGCATTCAATACTGCGCCCTACTTCAACATCAGCTCTTCCTCTTTGTCCTCCCTGCAACAGCTTCGCAAGTTCAGATGTGGGGAAATAGTTCCATGATGGCCCTCCAAAAATTCTTCTGTTGCACTAATTAGACTTTAACATAGAGTACAGTGATTTGGATAAAAGACCTCTGGTCTTTAGGGCAGCACAGCGGCGTAGTGCTGCTGCCCCACAATAAGAATGCCGTGGGTTCGGCTCCCAGCCTGGGGCCTTTCTCTGTGGAGTTTGCAGTTTCTCCGGTCTCCAGTTTCCTCCCACCATCCAAAGACATCATGTTTGGGTTAACTGGTGACTTTAAACTGTCCATAGGTCTAAATGTGAGTGGTTGGTGGTCTCTGTCTGTCTCTGTGTGTTGGCCCTGTGATGGACTGGTGACCTGTCCAGGGTTTACCCCGCCCTCACCCAGTGTGAGCTAGAATTGGCTCCAACACCCCTAGAAACGGAAAAGTGGTAGAAGATGGATGGACAGACTTCTGGTCTTTATAATGACTGCTTTATGAGGTATTAAATGATTTAATTCATCATATATGCTGTTGTTCCTGTATTTTCAATTTTTTTATAGAAAATGTGTGGAGGATGGTGCTTATCATAATGTTTTAATAGTTCACTCAGTCCGTCAGTCAGCACACCATTTGGCTGATGCTAAAAACAGAGCTTTTGTGCTTTCTTTTTAAGGCCAGTTACAAAGTGTTAGCATGCCAACCATGCACAGTGACATAATACATGCTAAACTTCAACACTGTCTATGTGAGGATGTTAGTGAAATGAAGTTACTTCTATGGCTTGTCTTGAATTACTGAACTAAGTAGAACTGTGTACATTGTCACCGGTGATCTTAACTTTGTTTGTGGCGCTCATGTCTCTCACTGTGCACCTAACAGAAATACCTTGATCAGAAGAAGAAAATCAGCCCCACAGTGTTTTTCATTTGACAGCCCTGCTATGTTAATTTGCCCTTTTTGGAATGGCACGCAGTCCCTGTGGGGCTCTGCCATACATATTTTGGTATAAAATGCTAATGTGGTCGTCAAATAGCATTCATTAAAATACTTTGTGTGTTTTGCAGGCTGCAACACCATTATTGTAGTCAGAGTCTCTTCAGTTAACTGCTGTTATGCTATGACAGCATAGATTGGTAACTTTTTTCTATTTTGGCACATACTCATGGTGAGTCATTACTTGGACACAAACCACACGCTAACATGCAGAATACTGAGAACAAATTAAAATTATCAAAGAAAAATAAAATGCATAAATCACACTTCACAAAGAGAGAGCACAGTACAGGGTCTCGGATTACCACCTAGCTGTTTGCATATTGTGATATTCAAAGTGTGAAGTCTCTGCAGAAACCCAAAGTGAAATGTCAAAATAACAGAAGTTTACATTCATAGAAAATGCCTTGTGTAAAAGCTTTGGCCTATTTTAACGCAACATTGGTGCTAGATATCAGGTTAGACTTTTCAAAAGTGGATATTGGTCCAGAATGAAAACTTGTTACCTTCAAACTAAGAGAGTAAATTGCAAATCACATGGATAGATTAAAAAAAAAATAAAAAAAAAAATATATATATATATATATATGACAGTCATGTTGGTGGACAGTTAGACGACAACAATGTGTGGATGTATGTGTGTGTGTGTGTGTGAGAGAGAGCATGCATGCTGCTGTTGTTTTGAAGCCTTCTAGGCTATAAACAAGGTGATGGATGCTTGTCCCAGCGGATGCTGACTGGACACAGCGTCCCATGTCTGGATTAATTGATGGAGGATGGAGCAGTCTAAGCTCCCCTGTGTGTGCTCTTCCTCAACCTGTCTGCCTCACTCTCTGTGTGAAGTGTAACAATGTTACTATGTTGAAGCTAGAGTGGGTTTATTTTTGTGCTATAGGTCCAGTACAGTATCACACACAAGGTGAGGTTCATTGTCTTTGTCCTGCATGTTTGCCCTCCATCTGCTTACTCTGTTTGTGCTTGCTTTGTAAGTAGGTCATTGTTTGCTAACCACAGCACCATGTCGTTGGCAAAAACACCTTGATATGGTAATAGCTTATCAGGTTTTTTTTGTTGTTGTTGTCGTTGTTTTTGTTTTTGTTTTTACTTTTTTGGTCCCTTGTTGTCATTCGTCAGTTACAGCTTCAACATTTGATTTCAATCGTAGTTTTGATTGCTTTTAGCAGTGTCAATTAGTTGTTATAACACTTCATGATCGGATGTCTTTTCGGCCATTTATTGTTGTGGGAAACCAAAGGAAGGGCTCCAAAAACGTATGTATAGCTGCAGGGAAATCAATAGGCACACTTACAACCCCCCAACATTTACTATAGTTATAAGAATCTGGGAGTTTTTACTAACATCCATTCGGGTGAAAGAGTCAGCTAACACTATTACTGATTTTGTAGAGCTGTAGCCTCAGCTGAGACTTTTCTATCAGGCCAAAAAATATATTTTTGAGGGAATCTTGAGATTTTGCATTACAGTTACACCCTTGCAGCTGCAGTATGGATAAAAAGGTTTTGAAATATATTAAAGGTCTGATTATCTGCGAGAAACCTGCACTCCCTCTTATAATCACTCTGGCTAACAGCTTTTGAGCCTTGATTGTCACTTCAGATTTTAGAAAGGGGGTTTTCAAGGCAATTTGGAGGTGATGGGCTTTCAAAGAGGTATTTGTACTTTACATTATTCCCTGACTGACAAAAGAACCACTTTTAATGGAGCTGTGTATGGAAATAAGTAAGAACCGCCAGAAACAAGCAGAGGAATGGAAGAAACAAATGAAATGCAAATTTTATAAAACACTTGTCTTGTTTCCAAAACAGCCAATGGCAGGATGTACTGCTAAACCAACCAGGTCAGCAACAAACAGACACACAGGTGGATTCATTTTATCAGCTGGTGGTGGAGACCAAGCCAGAGTTAACAAGAGAGTGAAAATTAGGCTCTGGAAACATGACTCCAAATGAACACTTGCTTCTCTCTGCGCCTGTAACTGTTTGCTAACACAAACACTACAACAATAGGCTACATATTATTATACTGGCAACCTGTTCTGCAGGTGAAAATATCAAATCAGGATCCTTTAAATCTTCGCATTACATGTAATTAAAACAAACAAACAAACAAAAACACGTTAATATAAACAAATACATGCCTGTAAGATTCTCATTTAATACTGCACATCGTCCTTTGATATAAATACTAAGTTGTCACCTATATGTGCACGCTGGGAGCCGCTGGACTACTTTTTGAAAATGTTGAATTTGGTGGCTGGTGAACGTTTGCAAACTAAAAAAGAGGCTCCACCGGGGTGATGTTACATTGATGTGATCCCTCCCCCCCCCTCTCTCCCTCTGCATGCTCTCATCTCCTCCTGCAGGGAATACAGCCTCTTCCTCCGCCGCTGCAGCCCGACTCTGACACAACCGGCATGTCTGCAAGCTGAGAGCCAAACCTTTCCTTCCCTTCAGACGCACAACTTGTCTTTTCTCTCCCTGCCGCAGAAGGCGGAAAATAAAGGCGGTTGTAGCCTTGTGACGAGGCTCTCTCTGTTTTTGTTTTTTTCTTTGCTAAGGGATAGAGGACTTGGAGGAGGATCTGAAACAAGGTAAACGATGCTCCAACAGACCTAAGATAAGCGATGCTTTACTGTACGGGACAGGATGGAGATGGTTGGTGCACTTGGTGAAAGACGCCGACGCTGATCAAAAATGTTTCGTTTTTTTTTTTTTTTTTGTTGTTGTTTGTTTCTTCAAAGAAAAGAAATCCAGCCAATTGTACGTGTAACGTTTTGACTTGTGAATACAGTGATTGTGCATGCAGAGCTCTGGCGGTATTCCAGAAATACGTTTAACAGCATTGAGACTGCACCGAAATGCTGCACCGCGCCAGAAGCAGCGAGTTGATAGTATAAAGGGGTTCATGTGAGGGGAAAGTGATGCTGCTGCAGATGATGAGGAGGATGGCGATGATGATGCTGGTGATGGAGAGGAAGGGAACCAGGAAATGATTTGAGGACTGAAGACGGCTGGTGCAGATTCGATTTTGGAGCGAATGAAAATGACACACACACACACACACACACACATATATATATATATATATATATATATATATATACATGAAAGCTTCAAGCTTCAAATTTCTGTTTTGCAGAAGGAAAATGCTAAAATGCAGTAAAACTGTTTTTCTGGGAGAAAGAGTAAAATTAAGTTTCTTTTTTTTTGGCAACTCCCGGTGAAATATCACCGACTTATTAAAAGCTGAATGATATCATAAGATACGTATTAACTCCTTAACATGAAGTCTCTAAACTCACTATTAAGCACTGCAGGCACTAAGCCCCAGCAGCAATGTCATAGAAACACGGCAATATTCACCTTAAGTTATAAATTGATTTTTGAGCAGTCCCGAGTCACTATAAATCCCAAGTTGTAAACTTGCATATAAGAGCCACAGATACACTGTAAAACATGGTAGGAAAGCAGATCTTTGAAAGCTTTATCTTGTCATCGGAAGGCGCTTCCAGATTTTGTGAGGTAATGCTCCCTAAGGATCATGTACTGACACAAAACGTGTCTTCATTCGCACATCGCTGACCTTGTCTTTGCTCCTTCCTTCCTTTTATTTTTTCCTTTTATCTAATTCTGTGATTCATTTCCATAAGGACACATCACAGGCAGTCAGCCAACGTCAGCATAAATCCACATAAGATGGAGTGCAGTTGTAAATCCAAGGTGCAGGTCCTTTAACAAAACTCAGGACATGGAGTGGTAGTGGAGGCCAAAGCCATTTTAACCCAGTTTAGTTCATTTTCTTGGTGGTTGAAAATGCAAATGAATACCACCCAGGATGGAGAATTAATGTGACTTAAAGTATATGAAGATATTGACATTATTGGACTTTTTTTTTTTTTTTTTCGGTGCGTGTGTATGCCCTTTCCCAAATGAGAATCTCCATCGTCACTGTGTTGTCCGAATGAAGCGTTATCATTGTCATCCCCCATCCCATTAAGCGTGTATATATAAAACCCACTGGAGTGAAACAGCATGTCCTAACAGTGGTATTCATGCAGTCACAGCTTGTGTATTCTCTGTCCCCTGGCTGCAGGTCTGTCCCTGATAACGTGACCAGTGAAGGAAGAGAACACAGAATTGCTTCATCATGAATTTTGTAATGAAAGCTGCGCTCGGAGGTGAGTAGTCTGTTGGGCTGGAGGTTGATTTAACAGCACTGCAGTGTAAAGGATTTAGAGGGATTTTTAGCAGCAATACAGCTCTAGTAGTGGCCCGGTAGTTATATGGGCACTGCAAAGTGATAATCCATCCTGCACCAAACTACTGACTTCAAACAGCGGCTACGCATTCAATCTTTCTTTATTACCGTCTCCATCTTTTCAAAACCTCTCAGGGCAGGGCATGACATTAAAAAACATGTGGCCACTCAGGATTATTGAAACCTGTTCACTGTTTGTTGCTCTGCATCTGCTGCCTCCATGCCTGAGTAGGAAAGGACCATTGCTGATGAAATAGGACACGACCAGCAGCACCAATAGTTAGCGTACACCTATCGGAGTAGGAATGTGCAGAAAATGTCACCTTCTCGGGACGGCAATGGCTTTTCTTCACTCTTCCATCCTTGTCCTGTCTATAGTTTCTAGGCGTGGCGAAGGCAGATTTTTTTCCTAATTCTTCATAAAAGTTACTGCATCATGGGGTGTTTATGTGAGATCATTAACCAAATCAAATTTTTTGCCAAGAACTATAATTAACATTTTGTTGTTCACAAGACTTTTGTCCTTTAAAGCCTTCAGGTATTATCCTTCTGAGTATTATCTTAGCTATTATTTGTCCCCTAATTAGTCTTCATTATAGCCCTGTAATTCATTCTCCTTGGCAGTTATAGCTTTAAGGGGAGAGGCAGGAAAGCAGCACCAGCAGTTGTACCGTAGCAGCCGCACACACATGCTGGTCAGTCGTGACAGTGATGGCGAGCCGTGGTTGTCCAGGTTACTGAAGTGTTTTGTGGTTACAGTTGGGATGTAGAGTTGAAGCAGAGCCCCTGCTCCTCATTGGGATGCGGAGGATGTGAGCGCTGCCTCGTTCTGAAAAAGCTGCTGTGCCTTGTGTCTGCGCCATGAATTCTTAAATCAACTGCATTGCACTGGATGCTGGCTTTACTCCGCAGAAGTCAAGCAGCACTCTGCCAGTGGACTTTGGGAATACATTTGACAGTGTGGGTGTTTGCTTGTGTGAGTGCGAGTCTGTGTTCTGCCTGCACCGGAGAGATGTTTTATAGATACAGGGCAGCGAGTGTGTGGTAAACTGTATCTCCAGGCAGGATAAATAATGGAGGCTGCACACGCCTACTTTATTTTTGTGTGTGATGGAACAGTGCGCAAGTGGAAAAGATCATTCTTATGATGTACAGGTATATGTGTGCAATAAACAATGCTGTCAAAGCATTTCTACATTTGTTGTAATAGTCCTTTGGTTCTGGTCCAAATTGAATGACTTGGACACAGTGACCTCTTTCCACAGAAATGTCTGCAAAAACACTTTGCCGATCACCAAAGCTCTCCTGGGAAAAAAATCCAATAATGAAAGAAATCAATTAGCCAGGTAATTAATCTGCTGAGCCATCACCCTTGTTGCCAGAGGCTGCAGTCTATACATCAATGTGAGTGAAATATTCTTTCATCAATTAAGCTGCATCATTGGGTGTCCACAGGGTTTTGCGGTTTAAGCCAAATCATGTCCCCAGTTTGATTCTCGTTGAAAACAAGATACACGTCAGTCTCCTCTGTCCCTTCCCAAGTTTCAGGCCTGGCTTCATCGTCAACTATCAAATACAGGCAAAATAAATGGAGCAAATGTTCCCCTGTTTCAAACTTACAAAGGGGATAATCATGATTGTATTAGCTGCACCAGGAACATGGTTCACATGGTTTAAATGGTGCTTCAGACTTTTTTCTACCAATATTAGTGCATACATGAGGGAAATCAATGTTATAGATAATATAAGATAATAAGTTACTAGATTCTAGATGAAGTGTAGCATCGGATATGAATTATTTTGGATGCTTTAATATTCAGTCTTTATAAATTAATGACACACAATGCTTCTTTCTTCTTCACTGCAGGGGCTCCAACCAACAGTGTGATATAGAGAGAGCAACTCTCTCCAGTACTTTACTGGCGATTTGTGTTAGAGCACAGATCACTATGATACTATGGGTTGAAAGAAGACACAAAACTTCTAATTTGACACGAGACTTGGTCTGACATAAAATTTTGGAGTCGGGCACTTACATGAACCTTCATAAAAAAATAAATCAAGAGATCTGATTGGCTCAGAGGTGTTATATAATAAACATATATAACGACAATGACATTGGATTTCTTCAAACAGAACGGTATCACTCTCTGACTGAGACGGTGGACAACATAAAAAGAAAAACAAAAGTGGTAGCTAGCAGGTATTTAACAAGACTGGAAATGTAAGCTAAAAATGGACACCATGGGAACAACATTTGGCACTAATGAAAGAGCAAGTAGACAAACGGAAAAAAAAACAACCCAAAGTGATTAAATAAAAATGTATGGTAGCTTGTTTCACTGTTGCATAGCAACCACCATGCAGTATGTGCAGCCAGCCAGGAGGACCTACCCTTATATTTCTTAAAAAAATTATATTCATGAAGTAACTATAACAATTTTATAAAAGCAGTACCTAACTGCAGCTGGTGACATGCACTTATATCATATGAGGGGGTCATTGGACCAAACAGCACCCCTTATCATATCCTGTCATCAGCTCTGACCTAACTGATTATATATTATCCCAGTTTGATAATTTGTTCGTTTGAGTAAGACAATCCGGTCAAAATTTCAGTTCATCCAGTTCATGAAATAACTGCAAAACTGATTACATCAGCATCTGCTTCATCAGACTTTTTGAGTGTTGATGCACTGATATCCCATTTACAATGAATTGAGTTGTAAAGTGTGAAATAGTTTGAAGTTTGAAAGTTTGAAACAGACATTTTAACTAGATAAAACACATTTCTGGAAACCTGTGAAATTACTCTTTAGAGCTGCATTTTTGTGCAATGCACATTTGTGTGTTTGTAATATGTAACAATGTCACATATTAAAAACAGCATTATGGCAGCCATAGAACTAAAGTAAAATAAACTGGTTGGCTACGGAAAGTTGAGAGAAATGTGCTGTTAAAAAAATTCTAAATATAATATAAATAAAATAAAAAAATGAATGAACTTTCTGCTGCACAAGTTACAATAATACATACACAGCACACCTCATGTTTATAATATTCGTAACATTGGCATGCATGAAAAACTATTAATGTGCGAGTTCACCATTGTGTTCTGTTCAACCAGCTACATGATCTGTATCCGTACTCGTAAGGGGCGGGACTTAAATAGGAAGTGGGCGTGGTTCACACAAAAGTTTAATTTTTTATGCTGAAACTGATATGGGTTGGTCAGAAGTTGCTATGTTTACTGTAAGCCTCAATATATTTTATTTACATCTTAATTTGTATTACACCAAAGTAAGATGAGCGAGCCGACCGGGAAATAAACGTGAAGAAACAGCGAGAATGAGAAACATGCATGAAGCATCGCTTCTGTTACGAATCAGGTCTTTACCACATAACCCAATAAAATGGGAAACGTTTTGGTTAAGAAAAGCTATTTTATAATGATGATGTAGTAGTGTGGATGTATCTTAACTTTTTAGCGCTATCAGGTTAAATGATCTTACCGGGGACTCCATCAGGTAGATGTAAATATCCGGCCGTTCAGGGGGATCACTTCTCCATGAAAATGAAGGCAAACAGAAGGGACAGTGAGAAAGACCCACTGATGTGAGTTTTTCAAAGTACAGCTAACGTGTTGAAATAATCCTCTGCCTTGTTGAAATAATGTTTTAAACTAACCACAGGACAGTGTTTCTTAAATTGTGCCGCTGATTGAGTCATCTTCCGGTGGGCGTGGCTTTAGGAGTATGACGCGTGGCGCTCTGTCCTATCACAGGCGCCTTGAGGAGTTTCCTTCAGCCCAGCAGGATGTTGAATCGGAGAAACTCGTTTGATGTTCATGCTCGTCAAACCTGCTACATCGATACCGGATACTCGTTTCAGCCGAGTATCCGGCTCAACCCTATGAAATACTATTCCTTTCTGTTGGAGAAGACTTCTGTGTAAACAGAGTTACTCCTGAGTATTTCATCAGTATTGTTGACACAGGACTTTATCTCTGAAAAGAGATCACCAGTGTCTATTGTAATTAAATGTTGCTTAAATATTTATTTGGTTCGACAATGGTTTTTATTTTATTTTATTTACTTCCTGACGTGAATGACGCCGGTTAAACAGAATCCAGCGCTCGAGCCTTTGAGAAGCATGTGACCCGAGGCTCTCTTTTAATTTGTTTGAATTAGATTCAATATGCATCAAGAAACGTCAGCAGAGAATCAGCGATCAGTATCGTCTCGTGTGTTTTTTTAATTGTTATTATTATTTTATTTTTATCTATATGAATCGACAATTAATTCCCAGATTTAGTATATTCTCGAATATCTGAAAGGAAATAATATAAATTACAGACGGAATAATAGACATGTTCATGTTTTTCTTCCTCATGTTTAAAACAAACTGAACCCAAACCATGAAAAAAAAAAAAAAAAAAAAAAATACAAAAGAACAGTGGTCTTGTTAAAATGTTACACCCCGAATTTTTGTACACTTTTCTTTGTTCACTACTGCTTCACTAAAAGTTATGACCAATGAACCATTGTTGGACGCTCACATTTTTCAAAATAAAAGGCCCAAAATATTATTTTCTACCTTCTTTTTTTCCAGATTGTAACAAACTTGTACAGAACCGTGACTTCTGTGTACCGTTGCACCCTTGAAAATGCCAAGTTAATTGCACCTTCTCAAAAATGTTTTGCCCCTGCTGCCACTGTTTTACACCAAAAGCCATTAGAGGGCTTCTTCATCAGCCGCTGCATGAACAACGAGTTAGCAGTGTGAGCTATTTGATCTTAAAACTGAAATTAACTTCTGCATTTTTGGTTTAAAACCATTCGCAGCCTTCATAAAATCCAGAGCTGTGACCAGTCCACTGGAGCTGAATCTGAACCTTGGGCTAACGGGCAAAATTCCTTCTTGAGATAATGAACGTTTTCCTCTCATTATTCCTTCAGTTTCAGCACAAAATCAACTTTTTCACATTGCTCTCCTCTCAAGCCCTCTTGCTTTTGGGTTAGTTTCTGCCCCCATGCCTGCACACACAGCTCTTGCTGATGATATTGCCCAGAGCACCCTCTATTAGCAAATGTTAACATGCTAAAATGTGAAATCAGCATGTTAGTATTGCCACTGCGAGCATGTTAATACGCTGCCATTAGCATTTAGCTCAAAGCACAGTCACAGAGTACATACACGCATCTCTGCAAAGGTCTAGACTCTAGACCACTGACACTGTACACACTATAGATACAGACCATGTTTGTCAGTACATAAATGTTGTATTACTGTGTCTGTTTTTTGGATTACTCTTCTACCACTTGTGTTTACTCAAATGAAATAATTTTTTTCAATGTGCAAAGATCAGTAACTTCTTAAAAGATTAAAAACAGAATAAATTCAGATGGAAAATAAATAGATCAGATTATATGACATGTTGTGACCTTGCTCTTTTCTATACAGTGATTTTGTTGGTTTTATTTGAATTTGGATTTGCCTCTCTGTCGCTGTTTTGCTGAGTGATGAGTGTCTGGATGAGAGTGAACCAGAGGACACTGCCAGCTCATTAAATACTTCTCCAGTGCTACTCCGGATCTTGATACTTGATCGAAAACAGCTGCAATGATTCAGCATCAAATCTAGGCCCTTATGTCTACTGTTACTGTAGAAGTCTGACATCCAATGTTGCAGGTGAAAGAAAAGATGGAGAAAAACCCAAATTTCTTCTATATATTATTTTGGTGTAATTACAATAATAGTCCATAATTTCAAATGAATTTGTCATATATTGATTCCAAGGTCAACAATAAAATATTAAAGTCAAAATCATGTAATTTCATACATCATGTTTCAACTATGATGTGTGAAATCTCAAGCTGTGTATTCAGGGGGCAGCACAGCAGAGTGGTTAGCGCTGTTGCCTTTCAACAAGAAGGTTGCATGTTGAGGTTAACTGGTGACTCTAAATTGTCCGTTGTTTCTGAGTGTGAGTGTGGGTGTGCGTGTGAATGGTTGTTGGTCTCTGTCTGTCTCTGTGTGTTGACACTGTGACCTGGAAATGGATGAGCAGTAGAAGATGAATGAATGTTTTTGTAGGTTTAAGCTGTTAAATCTTAAATCTGTTTTGTCCAATATGCAGCTCCAGTAAGTAAGAATGTTTCATCACAGAAGTAACCTCCTGGAGTTTTCATATAGTGATGATGGTCTAATCCATACCAGTGTCAAATTGATAAATGTTTTTGGTGTGCTACTTTGATATCACTACTTTCCAGTTAAAGGTTAAATCACTGGAAACACAACATTGGTCATCACATGTAATTTGCAAACATAATCATTCTTTACTATTGCTAATATTTTATCATGTTAAGATTTCCAATTCCAGTTTTAATAACATGCTGTAAGCAATCCCTCACTAGTTGGCTATCCTATCCAACAGAATATAATGCTGTGATTAGGAATTATTACTGAAGAAAGTCAACTTGTAGGTGAAGAAGTTTTGAAATTAGAATATGCTGGACCTTTGGAGACATGAAACAAGCCCTGCAACAGCTTTTCCTCCAAACTTAAGCTCAGTCTAAGAAGACAGACAAACCTTGACTGCATTAGCGGAAACGCCAGCAGTGCAGCCTATTCAATCCTTTCACGTCTGTCTCATGTTTCATTAGCAATTGTATTGTTTGCCAGAGTGGGAAACCAATGTGCCACAGGAATTAAGAATTTGTTCTCTAACGTCAATAAAACATGAATTTGACTTATGAATAATTTAGTTGATATTTAGTGCTCTAAGTAGCTCAAGTTATTAAGTCATGTTTAGTTTTGGACTATCAGTACTGTCTAATGTCTCAGGATAAAATGTGTTCTGTTCCATTGTTTACCTTTTTTTGAGCAAAAATTTACTTGTGGTTATAATAATAATAATCATTATTATTAATATTATATAAAGCACATTTGACCTGAATGAAGAAGGGAGAGCATCTTATTTTGGAAGGCTAAATGAAGGTGCAGACATGAATAGGATTACTGAGTCATCCTTTCTCTAGGCTGACACTAGAAGTGGTAAAATGCATGTGCTGTCTGAATAAGACACTAAGAACAGTGTTCTGGGCTGACGATGCTTAAAATAACTTTTGACAGTGAATGGCCATGTCCTGACTAAAGCTTACTGACAGATTCAAAGGAAAAAACAAAACTTATTGAATTTTTAATCCTTTCTGAAACAGCGACAATTGAAATTGCCAGTACAAACCCAATGTCTTGTTTATATTGCAAAGCAACACAATTATGCTTCTAAAAGGCATTATTAAAGTTTGTTATCGCTCCAACGAAAAAAGACATTAAAGAACCGTGAACAAGCCTTCATGACAGTGACATCAGCCTCTAAGTCACTTTGAGTTGAGCCAATCTAATTTGTTCTGCATGCTGAACAAATCAATAGGGCCAAAAACGTAAAATCTGTAACACAAAACTGTTTTCCCAAGTTTGAGAAACATAAGCAGACTTCTGTTTAAGGACATTAAAAACACCATCACCAAACGAATATGACACATTTCATAAAATGCAGCAAAACGAGTAAAGCCTTTGTTGTGCCAATTGTCCATCATTTTAGCAAAGGTACACTAACAGTAATCTTGGTTGCGACCATTACAAGATACACAATCTTTAGTTTTAACATTAATGTTCTATTTCAGGTGAAATAAACAGAACACACCTCGAAATCTTCTTACCTCACCTGGATAGTCCTTCAGATACAGATTACCCCATTTAGCAGCACTCTAATATGCCTGGTTGAGGCCGTCAGATCTTTATTGCTTGATTGGCCAACAAGGTTATCGTCGGAAAACAAACACCCACACACACAATGCCAATGGACTTGACTTGACTTGACACAATACATTTCTTGGTCCATTTCCTTGAAACCCCTACCCTACCCCAAGTCATGTCTCAAACATTGTGCCCATCTCATTGTTCCCCACAAAAGGGTCAGACCCCACAAGCATAGAAACACACACACACACTCTCTCCATCTTGTGTGTTACTCCAGCAAATCAAATTCAGTTTATCAAACTGACCTTGAGCTTCAAAGCAAGGTGTGTGTCTGCACTTATCTGACAGTGCGCCCATATTCGATGAAAAAGGCACTTAACCATCTAAGTCATGATGCTAAGAAAGACTGGCACGGAAAAGGTAAAGTAGGCAGAGTACAGCAGAACTATAATCTGTATTTAACCATTTTTATGAATAATTAAAAAAAAAAGAAATCCACAGATGTGTTCTATATTCCCTGAAAGTGAAAAAGTGTGATCTTTTTGTTATCTGCTGCAGTTAAAAGACACTCGTCTTGAGCGATTTGCTTCATTTTTTCTGAATTGAAGTAATCAATGCAATTCTGTGAGACGGCTTTGCTGGTATCTTTTTCATAAACATTTTCCAATCCAAAAAAAATAAAAAAATGTATTTACACAACCTGTATTTGGGGCAATTTTCATTTTGTTTTTGTTAACTCAAGCCCCAGTTTTGAGGAAAGCTTTCTCTGATGCCTTATGCAATGCCTCGGGGGAAAATTTTAAGGTGATTCAAAGCAGAACTGCCACCAATTAGAGAATAAAGAAGTGGATCAACAGTGAGCACTTCCTGCTCCTTCTCGATTAGTTTCTCCTTAGCCTCATTTTTCTGTACCCATTTTTCTTCTGTAAAGTAAGCTGTGCTCAGACAATGGCTCTTTTGTCTTGAAGGCCAAACCTATATCTTTCTCATCCATCCAATTTCCCACCACACTTTGAATTTAGAGAAGGATTTGCCTGAGAACCTTGAGTGGGAAAAAAAAGTGGATAAGTACTATTTATCTGATGCTGTCAAAAGTTCAAGCTCTGGGAGAGTTAGCCTGGGGTAGCCTTCTTTCCTGCTTTGCCAGAAGACATTGGATTTAACAAAGATTCAGAACGTCCAGAAGGAAAAGGATTACGTAGAAAACACACAGAACAAAACCAAACTAACAAACGTTAGTATCGTATCGCGTTTTATCATGATGTCTCGGCAACAACTTGGGCACAGAGGTCCACTTGGACTCGAGGACAAATGGATGAGATTCTGGAACACTATTTAATTATTATTCAAGACTACATAGCTATTCTAAGTCCATTTACCATGAATTGTTTTTTTTTTTTTCAGAGAAAGACAAAGTTTATACTCCACTATGTGAAACAGGGATGCAATTTAGATTTTTTTGTGTGTGGGATAAACGATCTTAATGAAATCCCTGTAGGCTCAGGAATAACATTGCGTTGGCATTTTAGTTTGTAAGTCTAATTCAACAGAGATCGCTATAAACTGGATTGCTTAATGGAGGAGCCTTCCTCTCCGTACTGATGTTGACACATACATTATAATGTTGTTCTGCAAAGCCTAACAATGCAAGCTAAAGGCCAACCTGTCAGCGTTCCATCACAGACTTTAGCTTGTTTGTCCATTGAACAAATTTGCCGGGCTGAAGTGTAAAGACACGTTAATGAAAAACAGTGAAAGCACAGGTCAGTGCAGCTCATGTGATCGCTGAGATCTTAATGGAATTATTCTGCTGTATCTCTAACAAATGGCTCACAAAGTAGGAGCCGGTGTCATAGCTCAATATAACTCAAGGCTTGGTCTCCCAGGATCCTCCTTTTTACATTTGAACAAAGACAATCTCAGTGCACTAATAAGATTTTGAGAAACCAGACCAACTTTGTCTCGGTTTGGCTCAGTGTTGTTGAAGAGGTACTGGAGGGCGTTTTCCTTTTTCCTAGGCCATGCATGCTAAGGGAATCATTTCACAATGAGTTTTAGCTGGATGTGAGTAATTGCTCCATTTACATGAGTCAATAGCAGTGTTTGCATGGCCTTTATTAACGGGCATAATTCAGGTACTGGGTTGTATGATGATCCCACATCCTGCTTGTCAGATAATCTGTCTGCTGAGGATACCAGTGCATGTAAACATGAAGCTGAATTTGGCTTCTCATAGAAGGTCTTTGCTCTGTAAATCACAAGTAAACACATGAAGAATAAAACTATTTATTGAACACTGAGTCCAGCTATAATTCGCGCTTAAGTGCTGGCTATGACAGGAAACGAACTTGTATGCAACCCGTTTCATAGCAACACAGTGAAAATACACATTTCAGTACAACGTCGTAATGTGGTAAAATTGCATGTAAAGACTGCAGAGAAACACTTAAAGTGGGTATGAGCCACTATCTAGTGGTGATGTACTGTAAATGTTAGCATTAATGCTAAATGCCACTGGATATTTTGGATACACGTATTTTTTTATCAGTAAATACAGGGACATGAATGTATATTTGAGCATGTACATAACCATATGATACTTGTCTGCCTGAAATACACCACTCAGATGTTTATATCCTCATGTGTATATAGGAACAGGGGTTGTATATGCTTCAGTTCGCACGCTCTCTCTTTTTCAGTCACGCATACACACACACTAATAAGGAGCAAAGATATTGTATCATGGTTAGACAGATATTGCTCTGTCAGCCTCTCTGTACTTGTTATCAAATCTGATACAGTCCTATTTCAGTTTACTCTGGTTTTGTTCACTATTTTCTTCTCATCTGGCTCTGTCTTTCTCAGTTAGATCTAAGTGTTGCTGTTTTTTTTTTTTCTTTTCTTAAATTTTGGTACAGGGGAATAATTTTAACCCCTTTGCTTTGATATAATTTTTTTCCAGAGAGCCCTCCTGTTTGTTTTTAAAGGTGGCCATCTTGTCTCTTCATCACTTGGGTGTACAGTTTTAGCCTGACGTTTCAAGCAATACAATTATTTGTGCCTTCACTGGTATTGATCTGGAAAGATCAATACTGCTCTTACGTCTGTATGAAATAATAGCCAGCAGAAAGTTGTCTGAGATACCAAACTCTACCAATGAGCCCAAGCAAGAGTCTGACATGATGCAAAAAGACTGCAGCATGTTCTTTTCACACTTAAGATTTCATATTGATTAAATTTTATGCTAATCTGGCATTTTTGCATATGAGTCAGGCTGCAGGTTCCCACTTTTATGGCCAAAGAAAAACAATTTCTTATCTAACTTTTAGCAAGACAGACAATAAATATGGTTCCCCAAATTTATAGATATATATAACATTTCTCATGTAGGCCAAACAAGTGCTTTTTTTTCTGCTTTACCTTCAGGTGGTGTCCAATAGAACTAACGCATAGAAGACAGTATAGTATAAAAAAATATAAAAATGTAGAACTATAAGTGGCCAAAAGAGCTCTCCACCCTCCTTTGGACTGCAGTTGCCAGATGTTTTTGTTTCCTTGTTCCCCTTCATTGCTCTTACACTCATCCCTTCCCTCCCAATCTTTTCTTCTCCTCCATCTCTCTCATCTTTTATCCCTCCCCATTTTGCTGCAGTTCACTTTTATTATGCTGATGAGTCAAAATACCAAAGATACCGGGGGCAGCTGCAGACTAAGGGAGTACTCTGTCTTTGTCTCTGTTGCTTTCCTTCTCTCCTTAGATGCCCCTTTGCTGCCTCTAAATACTTCCCTCCTCCTCCCATCTTCTCTTTCCCATCCCTCTCTTTCTTCATCACGCTTTCCTTCACACCTAATTTCTTCTCTTCCCCCCTTCTTCCCCCTTCCCTTCACTTTGTCACTTTCCTCTCACCGTTCTCTCCTCTTCGTCTTTTAGCTGTCACACTCTCCTCCTTTTCTCTCTCTGGTCCCACAAAAAATGCTGGGTAATCCTACTAACTGGAACAGCTCAGCTAATTGGACTCAATCGTTTCTGACAGATTCTCTTCCTCTCCTCATGCTTGCCTTGTTTTCCTAAATATGTCTTGTTTTCTTTTTTTTGCTGATTACTGACTCCCTATCTTCCCTACCCTTCTTTTTCCATTTTTCTTTGCTGCCCCCTCACTACTGTTCTGCTCCAGTCTTTGCCCAATTCATCCAGACCACTGGCTTTTGTTCTTCATCTGTCTTCCTCCCTCTTCTCTTGATGCGTAGTGACAGGTTTTACACTCTCCCCTTCCTCTTTTTGCAGCACTCAGCATTTCTCTACCTTGGCATCATGATGCACGATTTTATGGGATGTATCATTCCTATAGGAACAGTAAGCAGAACACACAAAGGGGTATTACATATAAACAACAAATTCATGCTGCAGCCTTCCTGTCATCTGTCATCAGCCTTTATCCCGTCTTCTTGTAACAAACAGACCACACATAAAGCTTCTGTCTATCTGCTTTTCTGCCCAGGTGTGTCTCAGTGTAAGCAACGTTTGGTGGGTTTTGTGGTATTTTTATTCAATTATTTTGGAACAGAAACAGGCTACTTATCTCTCTTCTTCCATAAGCTGGCACTTTACCTATATGTGTAATAATATAACAATCAGCAAACGAATGTTAAACGTCCTGCAAAAGCCTCTGAAACGACTAAGTACAAACAATAAAACACTACAAAACAAAGTTGTTCTTTTATATTACATAGAGCAGGTAGAAAAGTTGAATAAATACCATGAGAGAATATATAAACATACAGGACTGATACTTCCGTCAAAGTAAACTTGTGTATGGACTATGAAATCAGAAAGCTGAGTGCTTTGAGCTGCGTGATAAAAAGCGTGTCTCTGATGGTTTAAATGGTATTTCACAGGCTCTTCCACCCTGGCAGGACAACAGTCCTGTGAAGAATAACAGAACTTAGTGAAGTATAGAGACAATAGAGTAAACTGGCACAAAATGACAGATTTTAGCCTGAACTTTGTGTTCTGGCTATTTGTTTTGTTGTTTTTTTTTTCTCATAGTTTTACAGACTCGTCTGATGGTTTAACATCTCATTACTCCTCAAGCTGTTGTTATGTCTTATGTCTCATTTTCCCTCAGGAGGGCCTCCTGATGTGGGCAAGATGTTGGGAGGGGAGGAGAAAGAGGAGGACCCCGATGCAGCAAAGAAGGAGGAGGAGCGACAGGAGGCACTGAGGCAGCAGGAGGAGGAGAGGAAGGACAAATATGCCAAGATGGAGGCTGAGAGGGAGAGGATGAGGCAAGGCATCAGAGATAAGGTAGACTAAGGCAAAGACAGACAGAAGGCTTTTGACTACCTTACCATAAGAAGCACATTTAATAATACACAATTAATGAAAAGATACTTACTGTTACTTCCATGCATCCATCCATCTCCATTCACTTATCCGGGGTCGGGTTGGGGGGGTAGCAGCTTCAACAGGGAGCCCCAGACTTCCCTTTTCCCAGCCACATCCACCAGCTCTGACTGAGGGATCCCGAGGCGTTCCCAGGCCAGAGTGGAGATATAATCTCTCCACCTGGTCCTCGGTCTGCCCCGAGGCCTCCTCCCAGCTGAATG
This sequence comes from Echeneis naucrates, assembly GCF_900963305.1. Lineage (NCBI taxonomy): Eukaryota > Metazoa > Chordata > Actinopteri > Carangiformes > Echeneidae > Echeneis > Echeneis naucrates. The sequence continues at coordinate 12,783,634 of NC_042511.1, forward strand.
TGCCTGGAACACCTCCCAAAGGAGGCGCCCATGAGGCATCCTTGTTAGATGCCCGAACCACCT